>NW_028238461.1:40174042-41374042 GCF_041429995.1 Eschscholzia californica | reverse complement strand
CGGATTTGCTCTTCCGAGATTCATCACCCTGGTGACAACATATATGTTACTGTGAATGTACTTTTGTGTGTATTTGCAGTCTTACAAAATCAAACAATGATCAAGACGAAAAGTACCATTCCGATTAACTTTGTTCTTGTATAATATAAATATGTATGTAATGATAGGTTATCCAAAAGTATATAAAATACCTTCAAGGAAAATAAAAGGGAAATGTGTATGTTTGCAGACAGTATAAATATATAAAAGGAACAGATACCCACAAAAATATCTATCGCGTGATCAACATTATTGAATCTTGCACGACAAGTTCCTGCCTGCAAAATATCTTTTGTACTTTCCTCATAAATGTCCCAGGTGATGCCAAAGAACGCAAGTTTCCAACTTTTAAATTGGTTTCACTAAACGGGAAAAAATACCCATTTAATGTAATTAACTTTACGGAGTGCTTATTTGACTTGAGTCGCACGGGAGAGCTTGCCTTATACTAACACAAAAATTGTCATAGTAACACTTCCTATCCTCTGAAAGTGTTCAAGAGTAAAGTAAATATTTCAAGCAAAATTCCAGCGAGAAGAAGAGTACTATTTCGTACATTAGCATCACTCTTCAGTACTTTTTATTGAGCTAGATAAGTGGATACTGATGTCTGACACTTGCACCCATTTCAGTGGTGTAAATCTTGTTTGTACTTGCACAATATCATGCTAAGACCATAAAATTTTTATCGTGATTGATGACTGTTACATATACTATATTTGATTCACAAGCAAAAGATCGTTAAAAGAATACAGAACCTAATAACTAACAAAGTGTGTGTTTGTGTATGAACTACAAAAATATAGCTTGTGCTTTACACTGGGCCACTGTCACTAGAATATGACAGTTACGATATCTAGTGAATTTTAAAGCTAGAACAAAAAACTTAAGATAATCAGGACACAGTTTTATACTGATATATAAAAGGAAATTAGGGTGTAATTGGAATTCCCATGTCCGTTTTATACAACGTTATGCTTAATGATGAAGGAGTCAGTCATGTGACTCACACTCCCTAAAAAGTGAATGAAATCAAACCAACGATACTTTCATGTATTATAAACCATAAACTTAGTAAGACGCCTGAAAAGCAGCATTTGTCACATTAGTGACCACAAATCCAGCACTATGTTTACTACTTGAAGCAAGAAAAACAAATCCAGCATTTGTCACATTAGTGACCATAAACAGTTAATAAAAATATGACATGAAGTGAAGTATATAACCTGTGATTCTTTCTTTTGCCTTTGTCTCTCTTTCGCGTAAAATAGTTTGCAGACGGTTAATCTGCGCTTTCAAATTATCAGTCTCATCCTCTGCTCTTGTTTTCGTGCACATCAAATCCCGATTCTCCCTCTTCCACTGAACATACTTCTGTCTTTCATCGCTTTTCATCGTCTTTAGTTCCTCTAATAAGTTGGTAATTCTATCTTCTGCTCTCTTTTCGCTTCCTTTCAGAATTTCATGCTCTTTCTCTAGATACATAATCAACTCTTTCATTTCATTATTCATTGTCTTGTGCTCCTTGATCTCATCATCAACTACATCTTTCTTTACGAATAAGGCATCAAATTCATCCTTAATCGCAATGTACTCCCTCTTTGTGTCCTTGAGCTTCAAAGACATCTCAGAGGACTCAGTTTTATAACCTTCCAATTGAGCTTTCAGTGATTTACCTTCACATCTAATCCGCGAGTATTGTGTCTCTAACTCGTTAAACCTGTCCTTGCATACCTCAATCTCATCCTCTATTGTTTTTATTGCGCACTCCAAATCTTTGTTCTTTCTTTTGAGTTGAACAAACTTCTCTCGCTCATCCCTGTTCATCCTTTCGAAATTATCTTCCAAGGACTTTACCATTTCTTGTGTCCTGTTCTGTATTTCTGCAATTAGTCTTTTTTCTTCTTCTAGACAAGTAACCCGTTCCTTCAACCCATAGCACAGTGTCGTGTGCTCCTCAAGCTCAACATCAACATCCATCCTTTCCAATAGTAAGTTATCCTCTGTTATGATAGACTCCATTTTGTACTCTTCGACTTCTTCACACAATTCCCGATACTTAGTTTTATAGAACTCCAACTCGATTTCTAACTCGGCTTTATGTTGCAGTACTTCATTCACTTGCAGTTGATCAGAATTCTTTTTCATTTCTTGATCCTCCGAAATTTTCTCCACTTTCTGGAAATCATTAACTTCTAAAGATGATTTCGAGAATGAAACTGGATCAAACTTCTCACTGTTATCAGTATCATTTGGACTAAATCTATCCATTTAATCCAAAATATATTGGAGGTTTCAAGAACAAGAGCTGAATAAAGTAGAACTATGATTTTGGAAATGAAAGATACCAACAACCTAAGACTGATTCAGTTCTTAGCAAAACAAATCAAATGGAAGATAAATCAAACATAGAACAAAAGAGCTTCAAGAATTCAGATCATTCATGAATGGGCGCAAAAGTATCAAACTGTATAAATCAAGATACTAAGTAAAAAAAATAAGTGTATAATTTATGACAAACGGGTGCTTTATGTTTCTACCCTGACATATTCTTCATTTCTGTGATAAGAGGGGAAATATTACTTGGAACGCAGTAAATTTTCATTTGGCCCGGCAACAATTAAGGAATGACAAATGGTTAATGAAATATCAAAAGAACCGATATGATTCTGTAAGATTATGAGTATATAATTTACTTCTTTCCAATTATATTTTTGCAGATTTAATAGTAATAATTGGTAGGAAGATTTTGGTTAAATTCTTATTTTGATGACCTTGATGAATTTATTCGATATTCTAATCTAGTATGGCATGAAATTAGTATATGATGCATGTGAAAGTTTTCCTATAAAACTGGTGTAATTAATGAATTTACTGTACAGTTCATGTATATCTAAGCTTAATTCCATTTCCTATTTTTGTTAATATGATTATGGGACGGTATTAGCTAGCGGAACGGTCTAAGATAGAATATGAAGGCCAAGTACATTGCATGTGGTCATTTATAATATATTTCATATGAAGGTCTAAGGTACTTGATTTCCGACATCTATCCATGGGTCAAGTTTCATTGGTTAATGAACTATCTTGAACCGAAACCTATTAGGTTAGATTTATTAATCACATTTTAGAGATTATATTTTTCACTTTTCGAACTTCCAAATTTAAATTCAAGTCAGGAGTTCAATCTAAAAATTTGTCAAATTCTAAATCGCGTCCAGATACAAATCTAACAAAAACACCGAATGCTTTTCAGAACACATTTTCGAAATGAATGCTTCTAATGCATTGCTTCGTAAACAAATTAAATGTATTTAAAGAACCAAATGTCAACTTCACATTTGTTCGAATTGATTAAACACCTACTGCTCGCACAGACAGTTTGGTTATTGCCAGTTGAATAGAAAGAGTGCCTTTATAATAGGAGAATTCTCCTATTATGTGAGGATTGTCCCACTTGGGGGAAGGGGGATCTAACAACCAAGAATATAATGTCTAGGTCATCTCCACTCATTGCTAATTGAGCGCAAAGAACGCCACACGTGAGGAGGCGTGTGAGAATATTCCTGCATGGGAGAAGGGGTATGTACTATCTAGGAACCAAGAATATAATGTGTAGGTCCTCTCCACTCATTGTCAATTGGTTTTGAGTTGGTCGACCACAAACTTAACACGCACTGCCTTTTGATAAGGTATTGAAACAGTTACATGATACCGAACAAAAATTATATTTTAGTGTCATGAAAGAACAATATTAGCATGACAAGTGGTGATCAATTTTGGGACTCGTAGAAGTTCTTCTTCAGTGTGTTTATACAGAGATCACAGTAAGCAGTTGTAGAGTCTATGATGCAGTATTACTGATTCCAGGTAAGAAAAAGATACTACAAAAGTGAGAGAATACATATTCAAAATTACGACCGTTAACAATTCATGCATTAAAGTGCTATACCATATTTCCCTGTTTTCCGGTAACAGATTCAGTAAAACCATCCTAATACATCAATCAATAAACCAGTTTTCAACAAACAATGAGAATTGAAGAACACAAAAACAAAAAATCTGAGTTTCTTCCTGACCAGATAAAGTCATAAATAATGTTCAACAAAGCAAAAGGAAGAGAAGAAAGTACCTTGAGAAGCTTGAAAAAAACTACACAGTTTCTTCCACACTCCAATCGCCTCTGGGTATAACATCTACTCAGAAACACTTTAGTTACCCTTCGAGTTCCTCATCATTAGAAACTTTGACAAAGAAGCGCCTGCGAGGACCCTAGCGCCCCATTGTGTCCCCTATGGATTATAGAACTATCTTAACTATCACTATCAAAACCAAGCTCTTCCACCGCATTCTCTTCACCATTCTCAGCAGTTGGGTGACCTCTCGCCTGATGTGAAATCATTTGCTTTCTTGAGAATGTAATCTTCCTTGAAGAAGAAACGGACTCTTTGACATTTTGATCTTCAGTGAGAGTGAAAGTCTTGTGCCATGGGTTTAAACGAAAGAGGTTAACTCCTCTCTTCAGTTCTTGACGCTTCTTCATAAGCTCGCCAATTGGAATATTATCATCATCCTTAATGTTTCTAGTATTTGTTTTCATAACGCGCTTCCTTTTGGGTATTCCGGTTAACAGGATATTCTCTAAACAACTGCTTTCATTTTCCTTCAAGTTCATGTTTAAAGATAACCTTTTTGAATTCTTCTTCAGAATTAGATCATTTTCATTTTCTGCTATCACATGAATTGTACCTCTGCCGCTTTTACTAGTAGTAGTCTGTAGAGTGATCTCCTCGTCCTCACTGTCACTGTTCACATTTATCGCTCCAGTATGTGGTATTACATTTCTTAGCTCGAATCGAGGTACTCTTCTAGGGAAGCTTAACCCGGATGCTGGTTGTTTTTGCTCAACCTCGAGTTCTAAAGGAGAACAGTTCTTAATTGATGAATGTTCGTGTTCCACGGTGACAGAACGTGGTCCTGCAAATAATCAACAAAGAAGTAAAATGCAATAAGGTTAATTAGTTTGACAACTAATAAAACGTGACATAACATAATTATGAACTTCAGCTAAATTACTACTCTTGTTTTATACAGCACGTACGCGGTCTACAGATTCTCTCGTAAAGGTGAATAGAGAGAGAATCCATAAATACGCTACAGGTACTGCTAATGTAACCGCATGCGTAAATTAACTCGTTCTCTGACAAGTGGAGCATTAACTTTAAGCAAACACGTAACGTCCACAAAATTTGTCCCCACTGTTCATAAATCAACTCTATGCCTTAACATTTCAAGCCTTTAATTGGTAGTTGACATAGATAATAAGCTTATTAAGTAGATCTTCTACCAAATACTGGCTCAAAATTAGTGTCTTTATCTATACTATTAAAAGATGAAAATTACATTGTTTGATGGGAAGGATTTCCTTCTAGCAAACAACTAAAATTAATATCGTGAATATCCGTTTCCCCAAGTACAAATCTCGAGGAAAGGCAAAGGAAGCTTGAACCCCTGTCACTTAGAAACAAGAAGACCAAGTTTACAAAAAAAAACTGCATACAACATGTCCTTTACTACCTTCATAAAGACAAATATCAGCAAGTGCACTTTTTTCACTGAATAGTAAATCTACATTAACTTGGACTGTCTTTTACTAGCACGGGCCTTATGCACTCGACCACATCATTATGTCATACCCGCTTCTCTGAGTATAAATCTTGAGGAATATAAGACAAGTCTGAAGCCACCTTGCGGATCGCGTAGCTTGGAAAGGAGCGCTCAATGGAAAACAAAAACTAAAAGCAACAAGAAGAGCTTTCTCTCTCTATTAAGAAAGACTATATATCAAGGTATTAAACATCGGTCTAGGTCTATATTTCGGTTGGAATGGAAATGAAAATATTTCGGTCAGTGCGGAAATAACTACAAAGTAGAGATGATGGAAACCCTAGGCAAATGATGAGTATATGACGTGATTCTTTGAGACAAGATTAATAAACACTAAGGAAGCACAAAATGTATATTACTTTACTCTAACCATAACTAATGGAGGGTAATAAGGAATATTAATGGCATTTATTACGATGTTGTTGTAAAATGTTAGAAGCGGATATATAAAAAATTACCATATCTATATATATATATATATATATATATATATATATATATATATATATTTATTGTCTATATATCTGTATGACGCAAGGGATTATATTTCCAAAATTTCCACGACAGTACCAAAATATTTCCATTTCCAACCTAGCCGAATAGAATCGTACAGGTTTTCTTTGCATTATTCCTACCAAAATAACGAAATTTTTATAATGGATGCAAATTCTTTTACTCAGTTTCTTCAAATTTGGGTAAAGCGTATTGTTCTTAGAAATATTTCAACGCGGTCAGTTGGGTGGAATTAATGCAAAGAAAATACGTAGGACTTCGGTTTGGTTGGCTCATAAATGTAATTATTTCGGTGGAAATTTCGGGAAATTTAATACCTTGATATGTATATATACACATATAGTGCATGAGTGTATATGTACATAGAGAGAGAGTGAAAGTGGTATGCAGGATGACTTGATGAAAGCTCACAGAAGCAGTCATCTTGTATCTCTACCTTCAATCGAAGGTTTTCACCTTTTTAAACAAGTCTTCAGCCTCTGTAGACACTCTCGGCTATTCTGCCCCTGGAGTAAGTCTGCTGCTAGGTTCAGTTGAACCGCGTTTAATTTCCATCCTACACATCATCTAAATATGACACGCATCTCCATACCTCATCAGAACTGTTGGATCAGTTGGATCAAACTGATCACAACGGAATGACGACAAATAAAGTGAAATTGTGGAAAGTAATCTAAAATTTAATTGCAGTTGCTATTTTACATTGTTGCTACAAGAAATCAAATTATTAAGGGTTACACGAATTCTGAGATGAGAAAGTTGATCTTACAAATTTCTGATGACAGATAAGTGGGGTGAAAATCCTGAATAAAAGATTTAAACATTAACATAATGATGACAATTTTGTAATGCAGTTAATATTCTGCACGTACATGTACCAGAATTGATTGTTCAATTATGACAACAGTCTGAAATAGACTTAGGGAAGTCTCATAATTAAGTAAATAAGATCTACATCCACTCCGCCATGGCTAATTGGTGTTAAGTCAGCGAATGATGACACATGTTAGGCTCAAAGAATGCCACATGTGAGGAGGCGTATGAGAATAGTCTTACATAAATTAAGTTTAGTTTGGTCATCAGAAAATCCACAAACAAAAAGAATATTAAATATCTAAGAAGAGTAAGGTATGTCATCAATACCTGTGACATGTAAACCTCTGCTTTCTGGAGTTAAGGATGAGTGATTTGGGGACGCAAATGTAGAAGTTATAATCTGTTTGTTGTTATCCGCCACCTCCTTGGTTTGGAATTCAGTTGAATTGAACCCCTTACATCTCAATGTTGAATTTTCTTCTTCAAGCCGAAATAGTCGGATCTCAAGCTCTCTAGAGTTCTTCTTCCAAATCTCTATCTCCTCCATTGCCTTTTTTTTCCAGCTCTCCAGATCCCGGTTCTCTGTCATTAGCTGTACATACTTCTCCTCATTTTCCATCCTTTTTAACTCCTCCAGTAAGCGCAAGTTTCTTTCTTGTATCTTCTTCTCTCTTTCGGAGATAACTCTTTGATATTCTTCCAGATGAGCAATCTGTTCTCTTAGCCCATTGCATGTTCTCTTATATTCCTTGAGTTCATTTTCAACATCTATCTTTCTAAGCTGAAGGTTCCTAAACAGATCCTCTACTGCAACAAACTCCATTTTTGTTTCCTTAAGCTCCATCGACAACTCCCGGCAGTCACAATTTCTGTGGACTTTTAACTCTTCCTCCACATCCGTTAACTTTTTCTTATAAGCTTCAACTTCATCCTCTGCTCTTTTTTTTCGGCATTCCAGATCCTTATACTCTGTACTTATCTTATCATATATTTCCCTTTCATCATTTACCCTCTTTTTTAATTCGCTTGACAAATAAGTGATTTGATTTTGTGCCTGTATTTCTCTCTCGAATTGATCTTCCAATCCTTTGAACATTACCTTATACTCCTTCAGCTCATCATCAACCTTACTCTTTTTTCCCACGAGGTCATTAAACTTACCCTCCATCATAACAAAATCCTTTTCCTTTTCTTCAAGCTCCAAAAACAAGTTCCTACACTTGCTCTTACAAGCTTCCAATTCTTTATGAATGTCAATATTCCTCTTCTCGCGCTGTTTCAGCTTCAAGTAATTGGTCTTCAATTCGTGAAAGCTTTTCTTGTATTCTTCAATTATACCTTCTGCTCTTCTCTTCCTACGGACCAAATCATCATTCTCTGTCTTTAGCTTAACACACTTTTCTCTCTCATCTCTTTCCTTCTTTTCCAATTCTTCCAACATTTCTACAACTTTCTTCTCTCTTTCAGAAGTAACTTTTTTGTCTTCCTCTAAACAACTAATTCTCCCCTTCATCCCCTTACACATTTTCTTATACTCATTAAGGTCATTATCAGCGTCATCTTTGCTCAAAATTAGGTCATTCAACTTACGCTCCATCAATTTAAACTCCATTTTCTTTGTCTCAAGCTCCCCAGTCAAACTATAATACCTACTGAGAGATCCATCAAATTTTCTTTGCAACTCAACTTTCTCCATTTCAATCCGAACAACTCGATTCTCAAACTCAATAGACCTCCTCTTCCAGTACTCAAGCTCCTCTTCTGCTTTTCTTTTCTCAAACTCCAAATCCCTAATAATCCTAAACTCCATTCTAACAAAAACTTCAATAATGATATTCAATTTTCAGATAAAACATAATAGATCAAATAGAACTATGATTTTGAGACTGAAAGACGTCGACTTACGATTAGCTCAGTTCTATTCAGCAAAACAAATCAAATGAAGATATTTCGAATCTAGAACAAACGAGCTTCAACAGTTCAGATCACTCATGAATAGATGCCAGACTATAAAACTTTGTAAATCACGTTACGAAGTAAAAGATGATTAAGTGTACAACATATGACCAATCTGGCCCTTCCCGCTTCTACCCTGAGATTTTCTTAGCTTTTGGAGATTAACAAGATCAAACCTGTATATTTCATTTAGCATTGAAAATTACCAGGTTTAAATAGTCATCTGTTTCGAAATTTCCCCCATCTCCTTATTTGCTGCCAAACTTGAAGTGCAGTAAATTTTGCATTTTCATTTGGTCTAACAAATATTAAGGAATGAATGATAACAAAACAATGAAAATGATTCTATAAGAGTAGTAGTATATTTCCCAATTATATTTGTGGGTTATAGTAATAATTGACTAGGAAGATTTTGGTTAATCATTAATGCTAATACCTTAATGGAATTTCTTTTATATGCATGACATTAGTATATGCTGTGAAATATTTGCATAAAGATGGCCCATTTAGTGAAATTATTGTACAGTTCATGTATATCTAAGCTTAATATGTTTCCATATTTGTTATTATGATGATGCAACCCAATTAGCATTCGGAAACGGTCTAAATACGAAGGCCAAATACATCTTATGTAGTCAATTATAAAATCTTTATTAGGATCAACAGTGCTACTTCGAATACGAAATATCCTAGGCAGTTCTCACTGATTAATAAGCTTTTCTTAAATCTTAATCGGAACCCATTGATTTATGTTTAGTCACATTTTAAAGATTATGCTGTTCAATTCTGATAGTTTTTCAAATCTAAGTTCAAGATCAGATTAAATCTAATAATTGTTATCATACTCTAAAGAAGTGTTCAAATACAATATCTAACAAGAATACATAGATTGATTTCCAGAAAACATTTTTAGAATTACTATCAAACACTTTGCTGCATACACAATAAAATGCTTTTAAAGAACCAAAGTCGACTTCATATCAGAATCTACTTCTTTACACTTCTATTTTGTACTCATATTGTTCGCAAAAAACACAAGGGAAAAAAAACATATACCTTGAGAAGTTTGAACAAAAAAACTACACAACTTCTTTAACGCTCCCAGTGCATTCAGGTAAAACATCTCAGGTCACCCTCCGACTTTCCGCTTCATTATAGACTTGGCTAAAGTAGAGCCGATGAGGCCCCTAGCGCGCCATTCTGTTCCTACGGATTATAGAAATAATCTGATTGAAATCACTATCCCTTGCATTTTCTGAACTGTTAGAACTATCTTCACTATCAGACCCGCTACCATCGCTTTTAACACCAAACTCTTCCATCACATTCTCTTCGCCATTCTCAGCAGTTGGGTTACCTGTCATCTGATGTGAAATCTTACTCATATGCTTACTTGAGAATTTATTCTCGTTTTGAGATACTGAATTCTTCATCTGTAAAGACTGACTTGGTGAAATCAGTTGTTCCTTTGAAGAAGACACGGATTCTTTCACATTTTGATCTCGAGAGAGAATGAGAGTCTCCTGACATGGGTTCACAGAGAAGAGATTGTGAGTTCCTTCATTCGGTTCTTGACTGTTCTTCTTAAGTTTGCCAATGGGAATATTATCATCATCCTCAGTGTCACTTCTGACTGTTTTCATAACTCGCATTCTTTTGGGTATTCCAATTAAGTGAATGTCCTCTAAACAACTGCTCTTTTCCGTAACTCTCATGTTTGAAGACAATCTTTTTGAGCACCTCTTGGAAATCATATCATTTTCATTATTCGAAGATCTTTCAGAAATATTATCAGCTCTCACATGAATGGTTCCACTGTCGCCGATTTTACTATGAGTAATCTCCTCGCTGTCACTCTGACCGATCACATTGGTTGTTCCAGTAGCTCGTATGACATTTCGTAGCTCGAGAGGAGATAGCTCTCCAGTGGAGCTTAACTCAGATGATTGTTTTCTAGTTTTAGTGCTGTTCTCAACCTCGAGTTTTGTATGAGAACTGTTTTTCTCTTTCTCAACATTTACTGCATGCTCGCATCCCACATCGACAGAAGGAGGTCCTGTAAGTAATCAACAAAGAAGGAAAATCCGTTCAAATGGCATTAATATATTTTTCACTACATTCAAATATTCAATAATACATATACAAGGTAAAACTGAGTTAGTGGTCTATCTTTTACAACTTGGCCTCATATTTATCCCTATAGCAGCTTAGGTATTTTGATAAACACAAACTCATCTTTATTTTGTGAAGTTGGAAGTATTTCTATGGAAGGACAAGCTCATGTCAACAACAAAATATGGATTCTTAAGTCCTAACCCCTAAAAAGGTTATTGATTGTCGTTAACACTGAACTACCCTCCAAACCATTTGACTACAGTGTTCTTATCATAATCTTATGTACTCAACTACATCATCATGTGATACTTGATTCTACATGTAGAAATCTCGAGGATAGACAAGACAGGTCTAAAGCCCGCCAATCCAACTTATGTAGCTCGCGAAAGAGCTCAATTGAACACAAAGAAGAAAACCAATGATAACATGTCTTTCACCCAACAAAACGACGTGTATTAGGCTCAATGAACGCCACATGCGAGGGGGCATGTTAACATGCAATATTCTTCCACATGAACTATCAAGTCTTATGACAAAGTAATAATCTAGACCTTATCCGCTCATGGCCAACTCGTTTTGATTTGGATGTCCACTAATTTGATTACGTGTACTAGTTAAAGCATAACAAATAGAGAGAAAATCTAGTATTCTATTAAAAAGAATCACAACTAATAATTCAAGTATTTTTGTCAGCATTTATATAAACGATAAATGTGAATGAAGACTGGAAACTGCTAGGCTAAATCAACAGATAGTTTCTTCATCAGGAAATTTAAAAACAAAAAGAATCTTTCATCAAAATCTGTAACACGCATACCTCTACTTCCTTGAATTAAGGATGTGCGCTTTGGGCAAGCAAATCTGGAAGTAAGAATCTGTTCGTTGTTAGCCAACATCTCCTGCGGCTGCAATTCGGCCGAATGGGACTCCTTACATCTCAATGTTGAATTTTCCTCTTGCAGCCTAAATATTCGGGTGTCTAGATCTCTAAAGTTCTTCTTCGAGATCTCCATCTCCTCTATTGCTCTTCTCTTCCAGCACTCCAAATTCCTGTTCTCTGTCATTAGCTGCACATACTT
Source organism: Eschscholzia californica (assembly GCF_041429995.1). Lineage (NCBI taxonomy): Eukaryota > Viridiplantae > Streptophyta > Magnoliopsida > Ranunculales > Papaveraceae > Eschscholzia > Eschscholzia californica. Next base: position 41,361,857 of record NW_028238461.1, on the reverse strand, counting down.
CTCCTCGCTTCCCATTCGTTTCAATTCCTCTACTAGGCACAAGTTTCTTTCTAGTATCCTCTTCTCTCTTTCGGATATAACTCTTTGATCTTCTTTCAGATGAGCAATCTGTTCTCTTAGCCCGTTGCATGTTCTCTTATATTCCTTGAGTTCAGTTTCAATATCAATCTTTCTAAACTCTAGATTCCTATTCAAATTTTCTACTGCAACATACTGCATTTTTATTTTCTCAAGCTCCAGTGACAACTCAGAGCAATTACAATTTCTACGAACTTCTAATTCTCTCTCCAAATCCATTAACTTTTTCTTACAAACTTCAACTTCTTCCTCTGCTCTTTTATTCCGACAGTCTAAATCTTCATTTTCCTTTTTCATCTTAAGATATTTTTCGTTTTCAACAATTACCCTTGTTTTTAGTTCATTAGACAAGTCAGTGATTCGGTTTTCTGCTTGTTTTTCTCTTTCTTTTATAACATTTTGATATGTAATCCGCTCTTTCAATCCTTTACACATTACCTTATACCCCTGAAGCTCTACTTCAACCTCACTCTTTTTTACCATAAGGTCATTCAACTTGCGCTCAACCATAACACGAGCATTTTTCTCCTCTTCAAGCTCTCCAGACAAGTCACTGCACTTGTTCTTAGAAGCTTCCAATTCTTTACGATTCTCGACGTTCTCATTTTCCTTCCTTTTCGATTCTTCCAACATTTCTACTACTTTCTTCTCTCTTTCAGAAATAACTTTTCTCTCTTCTTCTAAACAGTTAATCTTCTCCTTCATCCCATTACACATTATCTTATACTCATTTAGATCATTTTCAACACTATTTTTGCTCAAAATTAAATCATTCAACTGACCCTCAATCATAACAAAATCCTTCTTCTTCTCTTCAAGCTCTACAAACAAGTCATCATACTTGCTCTTACAAGTTTCAAATTCTTTGCGAATCTCGATATTCTCCTTTTCGCTTTGTTTTAGCTTCATGAAATGAGTCATCAAGTCCCCTGTACTTTTCTTCCAACATAACTCATCATTCTTTCTTTTAAGATTGATTTCTCTCTCATGCTTTTCCTTCCTTTTCGATTCTTCCAACATTTCTACTACTTTCTTCTCTCTTTCAGAAATAACTTTTCTCTCTTCTTCTAAACAGTCAATCTTCTCCTTCATCCCGTTACACATTATCTTATACTCATTTAGATCATTATCAACCCTATTTTTGCTCAAAATTAGATCATTCAACTGACCCTCGATCATAACAAAATCCTTCTTCTTCTCTTCAAGCTCTATAAACAAGTCATTATACTTGCTCTTACAAGCTTCAAATTCTTTACGAATCTCGACATTCTCCTTTTCTCCTTGTTTTAGCTTCAAGAAATGAGTCCTCAGTTCCCCATAACTTTTCTTCCCTTCTTTAATTTTTTCGTCTGCTCTTCTCTTCCAACATAACAAATCATCATTCTCTCTTTTAAGATTAACCAACTTTTCTCTCTGATCCTTTTCCTTCCTTTTCGATTCTTCCAACATTTCTACTACTTTCTTCTCTCTTTCAGAAATAACTTTTCTCTCTTCTTCTAAACAGTTAATCTTCTCCTTCATCCCATTACACATTATCTTATACTCATTTAGATCATTATCAACACTATTTTTGCTCAAAATTAGGTCATTCAACTGACCCTCAATCATAACAAAATCCTTCTTCTTCTCTTCAAGTTCTACAAACAAGTCATTATACTTGCTCTTACAAGCTTCAAATTCCTTACGAATCTCGACATTCTCCTTTTCGCCTTGTTTTAGCTTCAAGAAATGAGTCTCCAATTCCCCAAAACTTTTCTTCCCTTCTTTAATTTCTTCTTCTGCTCTTTTCTTCCCACATAATAAATCATCATTTTCTCTCTTAAGATTAACACACTTTTCTCTCTCATCCTTCTCCTTAGTTTTCAATTCTTCCAACAATTCTACTATTTTCATCTCTCTTTCACAAATAACTTTTTTCTCTTCTTCTAAACAACTAATTCTCTTCTTCATCCCTTTACACACTATCTTACACTCATTTAGGTTATTATCAGCCCCATTTTTGCTCAAAATTAGGTCATTCAACTTACGTTCCATCAATCTAAACTCCATTTTCTTCCTCTCAAACTCCCCATACAAATTATAGTACCTAGTGAGAGATTCCTCCAATGTTTTTTGAAGTTCATGTTTCTCCATTTGAATTTGATTCAATTGATAACCTATATTCTCAGACTCAAATGACCTCCTCTTCCAATACTCAACCTCTTCCTCGGCTTTTCTTTTCCTTATTTCCAAATCCCTAATAATCCCAAACTCCATTTTGATCAAAAACTTCACCTGTGATGTTCAAATATTCAGATTAAACAGAAAATCAACTCAAACTTTAACTGATATTGAAATGACAAAAACAACAGATTAAAATAAAACCCTAGTAGTAGGAAAACACACAGAAGTTTCGCAAACTAATCGTGCCCTAGAAAAGTGAGAGAAACTTCATAATATTGATTACTGGTAGAATTAGTACAGAGTACATGAGTGAGCTTACCAGAATGACGATAAAAACAAGAAATGAATCGTTTTCACCCCCCCAAAGCGGATCTTTTACTGTTTAAACCCTAGCGTGGGCCTATTTCTGGATGGTATATTAGGGGTAAACTAGTCACTTCGCATATTCCACAAGAGGTAGTTGTTTTCTTTTTTTTGATGAAAACAAGAGATAGTGATTGGAAGAAGAATCACTAGAACCCTCCCTATATATAGGAATCTATTTGGTTTTATTGGCCACCATCTCAAAGATTTTTTTTTTTTTTCGCATAACATCTCAAAGATTATACACATTTAACCACTCAATCTCTAAAATTCATATTTCCACATTAGAACTTCTAGCATTTTCTTTAAAATCGATTTGTATTGCAATAGTCAACCTAAATCTCTAAAATGATGTGATTGCCTTTAGAGTGTCATTTTAAAGATCTCTAAATGTCAGATAGGCAAATCAATTAATTTTATTTTTAAAATGTAACTTTTAAAATTTCTATTTACTATTGCATTCTAGAAAGGTTTTCAATGCAATATCTTTTTTTTTTTGGAATTAATGCAATATCTCTAAATGGCTAAGTAGGAAAGAGATCTTTTAGAAATATACTTTCATACTTAATAGTTCAGATTTTAAGAATTTTCCTTTATTGTTGCATTAGAGATCGTTTAGATCTCTAAAATTTATAGATTTATAAATAGTGTTACTCCAAATTTGAAAAGATTCACAATCCACGTCTCTAAATTATACAGATTTAAGTAAAAAAAAATGTATTTTTAGTTCATAGTCTCACATAGTTCATATTTAGGTCCTTAATATGTTTTAGCACTTGGTTGTCCAAGTGGTTGATAGTGTCGACATAAACTCTGAAATTTTGGAGGTCCTTAATATGTTTTAGAAAGCACAAAACAATTCATAACTATTATTCAGGTAAAAAAAATATAAATAGATAAAGTATCTTTTTGTCATTCTGTTTAACTAATTCTTTTATTTTTTTTTTTTAAATCTTTAAATATATATAATTCTTTCTTCAGACGTCGGATATTTGCGAAATTTGTATATTTAGAAAGAATTTTTCATTAACTTTCTAACAAGGTCCACTTTCAATACTTTTTTTTTCAAAAAGAAAAAAAAATTCAGAAAAATGTCTTTGTTTTCAGTTTTTTTTCGCAGTTTCATCTTTAGTTCTTTAGTGACGAGATAAGAATTGTGTAAAACGTTATGTATCATCCTCTTGGATATCTACATTCAGGGCAAGTATTTCAGAAATATTATTAACATCCACATCCTCTTCCCGTTCATCCTCTAGGATCATGTTATGCATTATATGCACGCACTATCACGTTCATCCAGAATTATGTAAAACGTTTTGTGTCATCCTCATGGATGCGGAGGTTGATATGGAGGTGGAGACGGAAGTGGATCTGAAGATGGAGAATTACTGAATTATTAAATGATTATACTGGAATAATTACGTAAAGTTCAAGTTTTTTTTTCCTTCGTAATGGTATAATATATCTGTTTATTTATCTATTTTATATGTTATATATTAATATTAAATTTAAATTATCACAACTTAAAGATTATAATAAATAAAAATAATAAGTTCATAAATTCAATACTAATAAAAAAGTAAATATGCCAATATAGAATGAATAGTGATTTGTGTTTGGAGCGACTAACTCGTCGTTTTAGCCCCATAAGTGCCTGACAGTTCAATTTAGTCTCAAATAGCAAAAAAAGATTTTAACTTTTCCTGGAAATACGTACACTTAGGGGGCAAAATGAAATTAATTCCTAAATTTTTTAAAAACGTTAAAGACCACCTCATCTCCTTTTTTTTTCCTCCACTACTTCTTCACATCTCACCTCCATCTCATCTCCGCCTCTCTACATCTCACCATATTCTCCGGCGAAGGTCGTCGACCAACCACTTTTTCTTACGACCTTCAAACTTGAAAAATATAAACTTCTTTTCTCTCACTTCGTTTTTCATCTTCTTTTTTCTTTTTCTTCTTCTAATCTCTCTGATTCTACATTAGGGTTTTGAATTTATCCAAACCCTAGTTATGGTTTGGGGAAACTCAAACCTTAGATCTGGTTTGGGGAAACCTAAACAGGGTGAAGCTTCAAACTGAAACCTCTATGTTTGAAGCTTCGTTCTGTTTTGGGTTTCCCAAACCTTAGTGTGTAGAGAGAGAAGAAGAAGAAAAAGGAATAACAAGACAGAGAAAATATATGAAAAACTATTTTCTTTTAAGTTTGAAATTAAGTAGTGGAAAAAGTGGTCGGCTGACGATCTTCGCCAGAGAAAATGGTGAGGTGGAGAGATGGAAAGATGAGACGTGATGAAGTGGAGGAAAGAAAAGGACATGAGCTAGCCTTTAATGTTTGTAAAATTTTCGGAATTAATTTCACTAGGGTATAACCCGTGCCCGAGGGCACGGACAGTTATATCAATCAACGTTCAACGAAATTACTGAGGAACCAAACGAACATCAAGTTGTCATAAACGCATATTACTAAGAAATGTAATAATGAATCAATCAAACTGAACGATATGAGTACTAAATCCTAGAAATTGTTATGTTTCAATTTGATAGGTTATTTTGGAAACAAATATTATGAGAGAGAAAAAAAGGAAATAGGTTATTTTGTTTCTAAAGCTATGTTGTGCAAGAAATAGTTATTTTATATAGGTTATTTTATTTCTAAATCCGAGAATCTTTTTCTTTTCTTTATATAACTTATTTTTCTTAGATAGGTTATTTTATTTCTAAGAATGACTATATTGTAATATGAGGGAAGGACTTCTAGACAATATACATAATTAAATAAGGATGTTTGTCCCAGTCAGCATTTTTCTTTCTGTTTTATATAAGGCCGGGAATAAAGAAAAATCTCCGGGGAATAAAGAATAAGTCAATTAAGTTTGACTTTGAGAGAATATTTATCTTTTAGTCCACAAATTGATATGATTAAACTTTGCTCCTTAATCTTCATCTCTTATCTCCTCTCTTCTTATGTCTACTTCATTAGCATTCTCGTGTTCCTTTCTCTCCCACTGTTATTGTCTCTCCTTCTCGGCCTCTCTCTCTCCGCAATCACCAATAAATCCTCTAGTTTCTTGGTGATTCCGGCAAAATTTTAGGGTTTTTAGGGGACAAAATAATAGAACGAAACCCTAATTGATTCTCAGCGACTTCCTCGATCTTCTTCTGCACTTCACCACGAATCCATTTCTGATTTCCAATCTTTAGAGAAACACAAAATCCGCATTGCAATTACTAATAAAGAGAAAAAGAGGGAGAAATTCAAGACATTAGAAACCCAATTATCTCTTTTCCTAATGGCCGAATTTTAGTCATGGAAAAAAACTGTAGTTGCCCTAAAGAACCAATAATTCAGTTCACATTCTCGCAAACAAGATACTTAAAATAGTTATGTTCTTTAGTTCAAATCAGTATAATGAAGTATGAATTCAACACATAATAAAAAAACGGCCCAAAATTTGCGTGAGAGAGAGAATTCATACCGGAGCAAGACTTGAATTGGCTCCAACAATGTTGTTCATCTGATCATCAATTCCACCACGATTGAACTATTAGATCAATAAAAACAGAAAGTGAAAATTCAATCAAAATAATGAACGATATGATCGAAAGACCCAAATAATCTGTACCACCAAAAGATTAATAAAAAAGAGAATTAGGATTTAAGACCTCCATTAATCTGTCGTCTAATTAAGCTTCGCAACTGCTACGATAACCTAAACGGATGAACAAGAAGAGTCGGAGTAGAGTATTGGAGATTAGATTACCGTCACCTACTACTACTGTTCTGCAACAATAGAAGATAATTTAGAGAGAGGAAAATGGTTATTATTAGAGTTTAGAGAGAGGGGAACAATGAGAGATAGAGATAGAGTAATAGGGAGAGAGAGAGAGAGAGAAAAGAATAAACACAAAGTAATATAGAGAGAGAATGAGCATCATGAGAGAGTGAATCAACAGTAGAGAGAAAAATAAGATAGAGATGATGGGAGGAGAAGATGAAGATTAAGAGGCAAAGTTTAATCATATTAATTTCTGGACTAAAAGATAAATTTCCCCCTAAGTCAAACTTAATTGACTTATTCTTTATTCCCCGGAGATTTTTCTTTATTCCCCAAAGCCGCTGCCTTTATATAATAGATTTTTGGGCCTGAGGGTATTTTTCGGAAAACTTGAATTTGTTTTCGCCTTTGGAGGCCAAATTGAATAGTCAAACACTTATGGGGGACTAAAACGACAAGTTGGTCACGATTGTAGGCCAAATCAGAGTTAACCCTTATTATATTGTACTGTAGAATTTTGTATTTGTTGGAGGGTAAACTTCATAAGATTAAACGTTCATGTTTCATGGCTTATTTAATAATTTCTATAATATTATGTAGAAAATGAAGAAAAAAAGTTGGTCCAACCAAAGCAATGATTGTTCAATAAAAAAAAACCAAAGCAATGATATGGACATTTTTAAGAAAATCATTATTGTTAAGAGTTACCTATTGGGCCCTGAGTCCACGCCTAAGATGGTTGATAATAAACTTCAGAGTTAACACAAAAACACGATTAAAACCTACAAAAATGCAAGGAGGGTCAGGAATATTATTTTTATTCGATGTTGTTGATTCTGAAAGTGGGGAAATGTATGTAATGTCTTTTAACGACGTAGTCGATAAATTTTATGATGACGTAGAAATCGGAAAAGTGTATATGATATCTAATTTAATCGTGAAACCAACCTTAAAGAGTTTTAATCACCTAAACAATGATTACAAGATGAATATAGAAATGTACTCTACAGTCCAGATGTTTTTAGAGGATGAGTCTATACCTATGAACCAATAAGTTTCTACTCATAAGTTAGATTGAAACCATGCCGCTCGATTCTTTTCTAGATATAAGTGGGGTGGCTTCAACGATAAATGCCACTACAACTATCACGAAAAGAAATAGTGCTCAAGCACAGAAAAGAACCCTATAATTGAGAGACATGTCACGCTAAAGTGTGGCGTTGACATTAAGGGGATATATTTGCAGTGAAGAGGGGTGGAGATCCATGCTATGCTTGACTCTGGAGTATATCTAGTTTTGTGTGCCAAAACGACAAAGTAAGTGCTTTCAACGGAAGATCAGTGGAAGCACTCCCCTTAAGTCAATTATTTGTTGAACTAAACCTTCCAGAGGTGTGTGAATTGTTTAACACAACAAGAATCAATACCCCTACGAAACCGATTTATATAGATTTGTCATGAATGTTAAACACATACCATACTCTTATTCTCAAAATAAATCAATAAATCAATTGGGAACCTCTAATAAACCGACTTCATCACTATTATTGCTAGAATATCAAATGGGAAAGCTGAAAACTTCGCATATCCTACTTCTCCATCAATTATTGGAGACCATTGGTGCAACAAAATAGTTATAATGAATGAAAATGTCATTGGCATTGTACAAATCTGTTAAGTCATTTCCTTAGTGTAATTTTAGGTACATTCTAGAATTACAACTGCAAGACTCCACAGGTACAATATACGTTATTACATTTCAGGAGACCAGAAAAGAGATCATGAACATTTTCAGCAAAAGGTTTGTTTTGTTTGAAAGAAGAAAATGGCGAAAAATTCATGGACATCATTAGTGATGTTATCTTCAATCATTTTATCTTTAATTGGTGAGCAAAAGTGAAAAATTATAATGATGAAGCACGGGTGCAAGTCGTAGCGGTTAAAGGTTTAAGGTTGAATACATAGAAATATCCAAGTTTTTCTAGATCCAATTACTAAAATTGTACCCGAGTCTAGATAACACCCTACTGATATTTTATTTTTATTATTTTAGTTGTTTTTCTTTGTTAGGCTTTTTATTGTTTGAAAAAACGGTTTGTTTCGTAGCATTCGTTACTTAATTTTAAAACAGTCAGCGGTCCATGCTTCCTAGCTTTCTATTTTTTTTTTTAACTATAGTAAAGACATTACAATAATTTATTTTTAATATATGTATGTATATACAATTTGCCATTGTTTTTTTTTTGTTGACCTACAATTTACCTTTGTTATTGTTCTTTTTATGACAACTGATCGGTAGGTAGCTTAAGATGACTAGACCTAAATATTATTTCAAATTCCATTTTCTACCTCAATTAAAATGGAACATTGTTTTCTTTGAGGGGTTGGGCAAAAGGTCCGTTTGTTTCTCCCAAACAAGAAGCAGGCCCACTGCCCACAAAGAATGAGGGGCAGGTCCACTAGTCACACCATTGGAGGAAATTACAACAATAACCAAATTTTTATTCTTATCTACATAGATTGCCACCCGAAATTACAGAAATGCCATTAATAAATCCCGTGTTTCACGTTTCTCTCTCTACACTATGTCCTCCACTTTCTCTCTCTACATTAATGTCGTCCTCTCCATCTCTCTCTCTCTCACAAATCTAAACTAATTTTTTTCTCTTTCTACAAATATTTTCTCTTCCTCTTCAAATACTTTATATCTTTGTGATTTTTTTTCTTTTGTTTTAAGTATAGTTTTTTCTTAAAATCTGAAAGTTCTTTTCTTTTTTGGAAATATGTAATAGATATTACTTCTAAATTTTTTTCTGGTTTAGTAACAATTACTTTTTGATAACAAACTGTACAAAGAGAAATTTTTCTCATTCTTGGTAGTTTTTCATTAGTTTGTTTTCATATATTTTTGGTAGTTTCCCATTGATTTGATTCTATCTCTATATTTTTTTAAATATATTTTCTCTCTCCAATCTTAACTTCTTTCCTTCTTTCAAACATTTTATCCTTATATGATGGAGAGTTTATAGGACATTCCTTCCAAAACGTAAATTACTTTCAAAGAAAATTTATGGGACATTTTTCTTTGTACTGTACATTTTGTTATTTACTGGACACTTTTGTACTAGGAATTGTCTTTTGTACAGGGAATTTTCTTGTTTAGCGGGAATTATTTTATGTAATGACCATCTGATTATGTACTAGACACTTTGTATTGGGATTTTTCTTGTGTATTAGGAATTTTTTTCCTGTACTAGGCATATGGTTATGTACGAGAAACTTTTGTTCTGGGAATATTTTTGTGCTCCAGGAATTGTTTTATGTACCACTCATTTAGTTATGTATTGGACACTTTTTGTACTAGAAATTTTCTTGTGTACCGGAAATTATTTTATGTACTGGGCATAGTATAACTTTTTATGTACTCTGCCTTCTTAACATGAACCAGGAATTTTTAAATGTACAGGACATTTGTGAATGTATTAGACATGTTCGAATGTACGGGACATTTGGTTATGTACTAGACACTAGAAAAATATTCGAAGGAAACTTTAAGATGTTAGATACCGGGAATTTTCTTGTGTACCGAAAATTTTCTTGTCCACCGGGAAACTTTAAGGATAGTTTTTTCTTAAAATCTAAAAGTTCTTTTCTTTTTTGGAAATATGTAATAGATATTACTTCTAAATTTTTTTCTGGTTTAGTAACAATTACGTCTTGATAACAAACTGTACAAAGAGAATTTTTTCTCATTCTTGGTAGTTTTTCATTAGTTTGTTTCCATATATTTTTTGGTAGTTTCCCATTGATTTGATTCTATCTCTATATTTTTTTTAAAATATATTTTCTCTCTCCAATCTTAACTTCTTTCCTTCTCTCAAACATTTTCTCCTTATATGATGGAGAGTTTATAAGACATTCCTTCCAAAACGTAAATTACTTTCAAAGGAAATTTATGGGACATTTTTCTTTGTACTGTACATTAAATTTTCACTGAATCTGATTCTTATGTACTGGGCATAGTATAACTTTTTATGTACTCTGCCTTCTTAACATGAACCAGGAATTTTTAAATGTACAGGACATTTGTGAATGTATGGGACATGTTCGAAAGTACGGGACATGTTCGAAAGTACGGGACATTTGGTTATGTACTAGACACTTAAAAAAATAAAATAGTCAAAACAGATCAAGTTAAGGATAACTCCAGATCTGATTTCTTCACTATTAAATGTTTATCAAATCTTCATTCTTCACTATAAGCTATGTTTCTAAACCTAAATTTGAAATTTCGCTAAAAGCCATGAATCTCTGTTCAAGAAAAATATTTCACGTTGCAACCTTCACAAAATAAGGAAAAAGATAGAAATATAAGACGAATGAAACTAAAAAAAGTACAGTGAACTTCCACATAACAACGAATCGTGGGAACGGATTGCGAACGGTAAAATGTGACGGGAACTGAGGAATTTACACTACATTCCAACACGTAAACGTATATCTATGACGTTAAATATAACAAAAATTGGGACAATATCTAAGAGAACCTGGAGATGTTCAGTGCACCATTCTATGCACTCAACATTTTAATATTCCCAGAACAAATATGTGAAGTAAAAAAGCAAATATAGTTAAAGCAGATCAAGTTAAGGATAACTCCAGATCTGATTTCTTCACCATTAAATGTAAATCAAATCTTCATTGTTCACTATATTCACTAGAAGCTTTGTTTCTGAACCCAAAGATGAATTTCTCCCAAACCCATGAATCCCTGTTCAAGAAAATGATTTATTCCTCATTAAATTTTCACTGAATCTGACTTTTCCAAAAAAATCACCGTCAGATTTTTTTCAATATTTCTTCACCATTAAGCTTTCACCAAAACCTGTCCAAAAAATCAAATTATTCCAGAAACAATAACCTTAGGTCTGATTTCTTCACCGTTAATTTTTTCTTTCAAAAACATCATTCTTCACTATATCCATGTAGAAAAGAGAGCCAACATTTTGTATTTTAAACCCTAAATCCAGATTTGTTGCTTCCAGATCTCTGCTGGATTTAGGGTTTCTACCGAGATAGGAAAGATCCAAAAAAAAAGTGTGTAGAAATGTTTTAGAGAGAGAGATGTATAAATTTCGAGAGAGAGAGAGAGAGAAAAAGAGATTTTTAGAGAGAGAGAGAGATGTTTTAAAGAAAATTAAAGCTGTATAAATTTTTTGGAGAAAGAGAGATGTAAAGAAGATAAAGATAAAAAGGGTATTAGGGGTATTAAACTAGTTAGGCACAATTCCCTGTTGTACCTTTATCTCGGGCCCACCAAAACCATTAATATTTGGACCTAAACCTTATATCCGGATAACCCTGGATCTTACCCACATAAGCACCCATTTTTTTGGTCCTCTCCCTCAAAAATCCTTTTCTTTTCCTCGTTGGATGACTATTTTTCATCGATATTGTGATGTTATAGTATCAGTTGTTTGTACAAAAACTTTGATATCATTATTTTACTTATTCTTTTGTAATTAAACTAAGATATTGTCACATTTGACAATCACAATGCTATATAAATGCATATATTACCTCTCTTTATCCCATTCTTCTCCTCCTGACTATAAATTGCAAACAACTTATAATTTTCTTCTATTTTGTTGGTGCATTTGGTTTGATATCTTACACTATGGATCACGAACCACTGGATCAGATGTAGAATTCCCCACCTAAACAACTAACTGACCCTGAGAATAGGGTTTTACAAAAAGCTGAAACAACTCAGTTAAATGTATGCGTATAAAATTTTGATTTTTCTGACACTTTATATTTCATTTTTGGAGAACCACAAACTCACTGCAAATACACATATTTTATCAAGACGGATCAGTATCCTAACAATAATGTCGTGGGAGGGAAGAACATTGCTTTTGGAATACGGAACTTCAAAAGATCGATGCCGATACATCTATATTTGTTTTTGAAAACTTACAATTTCTACATTTCTTCGAATAACCAATGACGCTTCTTTCTTTAAAATAGATTTTGCCTAATTTAAGAAGCTATTTTTTCGTCGTTATCCAGTAATCTCCATATACTGCCTTTATTCTTTTTCCCTAATTAATGTAGTACCAAAGTACAGCTTGTGCCGTCACAATGAGCTGGTGGCACACTCGCAAACGGAGAATGCAGCAACTATTCAACCTCAGGTAAACGCAAAATCTAAAACAATTTTCTTACTCATTTTTCTTAATACTTCGTCTCGAATGCATCCACCCCATGTAATAAACGCAATTATATTCAATTTTACGTCTACATCCATTGTGTCTGCCTTTCTTGCGTACCACACTTAATTGCAGGAGAGTTTTAATTATTTATATTTATCAAAATTATATAATTAACACTATTTATTATAACAATATCTATTATTTAATTAATTACAAACTTCATCAAAACTACAAATAAGATCAATCAGAATGAATTGGTTATAAACACAATTGGACTTATTACCAATACAATATAATATCAATTCCGACCAGAAACACTTATAAGCAACATCATCATTTTTGGGGGGACGCACAAATATTGACATGGCCAATGCCGCACCACATATCCTCTATACAAACATGTGGTTTGGACACCACACCACGTGAAGTGACCGTGCTATCCTCCTCCTTCCCACAGACCATACATTATTACTTAAATATCAACCCTTCCTTCTTCTGTTCAGCAAAAAAAAAAAAAAAAAAACTTCCTTCTTCTTCTCATTAAGGGGGGTATTGGATTGGGACTTTCGTGGATATTTGAGAGTCCGCGAAAGTCCGAGGCATTCAAATCCAGACATTTGAGAGTCCACGAAAGTCTGAGACATTCAAATCCAGACATTTGAGAGTGTATGAAAGTCTGAGGCATTCGATTGTCTTCCAAAATGTCTCAGACTTTGGTGGACTTCATAGTTTGATGGATTTTGTGAAGGATTTGGGACAAATTTGGAAGCCAAAATGTCTTTCAAAAAACAAGAGACATTTGAAGTCCATCATGTGATCAAAACAACAATAATAATATTAAAATAATAAATATCTACCAAACGTCCACCAATGTCCACAAATATTCACAGATGTCTACGAAAGTCGAAAACTATATATTTGAAATGTTAATATAAATATATTATTTCATGTGATTAAACAATAATAATAATATTAAGATAATAAATGTCTACCAAATGTCCACAGATATTCACAGATGTGTACGAAAGTTGAAAAAAATATATATTTGAAATGTTGGTATATATTTTTTTATGATTAAACAATAATATTAAATATATTATTTCATGTGATTAAACGATAATAATAATATTAAAATAATAAATGTCTACCAAATGTCCACAAATATTCAAATATGTCTACGAAAGTCGAAAAATATATATTTGAAATGTTAGTATAAATATATTATTTCATGTGATTAAACAATAATAATAATATTAAAATAATAAATGTCTACCAAATGTCTACAAATTTTCGCAGATGTCTACGAAAGTCGAAAAAAATTATATTTGAAATGTTAGTATAAATATATTATTTCATGTGATTAAACATTAATAATAATATTAAAATAATAAATGTCTACCAAATGTCCACCAATGTCCACAAATATTCGCAGATGTCTACGAAAGTCGAAAAATATATATCTAAAATGTTAGTATAAATATATTATTTCATGTGATTAAACATTATTAATAATACTAAAATAATAAATGTCTACCAAATGTCCACCAATGTCCACAAATATTCACAGATGTCTACGAAAGTCGAAAATTATATACTCCTTAGTATAAATATATTATTTCATGTGATTAAATAATAATAATAATATTAAAATAATAATCCCCAAGACATTTTGTCTATGGATCAAATGTCTTGAAATGTCTATAAAGACATTTTGTCTACAAACTCAATGTCTTGAAAATGTCTATGAAGACATGTTGTCTATAAAAAGTCATCCGAAATGTATTGAAATGTCTACGGAACATTTTATCTATGAAAGTCTGTGAAAGTCCCGATCCACTACCCCCCCCCCCCCCCCCCCCCCTAAGTTTTCTATTCAACTATCTTTAGCTTCAATTCTACAATTTCAGAACTAGGATCAAAATTTATGAAATAGTTTATGAATGAGAGAGAACATAGTTATGAACGAACAATGGTAGTTTTGCTATTTAAATGTACCTTTATGACTATTTTAGAGAGACTGTGATATTTTGATGTCAACGCGCATTTTATTTTTGATTTCTTGACTTTAGAGACGTCACACAATCGAGCTGTCTTCGGAAATATAGGGTTGGTGGTGAAATGGTTAATTACTAAAACTAGCCTTATTTGTTTGTAACTTACTACTTAAATACTTTAAATGTTTGGGCTACTAGTTTTATTGTTGGTACGGAGAGACATGTTTGCTCCTCTGTATGTACAAAACATAAAAGAACAGAACAATTTGTGAGTTGTATTCATGGGCAACCGACTCACAACTCTATTGTATGAGAGGATTGTATATTCTAACGAACCACCTATCTACGTAACTACATATAAATCAATTCTTTTAATAACTTCTAGTTGTTTTAATTTCAAATAATGTCAATACAAACAACGTAATGTAAACAAAATACCGTGTACATTTTTGTTAGAGATCGCAGGACTAATGGGTGTGAGATTAGATGTTCTGTCTCATGTCTTTTTTTTGTTGAACTTTCCTTTCATTAATTAGAATAAACTTTATTACAATATTCATCAACTAAAATACAAGGAACATTATTCCATTTCTTGCTTCTATTCTTCTTTTTTGCCCATTTTGCTAACCTGTATGTTTGCAAGTTGAGTTCTCTTCTAGTGTATTTGAATTGGACTATCTCGAATTCTCTTCTGGTTTCTCGAATTCTTCAAATGTGGATCAACGATTGCTAGTGCACCATATGCCTTTTATTATGGATATGCTTGATGAGATTCATGTTGTCGCTTTCTATAATTATTGATTTGTCTTGCTCTAATACATTTATACTAGAAACCTTTAAATGTTTCATTTGGACAAAGATTTAAGTATTTATTTACGCGTGATTCTACATTTGAATTCAATACCAATTTAAGACCCAATACTTTCATCAAAAAAAAATTTATGACCCAATACCAATTTAAGACCCATTTATTACGAAATCTCAAAGATTGACTAGAGCATATGGACTCAATCTTGTGAACCATTAGGGATACTATAATGTCACTTTTTGGCCACACGATTTTGTGAACCATCATCACTCACATTTATGTTGAATTAGTAGCTCGCAACAATTTCTCTAATATTTTATTATTTTTTCCCCGCCTACATATATGATAAAACGATCAAATGGTTCTCTTTTTTTCCGCTTCGTGTATGAAATAGATTTCTAGAGAGAGAGAGAGAGGAGAAGTGACGAACCGAGATAGATATTTTCAATTTCAGGTCAGTACTGGTTAGGGTTTCAAGCTTCTTTCTGTATTTACTAATTTTGGTTGATTTCTTCTTTGTCTAAACAAACGTTTGAGTTTAATTTTCGGTAATCCTTTAAATTTCATTGAGATTACTAGTTCGAATTTATGCGAATTTTTTTTATGTAAAAGTTCAATTTGCATGTTTATTAGGATTGTTGAGATTGATATTGATTGAAGTTTTAGACTGTAAATCTGTCATTTCTTCACTGGAATCATCAAATTGTTGATGTTTTATCGAATTTGATTCATTAAATTGCTGTTTTATTTGTTCTTTATGAATTTGGTCTGTTTTTTCCGATGGGTTTCATTATTTTTTGAAGTTGTAGAGATTGCTGATTCTAGTTTATTCAAGGTTTGATTGTTTCTGTTCCTTTTCTATTAAGTTTTTGATGAATTGGGATTTAGATGTTGAAATTGTTGTTATTTAAGTGACAAGATGGTTACTGACCAAATCTATTTCAGACTGTCGCAGAACATTTGATACCAAGTAAGGGTTGAATTGGAGTACATGAATGAAAATGAGGAGAAATAAGTGATATGCTAGAAAGGGCAGATTTTTGGTTAATTTAATTATTAGATATTGCTGAAAGAAACTATTTTTGGAGCATGATGGAGTAATTTGTTTGAGTGAGTTAGGTTGGATTCTATGGAAGAAAGGAGAGATCAAATGACTGAGACTGCTGAAGAGCTGAATACCAGGAGGAAAGAGAGCGATCCTTCTAGGAATGTAAATAACAGGATATTTGCATCAGGAAGCACTTGGACAAAGAAGGTGCCCCAGGCTTTTTTGGGTAATTTAGAGAATGAAGCTGGGAGTATGAACTCAATATCAGGGTCTGAACTGCCGTCTACTAGCTTGTATTCTTTGAATGATGGTGGTGTCATGGTTGAAGAGTTAACAGTGAAAAAGTACAGGAATTCACATTTACCAGTTCTTGGTAGCTCAAATGGTATAGATAGTACTCAAAATAGGCCAAAAAGTTGGCAATATCTATATCAGCTGACAGGTGGGTCTAAAAATGGGAGATCACAAGGAGGTGTTTCGTCCAAAGATAAGGAGCCGGTGGCTTCAAGGGGCATAGAGGATATGGGGAACGGGTTTTCTGTTCAAAATCCTCGGCTCTTGAGACAATCCAATCAAGAACTGGTCAAGACTTCTGGATGTCCAATAAACGATGTAAATAATATTACATCAAACACTACATTAGTTTCAAGAGGAACCCCAAAAAAGTTTCGACCAACATCTGGTTTTTCTCAGGTTTTTTCTAGGAATAGCTCGAACGAGAAGGGGCTTTTAAGTAGATATTCAGAACCTCATGAAAGGTATGGTGTTGATGAGAAAAATCAGGAGAATGAGAATGCAGCCTCTGTAACTAGGGCATCTTCTGGCGCCTCACCAGATTTAAGAACAAAAACTAGTAATCTGCCACAAAATAGTGTTTCCTTGGTAAATAACGGAATCAGCTTAAGAGAGTGGCTAAATCCTGGTGGGCGCAAGTTCAATAAATCTGAGAGTCTATACATATTTAGGCAGATTGTGGATCTGGTTGACTATGCACACTCTCAGCAAGTTGCTTTAGATGTTCGTCCATCTTCTTTCCTTGTCTCGCAGTCAAGTCAAATAAAATATGTTGGGCGGTTGGTCCAGAGAGGTATATTAGAGAGTGGAGAGGATCAGGGAGCATCTCTCCTAGAGAAACATTCGAGTAGGAAGAGGTACTTAGAACAAGGGGTGAATCACGATGATAGTTTAAGTTCAAAGAATAAGAAATCTAGTGAGAGTATGAATGGTAGTCGGCAGTATCCACTGTCTGTTGGGTATGGCTTCAATTCCGAAACAGATAAAGAATCCGGTATCAGTTTTGGAGCACAAACTTATGGGTTTCATACAATTGAACAAAATACCGGAAGTCCGAGTCACAAAACTCAGAATAGGGGTGACAGCCCAAGTGCTACTAATTCAAGCCGACAACAGTTGGCCTCTCAAAGTCTTCGGTTGGAAGAGAACTGGTATACTAGTCCAGAAAATCTCAATGACAACAAGCTCACATTACCTTCAAACATTTACTGTCTTGGGATGCTCCTATTTGAGGTTTGAACTCTTCTTTTTAATGTTTATGTGAAGTCTTCCAGTAAAGTTTTTTCCATGTACTTTTTTTTGTTTATTCTTAGAATTTGCTGAAATCTGATACAGTTGGATGGTGGTCTTAAATTGGACACTGACTATCGATCTGCTGGTCTTAGACATGCTTTAGACTAGTGCAGATTGAAGTCAATGGAGATTAATATAAATTGAGGATGAATGCATTGATGAAAGCTTTGGTGCTGGTTTTCAGTCCCTAAAAATAATTAACAAGAACTAGAATCCAAGGAATTCTTTAAACACTAATCAGAACTATTAATTAATGAATGAAGAAACTTAATGTTTGCTGGAAAATAATTAATAACTAGAAGAATATTCCCTTTCTAATTTCTCTAATGCGGAACAATAAAATAAACTCAATGACCTCTAATGGCTACAGAGAATTCGGCCAACCCTCTTTACTTTGGGGAGGATTTCGTCATTACTTTCCAAAAACATCAATATGTTGAAAAGGTATGTGGCTATAAGTAATGTATAAAAGAGAATTAAGTTACTAACTCTGCGGACTTGGTGTTCTGATCGCGGTCGCACTATTTTGATTAATTCTAGAAGGACTTACTTGTAGAATTCTTAAGCACCAGTACAAGTTGGTTACTGGTGCACTAGTAGTGGTGCGGTGAGTTGCATGTGGGCTCTCCATACGTTTTGGAGGTAGGCCTTAAGGCCCATACAAAAGAACCCTGAATTCATAAAAAAACTACCTTGATTGCGACAGTTATTTCGTAGTTAATTGTTGGAGTAGGAGATGCAAGGACTGTATAAAAGGAAAATGTCCATATGTACTGAAAAAAGGGTGCAGTTTAATTTAAGAAAGAGTCGAGTCACTTTAATTAGATCCTATAATTACCCTCCGTAAGTGTCGTGTGGGAGGATGTTTTACTAACTATCTATATTTGTATCAGCTGTTTTGTTGTTTCAAATCGCCGGAACTTCAAGTAGCAGCAATGTCGGATCTACGCCATCGGATTCTTCCTCCATATTTTCTGTCCGAATGTCCTAGGGAGGCTGGCTTCTGTCTCTGGCTTCTTCATCCAGAACCTTCGTCACGCCCAACAACAAGGTATTGGTTTTGCTGAATTATGAATTTATTTCCTTCAAAAATAATTGTGGATCCCCCTAAATTGGTTTTGCTTAACGCGTAAGCAGATTTTGAGGGTGCAAATCTGTTAATTTATCAATGATTTTCATACGTCAAGATGAGATGAACTTCTTATGCTTATGACAAACTTATCTGTTCTTACTATATTATGCGATTGCAGGGAAGTCCTACATCCTGAGCTAATATTCAAATCTCAAGAGTTGGCATCTGAAAACCAGTTGTCTTCATCTATTGGTGAGGAAGATGTTGAATCAGATCTAATGTTGCACTTTCTTGCCACTCTGAAGGAGAAGATGGAAAAACAGGAAACAAAATTAGTTGAAGAAATTGGATGCTTAGAGGCAGATTTCGACGAAGTTGAGAAGAGACACTTAATAAGGACAAGTCAGATTCTTCCACGGACAGATAATAATTCCAAAGGAAGAGAATGTTTTATGCCCGAAGAATCTTTAGGCTCAGAAGTGTTCTCTAGGTTGACATCCTCTGATAAGACCGAGTCAAAACTGATGAGGAATATTAATCAGCTTGAGAATGCTTACTTCTCCATGAGATCTCAAATCGAGCATCCAAAAACAGATTCTACAGAACGTGAAGATAAAGATTTACTAAAGAAGGTACAAACTGAGAATGAGCAGTGGATCCCAAACCAATCTACCGACCAACTTGGGTCATTTTTCGATGGTTTGTGCAGATATGCTCGCTATAGTAAGTTTGAGCAACGTGCGACACTAAGGACCTCTGATTTAGTTAATTCTTCAAATGTAATTTGCTCTTTGAGTTTTGACCGGGATGAAGAGTACTTTGCTGCTGCTGGGATTTCAAAGAAGATAAAGATTTTTGAGTTCAATGCACTTTTAAATGATTCTATTGACATTCATTACCCAGTCATTGAAATCCAAAGCAACTCAAAGCTCAGTTGTGTCTGTTGGAACAGCTACATCAAAAACTATTTAGCTTCAACTGACTATGATGGCGTGGTTCAGGTGTGTGTTATTTACATGATGTCACATTCCTGGCTTTTCTCTCAATTACGTGGCGTTCTTAGAGAATTACCTTGATCGGACCATTTTTGTACAATATAGAGGTGTTACATGTGCATTGCGCTATTGATCCTGAAAATAAATTTACTTTATGGAGTACGACAATTTGACCATGCTCATTTGCTGTGTACACGACATAGTGATGGAATGGTCTACCAATTATTGTCCATTTTCTTATACAAAGGAAATGTATTTATTGAACAAAGTGGTCCGACCGAGTTATCCAAATTTATTGTTTTTCCTGGATTAATTTGAACTGTTGTGCACAAAGTTTAAGGTGTCTACTATTTATTGCAGCTGTGGGATGTAAACACTGGTAAAGGGTTTTCACAATACAGAGAGCACGGAAAGAGAGCTTGGTCTGTTGACTTTTCCAAAGTTGATCCTACAAAGTTAGCTAGTGGAAGTGATGATTGTTCCGTGAAACTATGGAGCATTAATGATGTAATCCTTCTCTCTTTCTTTCTCTACTATATATACATATAGGGAAATATTGGAAAATGCTAAGTTTACAAAGACTGTAAGAACACACTTTATTTTTACTAAATTTGGCCTGCAAATGATTGAGAAGACAACTGTCTCGTAAATATAAGGAACGGAATACCCCCCAGAAGAGGTGAGAGTGTAATCTTAGATGCATGTGTAGCGTTACTCTTCTAAATTATATTTATAAAGTTTCATATGTTAGGAAATATGGACGAGAATCTGATTTTTTTCTTTTTCAGAAAAAATGTATTAGCACCATAAGGAGCTTAGCCAATGTCTGCAGTGTCCAGTTTTCTGCGCATTCAACCCATTTGTTGTCATTCGGTTCTGCTGATTACAAAACTTATTGCTACGATCTGCGGTACACGCGGACACCATGGTGTACATTAGTCGGACATGGTAGAACTGTAAGCGATGTTAAGTTCCTGGATTCAGATACCCTTGTTTCTGCATCTACTGACAACACCCTAAAGTGTTGGGATCTGAAGAAAACAACTTCTGATGGGTTCTCCACCAGTGCTTGCAGCTTAACCTTCACTGGTCATTCTAATGAAAAAGTTTGTTCCTCTATCCTGAAATCTTTGTCCTCTTAAATATGTTTTTAAGTTTCTGCTCGATGTCTTACCTGCTTCCCTTTCACTTCTCAGAACTTCGTCGGCTTATCCGTTTGTGATGGATATATAGCATGTGGGTCCGAAACAAATGAGGTACACTTTATTACCTTCAACTGAATTCCTTGTTCCTGAAGGGAAACTGGGCATTAATTAGCCTCTAGATTGCATTTAAATAAATCTTCTCTGAAGCCCTGTCGATGGCAGTGGAGAAGATTTACATCCAAAAGAACCCATCATATTGCCAGCTTTAAAACTTCCTCCCAACCTACTGGTATTATCTTGTATGCGGGAAGGTGTTAAGAACCATCCCGTTTTCAAGGGGTGAGTTTCTACTTTCATAAACATAAATGAGGGGCCAAATCATATGTAGATTGCTACCTGCGTGTGTGCGACAATAGGAGCAGCCCGCAGAAACCAATGACAGGGTCACAGGAGGGAACTGGCCGGATGAACCCACAGGTGGAAGGCTCTCCATTAAGGCGGGTCAGCACATTGCTGGCCCCAGAAAACACCTTCTTAAACCAGTTGTAGGAAATAACCTCAAGCGTTTCCTGTTCCTAGATTCGACCCCTGGACTTTCCACGGTTCCACCCACCAAACCACTTAGGGTAAGCTCTATATAGTACAGCATATCCTGTTTGTAGGATATGAACTAAAAAGGGTCTGGTTCTTTATTTCAGCATTCGCTGTTATCATTATAATCAGTTTAAGTTGTTTACTTTGACATCTGATATCTGCATGCTTTTCTTGTGTTCAAGTTTGTGTTGTGCTTATCAATTTTGTTTCAGTTATAATTTATTTAATTACTGCAACAATAACTGGACCACATTATTCAGTATGATCTTGTTCGGGGTTGTTTGCTGTTGACACCTCAAAAACCCTATTAGGTTTCGAACAATCCTTATTAGGTAGTAGGTAGAACTGCATTATTATGAATACTCTTTTTTAGTACTTGTTGCCATGTTGAACTCTTGACTACTCGACTTGGATAGTTGGATACCCTTGGAAGATACTCTATATTACTTCACTAGGTATATTTAGATGTTGTATACCCTTTTTGTGTGTATTTGCTCAGAGTTGTGGTAAGACCACAAAATGCCTCCCCTAGTTAAGGGCCTTCATGCATAGTTTAATTGTTTATCCAGAAGTAAAGCATTTGTCATTCAAACCAAAGGACCATTACAAGACCTAGACATGAAGGGGTGCTTGGGAATAGAGATGAAAATTATTTGATTTTAACATTATGATTTTTCTTGTTCCTAAAATATTTCATTTTCTAGACATCGTAGAGAATTGACACCGTTTAAGTAGAAAACAATGGTATTTATACTGGTACCCGTGCTTGCCTGTGTTTGTTACCTGTGGTGAAATTAAAATAGATCAGATTTGTTCTTTTGGACTGTCAAGAACACTTGCACAATATTTGGGAAGCAAAATGATCCAACTTTTGTGATTTTTCAGGTTTATGCTTATTATAGATCCCTCCCAATGCCAATAACATCACACAAGTTCGGTTCTGCTGATCCAATTTCTGGCCAAGAAACTGGAGATGATGCTGGGCAGTTTGTTGCCAGTGTCTGTTGGAGAAACAAATCAAACATGGTTGTCGCTGCCAACTCTCTCGGAAGTATAAAATTGTTGGAGCTGGTATAACTGCAAATAGAGAAACTAAAACTTGACATTTTCAGCTTGTGAATACAGAATATCAGTATTGCTCGCAATCTTTTCACAGAGGCCCGACTTCACCTGATGAAAAATTTGAAGACAGCAGATGTAATAGCTCCAGTTACACCATCATGAATCGTCTGCAAATGTTGCTGCACAGGAAGTCATCAGAACAATTTTTTTTTCATACACATTTTGGAGTGAGTGAATATTTCAAGGTTTCATGGATATACTTACTGGAAGGTTTATTTGTAAGGAAGACCATCTGGATTTAGGTTATAGGACAGCACATTGTCTTTTATATACTGGCTAAATCGTTTGGGTGGCTTGGTTGTGTGGTGGTTAGGTATAGCCACTGCCGAGAGAAAATCGTGAACCATATTAAACAAAGATTAGGGCAGAGAGAAACCCTAGCAGAGTGAGTGTTCATGGTCAAATCTGAAGACTGCAAGTTGGTGTTCATGATCATTAATCTATCAGAATCAACTTGACTTTTGAGAATCCTTATTTTTCGTTTTCGTTTTTCTTTTTAGAAGTGTAAATAACATTGAGGTTTAACTTAGAGTTTGACAGGTTAGACTTATTCAGATCTGTCCTATACATCTTGAAAATCTGGGCTTTGGTACCATTGTGTTTCTTCTTTTTAATTTGCAAATATCTATTTGCAAGAGTTTGATTTGGCAAGAGCTCATTCTTGCACAAAAGCTGTTTGCAAGATTTGCAAACTTAAGATTGCGAAAAAGAATATGAAAAAGGTAACAAAGATTTGAGATTTTTTTTTTGTAAACAACTATTTGTAAGTTTTGTAAACTTGAGTTTGCGAGTAAAGGAATTAATTTGTTTGTAAAATTCTTGCTGAACATTGTCTGTACAATTTGAAAATGGTGTTTGCGGTGAAATGAAAAATAAATTTTAAAATTCTTGCAAACATTTGTTTGTAAGTTTTGCAAATGGTGTTTGCAAAAATTCAAACAAATTCTTGGAAGTATGATGTGAGTTTTGGAAACCATATAGGCAAATGTGAGTTTGCAATGAAACGAAAAATAATTTTGAAAGTTCTTCAAACTATTTGTTTGCGAGATTTGAGAACGTGAGTTCAAATAAAATTAAAAAAACGAAGATTTATTTAGGTTTAAGACAATAAAGAAACTGAGAGTGTATCTTGTTTGAAAGATAATGATTTGTTTTCAAAGTACATAATTTTCATTTTACTGCAAACACCATAATTTTCATTTTGGAAACCATGTAAGCTCATTACTACTCGATTTTGAATAAGAAACAGCATACCAAAATATAAAATAGCAAAACTCCATTTTTGTTATATGCACACGCATCTAGTTTCTTTCTTTTGAATAATACACATCTAAGTTCTTCTTTCCAACTTAATTTAGTATCAGAGTAAGACCTACAAGTAATGGGGGCCGTAAATATATGTGCGACGTGATCCAATGAAAAGAAGCAGACGACAAAAAAACACCCCCGGTGGACAAAAGTTAGCTTTATAAATAAACTTCAATAAGATTACAAACAATATTACGCACATGCTTGCTAGTAGAACGCTTATGTAACACTTTTATCTGAAACTTCATACAAATAAATGGAGCCAAAGCCTTTTATGAACAATGAAGGCCAATAAGCTTCCTAAGTACTTCACTGTATGGGTCATCCCACTGTCCATCTCAATATCTTCAAGATTAAATACACACATCTCCCTTAAGATCGATAATAATGAATGGTGGAATGACCCTAACAGGTCAAATAAGAGGTTAAGTAGGGTGCTTTTTCGTGGCATTAAATTTCCGTGACACCGTAAAGCTAGAGTATTCCCCTACTAGATATCCTACTCGCCTTTATGTTGATCCTACTGGTGCTCTAAATATTTTCGACGTCTGAAGATGCTCATCTCGATGAAACGCTTGTACTGAAGGGTGAGAGGACCAGGTAAGGTCAAGTATTGAGTCTAGTAGGGGCAGGGAGGGAGTCAATGTAGGACTACGATTTAAGAAATTGGGGTTGTGCTAGAAATTACATTGTTACTAAGTCAGGCGAAGTTGCTAGAGCTACCAAGTTGATTACCAAAGCCTAAGGTATCTCTGAGTCTGATGAATGGCCTGATGTCCTACGTCTGCGCGGGCTGCGTAAACTTTCGGTAGTCATTGTCAAATTACGCCCCCAAATGTTCAATTGTGGTGGCCTTACTGCCCGTCCTCTTGGAGTTCCTGTAAGGCCGATACAAGTTATAAGTATTGGTACAGAGAGATCAATAAGAACAAGTCAGAAATGGGAGCCCAACATCTGCTAAATGAGATTAAAACCAATATCTGTGGTTTCTTGAGTGATATTTCGTAGAGCTGCAACTCTGAAGTTCTTGCTTTTTCAAAGAATTGCATCTTCTATAATATGATCATATGAACAATAAAATGACAAGAAGAGATGAGTTTTAAACCTGGTTGTTTCGGGGACTTCACGTCCATGAGCTTTTTCACGGACAAAGTTCTCCTGATCACAGCCTCGGGAGTAACTGGAGGCACCTCAATTACGGGCGGAAAAGGATCTTCTACTATACCACCATTCTCATCTCCACATAAAGAAGCTCCTTCACTTCCTGATTCAGAACTCATCTTGTCTTTCATGTTCACAACTACTTTCTCTTTCTCTATAACTTTATAACAGAATAACTGAAATGGGATTTGAGATACTGGCAATGGTTCCTGCCTTCCCCAATCAGAGAACTTTTTTGAGAGCTCCATTTCGACATCACAGTAATCAATTAATGGTGATGGTGCATCAGGTTGACTGTGATTTGGATTCATAATAAGGAATCTTTTTATGTATCGGAGGATCCTACATATGGACGAGAAGCTCGGTCGTTGAACTGGATCAGCATGCCAACATTTCTTAGTTAAGGAAGTAAGATATTTCGGTGGAGAGAAGGCGAAAAGTGGTCTTTCACCTGCTCTTATATTTCTACTCATCTTATCTCCTTGTAAATGTCCATCTTCAAAAGGGACTTTCCCTGTCAAAAGTTGATAACAAATCATTCCGAAACTATAAACATCGGCTTTCTCTGAGTGCTGGGCAGTGAAATTATTTCCGGGCTGTTCTTGCTCCAATAAAACTTCCGGGGCGTACCAGATAAATGGGTGGGTCTCCTGCTGAGTTGTAGAGTTTCGAGAATTTAAGTTCTTACTCGAGGATAATCCGAAACCAGAGACTTTTGCGTGCAAGTAACCTTCTGATGAGGGATTCCTTGCTCGAACAAGAATATTGTACGGATTCAAGTCGCCATGATAGATCTTGTGAGAATGTAGGTATTCCATTCCTCTAGCGATTTGTAACATTAGATCGACTGCAACAGGGAGAGTAAATGGAATCCGTCTTCTTGGACCAGATATCTCCTTGATGTAGCTATAAAGATCCTTATTCATCAACTCCATAACTAAAAAACACTCTTTTTTCTCTTCATCAGAAAATCCCCAAAGGAAGTGCATTATGTTTGGGTGTGTGATTGACAAGAGAAGTGATATATTAGGAATTAGTGTTTCGATATCCCCGTAAAACTGTCTCAAAGCAAAGCTTTCACCCAACCATTGGATCTCCTTAAGTAGACCACTTCCATTTCCTAATCGCCTTCTCACTAGATAATCCTTTGAACCTACTAACAACGAACTATTGAATAAGGTTTCAGGCTCTGAATCATCTAGTTTCCTGAGTAGGATCTCTGCAAGGCGTTGTTCTTGTTTCGAAAGAGTTGCAGATCCTGAACTTTTCATTTCTCGAATTGTTTTAAGAAGAAACCATCGATCCTCTCTCCAAACAGAATCTAATCGAGTACATATATCATGAGAAACTAAGTACTGTTTACCGAATTTCCATTGGAAGAGTTTCAGGTCCTTCCAGTCCTTATCATACTTGCTAGAGATTGCAGTTCTTCTCTTTTGAATCTCATCATGATCGCACCCTGAAATTTCCCCTGCAAGCTCGATTGCTTCGATGACAATCGGGATACAACATAAGAAGTTATGAATGTGGAATTCTACACAATATCTATTTTGAGCAAGAAAGATGGCTTTCGCCCACCAGTCCCTCGTCTCCAAACACAGTTGTATATACTGTGCGCCTTCTTTATAAATCCTCCGAAGCTCCTTCAATGGGTATTCAAGAGATTTCCATTTCGTTTGTCTCTCTTCGAATATTAGATTCTGTTTAATCTCTTCTGCAATTGTTTCATATGCAAGACTATAGATATCAAAAAGTAAACAACATTGTCTCTGATTGATTTGAATATCATCTCGAAACACCATTAAAGCTTTCAAATCACCAAGAACCTTTCCAAGGTGTCGAAATTGA
This sequence comes from Eschscholzia californica, assembly GCF_041429995.1. Classification (NCBI taxonomy): domain Eukaryota; kingdom Viridiplantae; phylum Streptophyta; class Magnoliopsida; order Ranunculales; family Papaveraceae; genus Eschscholzia; species Eschscholzia californica. The sequence goes on along the minus strand of NW_028238461.1, from coordinate 41,334,574 downwards.
TCCATTCCTAGACAAATTTATAAGATTAAAATGTGGGTTTTGCATCAACCACAAAAATTTACCTTGTTATATCACCAGAAAGTTTTTTATATTGCTGATTGAAAACAATAAATAACTTAGAAATAAAAACAAACACTTAGTCAATGAATTTCAACACTGTAATTGCAGCAAAATACTCAACCCTAATTTGGGATAACTACTCAATGGATGTCCAAAAATACAAGATTTATTCAATCTCTTAGTCAATGAATTTCAGCACTATAGAACCATATACTCCAATTGGCTTCCAAATCATCTACAAGATACTTCCATTTTTCACAAAATTTGTTCTTGGGTATTAAAATTTCGACATTTTCAGTCTGAATTCCTTCATTGCTAATCAAAGAACTAAAGATTACATAAATGGGTATCAACAAAAACACTTCAAAACTCAATTAGCCAGAAGCAAAGAATTGAATTCGAAAGGAAGTATTTTTTTTTTTTTTGAAGAACAACCTCCAAATGATCAAGAGAGGAACTGAATCTAACCTTTTGGGTAAGAACCGAGTAACAAGTTGTTTGACTTGTTGGGATTGAAAGCATGGTGATCCGTTGTCTTTGGTAATCACCATCAATAATCATGAGAAATAAAGAGCTCCCGCTTATTTCTGTTTTCTATTCAATTAAATAACGGTTAACCGTTTGAATAGGGTAGTCAAAAGGAAAATCAGGTCAAAAGTCCCTGTAATTTTTTTTGATGAGAAATGATGACCTATTTCTTTTCTAATAATCTCACCCTCCGTATTTTCGGAATTTGCAACAACACGCAAAATGTTTACAACAACTTGCAAAATGCTGTAACAGGTTTACAATGACTTGCAGCCGCTTTGCGACAAGTTTGCAGTAGCCTGCAGATGTTTACAGCAGCTTGGAAGAGGTTTGTAATAGCTTGCAAAAAAATTACAAAAGATATTAAATTTTTAACGAAACAAAATACAAATTTTGGTTTTTGAACCAAATAAAATACATATTTTAGATTTTTGACTAAACAAATATAGCGAGTGTCTTTTACTTTAAAAAATTAAACTGCAGTCAAAATTTCTGAAGTCATGCGTATTTGTTGGTGGGGTCTGGATCATACCTGTCTTCTTCTTTTGTTGCAAAGGATCCTAGTTGTCTACTTGTCTGAGTATGGAGAGTTTTGTCTTAACTAATATATTTTAGATGTAGTCCATTTTTTTCTTTTCTTGATGAAGGATAATATCATTAAAAACTAAAAGCAAACAAAGAGTTTAAAGTAGCGAAGGAACAAAAGCAGGTAATACATTCCAAATTTCTTTTTTCCTAGATTTTCTTCCCCATTTAGCAAGCGCGTCCGCCTGGATATTTCCTTCTCTCGGAGTGAAAGTGAATATAATTGCTGCGAATTTGGCCTTGAGGGCGAACACCTGTTTCACTATTTTCTGCGTTTGCCATTGGAGTCCCGAACTATGACCGTTGATGCACTGAATTATTGTTAGATTATCACTTTCTATGTGAACATGACTGAAGCCTAACTGATGGGCCAAAAGCATACTAATATGGATCGCCAAACCTTCACATTCTTCAGCGTTTTGACCTTGAACTACGTCGACAATTGCTAGGATAAAATTTTCCTCTGCATCATGAATAATACAACCTATTCCTGCAGGTTCAATTGTAGTCCAATTGGTCACAATATCTATTACATTCACGATGTTTTTCTTTCCTCGTTGTCTGAATCTTATTATATAAATTTATATTTTTTTCCAATATATATAAATGGACACCCAAGATCATAGGCAAAGAATGAACTTTCTGTTTCTGGGGAAATTTGAGTGAACATATATAAATGGAGATATTCCGGTCACTTCGATATAAGTATTTACAAAATTGTTACCTTGAGATATTACGGTCACTTCGATCGAAGCATTTACAAAATTGTTTCGTTGACAAGGCATTATTAAGAGACACTTAATCCAATCTCGGTTCCGATATTTTGAAATTTGTTTCTTTTATCATTAGTGGTGTTTGTTCTCCTCTAAGGTGTTTTTTCTTTTAGAACCAATGGAGTTTTATCATTTTATATGACTACACATACATAAAATTATGCTCAAATTTTTGAAGTTAATCTATTCAACTTTGCAATTATGACGATATGTGAAAAATTCATAACATATGCCGTATATATTGACATCAGGGCCGACCCTGACTTTTCGGTGGCCCAAAGTGAGGTCTGAAAATGTGCCCCTTTCTATCAAATTGTAAAACGTATAAATATATTACATGAAAATCGTAAGTACTGTAAAATATTTTCATCATATTTATATAACAAAATAGTTTTTTTTATAATTACAGTCACTGAAATTTTGTTCTTCTTGAATTTTTCGATGCAAAGTCATTAATAATCATCGAATAATCAAGTTTGTCATCCATATCCTTCTCAATAGATAATATAACTAACCCGTTTAACATTTTTTGCGACATAGTAGATCGAATATAAAACTTAATCAACTTCAACTTAGAAAAACTTCTTTTCGCAGAGGCAACAGTAATTGGTATCGTTAACATAATTCTATAAGAAATCCATGTGTTCAGGTAACAACCTTTCATATCTTTCAAAAAATGTAGCATTTCAATTGGTCTTTTCATCTAATTTGGTAAAAGACGCTTCAACACTTTCAGTTCAAAAAATAAGTCTAGTCTGTCTATGTCATATGACTCATTATGCTTGAAAAATATTTCAAGGCGAACGCATGAATGATGTGGCGTGAAAATGCCACATTTAGGTCACTTAACTTTGATGAGTTAGTTCTTTTAGAGTTTTATTTCTAATTATTTATGTGTTTTCATTGCTAGGTAGTTTATTTGGGGTTTGGCGTGTAATTCGGAATAAAGAGAGCGAATTATCACATTTTCATCTTATGCGGCAAAAGGGAAGGAAAGAGCACCAGAGGTATTTTGGTCAATATCAGAAGTCAAACAACAAGTGAGGTCAATGACGAGTCTGACGGTGAAAACGGAAGTCGATTCGGAGTTCGGACGGAAAAGTTGTGAATGAAAGAAGCCGAGGTTCGGTCTTGAAACAAGGATTCTATGAAGGCACCCCCTTGGTTCTAAATGTAGAGACAAGATGAAGGCACTCCCTTGCTTTAGAAAGAAGCCCAACCCAAGAGCCCAAAGAGGAAGAGAAGAATAGAGATTCTATGGGCACTATTTTTGGTCCAAGTCAAGACTTGACTAAGTCTAGGGTTTTTTATTCAAGTGAGAACTATTCATCATCTTCTTCACCAAGCAACAACCAAGAAGGGAGGGAGAGAGAAAAAGGCTAGGGTTCTTGAGGTTCTTCATCCACAAGCTTCTAGAGCTAGAGAGAGAGAAAGAGAAAGAGAAGAGGAGGAACCGGCCAAGCTAGGCCGACCAACACTAAGGCCGACCAAAGCTTGGCCGGAAAAATCGAGGGACAACCAAGGAGGCTGCATACCAGCTCGGGACTTCAAGAAGACACGCTCGGGACGGCCATTGATAGCTCGGAACAGCAGCTCCAGCTCGGATTACACGCACAGCAGCAGCAACTTGGAACGGCCGGACAGCAGCTCGGGAGTTCTTTGAGCAGCTCGGGTTATAACCTTCAAGCACGGGACGGCTGCTCGGGATTTCTCTTTGGCCGGCACATAGGCGACTCGGGATGCACCAGCAACTCAGATGCATACGGGATGCACTCGGGACGCGAGAATCTGGCCGGATCTTCATGGATTTTGGCCGGATTTCGTCATATCTTGGCCGGACTTTTCAAGAACTTTCCGGCCATCATTTTGGTTGAAAACCATAGGGTTTTTACTTCCCATGCCATGGTCTTGCTTTCCATTGTGTTTGATTTGATTTTGGGTTGGAAATGTCAAAAGGGAGAAAGCTTGGTGAAGCTTTAATGGTGGTTGGTTATAAACTAAGAAGATGATGAGGATTACTATGGGGAACCCTGATTTTTGCTAAAGGGAGATCGGCTGCACCTTAACTACTCAAATTTTCCGACGAACCTAGCCTTGAACCACATTGGAAAAGGGGGATTTCTCATCATCTTCTTTTCATTTAATACTTATTCACTATGTTAGCTAAATCAAGTGTGTCGTTAATGAGATGAAATATGATGGATTTGTGATTATCTATGAGATGATTTAATGAGTTTGATAATAAATTGATGTTCTCTTATTTTGATTACTTGTTTCAATCGTTTTTCATGTGTCTTATCAAGTACTTCACATAGTTAATCGATTAGGCAAAGTGATCGATATCGATCGTAGTCTAGATCCCAATTTCATGTGTCTTGTCATGCACTTCACATAGTTAGGCGGCTAGACGACATTTTCGATGATTCGACTTTAATCGTTTAGGAAGTTTGTTTGACTAAGTATTATCTCCGGACATACATAGTGCTTATGAACATCCACCGTAGGAATCGAGACTAGGTTTGTATCAATACATTCGATTGGACCGTAAATAGTTGTAGGTTCACCACAACGGATCCCCGGACCTCGACACTTCTCTCACTTATTTGTTGCCTCCCTGCTCTTGTTCCTTGAACTCCTCTCTCGTATCTCTCTCGCATGTTTACATTGATAATTTAGTTTGTTTTACTTGTTTTCTTCTTTTGTTAGTTATTCGATTATAAAACTCCTCATTTACCTTTGTTCCCTTTTCGTCTTAGTCTAAGTTAGCTAGTAACACTTAAATCGACGAAAAAGACCCTTCGATATCCAAACTACCTTCCTATCCTTGGATCGATCCCGGCTTTTGCCGGATTACTACTTGATACCTCCGCTTGGGTGTGTAACCTTTTCGGGTGCATCAAGTTTTTGGCGCCGCTGCCGGGGATAGGTCTAGTAGTTTGGAGATCGTTTGTCGTTTTGTTCATTAGTTTAGTGTTACTTATTTACTTAACGTTTTCTTTATTTATTTTTCGTAGTTTCTTTTCATTTTTTTTGTTGTTTTCTCGAAGGTACTCATCCAAAGAGCTCTAAAGGACGAAAGCTAACAAGTTTGGGATATAAAGGGAGAGACAAGAAAAGGGAAGAGGATCAAAGTGTGGTAACGAACACCACCTCTAGTATCGTTCCCTAACCTTTACCTATTTGAGCGGCTTAAGTGCATTTGTATCTTGTCTGTTATTGATAGTAGTAGTTGAATTGAACACTTGTGATTGCTTGCATTTTGCTTTAATTGTGCTTCAATGGATGCTTATGGGAATGATAGTTTGAATGATGGGTATAAGGTTCATCGGCCACTTAGAAGTCTTAGAGACTACCTTGAACCTAATATGGCTAGCATACCTTCATGCATCATATTTCCGAGTAATGAGTGTAATTTAGACATAGACCCTGAGATTATTCCATTACTTCCTATATTTCGAGGCCTAGAGAATGAAGATCCATATTTTCATTTGAGAGAGTTCGATGAGATTTGCTCGATACTCTCAATCAATGGAGAACTTGAGGGAATCGCTAAGCTCAAATTATTTCCGTTTTCATTAAAAGAAAAGTCGAAGATATGGTTTCATTCTTTAAGGCCTAGGACTATAAGAAGTTGGGATGAGATGACTAGGGTGTTTTTGAAAAAGTTCTTCCCTACTCATCGAACCAACACCTTAAGAAGAGAAATTATGAACTTTGAGCAACACAAAGAGGAGACCTTATTTGGGTGTTGGGAGAGATTTAAAGACCTCCTTCTCGCATGTCCACATCATAACTATGAAATATGGAGGGTCATCGGTTTCTTTTACGATGGCCTGACCTCTAAAATGAAACACTTCGTGGAAGTGATGTGCAACGGAGAGTTTATGAGTAAAAATCCTAATGAGGCTTGGGAGTATCTCGACCTCTTAGCGGAGAAAGTCCAAGATTGGGACACACCCGTTAAGAGTGACGGAGATATAGCCGAAGGAAACCATTACTCAAAAGGAGGCATATGCCTTTTAAAGGAGAATGGGGAAGTAGAAGATAAAATTGCCTACATGGCTCGGAAAGAATTTATAGATATGCATGATGGTGATTTGGTGATTGATAGTGTCTGTAGCAGTTGTGCAAGTCGAGAACACCTATCGGGTGAATGCCCTACTATTTCTCCTTGTCGAGATGTCTCACTAGGATGCACAAATGTCGTAAACACTCATATGAAGCCCGTAGGTTCGAGGAGTGATGTCTTTACCAATGATTATGAGAATCTTCAAGAGCCCTTAGTTGGTTCTTATGCGTCTCATCATGAGAGGACTCTTGAAGATGTTTCGAATTCATTTTATGAGGCAGAAACTCAGATTAGCCAAAACACCTTGCACGCCCTTAAAGAGATGGAGGAAGAATTGAAAGACATCGAGAAAAGGGTCTCACAACCCCAAACTCCAACAAATCTCAAGGGTACAGGTGAGGGTAATACACCTAGTGCTAATGTTAAGTTCAACTTCATTCTTGGAAGTGATGAAATGATTAGCTTGGATACTCCTATGAAGGTAGACATACCCGAGGATCTTACAAATTCTGAGAGAGGAAATGGACATAACGAGGTTTTAAAGTCAAAATCTGAGTCTGAACTAGTTGATGAACCTCATTCCGCTTTTCATAAACAATTGTTCCCTACTCGTGATATGAATATGCTTGCATTGATAGTTAAGAGGGACAATACTACTAGTGCTCAGGAGAACCATAACGACATGACTAGTTTGTTACCTGAGATCTTTGTAGCTAGTAAAGATGGACTAGATGTGGATGCCCTCTTAAGCGGAGCTATAGATTTCTCTAAGGACACGTATGATATCGAGACGAGAATAATGTTTAAACGATTGGTTGAACCTTCACTTAAGGAAACTTCTGACTTAGTCCCGAGCCTTATGGGCAAATCCTTAAGTTGTAGTTCGACATCTAAACCAATATCTCATACATACGTAGATCCCTTTAGTGAAATGCATGTCCTCCCTGTTATTATGTCAAACTTTGTGGCCTTGTCGTCATCCAATTTTGGGGATTACCTTTTACTTTTTGCCATCTCACGTATAAACCCATACCATTACATTGTTGTGAGACGGTTTTTACCAGTTAAAACTTTCGTATGGGTAGACCCCCAAATATTTCGTCTTTTGTTATATGATTGGTTGGTCTATTTAGATGGGTTTGATGTTTGTGGGTATCATCTCTGAAAACCCTCCACGAGACCTAACTCGTGCTCTTGTGAAAGCAAGAGAATCAATGACTAATTGCATGGTTCGATGCAATCGAGTGATCCTGCGTGAGTGGTCATTTTTATGTTGTCATGCTTATGCTTCATTCTTATGTTATATATTGATGTGTTAGGAGTGTTTCTCACTTTGTATACTTTTAGGACGTGGTTCGTTCGAAGTTTGGGGATGGCGATGGGCTTATCATCAACTTGGAACTCGAATACATAAGTCTTGGTAGTATCAATTTTTATCTCTGTCGGCTATGGTAATATCCTTCTACTCTTCTCTTTAACTTATTGTACCTCTTATCTTTTGGTGAGTATATGCTTAGTACATTGAGGACAATGTTAGTTTTAAGTTTGGGGATGGGGATACGACCATTTAGTCGCATGACATCATGACCTTAGATTTCAAAAGACAAGAGGGTTCAACAAATTGACCAAATTTGAAATTTTTTTGGGTAGATTTGGTATGATTCTAGTGGTATTCTTAAGTATGTTGATGCATATGGCTCTTTCTCGATAAATCTTATGCATGCTCTTAGTCTTTTCATGAATGTTGAGTCCTTTAGTGTTCGTGTGCTATCATGTGACTATCATCTTAAGGAAGAAGGAACACTTCTAAGTGACCTAAAATAGTCATTAGTGGAGACTTAAACCCATGTGAGATATCTGAGCCTTTTTATTGCCTTTGAGTGTACTCTTCCGCGCTAACTCCGAGTAGAATGAAGAGCTACTCAACTTCGCAACTTTTAATAGAGCTTAGACGATCTCATGAGCTCAACTTCCTTAGCCACTAGGAGTGACATCAGGATAGCGAATAAACCTTACTCTTGTAGTCCATGAAACCCGATAATGGTGTCAACTTTAGGAAAACAGATACTCCACCATCCATTCATCTTACTACTCTCGGGAATGAAGGCATGAAAAGTAAAGAAAAAAGGATGTGAAAGCAAAATGTGAAAGTAAAGGTGATTTGTTGAGAATACTAGTTGTACTTTTGTTTTGGTGTTTGGGTATGTGCGTAAAAAAGAAAAGAAAGGGAAAGAAAGTGAAAAAGGAAAAAAAAACGAAAAAAAAAAGAAGAAGAAAAAAGAAAGAAAAAAAAAAGAAAGAAAAAAAAAGAAGAAAGTTTGGTTATGTGTTATTTTGTGTTTGTGTAAGTGTTATGAAAATAAAGTATTCAATGCAAGAAGTTAAGTTTAAAGGTTGTTTGAGTGTTCTTTTATCGTTGAAGGCGTCGACATTCTCGGGATTTCATCATCTTCCATTCCATCACTTGTATCCGTTGACCTTTAGGAGACATTATTAGAGGGTAGAGTGGGTGAGAAGAGTGAGTGAGCTTCCCCATTCCGTTAGTGGTTATTTCCATTCCTAAGAGATCATTTCGTTTTATAACTTGTTATCCTCATTTAATTTTGTTGTGTTGAGTTTAGTTTATTCCATGCTCACACCTGAAAGTGAACCATTACGATTCGATTTTGAGTGATTTCATGTTTAAGAGCGTATGACTGTGAGGCTAAAGTCGAGGCGAAATGTGCTATGATAGGAAACAAGGTTTTGTTACTTTAGCCTTGGATGATACTCATGATGATGGGATACTTACATGTGAGTATAAAACTATTAGTGAGGAGACTCTTAGCATGCTTTTGTGTTTATTGGTTTGGTTCATATGTTTGACATACTTAAGTCTCTCACTTGTTGATCATCACCTTATTTGCATCGATAGTTGAAACCTTATGTCTCTTGGAAATCTAGAACTTTGTGGGTGTATTCACTGGAAACCCTCACGAGACAAAACTCGTCCTTTAGGGGTAACCTAAGGGTTTAAAGGCTTGTTGCATACGCTAAATGCAACCGGGAGTCCTCCGAAAGTGAGCTAGGTTTACTTTATAGTCTTGTTTTGTTTGTTTGCTCGAGGACTAGCAAATTCTAAGTTTGGGGATGTTGATGTGGCGTGAAAATGCCACATTTAGGTCATTTAACTTTGATGAGTTAGTTCTTTTAGAGTTTTATTTCTAATTATTTATGTGTTTTCATTGCTAGGTAGTTTATTTGGGGTTTGGCGTGTAATTCGGAATAAAGAGAGCGAATTATCACATTTTCATCTTATGCGGCAAAAGGGAAGAAAAGAGCACCAGGGGTATTTTGGTCAATATCAGAAGTCAAACAACAAGTGAGGTCAATGACGAGTCTGACGGTGAAAACGGAAGTCGATTCGGAGTTCGGACGGAAAAGTTGTGAATGAAAGAAGCCGAGGTTCGGTCTTGAAACAAGGATTCTATGAAGGCACCCCCTTGGTTCTAAATGTAGAGACAAGATGAAGGCACTCCCTTGCTTTAGAAAGAAGCCCAACCCAAGAGCCCAAAGAGGAAGAGAAGAATAGAGATTCTATGGGCACTATTTTTGGTCCAAGTCAAGACTTGACTAAGTCTAGGGTTTTTTATTCAAGTGAGAACTATTCATCATCTTCTTCACCAAGCAACAACCAAGAAGGGAGGGAGAGAGAAAAAGTCTAGGGTTCTTGAGGTTCTTCATCCACAAGCTTCTAGAGCTAGAGAGAGAGAAAGAGAAAGAGAAGAGGAGGAACCGGCCAAGCTAGGCCGGCCAACACTAAGGCCGGCCAAAGCTTGGCCGGAAAAATCGAGGGACAACCAAGGAGGCTGCATACCAGCTCGGGACTTCAAGAAGACACGCTCGGGACGACCATTGATAGCTCGGAACAGCAGCTCCAGCTCGGATTACACGCACAGCAGCAGCAACTTGGAACAGCCGGACAGCAGCTCGGGAGTTCCTTGAGCAGCTCGGGTTATAACCTTCAAGCACGGGACGGCTGCTCGGGATTTCTCTTTGGCCGGCACATAGGCGACTCGGGATGCACCAGCAACTCAGATGCATACGGGATGCACTCGGGACGCGCGAATCTGGCCGGATCTTCATGGATTTTGGCCGGATTTCGTCATATCTTGGCCGGACTTTTCAAGAACTTTCCGGCCATCATTTTGGTTGAAAACCATAGGGTTTTTACTTCCCATGCCATGGTCTTGCTTTCCATTGTGTTTGATTTGATTTTGGGTTGGAAATGTCCAAAGGGAGAAAGCTTGGTGAAGCTTTAATGGTGGTTGGTTATAAACTAAGAAGATGATGAGGATTACTATGGGGAACCCTGATTTTTGCTAAAGGGAGATCGGCTGCACCTTAACTACTCAAATTTTCCGACGAACCTAGCCTTGAACCACATTGGAAAAGGGGGATTTCTCATCATCTTCTTTTCATTTAATACTTATTCACTATGTTAGCTAAATCAAGTGTGTCGTTAATGAGATGAAATATGATGGATTTGTGATTATCTATGAGATGATTTAAAGAGTTTGATAATAAATTGATGTTCTCTTATTTTGATTACTTGTTTCAATCGTTTTGCATGTGTCTTATCAAGTACTTCACATAGTTAATCGATTAGGCAAAGTGATCGATATCGATCGTAGTCTAGATCCCAATTTCATGTGTCTTGTCATGCACTTCACATAGTTAGGCGGCTAGACGACATTTTCGATGATTCGACTTTAATCGTTTAGGAAGTTTGTTTGACTAAGTATTATCTCCGGACATACATAGTGCTTATGAACATCCACCGTAGGAATCGAGACTAGGTTTGTATCAATACATTCGATTGGACCGTAAATAGTTGTAGGTTCACCACAACGGATCCCCGGACCTCGACACTTCTCTCACTTATTTGTTGTCTCCCTACTCTTGTTCCTTGAACTCCTCTCTCGTATCTCTCTCGCATGTTTACATTGATAATTTAGTTTGTTTTACTTGTTTTCTTCTTTTGTTAGTTATTCGATTATAAAACTCCTCATTTACCTTTGTTCCCTTTTCGTCTTAGTCTAAGTTAGCTAGTAACACTTAAATCGACGAAAAAGACCCTTCGATATCCAAACTACCTTCCTATCCTTGGATCGATCCCGGCTTTTGCCGGATTACTACTTGATACCTCCGCTTGGGTGTGTAACCTTTTCGGGTGCATCAATGAATCTCTCAAATCACCATCATCTTGGGAGTTTTACTTTTTTAACTCAAACAGAAAACCAAATATTTCTTTGTAATTTTGAAATTGCTCGAATCTGCTCTTAAATGAAGAAAGAGCCTGATCTAATATGTATATGAAGTAACTCTAAATGCTTCTTCAGGTGACATTGATGGATCTTCACACGCATTCTCGTCAAACTGTTTCTTTCTTCGAATAATACGTTTTTCCCAAAATGTTGCTTCAACTCCCATTTTAATGACAATCTCTTTAGCTTCAACCATGCCTTCTTCAAATCCAACTGCTCTATAATCTTCAAGATGACGAAAGAGTCCATTCAATTTCTCTAATGCAACATCAATATCTATATCTTCAGTTTGAAGTGTTTTGCTAACAGAGTTTATCGCAAATAATATATTATGTCAAATAACCATGCTAAAAAAAATTCAAAATTTTCAAAGTCTTGTTTTAATATATTTTTCGGCATCATGAACTGTTTTTGAATCATCACTTGTCTCCACCAATTCTTCTAAAGCTTCTCATTGTTGTGGAGCTTGAAACCTAATTGCCTTAACATATTCTACTCTACTTTTCCATCGAGTTTGCGATAGAGATTTAAGTGTTATACCATCAAAACTTTGCACATTGTCTTTCAATATTTGCCATCGCTTTGGAGAAGATGATAATAATATATAAATACTTTGAATAGCTCCAAAAAATGTAATCCCTTTAGGACACGAGTTAGCCATATCACAAAGAACAAGATTAAGACTATGACAAACACATGGTGTGTAAAATGCTCTTGCATTTATTTCAAGCAATCTTTTTTACACACCTTTGTGTTTTCCTTTCATATTAGACCCATTATCATATCCTTGTCGTCTAACTAATCAATATTTAGATGAAGGTTATTCAATTCATTATTAAGGACACTAAAAAGATCATGTCCTGATGTATCTTCCACCTTTAAAAACCTAAGAAAAAAATTCTTCAATTTTACTAGAGTCGTTGCAACATTCACACATCGTATTACTAATGACATTTGTTTTTCATGACTAACATCCGACGTACAATCAAGTTTAACAGAAAATATTTGGCATCTTAAATTTTCTTAACAATCATATTCTTAGTCTCTGAAGCCAAGATCAATATCAATTCATTTTGAATCTTGTGACTAAGATAATGGTAATGAATTTCACCATTTTGAATACGTTGAAGGTGCAATTTTAGTACTTCATCAAATTCGGCAACCCATTCAATTATACCCAAAAAATTTCTGTTACTCTCTTGATCAATCTTCTCATTAGTTCCACGAAAGGCTAAACCTCTTTTAGCAAGAATTTTTACAAGACCAATTATCCTCTTCAAAACATCTCTCCCGTGTTCATTCTCTTTGTTAAGTTGTTCCTACACATGTTTGTCTATTGTTTCAACTCTTCTCAATCGAACTTCACAATCACGCCATTTAGTCAAAGCTCCACGATGGTGAGAAGTACCTTCATGACTTTGAAGTCTTCCAGTAAGATTTCTCCAATCTTGAAATCCTTCGTAAGTTAATTGACTACTAGTTCCATGAGCATTGAACAACTTACAACAAAAACAATAGACTTTGTTTCTAGAAATTGAATAAACAAGCCATACCCTATCATAACAATCACTGTTAATAGCAGTACGGGTATAATATGCAGGGGAGAAACGTCTACCATGTACATCTGAAGGAAACTCAAAATTGCTTATTCTTGTAAGACCTTTTTGTACTAAAAAGTCTATCAATTTTTGATCAATTGTGTCCCAATTTCCTGGATAAAAAATATTTGAAGGTCCATGTACTTCATTAATGAAGTTTTCATTTGTAGTATCATGCATAGGTTGGTTGGGATTGTCTCTATCAACATCATCTATATCATCCTCATTCATGTATCATCATTAGTAATACCCTCGTCCACATTTTCGTTATTTATTTCTATACCATGCTTAAGGAACTTATCAAGAACACCAACTTGAGATTGAACTAACTCTTCTTCTATTTTATTTTTCCTTCTCTTTTCAGATCCTGGTACATGTTTTCTCACTCTACCCGGAGGCATACTAAAATCCAATACAACAATAATGAATACACACCACCTCAATTAAAAGAATAAATCACGAAAGAGAGTAAAGAAATCATACCTGTAATCTGTTTAAACTTTGAAGATCTTACTATTTGATGAATTCAATCGATCTTTAATCTTTACTATTCAGTCTTGCTTTAAAACCCAAATCCCTAAACCAAATTATGTATTGATAAATTAGCACTAAAGATTAGGTTTGCATCAATAGTTTTTGGTTAACTTAATAAACCCTATACCATCTAGATATTATCAATTTTCTTATTATACTTAATAGTAAAGAGATGAAGTAAACCAATAGAAGTTTAGATTTAAATGAATTTAATAAACTCTACAACATCTAAAGATTATACATAATAGGAAGGAGAGAGAAAGACTAAACAAATAGAAAATAAATTTGGTCTTACCCCCCGCCCCAATACGGTAATAACATAATACCCTGTTAACCTTGAAGAAGCCAAGAAGGGAAGGTTACTAGGTGAGATGAGTATATGACAATGGATCCCTCATCCCGCTGTGGTGAAGAGGAGGGTTTTCTCCTGGTCAAACAAACTGTTGGGTTTGAAGAAAGGAAAGGATATTGGGATAAAGCATTTTTTATAAGTCAACTGTTGGGCCCACCATTCTTTTAAAGATGATCAAATTTGGTGACATTTGTTTACTTTAACATTTTGTTAAATGGGGCCTTATAATTTTATTCTAAAGATGGGCTTCTTATATAATTTATAGAGAAATTAATGTTTTGGTGGCCCCTAAAAATCGGTGGCGGAAGCGACGCTTTGTTCACTTTGGGCCAGGGCCAAATTAATCACAATAACAAAATCTTCTTTTAAACAAACAAATCCGGTTCCTTTCTTTATAAATCCTAACATAGTTATAAATAGACAAAAAGACCATAGAAAACCTTAAGATTTAAAGCATACATTTAGATTTTATGAAGCTTGAACATTTGGATTGATTGAACGAAGAAAAGCCTCTTTCAACAACAAAAAAGAAAACGAAGAAAAGCCTAAAGCTTAATCAATTTTGTTTAATTAAGTGAATAGTATTTAAGAATCTTTTACATAAAGGAAGGAAAAAAGGAATCCCTACACGAAGGAATGGAGAAGGAAAGAAAGAAACACGAAATTAAGATTTTTGGGCCCAGGTTCGGTCTGGGTCAAGATTTTTTCAAACACAGCTCCGAAATGGGAAGAAAATAATTTTGGCTTGAAAGAGCCCCCACTCTGATAAGGGTCTGAGCCATCTCGGACAATCCGAGAAATGACCTAAATAAAAACATTTTTTCTTTCAAAATCAATCCCTTTGAAACTCCTTTCAAAACAAATCCTAATTTGTCGAGGTTTATTAAACTAATCAAAATTAGTTCGTGCAAGAGGTTTTGACGCCATTGTTGGATTTATTGCAGAATAGTGCTTTAGAAGAAAAGTCATTCCCTACTTTTGCTTCCCTTTCAAACAAACTCCAAATTTGCTCCTTCTTGTTTGAAGATCGAAAACTCTGAGTGTAGTTCCTCCACTTGAGACACACGAGCAAACTTACTTAATCTCCAACGGAGGTCAGCTAGAACCACAATGAAAGGCCTTCTTGATTTTCTCTGATGGTGATATTTTTTCTTTGAATATCATAACTCCTTCTGACTGACTAGATGACTTTCAACTATGGACAATCAGATTTCCTCTCTATCTTTTGCTAGAGTAGCTAAAAGATAGATCTAAAAACTTTTCCCCAAACCTGATTTAACTAGAAATTTTATAAGGACTTAAATCAGGTCCTCATCTGTCTGGGATTTCTAGCCGGCCAGAGTCCTATTGGAAGTGGACTACTAAGGTCGTCGGCCTTGGCAGGGTCCGAGCCTTTGGCAGAGCCATGTGAGCCACCATATGCACACTCTTTGCAAGACCCTTGTGCATATCTTGGCCAGTCTTCTACGAGGCCTCAAGTCATACACACCTGCCCTCTAGTTTATTCTTCAGACTATGTCAATGCCTTTTGTGTCTAATCCGTTATAGGATTCAGTCGCCATTAGTCGTTGATCAATAGATTAAAACCCTGATCATAGTTGGTTTCAAGATAAACATTACGATCCCCAAACGGTCAAACTTAATGATCTTCATCATTTCTCTTTTCGGACTAAATGACTGCATTGCCACCTTGATCTAATCATCTCATGGCCTATGTATCGTAGTAAGCGTGTTGTAGGGTTGATATGCTAACTCGGGATGAAGAAAGTAAATTTTGAGGATTATAATAGTCTGAGCTATGTCGTGGTCCTTGTATAGTGATGCGCATGATAAGATTGGTCAAGATCGGAATCAAAGGTGAAGGTGAAAATCAAGATGCCAACTAGGAGGTGAGGTACCAAGCCGTGTTGAGTGGCAAAGGCGAGGCCAAGTGGAAAACTAGTGGGGGAGACAAATCTTTCAGGCTAAACAATAGTTGTGAGCATAGGGGAATCGTAGAGAAGGCCATTAGCCTATCACATTGGAGGATGCAATACATAACGCTGAAGAGTCTTGCGGGATGTCTACACGATGTGGTTGTGTAGTTGAGCACTTACTGGACGAGACAGTGTAGTAAAACACGAAGGTGGAAAGCTAAAGACGAATAAGGTATTGTGGTAGCATTGAAGTGGTCGTCAGAGGACAAGATATAAACTCTGAAGTTTGTCATTGAGGGCATTTGACATACCTCACTGCATAGATCTCAGTCGTTCCTCAACAGTCTGCTAAACGTGCCTCTATATAAAGCAACATGTTCACCCTAAACTGGACATCAAAGGTTTAATCTATGAACTCAAACTTTTAATTCGATTCTTAACTACAAGAATATTTTTATTGACTCGAGTGTCAGAGAGATTTTAAAGTTTTTTGCGAGTTCTGTCATAAAATTACAAGAAGCAGCAGTTCGACGTTCGGTTCATTGAATCTTCACAACCTGAATGATAACCTAAAGCCAATTTAGAAATCATCAGACCTAAGAGCAACTCCAGCCCCAGCCGGGCGGAGGCTGGGGCCGATCCTTCAGTCGCCCCTAACATTAGGGGCGACTGAAGGCTCCCCAACATGATCGTTGGGGAGTCCCAACGGTCATGTTGGGGTGATCCTAGCCGTTGGATAAAATCCAACTGTTAGGATCTTCTCCCATTTATTTTTTTTAATGTAAATAATAATTTTGTAATTTTATTTAGTTTTAATTCTTTTTAAAATTCTAGAAAAACTTAAATATTAATAATTAAAATACATCCCACCAAATGTCGGTCCCCCAATAATTTTTCAACCTTGGAAAAAAAAATATTATTTCGAAAATAGTTCAAACACGTGTTTTATATAAATAAAATCACACACGTTTTTCACACACCAACTAAAAGTCCACACACGCGTTTCCCACATGAACAAATTTTTGGCCTCAAGAGAGGCTGGGGCTGGAGCTGAATTTTAGAGGCTGAGCTGAGGCAAAAAATTTTGGGTGAAAAAGTGATTTTTTCAGCCTAAGACAGACTGGGGTTGGAGATGCTCTAACGCTTCGTGACACCTAACTGATGTAAAGCAAAGTGAACAAAAAGTAAATCTAGAAAAATACGAGGGCATTTTAGTAAACTAAAAGCTAGTGAACAAAAAGTAAATCTGCTTAGAAAACTGAATTGAATGGTTTCTTCAACTTCTACTTCTCCTTCGCTCCGAGTGAGAAATTAACGATGCAATGGTACTTCGTTGCTTCTCTTCTAACCATTCTCACAAGTTCTCAGGTTCGTAAACCCTAAAACCCAATTCTATCTGAATTTTCCCTATTCCATCTAAAACGTATTTCTTTCTCATTTATCTTGTTCAAATTTGTTATCTTTTTGTAGCTTATGAAGCTGAGCAACTTTTATAATTTATTCCCATTTTAATTTGTTTCTTCTTTTGAATTTGGGTCTTGAAGGATTAATATACTTCTGGGTATTCAGGATCTTTAGTGGGTACCAGTCATTTGGTCTTATTAGCTAGAGAATGGACCATTGATTCTGTTTGTGAAGATAATGGGTGTTTTCTTGGTTGACATTAATTGTTAAATGAAGGTTACTGTTTGAGGAATTTAGGGAATTTTAATTCCAAAATTTTGGGGTTCATTGGTTTGGGTCTAATTTAGACCTAAAACTAAAATTTGGTGGAACAATATAGTTAGATCTAAGTTATTTCTTAGTAAGTTTTAACAGTTTATAAGAACCCATGTAATAGTTTTGATTTTGGGGAACTGGTTTTCGATCCTCACATTGCATTATTTCAGGATCAATGGAAGTCTTGTGTTGATTGAGTTGTGGTCGAAAGATAGAAGGACTATAAGCAAATACTATTCGTCCCGATCTATAACCTATACTCGGGGATATATGGTCATATATTTATATAGGTTTATTTTCACAGGGAATTCGTGTTAGTTTTTTATTTTATTAAATACCTAAACGGGGATGTATTGTTGTCATAGTTTGTGTTGCTTTTATATCTGTTTCGTCAATGCATGATCAGTGAACAAACAAATTTGTCTTACTTGGTATGATTAGTAATGATAGAAAGTATACTGATTAATGCACTTAATATGACAGGGAATCTTGACAACACTCTCACAAAGTAATGGCAAATATAATTATGACTATGCTACCGTTCCGTTTCTTGCCGAAGTTTTCAAGGTACTCTAGTTGTCAGTGCTTTTCTTTCCATTTTTCGGTTACAATAGCTGACATTTCTGTGCGGAAACTGCTGTTTGTTATAATTACTTATTGTTAAATGGCAGCTACTTGTGTCAAGCGTTCTTCTATGGAGGGAGTGTCGAAAATCACCTCAGCCAAGGATGACTACTGATTGGAAAAGCATACGTTTGTTCCCTATTCCTTCCATAATTTACCTTGTCCACAACAACGTTCAATTCGCTACCCTTACTTATGTGGATACATCCACTTATCAGATAATGGGTAATCTAAAGATTGTCACGACTGGGATATTATTCAGGTGCTCTTTATGACGCTTTTCGGGTTTGTGTTTTGTTTCTCAAATGGTCATCTGTATTCCCTTGTAGATTAACAATTTAAGCAACTATTTCTTGACTTTTTTAGGCTGTTCCTGAGGAGAAAACTCTCTAATTTGCAATGGATGGCGATTGTGCTATTAGCTGTTGGAACAACTACGAGCCAGGTGACAGTCTGAACAATTTCCTGCATCTAAACTACGGATTTGATCTGCACGCACGATATGCATATCATCCCAAGCAAGGAGTAGTGAGGGGAGGCACATCGTAGGATTATACCTAGGAAATAATTTCTATCTCGTAATTTCTTTAGAGGGTTCTGCCCCTTTAAATAATAGGATAGATGCTAATCTTGTGTTTAATAATTATAATTATCTTTAGCTTTTCATCACTCTTCTCTTTTGTGTTGCTGCAGGTTAAAGGCTGTGGAGAGCTTTCATGCGACTCTCTTTTCTCTGCACCAATTCAAGGATACACGCTGGGAATCCTCTCAGCTTGTTTATCGGCATTAGCAGGTGTTTACACAGAGTTTCTAATGAAGAAGAACAATGATAGTCTCTACTGGCAAAACGTACAATTATATACGTAGGTATCCTTTGAATTTCATTTACTTTTTTTATTTGTAGATTACTAGATGAATGAGTGAAGGCATACAATCAATACGTAGATCAGCAAAACAAAAGTATATACGGAATCTAGTTCAAGATATCCTAGTTCTAAGTTGTAACCACCCACAGGAATCAAACTTGAATTTGTACTTACTTTTCACAGGCAATTTATATAATTCTCGGGAAATAGCCGGAATTTTGATATGATAGAAAGAGTTACTCAACGAATTTACCAGACTAAACTTTTTGAAGTTACTGGGAGCTTGTATTGTTATCTTCTGATTTGTTTAGATCAAAATACTCTTTCCAGGTTTGGTGCAATGTTCAACATGGTACGTCTCCTTGTTGATGATTTCAGAGGTGGGTTCGAGAATGGACCTTGGTGGCAACGCCTTTTTAATGGATACAATGCTACTACCTGGATGGTGGTACTAAATCTGGGATCCACTGGGCTGTTGGTGTCATGGTTAATGAAGTATGCAGATAATATTGTGAAGGTGAATTGTTTTATACTCTATTGTCAAATTTTAAAATGCACTTACTTGTTTCCATTTTTAGTAATCGACATTTTATTTGCTTGCAATATATAACCCTTTATAACCTACCTTACTCTTACGAAAGTAAAAGTCACAATTGAATGAGACACAGAATTATTTGATGAAATTTCTAGTTAGAACTTTCCCCTTGCTTAATAAACAAACTTAGAAGCAAACGTTTCTGCAAGAGATACCGTACATCATCATGAAGCAGTAATGTCTGACGTGAACCGAGTAACAGAAGATAGTGATCAACATATCTTGCAGGAATTCAAATTGTTACAACTTACAATTTCTTTCATACAAAACTAATCAACTCTAAAACTTATCCTTAATGGGTAACCTAGCCTTTTTACTTACAGAGGAGATTTCTCTTTCACAGGAAGGAAATAAAATCCTAAATACTTTAAGTAGTAATACTAAACAACTAAGACCTCTTAGTTACAGAGAAAGAAATTATAAGATTTTTTGACATCTTAAACCAAAGAGACCTTGTAATGAGGGAGACGACAAGGAGGTGTAACTAGAAAGGAAGTATACTGGGTTAGGTTTAATGGTGCTTGGATTGGATTATTGTTGCTGATTTTGTAGATCATGCTGGTTACAGTCTAGGGAAAATCGCAATCGGATCATTTGACCACCAATGGCAGGACTTCTTGGTGCCTGCATCATCGAGGGAATCCTCAATCTAGTTTTCCTTCGATGCCCCTTTGGACCATCTTTGGCCTTTTTTTTTCTAATCTGATCTTTCCTTTTTGTCCTTTTTATCTTCTTATCTGCCGAGTTAAGGATGAGACCCCAAATGAGAACTAAATGCCAGATAATATGACCTGTCATCACCAGTGTACCGAAGTTCGAAAATTTTCATTCAAAACGATTGAAATTAACGGTTCTTATGGTCAGAGGAACGAAATTCAACATAAACTATCATTCTGTGATTATTTTATTTGTTTTGGCTGACATATATTAAGAAATCTAATATCATTGTCATCACAATTACTTGTGCTTCTTTTCAGGTATATTCTACATCAATGGCTATGCTACTGACGATGGTTTTGTCTGTATATCTCTTCCATTTCAAACCTACTTTGCAGGTAATTTTGCATACTCTTGAAACATGGAGTTGCAGACTCAAACCTAGTTTTTTTTCCAACAAGAGAAAAAATTTCTATTAATTAACAAAAGTGTGCAAGTATAATAGCCAAAATAAGGCCTAAATTCCAAACAAAGACTCAACCAGATAAAATCTCAATTCGTGGTAAAATCCCTAAAAGAAATACATTCTATGCAGTTCAACCTCTTAATTAAATAATTCGAAACTTGTGCTGAAAAAACTTAAATTCGTTCCTATATTGAATTGCCACTTAGTGATTTAGTTTCTTTTATTGGTGCAGCTTTTCTTGGGTATTGTTATCTGCATGATGTCATTACAAATGTACTTCGCCCCACCTAGCAAGCTCATAGATATGCCCGTCACAGTGAAAACACTCCCTCAAAGTCTTAATGAAGTTTCGGTAGACCGCACAGAAGATTCCTAGTATAAGTTATTATACGCTATTAAAGCGATGAAATCGTTCAGCTGTTTTTGAGCGGATATCGATTCTTCTATCCAAATGAAATTGGCGTTGAAAACATTGTATTGTTTGGTGGATGGGGTGGTGAAAAAGATAAGGAGACGATGTGTACAATGGAAACGATTCCCCTCCAAGGAAGGAAAGCGAAGGAATCTGGTTATTTATTCAAATCGGCTTTCGTAAGTTTCTCAAATTTTTGAAATTTCACCCTATTATGGGAACCTCTTGAGAGTCTATTGAAGTAGTTTTTTTCAGCATCATCTCTTGTGTTGTGTTGATTCTAATATGGAATCAGCTTTTCGTGATTTTCTCAAAACAACTTTTGTATGAATGCTGCAAGTTTTATGAAATGCTGCAACTTTTATCTTGACACTAGTTCATTTCTTGTTTTGACACTCTGTTCACTCCTTAAGTTAACTGTTAGATGACCTGAGATAACCAGATGCCACCTTTGGGTAATACATCACATTTTTGTTTTAGGACTGGAGTTTGGTTGGTATTGCTGTGAGATTTCTATTTTAAGTTTTAGCTTTGATCTTCCTACTCCGTTTCATATGGAAAATTTTGGGCAAATCTTGGGCAAATCTTTTTTAGTTCTCTTTTGTTTCCCTCGAGCCTTACAACATCATTTTCTTGACGTTGTTAAGAGTCGTCGGAAAACTACTATTGCTGACAACCTCTAATATTTTTTTTCAGATCATTCTCTCCTTCAACTATCTCCGACCACCTCTCTCAGACTTTTTTCTCTGGGATCTCTCTCCCTCCCTTGGATTGAAATCCTAAGGTTTCAGATGACTGAAATCTCATTAGTTTCAGTTGTCTGAGAGAGATCCGAGAGAGGTCCAAGAGAGAGAGATAGAGAACCAAAGAGTGCCATGACAACCTCGGCCAATACTTCCAAAAATTTTGGTTCCTGCAACGGAACTAGGTCAGATTGGACTTCGTGTGTTTGATGAAAATTCCATGAGATGCTTCTGTTACACGAATAGAAAGTTAATGGGAGGGATTCTGTACAAAAGGGGAGAGAGGATGGGAATAGCACACACAACAAAATGGTGAAAGATGAAGTGAGAATTGACTAGACGATTCCTTCCCAAACATTACAAAACTAAAGTCTGCAAACAACATAATCGTATCGTCAAACAATTAACCTATGAGTTTTTTGGACAGATATTCCTGGTTATGAAGACCTTCATATTGGTCATTATTTGCCACCTTTGTCGACTACGATAAAGAAGGATCTGGCTTTAGTACATAGCAGAATTCAAATGCTAGCTGATGCTATTCAACTTGCCATTTACACTTTGAATCACATCAAGTTTCCAAGTTTCAGAACGACCATCGAATGGAAGTCAGTAAAGTTTATCATGGGAAGGACCACGACTGGTTTTTGTGGATTTACCTCAACAGAAAAGGAAAAACAAAAAAATCGTAGAACTAATTTAGTATATAGATAAATTAACAAATAATCAAACTTTTTCCTTTCGTTCGACCTATTGAAAGGTGAAAGTCTTAACATTCCATGCAGTTTCCACTAATATGTTTTGAGATGAAGCCACAAAAAACTCAACTTGACATTGAATAACTTAAATGAGTTGCTTAGTAAAAAAATATTTTTCATAAACAACTCTTATATAATGAGAAATAAGATATTGGTATACCAAAATTGGATGAGAGGTTGAACGAAACAACCAATCTTATATCTTGTTTTTCAAACTTGAAAACCTTGTTATCTGCTGTCTTTGGGAGCTTCAGATTTTCGTTGCAGATAGCTGCAGTTCTCAAGAGTTTATTATGTTGTATGTTCATGGCTGTTGTATGGGCCATGACCCCCCATGAAGGCGAAAATCTTGTATATAATTATAGTGAGTTTGTATGTCGTCGATGTAGAACATACTTCACTACTTCGTAAAATGAAACTACGATTCCTACTGATGGTCCAGCACGGGCAACTCGTGGGTTAACACCCATAAATAGGCCCTTCATCCCTCCATCCCTGTCAAAAAGAGAGTGAATGAGCTGACCTATTACAGTGGCCAATATTGTCGTGAGAAAGAACAACAGTATTATAATAAACAAGGTACTATATAGCTCAATGGGAATAAAGGGAAAACAGATTACAAGGGTGAAAAGGTCTTGCAGTGGTCCTTTGTATATAGGATGGGTAGAAGTGCAATCACAATGGCGAAAATGCCATGTCGAAAAGAACGCTAAGTATTTCACATAATACGAAAAATGTTCTTTCTTTTCTTTAGAAATGTAGTAGGTACGTTTTTTCGCAGTAACAGAAGGAATTCGATAAATATGCCATAACATAAATTCTTCGGTAAATGAGTACATATAAAGGGAAGTAACAAACCTCCAAATCTCCATTAACGTTTGTCTCGTGGTCATATTCAATTGCCTCATTGGATCCTTCTGAAAAATAAATCCCAGTTTGTTGATCAGTTATATAAAATTAATCTAAAAATGGTTCAATCACAGACCAACTAAAAGAAAAACCTTGATTTGTTTCCTAACACCAAATACTATGAAACCCTATACTGATAAATTTTGGAAACAGAGATAAATTTATAATATCTAGATGATTACTATGCTGCATCCTGAAATGTTGTGTTTTGGGAATTGCCTAATTGCCATGAAAATCCATGGGACCATCAACTACGAAATTTTGATTCTAGGCTCATAATGAAGGAACGACATGTTTCTTTTCTTTTTATTATTAGTGAAATCTCCTATCATGTGAAACAGAATCTAAGTTATTGGGAATATGACGATTGAGCAAGCTCTCAACTTATTTCAACAAAGCTAGAAAAGCATAAAAGTATATAGTTGTTTTACCTAGACCAAAACAGTTATTAATTTATCTCGACAATGACGTAATCAACATTTATTATCAAGTGTGAACAAATACCTCTATTTGTCTTCTCGTTTTTGCAACATCAAGAGGACAGGTAGCAGCAGCAGCAAGACTTCCTGCAATGAAACCTGCAGAAAAATTCGCGACAATCACACTTATCGCATTTTGTTCCTCACCGACCACACCAAGAATTCTCCTCCTTATCTGTTTGAGAAAAATGAGCATGTCCCATTAGTAAATTAGAGAAAAGGACGGAGAGGGAAAAAACGAGGATATAGCCATGAAACTGCTTAAATCTTACAGGCTCAAGGGTCGACCAGCAAATTGCAGAGAATGGAACATCACGAGCAAGCTGAGCACCAACTCCTGTCCACAAAACGCGGTAGCCTTGAACAACTGCTTACACAAAAAAGGAGACCCAACATAGTAAATTAACTAAACTACAACCTGTTAAAGGATGTGGTTGAAAAAAACAAACTATGCATAATGACAGAATTAATTTAAGTTCACAATCCACAACTTCTGATCAAAAATTAAATTATAATGAATCTATCCAACCAATACATTTGAAACCAGGTTGTATAACTACAAAAATCCTCAAATTATAACCAGCATAGGTTGTTTTTAACCAGTTACTCTAAACTCGAGGTTTATAACTACAAAAATCCTCAATTTATTTAGGTGCATAAAAAGAAATTGAGAATCTCGATCATGCAACTTACTCTAAACTCGAAAGTTGAATATTGAACCATGGTAGTAACAAGAATCATTACTGTAACTTTGTTCTCATATTTCATAACAATAATTATATATTATTTCTCACTACAGGAAAAACTTACAATGAGGTAAGGTATCTGTTCTCCTGACAGGGGAGAGGACCCCAATGAGAGTTCTCCAAACTCCTGGAAGCTTTCCACCAGTTTTGAACTCTTTAAATGCCTGCGGATAAGATAATCAAATATAGGATAGGAAGAAAGTGATTTTGGCGTCAGGAGTGAACAATCTAGAGATAAAGCATAGATTGAACATCTTCAAACACTCCTAGAGAAACAGTCAGTTGTTGATTACTCAGTAATTGTTTGTCCATGTATAATCTACAAAATAAATACCTGCATGCGGGTCCTTGCAAGTTCAATAGGATAACATGAAATGCAAGCTAATGAACGTGCCACTGAACCTGCGAGCGAGGGTACATATGGTGTCAAGTAAGGAGCATTTTCAGTTGTGAACTCTTCCATTCTATTCCGGAATATATCATAACAAGGTAGGTATATCCCAACCTGGTGGACAAACATGTAATAACCATCAGTAAGAACTTGCCGGATAAATTTATGCCTTAATTCAAGCTCTGTGCGCAAACCTAGAGAACCTTTTAGTTAAGTTTCAAAAAAAGAAGACACTAGATTGAACTTCACTTGGGAAGTAAAAGATAAATCAGAGAACATAAACATAAAAGAAATACTGAAAAATGGAGCTTACTGTTGGTATAGCCAGTGCTAGGGCAGCATTTGTGCCTCTCCATAGCCTTCCAAACCCTTCCTGCACATTAATCCACAGTTAGATATCTGCAACGAACTAGATGATTTCCATACCACATAGTTAAGCACTAGAATAACATTTCCACTACATTTTAACACCTCAATGATGACAACAATAACAAGTATATTTCCTTTTTCATAACAAAAGTACATAGTTTTCATTAATCGTTAGTAGTTGTTATTTAGTTTTTGTTTTCCATAACTAGACTTTGTACAATTTGTGTACAATCTGGTTATGTAACAGGAAAACTCTGGCAGCATTTTGCTCCCATGTGGCAGTATGTAATACCTGCTAACTGCCACGTGTCCAGTCCACGGATTAAGTTTAAATGTAGTAACTGATTAGATGCACCAACCTGTCGAACAATTTTGTTGAAGACGTCGAGAGTTCCTTTATACTGAAAACAATCAGGAGGGCAAACCAGTTCAGTACCAAGAATTCCAGCACGGGTACATGATGGAGAACATCTTAGTTCTGAAAATATCTGAATACCCGACAGCCAAAATTAATTTACAAATAAGGGTGAAAGAAGGCACGGATATCTCTAAGTTGCGATATGAGGGCCTTTGGTCAAGGCTAAAATGAAAAAATGAAGCAATGCATGCATAAAAACATAGAATGTAATGAAAACAAGTATTTCACGTGAAGGAGGAAACTAAAATTATGATGCTCCCACTTTAAGATTTGTTACGTAGAAGCACAGTTTTTCCAAAAAATAAAGAAAATCACATCTGATGTGTTATTTTTAAATGCCTCTATATCTTGACTATATATTTTTCTATAAACGATGAGAATAGGTTGATCATTAATATGTAAGATATACCGTACCAATGGCATGGAACATTTTACATGTCAAGTATTATCCAATGAACCATTTATGAAAACCAAAGGTTCCTAAAAGAGGTGCATCAGTTTGTTAAGCATTTTCAATCACCGAAGCAGTACTTTGATATAATATATTAATATTACAACATTGGATAACTAGGTGGATCTAGTGATTAATTGCTGCGTGGATTTGGGTATTGATGTAAAAAAAATTTTGCATATTGATGCGCTTAGCAGGGATATGCGCTTACTACATTAATATTAATATCCGCAGTAAGCCAAACGCTTTGTGGTGTCATTTGAGTTTTTATATGGGGCTTCAACATGTAAGGGGGTACAGATGATCTTGCATGATTATTATCGAATAAAGATTACGAGTCTACAATCTACTAATACTAACCATATCAGTGCTCAAACTCAAACGGTGGCAGATTTTTGGATTAGGAAACAATTTAAATGGCAATCAACCAAAACATACCTCTTAGTCATTCTATTACAAAATCTTCATGGAAGAAGTGCAATAAGCAAAAATAACATAGACAGTACTTTAATCAACAATAAAAGTCCTCTAGACGGGCCAAAGTTTCTTATCCGTACCGTGCTTGGTCCAAAAGAAGGCATACGGCTACTAACATGCTGTTGGGGATGCGAATATGGGACTCCAGCAGCTTGTGCTTGCAATCTTGTCTGCATAGAGAGAAACAATCTAACGTCAACAGATTCACGTTAGCATAATGTAACTAGATAGATCATGCTCATTTTACATTTGTGAAATATATTGTACTAAAAAGCCCTTCAATGGGCCTCATCATGCTTCAGGAATCAGGCAAAAGTCTCATTATAATACACTATGGTAGCTTTCGAAGAATAAGATGAATTAAGGAGAAAGAAAGATCTTCTGAGAATCTAACGGGATTTGCACACAGTTAATGGATGCGCTCGCTATTCGTGAGCATGAAGGCATAAGAGAGTGGGTGCCCAGCTATCATTTGCTATTTAATTACGTAACTTTTGCCATATTAAAGTGGACATATCGCAGTTTTCCAGATACTAATATTCTAATCCAAAAGGCAATGATCGAGATTAGGACAGTAAAATTGAAGTTCATAAATTAGTACAACCAAACTACAACATATGTACAGACTTACAAATCAAACCAATAATATTACTCATAAAGTCCTACGCTAAAAGATGCTACTGGAGATTGGTTTGCAAACGGACTCCTTTAAACATGTCAACCCTACCCGCCAATTTCGCAACATTACAGAACAACAACAGAACCAGTAGGGTTTAAGGTCCACGGTGTGCATTATTTTATCTCCTAAAATGAGAAAATTTTGTAGCTCCCCTAGTTATTATTTAGCTCAAATTGAGAATATGTTAGTACCTAAAGGGTTGCATGTTTCTAGGTTTTTTGTAAACTCTCATTGAAGAGAATGTCTAGGGCATTTTTGAGAATTACATTTTCAACCACAGTAGATAATGAAAAATTCAATTGAGTGCAAAACCCCCATCAAACAATTATTTTGAGTTCAATCTAATTAGGGTAAAATGAAGTGATAAAGATGATCAAAAAGTGAACTTACTAAAAATTAAAAAACAATAGAAGATGAGAATATGGGCAGATAAATAATCTAGAAATGAATTGAAAAAATAGGAAGAAAGAAAAATTACAAAAAAAAAATAAAAGAAATTGAAAATACCAATTGAGCAGTTGCTGAAGAAAAACAAACCTTAGCTACATCAAGTGGGTTAACGAGAATAGCAGAGAGAACAGCAGCACCAGCAGCAGAAAAAGATCGTTCAGCAAACCCTAAATCAAAATCAGAAATTGTTGTCGATTGCTTTTGAGGAGGAGGAGGAGAAGAGGAAGGTGAAGATTCTCTTTCCTCTACAAACATGGTTTCTGATGATGATGAAGAAGAAGTGGTAGAGTTAAAATCTACTGTTGATGATGTATCAGAAGAACTCATCCATGAATTATGAGTTTGGTTAACCATTCAACTCTCTGTCTCTCTATATAAAATCCCTAACGTAATTCTAGAAAGCGGTCTAAGTAACGGGAATTATTATTTCCTAATCAGAGTTTATTTTCTCATTACAGATTTTATTGTTTCCTAATCAACCGATTATCTATTAGAGAGTGATTTAAGCCCAAGATATTAGATTAGTGATAGAATTACCCTATTTATACAATAGAATATATATATTCCATTTTGACTGTCCTTGTTAGGTTTTGTGAGGTGGGCAGCCATCTTCAAGGATTGCAACAAGGTTCTTCCACATCCTTATACTTTGGGGGTGGTATCCAGAGAATTTTTATAGGCCCTAAAAAGAAAATGTTGGTAAAAACCCCAAATTTTGGGCTCAAATAAGAAATAAAATTTAGCCTGGAATAATAACCCACAAAAAACTCAATAGTCAAATATTATCCAAATCAAATCCAAATACGGATCTCTAGACACCATCCCTCCAAAAAACGCATCTCTAAGACCTCATATTGATGTAGATTGTTGCGGAAGCGAAATAACATTGGAATCCATTACTAAAACTAAAGAAGAAACAAGAAATAACTAACGATAAATTAAAATAACTGTAAAGAAGAAGATGCAATCAAGGGGTTTGTTTATAATTCAATTCAATGTCTTGCAAGATAAACTGGACTTCTCTTATATAGAGATTTATGCTTTCCTAATTAGACTCAAAGTGGGAAATAAGATAACTACTAATATTACTTTCCTTGAAATCTTTATGAACACGACGACGGTCGGCGGAAGCCTTATACGATGAATTTGCCATAGAAATATTATTACGAACCTCATCATGTAAAGAGAGGATATGAGAAACAAAGGTGTCGGTCGTTGGGTCGAACTCGTCAATAGAAGGAAGAGGGACGAGATCGACTACATGGTTCGGCCGAGATGTATACACTATCTCGAATGGCGTCTTCCTCGTGGTACGGTTAACGGTGCTATTATAAACGAACTCTGCATGAGGAATATCGGTTTCCCAATTGACACCCCTATCTTTGATAATACAACGAAGTAGGTTACCAAGAGAACGGTTGACAACTTCCGTTTGTCCGTCACTTTGAGGGTGACATGTACTACTAAAATTAAGCTTAGTATTAAGTCTCTTCCACAAAAAGCGCCAAAAGTGACTTTGAAATTTCACATCTCGATCAGAGACTATACTTTTAGGTAACCCGTGAAGACGAACAATCTCCCAAAAGAATAAATTAGCAATATTAGAAGCATTGTCAGTTTTCTTGCATGGAATAAAGTGAGCCATCTTGCTAAAACGGTCAACGACGACCATAATTGAGTCCCGTCCTTTTTGTGAACGGGGAGGACCAAGAACAAAATCCATAGATAAATCCTCCCAAATAGTACCCGGAGTTGGTAATGGTAAGTAAAGACCTGAATTTTGTGTTTTGCCTTTACTTGATTCACAAACATAATAACGCTCCACAATACGGGAGACATCTCTTTTGAGTTTAGGCCAATAAAATCTTTCGGAAACTAACGTGAACGTTTTGTCACGTCCTACGTGGCCCTCGATGTGTAATTCTCGAATAATATGTTCCCGAAGAGAGGAGATAGGAATACATAACTGATTACCACGAAATAAATAACCGGAAGAGATAAAGAACTCACCTGAAGAATGATTTTGACTGCGTGAATCCCAAATTGTACCAAAATCGGGGTCATCTTTATATTGGTCGGGTAAGATCTCAAAACCCGGAACGTGAATGGTCATAGTGGTTAATAGACTAGCTCTCCGACTAAGGGAGTCGGCCACGGTATTAGAAGACCCGGATTTATGCTTGATAACGAAGTTAAATCGTTGAATAAACGAAATCCATCTCATATGCATAGGGTCTGCGGTTCTTTGATCGTTAAGTGTTTGTAAAGCTTTATGGTCCGTATAAAGGACAAACTCGACCCCGAGGAGAAAACGTTGCCAATGACGGAGTGCTCGGTAGAGAGCATAAAATTCGGACTCACATACCGTCCACTTTCGTCTTGCGTCTCCTAGTTTTTCACTCATAAATTCAATAGGTCTTTTATGTTGAGATAGTACTGCTCTAATACCTAAGCCTGAAGCGTCACACTCCACTTCAAAAAGTTTGGAGAAATCTGGGAATGCTAATACCGGTGCTGAACATAATCGTTGTTTAATTGTAGAGAAACTATCATCTTGTTGGGGTCCCCATAAAAACTTACCCTTTTTTAAGCAATCAGTAAGTGGTGCCATAACTGTACTGAAATCCCGTATAAAATGTCTGTAAAAAGAGGCCAAACCATTGAAACTACGAACTTCGGAAGGTGAGGATGGAATAGGGCACTCAAAAATAGCTCGGACTTTCGCGGGATCAACTTTCGTGCCGCTTTTACTGATAATGAATCCCAAAAAATAAACTTCATTCAAGAAGAAAAAACTTTTGGGAATATTCATGAATAGTGAGTTTTGTCTCATAACCTCAAAAACTGCTCGAATATGATCTAAGTGATCGTTTTTTGATTTACTAAAGATGAGGATATCATCGAAGTAAACGACTACAAACTTGTTCAAAAAAGGTTTAAGAATTTGATTCATGAAACGCATAAAAGTACTAGGGGCGTTAGAGAGGCCAAAAGGCATAACTAACCATTCATAAAGTCCTTCCTTTGTTTTGAATGCTGTCTTCCATTCATCTCCTTCTCGAATCCTAATTTGGTGATAACCTGCTTTTAGATCAATTTTGGAAAAAATTGTAGCCCCTGTTAGGTGATCAAGCATGTCTTCTAAACGAGGGATTGGGAATCCATACTTAATGGTAATTTTGTTGATAGCTCTACTATCAACACACATACGCCATGTACCGTCTTTCTTTGGAACCAAAAGTGTTGGAACTGCACATGGACTAAGGCTTTCCCGAATAAAGCCCTTAGATAATAAATCTTCTACTTGTTCCTGGAGTAACTTATGTTCCTGAGGACTCATCTTGTGGTGAGGTAAATTCGGTAAATTAACTCCCGGTATAAGATCAATTTGGTGTTGAATATCCCTTAAAGGTGGAAGAGAAGGTGGTGTGATGGAGGGTATAAGATCTTGGAATTCGTCAAGAAGGGGTTTAACAGATGGGTGTGGTGGTCGGTCGGTGGATGATGTGTCTTTGGTTGCTAGCAAGAAGCCGCGAAGTGGGGCTGGTGGTGGTGCGGTTTCGGTAGGGGTAGGTGTCGGTGGTTGCTGTTTTGGCTGTTGTGGTGTTACGGTGGTGGTGGGTTTCGGTTGTTGTTGTTGTTGGTGGTGATCGATGACGGGTGACCTGTCGGGGTGGTGGAGCTGGTTCGGGGTGGTGGTGTAGGCTCGGTGTTGTGTAGTGGATGGGTTGTCGGTGGGTTTGTTGGCCTGCCGTGGTGGTTCCGTTGTGGAAGTGTTGACCGAGAGATCGGGTTTCTCCGTTAACGGTAATAGTTTAAGGGTACGGTTAGACCAAGAAAACTCGAATATGTTTGCCCGACAATGATATGTGGCGTCGACGTCAAAAATCCATGGTCTTCCGAATATAAGATGACAATTATCCATATCGACGACGTCACAACAAATTGAATCACGATAATAAGAGCCAATGGAGAACGGGAATGTGCATTGGGTTGTTACCGATAATGAAATCGCAGTTGTAGGTAGTTTAAGAGCATTGACGAGTCGTTGAGAAATCATGTTCTCTTCACTACCATTATCGATGATGAAATCGCAGACTTTCTTGTTTATTGTAAGTCTTGATTTGAACACTTTATTCCTTTCCGGATGATTTGTTGGAAAAAAAATTTCAGGATTTTGAAGGCTCATGCTACCAGCTGATGTAGATTGTTGCGGAAGCGAAATAACATTGGAATCCATTACTAAAACTAAAGAAGAAACAAGAAATAACTAACGATAAATTAAAATAACTGTAAAGAAGAAGATGCAATCAAGGGGTTTGTTTATAATTCAATTCAATGTCTTACAAGATAAACTGGACTTCTCTTATATAGAGATTTATGCTTTCCTAATTAGACTCAAAGTGGGAAATAAGATAACTACTAATATTACTTTCCTTGATTGCTAATATTCCTAAACACAGAAACCCTAAATAATAAAATAGGAAACTTATAATAATATAACTTCTAGGCCGTTGGGCCTATAGTTGGAATAGCCGTGAGGCCCATAGGTGGATGGCCGCCATCACATATAGTTTCATATTTCCTCTTTACCCTTATATACATACAACCACTAATCATTACCTCTTATTTTCATTCTCCCTCTCTCTTTCTAAAACCCATTTCTCCCTTACTTTCTCTTTCTAAAATTCATTGTTCTCTCTCCAAACTTGATGATCGGATGTTGGATCCCACCAAAAATTTTGTCGGATCTGCTTCTTCTTGAAGGTACGTCTTCATCTGCTCTCTTCTACTCTTTTATCTTCAATCATCATCTTTTATTTTCTTTAATCGAAGTTGAAAGAAATTCCAAATCTGGTTTTAGGGTGTTTTTATAGTGTTTTAGAGAGATAAATATATAAATTTTCAGATCTAGTTATTTGAAACTTCATTGGTGAGGTTGTTCTTGGTGTTTTTGTATCTTATAAGGTTCAATCTTCATATGGAGTTTCTTGGTTTTACTTTCACACCATATAATTTCAAAAACAATACTATGAAAAAACTTTACATATTTTTCTAAGAAATCAAAAAGTACAACTTTAGATCTATTTTTCGGGTTCTCTCTCTAGAATTACGATTTGTTTTTTGCATATGTTGGTTTTTAATAACAAATTGACTCGTGCATTAAACATGTTAAAATATGTTGTTAATACGATGTTAATGCAGCGAGCAAACTAAAAAATGCTTTAGTTTTTTTTTATAGATGTTACCATCATAAATCAGATTTTGTTTTTACAAAAATTGATTGGTGTTTTAAACACTTTTACGTATGTTTTGAACACTTGTAAATATTTTTCGATATTTTCTGTAGTGTTGTTAACATAATGCTTAATTTCGAATATTTTCTGTTTTACATTCTTCGACATTTGTAAACATTTACAAATTTGTTATGTGTATTCTCAGAAATGTCTTGTGCATTATGTCTTTCCCGTAGGCATATAATTCTGTGTTGATTCTTGTGAATTTTTCTTTGTTAGGAACAAAATGTATTTTCGTGAACATTTTTTGTCGTGTTTTAAACATAAATCTTAATCCTTAATATTTCGTTGTTATACCGACACAAACACATCAATTAAAACATTGTATCTTGTGTTATTAACATAATGCTTAATTTTAAATATTATGTCTTTTACATTTTTCCAAATTTGTAAACAATTAACAAGTTGTTGAGTGCATTCACACAAACAAGGATGATGGTGATGAACCATGAATATACAACATCTCTTTCCCTCACTGGAGTCCGATTTTGATATAGGGTGTGAATTTTGTAGTTGGATAGGGGATCTGAAGTATCAGTAAGAGTTTTAGAGTGAGAAGAAAGTGTTATTGAAATGGGAAGAAGGATGATGATGATGAACGGTGGGATGCCTTTGATGACATCTATACGTGTTGCTTCTCTTCAACATTTGTATCAACATCTGCTTTTGGATCTGCAACTTTCCTCTCGAGTTAAAGGAACGGAACATCTACTTCTGGATCTACAATTTCCTAACGAGTTTATTTCTCTAGTGTTTTTGCCCTCTAACATATATAATTAGTTGTTTTGTATTTCTAATGGTTGAATCATGTTTATAATTCATGTATTATAGTTAAATGGGTTGATTTAGCTTTCTAACTTATATAGTTAGTTGATATTCTTTATAGTTTTGTATTTTTAATGTATAAACCATGTATAACATAGGTTTATGGATTGATTTGGCTCTCTTTCTTCTACCATTATGATTGTTTGCTCTCTAACTTGTATAATTAGTTGATTTTCTTTATAGTTTTTTAGTTCTAATGTATAAACCATGTTTAATATAGATTTATGGATTGATTTAGCTCTCATTGTGCAATAATTATGTTTATGATTGATATAATATAGGTTTATGGATTGATTTGGCTCTCTTTGTTCTACTATTATGATTGTTTGCTCTCTAACTTGTACAATTAGTTGATTTTCTTTATAGTTTTTTAGTTCTAATGTATAAACCATGTTTAATATAGATTTATGGATTGATTTAGCTCTCATTGGGCTATAATTATGATTGTTTGCTCTCTAAATTCTATAATTAGTTAATTTTCTTTGTAGTTTTTTAGTTTGCATCGATGGCTTCTATTGGTTCTGGTGTCTCGAGTGCTCCTGTTCTGAAACGAAGTTCTGGAGATATGGCATGGAAATGGGGAGAAAGTCGGGATGCTAAAGATTTGAATTTAGTTTGGTGCAAATTATGTAACAAGAAGATGTCCGGAGGTATTTATAGATTGAAAGAACATCTTGCTCATAGAAAAAGGAATGTGAAGGGGTGTGACAAGGTTACTGAAGAGATAAAGAAAGCAGTTGAAAAGGCCATGGCTGAGGCAACAAAAAAAAAATTGGAGAAGGCTAGAGTTAGTAGTATTATTCAAGATCATGATCGTTTGGTAAGTGGCGATATTGAAAAAGAAGACATTGAGTGTCAAGAGATTGAAAATGAAAGAACAGGGGCTAAACAACCTGAGGTAGTTGGTAGTGGTTCTCGTGGAAGAAGTCTGAAGCGATCAAGCAACGTTAGAGGTCCTTTGGATACTGTCTTTAGAACTGATTATAAAAAGATGAAGCAAACTACAATAGATCAGAACAATCCCATTAAAATTGGATTAAAGCACAGAGCTTGGAAGGACTATGCTCGTTGGACAATCTCGAAGGGGTTACGTTTCAATGCTTGTGAAGGTGAACTTTTCCGAAGATTTTTAAATTCTGTTGGAGAGTATGGAAGAGGATTGCCAGCACCATCTCCCTACCATGTGAGAACAACCTTGTTTAAGGAGCTTTTAAAGGAAACCGATGACTTCATCGAATCTTTTCGACCACATTGGAAGGCTTATGGATGTTCTATAATGTCTGATTTTTGGACTGATGGAAAAGGAAGATGTTTGATTAACTTCTTAGTTAACTGTGCGGAAGGAACAATTTTTCTAAAGTCTATCGATGCATCGAAGTATGTTAAGGATGCAAATCTCATTGTAGGCATGATTAATGAAGTTATTGAAGATGTAGGTGAGGAGAATGTTGTTCAGATATAATGTTATATCTCGTAATGGTCATTTATTTTTGCATTCTCCTTAAATTAATTACTAAACCAATTACTGTTTTTTGTTATGTAGTTTATTACCGACAACGGTTCAAATAAGGCTGCAGGCAAGATCTTAATGGACCAACATCCTAATATGTTTTGGACTCCTTGTGCCGCACATTGTGTGAACTTAATGTTGCAAGATATTGGTGATAAGTTGTCGAAGATCAAGAGTGCTTTGAGTAAGTCTAAAGTCGTTACAACGTACATCTATAACCATGGTAGAGTTTTAATCTTGATGAGGAAGTTTACTGGTGGGAAAGAGTTGCACCTATCTTGTGTGACTAAATTTGCTACTGCTTTCTGCACAATCAAGAGTATTCATAAAAACAGGGGTCATTTACAAATGTTGTTTGTGTCAGATCAATGGACGCAATCTGATTTTGCTAAAAAGGCTGATGGTATGAGATGTGCAAGGATAGTGACTAAAAATAACTTTTGGGATAATGTGCAGTTCGCATGTCAAGTGTTGGCACCATTAGTTGATGTGGTAAGGTTGGTGGACACTGAAGAGAAACCAAGTATGGGATACATATATGAAGCAATGGTTATAGCAAAGGACCAAATCAAGAAGAACCTTGGTAGTGACCACATGACCCGAGCCAAAGTTTGGGAAATTATTGATATCCGATGGACAGATCAATTTCACCATCCTTTACATGCAGCTGGTTATTATTTGAATCCCTCGATTTACTATGGAAAGGATTGGGAAGTGGTTGAGACTGATGAGGTTACAAATCAATTTTTTCTCGCTATGAGTAGATTGGTTTCCGATGAGAAGGCTTTGGATGAAATGAATAGTGAGACTATAGGAGTGCAACTGGATCATTAGGACATAACTTTGCGAAGAATGAAATCCACAAATATTTATCGCGTAAGTTTTTTCTAAATGTTACATTTGATTTACTTTTGCGACGATCTTATTTTGTGACTTAATGTAGATAAATGGTGGACACAATATGGGAAGGGACTACCTTACCTTCAAGCATTTGCAAAAAGGGTTACAAGTCAGACATGTAGTGCTTCGCCATGTGAGCTCAATTGGAGCGCATTTGATCATGTAAGTTGCAATTGGAGTGCATTTGATTGCAAAGGGTTTTAAGAGACTACCTTACCTTCTTTAATACTTGTGTCGTTTATTTTTTAAGGTGCATTCAAAGAAGAGGAATTGCTTGATTCAAAGTAAATTGAATGATGTCATCTACATACAATAAAATATGAAGTTGCAGGTTCGAAATATAGCTAGAAACAATGTGTGTGGACCAACAAGAGATTAATCAATTGATCCAATTGTTTTGAGGGAGGTAGACGAGAATGATGAATGGATTATTCCAACTGATGAAGAACTACAGGATTTCGTCAATAGGGGTGATGATCTTAGATGGGAAGATGTTCGGGAGGCGCAAGGAGTTACTAGTATTGAGCGGCGAAGAACGAGAAGTCAAATGGCTTCTAGTTCTTCAACTACTCCTACATCACGCCCTCCGATGGAACTTGTTGACGAGGATAGCGATGCTGACATTGAAGTGGATGGGTCGCAATTTGAAACTTTAGATTGAGTCCTTTGGCATCTTTGTCTTTTCCTTTCATTATCATTCGGCATTATGATAAATTTTGACTATGGATTGTATGACTATGAACTACTTTTGCTTGAGTTATCTGAAATTTGAATTCTAACTATCATATTAGTATTTTTCTTTAAATTACACATGTAGAAGTCCTTATATGTATATATAATATAGGTTTATATGTGTAATTATATATATATATTTATATATTTATATTTTAAGTTTAACCGATTAAATTCGACTTGTCCGTTGTAGTCCCGACTGGTAGTTAGGCCCGTGTCGGCCGACTAGTCCCGATTTCCGACTTTTGGAGCACAGGAATTAACCCAAATTTAAAAGGGGGCCAATTTTTAATTTTAAAGATCATTTTTATAAGAAAGGCAATTATGGAAACAACAAAATTGACCATGAAAGTTAACTAATGGTGTTAACAAAAGGGGGTAAAAAATGAAATAACTCTTTATTAAAAAGTTACTCGTGATTTAATTGATGTACTGAGAGTAATTTGAGACATATATATGAAATCAAGTAAATGAGGAATTGTGGCCGATGATTCAATAAGAATAATCTTTGGGGCTTTTAATTTTTTTTGTTACATAGTCTCTTTAGTGAAACCATGACTTAGGCCCCCTAAAATCGGTGGCCCAAAAGGAGGCTTTTATCGCTTTGAGATGTAGCCGGCCCTGTAACCAAACAAAGACAGAGGAGAAAAGTCTGGTCCGTCTCTCATAAACACTAGCTTAATAAGGTTTTTAACATTTATATTCGGCCTAGTTAGTTGGCGTCTAGCACCTAGCTATTCGGGTTAGTCTGCTACCTAGGCGTCAATTTAGTCAGCCCTCAAAACCAACTACAGGTGGACTAGCGAGTAATCAGTGCCTAGGCGACTACACAACTCGGGTCTAGCCGTCTAGCTAAGCACTGGTTTAGCTGGTCTCCAGAAACGACTAAAGGCTCGGCCTCTGTTCAATCCGCTTAGGTCCGCATAGCGAGTAATTGTCACCTATTTTTAGAGCTTAGCCTCTTATTTCAAGTAAAAGAAATAAATTTACAGAAGTTGGCGAATAGTATGCAAGGCCGACCCTGGCCCGAAGCGACCAAAGCCTCGCTTTGGGCCACCGATTTTAGGGGCCTCCCCAACTTGCATTCCGCTTAAAGGAAAAAATTATAGGCACTTATATTTAAAACTAAATGGGCCACCAATGCACAACTCACCAACCTAATGGAAAAGACGGAAGCAGGAGCACGGTGACTCCAATTCCTAAGTGGCACGGTTTGACTTCTCTTCCAAATCTTTCTTTTTCAATTCTCTTTACCCACTTTCTAAATCACATGTAACCTAATTTAATCCGTCTCAAATAGCTACGGAGTTCTACCATATATCTTTCAAAAGAAAAAAAAAAAAAAATTCTACCTTATACCAAAAACCCAACTTCCACAATCCTATTTTTTTCTTCAACTTCAAGAATGAAGAGGCTATTAGTATTGGTCGGTGTTACGAAGAAATAAAAAGAAATCTAGAAAACAAGATAATCTTTGATCTTTTGCAAATCTTAGAGCTCTTTTTATATTTAAACCACTCAAACCAAAATCTTTTTTCTCAATCAACAATCAACAGTTAATCAAAGTAACCAACATTTTTAGAATTTAGTCTTCAAACTTCAAAGTGGAAGGCTCAATTTAGAGATCAAGAATTGGAGTTTCTAAGTTCTAACTATTAACGACGGATGTCAAGGTAGACAAATAGCTATTCTCTGTATTTTCCTTGTTTCTTCAATCGTCGTATATTTTCCGGGCATTAATTGTACAGTATATTATCGCCATTTTTAGATTTGGAGATTCACTTATGCTTCGAACTAGAGTTAGAAAACATGTATCTCGGTCGAAAAAAAAGAAAAAAGTGAAAGAATTAGTGAAGTCGCAAACCGGTGCACTTGATAAGTTGTTAAATACAATAAAGACAAGCACAATGAGATCATGGAGGGGTCCTACCCAAATGCATGAGTTGCTTACAGAATTTGTTAACCACACTTTTCACCGTTGCTTCTGAGGAAAGAAGTTTATCAAAGCTAAAGTTGATCAAGTCTTAGGGGGGGTAGTGGTTGGGGATTTTGAAGGACATGGCAATGTCCCTCAAAATCTGTGTTATTGGTTGGGGACATTTTAAATGTCCCCAAATGTCTGTATTATTGGTTGGAGACATTTAAAATGTCTCAAAATGTCTGTGTTATTCGTTTGAGACATTTCAAATGTCCTGAAATGTCTGTGGTATTCGTTAGAGACACGAAATTAAGGACATTTCAAGACAAATTGGTTTTGGAGACATGTGAGGACATTTTAGTGTAAATTTGGAGAGCTTTTGGAGAGAAAATGTCTCTCAAAATATGGAAGACACTTGTGGACATTTCATTAAGAAAGATAAAAATAATTATTATTATCAAATTAGATTAAATAATTTATAATAAATAATATATAAAAATATTAATTATTATAATACTTTATTATAGTAATAATGATATTATTACCATTACTATATTATACTATTATTATATTATTATAATATTATCTTATTATTATATTATTATACTATATTATTATTATTATTTTATTATATGTTACTATATTATTGTATTATTATTATATTATATTATATTATTACTATATTATATTATTATTATTATATTATAGTAATAATGATATTATTATCATATTACTATATTATATTATTATTATCCTATTATTATTACATTATTTTCTTATATTACTATATTATTGTATTATTATTATTATATTATTGTATTATTATTATTATATTTTATAATATTATCTTATTATTATATTACTATGTTATATTATTATTATCTTATTATATGTCTACCAATTGTTGATCAATGTCTACATTATTATTATTTTATAATACTTTATTATAGTAATAATGATATTATTACCATTACTATATTATACTATTATTATATTATTATAATATTATCTTATTATTATATTATTATACTATATTATTATTATTTTATTATATGTTACTATATTATTGTATTATTATTATATTATATTATTACTATATTATATTATTATTATATTATAGTAATAATGATATTATTATCATATTACTATATTATATTATTATTACCCTATTATTATTACATTATTTTCTTATATTACTATATTATTGTATTATTATTATTATATTATATTATTGTATTATTATTATTATATTTTATAATATTATCTTATTATTATATTACTATGTTATATTATTATTATCTTATTATATGTCTACCAATTGTTGATCAATGTCTACAGATATCTACGAATGTCTACGAAAGCCGAAAAATATATTTTTGAAATAGTGGTACAAATATATTATTTCATATGATTAAACGATAATGATAAAATTAAATAAATAAATGGTTACCAATTGTCATCCATGATGAGATAATAATAATAATAATAATAATAATATTAATATTAATA
Source organism: Eschscholzia californica (assembly GCF_041429995.1). Classification (NCBI taxonomy): domain Eukaryota; kingdom Viridiplantae; phylum Streptophyta; class Magnoliopsida; order Ranunculales; family Papaveraceae; genus Eschscholzia; species Eschscholzia californica. The sequence continues at coordinate 41,293,953 of NW_028238461.1, read as the reverse complement.
ATAATAATAATAATATTAATAATAATAATAATAATAATAATAATAATAATAATAATAATAAAGTAACAATAATAATATCCACTACACATTTTGTCCATGGATTCAATATGTTGAAATGTCTCCAAAACATTTTGTCTATAAACCAAATGTCTCGAAATGTCCATAAAGACATTGTGTCCATGAATCAAATGTCTTGAAATGTCTATAAAGACCTTTTGTCTACAGATAAATGTTTCGAAATGTCTTAAAATGTCTCGAAATGTCTACGAGACATTTTGTCCACGAATGTCCTTCTAAATCCCTATCCACTACCCCCCCCCCCCCCCCCCCCCCCCCTTACATTCGGTCTACTATGTCATAAGAAAGGTTAAACGGGTTGGCTATTTTGTCTATTAAGAAAGATACAACCGATACACTTGATTATTCAACAATCATCAGTGTTTTTGCATCTAAAAATGTAAAAAGAACGTTGTTCAAGTGATTGTAATTATCACCACATTTTCGTTACATAAATATAATAAAAATATTCACGATATTAATACATTTTATAATAGTTCTACGATTTTGTTATAATTGAAGGGCCACATTTTTTTGTCTCGCTTCGGGCCACCAAAAACTCAGGGCCGGTCCTGATAGTATGTAAACTAGTTTTGCATGTCAGATACAAAAATCTGTTTTTTTTTTTTTTTTTTTTTTTAATTCTGTTCCTGGAATCTGGCCAAGAAGACAAGAATCCAAGCTTAAATAGAAATTGACATCTCTTTTTCACCAACAACCCTAAGAAATTAGGTTTTTAGTCTCACTTACGCCCTACTTTAATTTAGTTCTATCCGCACATCCTATCGGCAAATATTGTGATATGTTCAGAAAGTATGTGGCCTTTGGGGACAAAAAGGGCCTTTAGGACTTTCAGTATTATCAGTTAGTAACTTCTAAATTAGGATTCCGTTTCCTAATCTGATTTAGAAACTACAATTTCACCCCCTTCTCAAACTCTTTCTATCTATATACCTCTTTATATAGAGACATATTCTCTCTTTACTCTTCCACATCAATTTCTCAAAGCTTTTCTTATCAAACATCCAATTCAATCTTCAACAATGCCAATATTCAGTTCCAAAGAGGGTAATGAAATCTGTGCTGATTACTTTGGTGATGAACTTGGCATTCCTCTGCCTCCTTATTCTTCATCAAACATGAAGACTACTACTACTACTACTACTACTACAAAGAAGACGCCAACTCTCGAAGAAGATCATCCCATTAGAAGGTTTCCCACTTCCTCCATGATCGAAAAGGACGTGAACAATAAAGTATATAATTCATTATCATCGTCACCGAACTCGTTCGTTTCGAAACTTTCGTCTCTCAACAAATTCGAGCTATTTCTTTTGTTTTGTAGGTAAAAATAGATGAACTAGTTTTGCTTGATTTTGATTTGAAATATGTTCTATATTACATTAATGATACATATATATTTAGATTGAATGGATATACCTTCATTGGGTTTGAAATATATTTTGGATCATCTTGCTAGAAGATTCTTGAGCTGCATATTCTAATTGAAGTATTTCATCCGAACTTAATCGCCATCCAAGGGCATCTAAATTCTCTTTTTCTTGTTTTACTGTCTTCACGCCTGGTATAGGGATTGTGCCTTTGCAGATACACCAATTTATCGCAACCTAATCGAGAAAAGAAATACTATAGGTTAAGATATTGAAGGGATAATCAAACTACACAATTAGGTCGAGTTTCCAGGGTTAAAAAATGGTTGAGCCAAACGTTCTCGCGACTCAAGTCCATGTTAAAATTTGGAAGCATAACAATTAAACATAGACACCGAGTCAGACTACAGATATAAAACATAAGAAAATCGAACTACACTAATATGGGGCTTATGAGTTCTGTAGAAAATCTTGAAATACGTAAATTACTAAGAAGAGGAGTTTGAGGAAATACTTGAGGTATGGTTTTTCCCCTCCTTTTGGAAATTTCGTTTAGCGCTCTTAGTAAGGGCTCCAAACCAGGAAGAATTTGTCTGAACAGAAGACCCCTGTAAAAGAAGAAATCTGACTTTCGTTCTAGAATACTATTCATAATGAAAAATGAGACGAAAATAGAAGTTTACTACCTTGGTCCATTTGGAAGATTAGACGAAGTATATTTTCCAGTAAGCATTCCAAGACTAAGAGGACTGTATGAAATCAATCGAATACCAAGAGAATCACATATTTCCTTGATGTCCTTCTGATCATTCCCAGTACTTAGCAACGAGAACTGCACCTGCCGTCAAAAGAGTTCGCAACAATAGTAATTTAGTCAATTAAACAAGTTAAGCTATAGATATGTACAACCCTAAACGTAGTTTTTTGAATAACGAAACACCAAAGTTTATTATGGTCGAAAATGCAGTAAATCAAAGCAGAATCTTTATCACAAAATATAAAAGAAGCCTTTCACCATTCACAACATAGGTCGAAATTGACTTTAAAGAGGTTGATTGTACCTGAGCTGAGCATAGGGGAACACCTCGCAATTTAAGGTATTCATGAATCTTAACAAGTTGTTTCGGTCGGTAATTGCTCACACCAACGGCTCGGACTAAAACCATAAGATTTAAAACTATATTAATCTCATAGAGTAGTAGAAAATTAAACTGAAAGCCAACGGTTACTTAGAAAGGCACTCTCAAGCTAGTTTTACTGAGAAAGAAAATCCTCCTCCGTCGACTTTAATAACCTTCTCATACATTGCAACAAGACCATCCCAGAGAGCCATTTCTTGCAAAGGAGCATACTTTGTTGTTGACCAGTGTAATTGTCCTACGCCAATCTGTTCAATTTGCATTCTATCTAATGATGACCTGTCACACGAGTTTTCTTCTACGATTTAGCAAAAACCCGAAAATAAAGACACACAAGAACAGATTAATAGTGCTGGTGAATGAATAATGTTTGAAAAATTGTCGAATTGATTGAAGTTGGTCAAAGGTTCGAATAATTGGAGATCATAAATGAGAAATAAAAGATGTCAGAATCTATAGAACAAACATTCACAGTATAATGAAGTCAACTATATGCGTCAAGAAAGCATACTTGCAAGCTTTTACGAACTGTCCCGGTGTAACGCGCCAAGGATATGGAGCAAATTTTGTAGCAATCACAATATCATCTCGTACCCGGCTTTTCCCTGATTGATATACATCTCTTAAATTTCAATTATTGATTAGATTAGTCTATTCAAGAATTGTCTTCCGAACATGGATATAATCATGACGCGAATTCACATCATTCTGAAAGTTAAGAACCTACCAAAGGTTCACAAAGAAACCAACACTCTAACTTGTGACAAAACTCTGATATAGTAGAAAGTTTAGGTTACGGATAAATGACTATGCAGTCATCATGGAGATCATGACGACAAAAGAGTAAACCTTGATTTTCAGGTGGAAAAATGAAATGAACGAGTAGCTTTAAACATCATTCATTTCGAGATAATAATTGCTTGGTAAGCGACATTTACTAGTTCTCTCTGACCTTGGTATTCTGGGATGAACTTTCCGAGAAGCTTCTCACTCTGCCTGTTTACTTTCCCAGTCCCATAGGAATCGGCTGTGTCAAAGAGATTTATACCATTATTGACTGCAATAGTAAAGGTGGCTTGAAGATCATCATCCATGGTTTCCTGATATCCCCATAGTAACTGGTTTCCCCAAGCCCAAGTCCCAAACCCCATTGGAGAAACAGTCAATGGGCCCATCTTTACCTGCCAATGAAACATCTCGATAAGATCCTCAACTTTCTAGTACTGAATTTTACTGAATAGCACCAGTAATATACCTTCTCCCATGGCCAAAAAAGAGGAGGTCCGAAGCGAGGAATGTTGATCTCTTTGAATGATGAAGATGAGCTTCTAGTTTCATTTGTAGCACTATTACGGCAAAAGTATGCAGATGGTGTAGCGACCAAGAAAGCCATGATACTCCTTTATGCTTCACCTCAAGTCTTAGCAGCCATGTCGCTTGCACATTAACCTATTTTCTGAAGTTCAACAACAAACTAAGTACGCACCGTTGACATGGGAAGAAATAACCAAGAACCAAATGAAGCATCAAAGAAACAAAAGCGGGCTGATATGATCATGAAACTCTACGATCATAAGAAAATAACGCATAAAAGCAGCATCTTTCACAATACTAAATGTCTGGAAATTGTACGGCGAAGACAAGCAGGGGACGGGCCAGGAACTTGTACACTACGAGGCTGGGTTGTATAGGATTATGGGCTACTCTAAAGAATGGCGTATTCTGTGCTAACTAGTATATATCCGAAAATAGTTACTAACATATTAAAACATCTAACCTGTCGAGAGACAAGGGGCAGTGACAGCATTAGAAGAATGTACCCAAAAAAGTAAGGAAGCGGCTCAAAACAAGCACACATATTGCAATTTCATAATACCATATCATTCCAAACCAAACAGATTGATTTTGCAAATTGGAAACGAAAAAAATGTTAAAAGACTACTAAACTTTACCTCATTTGTTTATACTTCAGCAAAAATATTCATATCATATTGATTACAATAAACAATTTTCTAATGTTTTGTGTTTTGACATTTTAACTCGTAGAAATTTAAGAGAGTAAAGGCTATTGCTTTTAAATTACTTAACAGAAATTAACAATTCTTGAGAAATCAAAACAGGAGCTAAAGCTTCAAACCCCACATTACTAACAAAATTAAATTAGCAATTCTTGAGAAATCAAAATATTGTGATATGTTCAGAAAGTATGTGGCCTTTGGGGAAAAAAAAAGGGTGCGCCTTTAGGACATTCAGTATTATCAGTTAGTAACTTCTAAATTAGGATTCCGTTTCCTACTCTGATTTAGAAACTACAATTTCACCCTCTTTCAAACTCTTTCCATCTATCTCTTTATATTAATATGTGATCAAAGAAGCAACATCAATTACTTTTTCCATACGTACCAGCAGCAGGCTCTTCAGTTTCTTCACTATCTAAAGGTCCCTATCTTTTTCGTTTTGAAGGAATTAAACAATGGCCAAGAGTCCGTTACGAACGTGGGAGGGTATTGCAGCACTTTTAGCAATGTTCTTCATTACCATGTTCGTTATCTTCATTACCATGTTCGTTATCTTCTTGCTAGTTGGTTTCGCGGTTACCTCTCCTAGCGTTCCCTTATTTCGAGTCAACAATGCTTCAGTTTCCAACTTCAACGTTTCTTCCATAGAGTTGAGATCAAACTGGGAATTCTATCTCTTTGTTCGAAATCCTAACCATATGTTAAAATTCAATTATGAAAAAATTAATGCTTCTGTTTTATTCAAAGACAAACTTATCACTCAAAAATTACTTCCACCATTCTCTCAAAACAAGAAAACCAACAACAATATTACTTTCTCTTTCTCTATGGATTCTTCCGTGTACCTTGATGAAGCAAGAGGGAGAGAAATTGTCTGGGATCTTAATAACAATGTGGTGAGTTTCGATCTTAGGATGTCGATTTCGGAAAGATATAACTACATGTTTTGGAACAAAAGGAAAGTGGTGAATGTTTTGTGTGAGAATATCAAGTTCAAACTTTCATCAAATACTAGTTCTGATGGAATAATGTTGGGTGAAACGAATGAATGCCAAGCGGATATAAGTGAACCTTGGTGGCATATTTTTTAATTATTTTCTTTTTTGTCATTTTTTTTTTTTGGAAAACTGAATAGTATTACAATGACGGTGATATGTTATGTCAATAAGATGTGATAAGCATTGTAATTGCTAAATTGGAAACCTTTGCCGAAACGAATCTAAAGCACAATTACATACTAACGTAAAGTTCAACTAAATTGCTAGCAAGACCAACAAAGTACTTTATTGATACTTTTTTTTATTGATTCCTCTTTTTTATTGCTTTCTATTTGCAAGTATTTTTTATACTCTATTATTCTAGTACAAATAAAATAACTGAACATGTTTACAATTAATAAAATTGGTGATTTTTCTTGAATTTATTATGTTCTATCCTTGGTTTTTATTATTTTTATTGCCCTGTTAAATATATATTAAATATCGTGCATATTGATCATAGACAATTTAAAGTGAGAGAGTTACAAACCCAATGTTATTTGGGCCGAAAGTAGAGTTACAAACGTATAAAATTTACACAAAATTTTAGTTCTTGTGTTACAGTGGAAGAGGAGATATTTTTTTTTTTTGAATTGTTAGCGTGTCTTGAAGTCTTGACTTTTAAGTGGAAGACTAAACCTCTTACCATTCCAATCAAGAGTTATTCGCGGAGAAGAAGTGATAGTTGCTGTCAAAAAAGTTAAAGACGAAATTCAGAGATCATTTTTTATTGATTATTCTCCTTTGTTGTCCTTGTGGTCTCTTTGGTGGGAGATGAATGATCAATGAGAAGCACAGATCTCCTGAGCAACTAATAGTTTTCTCTATTGGAGTTCCACGTTGGATTCGATGAAGATTTCTTCGCTTTCAGATTTGATTTTTAATTGGCAAACTTTAATCTATATAATTATTATTTTTATTTGGGATAATTTCTTTTGTAATCTCCATGATGACTCCTTGTCATCATTTTTTACATCCCCATCATCCAAGTTTGTTTTAATAATTTCATTAGCTTGGCTGATTGGTGGATTACTAGTCAAAATAACTTAGTTTGTATTTAAGCAGCGTCGCTCTATGACTAGACTGGATAAAGGATCATTCAGAATCGAGTGATCGTGGTTTTGGGCAATAAAGAATAATCTCCGGGAAATAAATTCTTCTAAGGAATTCATGTTTTTTTGTACATTCTCGGGGACATATTTTATTTTAGTCCCAAAATTCATTTGATCAAACATTGTCCCCTAATCTTCATATTCTATATCACCTTTACCACCACAACTTCACAGTCAGGGCCGACCCAAGATTCCGGTAGGCCTAAAACGAACTTTGAAATTGAACCCCTTTCGTTAAGTTAAAAACTGTCCTTTGATTTTGCTAGCCTGCACCTGCTAACCTGTTACAATTTTTTAAAGTTAAATAGTTCGAAAATAGCTAAAAAAAATGTAAAGTAACAAATTTTAAGAACAAAATGGAAAACTCTAAACTTTAAATAGTTTAGTATTCGAAGAAGCTATTAGATTTTGTATCAATTTAAATAAGAATATCATATTAGTTTTAAAAGCTCGTGAAACTATAATCTTACTCTCTACCAATCATAACAACCATCAATTTGGTGGATTTAACTCCTGTAGAAAAAATAAGGTGCAAACAAAAAAAATGATTTAATTGCAAATAACTTCACATAAGCAATATGTTATTTATTGAACAACAAAACTATTTACGAAAATTTATCATAATCTTGATGTTATTTATTTTCCCAATGGCCCCCAACTTTGTGACCAGTTTCCTGCCTGACCCCTTAGATTAGCAAAAAAACCCATATGACCCCCTTTTTCAGTTATCTTTAACTTTCCCTTACTCTCTCTTCTCCATCTCTTTTTCTCTCTCTGCCACATCATCTGTTACGCCACCTCATCATCTTCTATCATCTTCTCCGGTGAAGGTCGCCAGCCGGCGACCTTCAAACATAAAAAAAACTTTTTTTTTCTCTCTCTCTAATTTTTTTTCTTTTAAAAAACTCTCTCTCTCTAGATCTGGTGAACCAGATCTAGGTCTGCGAACAGACTTTCGGAAGCGATTTTTTGACATCAGCAGACCTTTAAAGGTCATGCATCAACTCCCTTTTCCATGTTGATATAAAGGAAGGCCATTTTTTGACATCAACAGAATTTACAACCAGTATCCAAAATCCACCAATCTTCAGCGAAGCAGGTATTGATCGCCAGGATCGTAGCTTCATCACATTCTTCAATGATTGCCAAGACATTACCATCATCTTCTTCTTCGATGACTGCTGCCTCCCCTGGCTTTTTCCTAAGCTCAGGATAATTCTTCATGAAGTGTCCCTCCTTCTTACAATTAAAGCACATGTACTTCCTAGGTTTCAATTTAGACCTGAATCGACCTTTCCCCATCGCCTAGCAGCTGCGTCCTTCCCCTGACCACCAAATCATCACCTGAACTGCTTTCTTCCATTGACCTTCGTCTCAACTCCTTCGAGTTCAATGCTGCTTTAACATCCTCAAAGGTTGTAGTTGTTTTACCAGACATAAAAGAATCAACAAAGCTTTCATATGATGGTGGCAGGGATGCAAGCAATAGTACTGCCTTATCTTCTTCTTCGAATTTGACATCTATATTTGCCAAATCTAAGAATACTCGATTGAGTTCATCCATATGGTCTTTCAACGATTCCCCTTCTAACATCTGTAAATTAAATAATTTCTTCGTTAGATACAAACGATTAGTTAGAGATTTCGTCATATACCTTGTCTCCAGCTTACTCCATAGCCCACCGACTGTAGCTTCCATCGTTACTTTCCGCAAGACCTCATTGCTCAAACAGAGTAGAATCTGACCATGAGCTCTTTCCATGAGATCTTCCTTCTCTGCTTCTGAAAGTGATTCAACGAGTTTACCTTCCCATTCAACGTCTTCAGCAGACCCTGTTGAACTAATACTGCTTGCATCTTAATCTTCCAAAGATTAAAATCGTTACTTCCATCGAACTTCTCTATCTCGTATTTCGCCATCACAGAAACCTCAAAACCAATGCTCTGATACTAGTTTTTATGCCAATCGAGGTTCATGTGAATAATACGGGTAATCAAGCAGAAGCAATAAGAATAGTAAAGAAAAATCAAGAACAGAACACAGAGATTTACGTGGTTCGGTTGGTGAGACCTACTCCACGGCGACAGCGGCGCGATAATTTCCACTATGATAAGCAAACAAGTTACACAAGAGATTTCGTGAGATTGTGCTACCGATATCTCCTTAGGGTTTAGTTTATATAGCCACGAAACCCTAATCCCACCGCCTCACCGACTCTCTCTCTACAACCGACATTATACATGGATACGCTAATACTAATAACCGACATAAGCCTAGCTTCGCATTCCAGCTCTGTCTCGAAGTCCAGCTCTGCCTCGGAGCCCTGCTTCGCATACTAGCCCTGTCTCAGCAATCAGCTCCACTAATGGGTCCAAGACTCGGGAGGCCGTAAATCTAGTTCGTTACCAATCCATATTCGAGTCACTTCTAACAAAAACTAACGTAAAAGGTTTACGGGAACTAAGCTTGCATATCAGGCAAAGTATTTCTTTATGGGATAAGAGTTTGTTACTCGTGATGGTGTCTTCTTTGAAATAAAAGTTATTTTCAAGAAGAGAAGTGGGGAAATATAAGATATCAAAGTGAGCAAAAAACTGACAGTGGTATACAAATGTCAGAAATCGCAGTTCCCATCTATTTAGAGCCACTAGACATGGAAAGAGAGGTAGAGATGGAAAATCTTGAAGATCCTCCCGCACAAGACGAATTGGATTCGCAGGAGAGTCCTTTAGAAGTTGAGAGCGTCTCAAAGTTGTTCAAACCCTTCGTAGGCCTTGAAGGCTCATAGATTTATCTCAGAGACTAAAATCTTGTTGAAGAAGAAAATGGGTTACCTACACAAAAGCTAAGACGAAATCACTCCGAGATATGACTTGGAGCCATAAGATCAAAAAAGGAATCCATGTCTGAAATCATGTTTGGAACTTGGTCTATTTTCTTAAAGGAATAGTTTCTGTTAAATACAAATAGGTTTTTCAAAATAAAAAACAGACAAGTATGGAAACATTGGTATTTCCCAGAGCAAGATTAGAAAAGGTCACAAAATTTGTGTTATAAACCATGAAAAAACCATCTCTCATGTCACGATGCTTAAGACCATAATGATCAATCACTAGCAAAAAAAATGTGTATATGACACATTCCGGAGAAGAGTTAACTCTTCTAAAATCTGGTGAAAAAAGCAAGCTTCAGAAATCCACGAACGATTGAAGCGGGCAAGTAGGAGTTGGAATCTTCGATTCAACAAAGTAATCAAAAGTTGTCTTCTTTGAGAATGAAGAGAAATCTTGAATTCAGAAAATTCAACAAGGTTAGTGGGAGTGACCGAGTTTTCTTTGGTCTGGTATGTAAACGATGTAGACGACATACTAGAGATTAAGAACAACATTCTGATATTGAAAACAGTTGAGAACGGACTCATTAAAAGGACCACACACAAATGCGAAATGCTTTTGAGCATCAAAGATCTATGGAGATAGATCGGTAAGGTGATAAGACTCGTTCAAGAAAAGTTCTTGGAAAGTCTAATGTGAAAGACTCAAATAGAGTAATTCTACCCAAGTCTTATGGCACACAACTTAGCAAGATTCAGCATCCGAAGGATTCTGATGAGTAAGCACGCATGAGAAAAGATGGTTATGCTCAATGCATAAGATCGGTCATGTTGGACATGATTAGCATTCGCCTCGACGTCTCAAAATACTTGGAGTATCTATGGTCGTCACCAATCAAATCCAGATACGATGATTTAGATCACATTTGAGAAATATCATAAAGTACTTGAGAAGAACTTATGATAAATTCACAATATAGCAGGGAAATAAAACTGAAAGATCATATGTTGCAAACTTCCAGAATAAGATATTAATCTTGACTTAGAAAACAGTAAGCTGGAAATGTTTCAGGCAAAGACTTTGGTAAACTTTACAAATAAAAGAAAATAGTTGAAGCTTGAAGACTTAATACTAAAGATTATCATTATTTAGTCGGGATGATAACCAGCAAATCCACATAGATAAGATCCATTAACTAAACTGTCACCTTAGACTAAACATGAAAGTCATACTAGAGTCATAGGCATTAAACTTTTCTGAAAAGCGTAGACTAGTAAATTGAGGGGGTAAGGAGTTACACGAGAAAGCTCAAATTTACAAACTCTTGTTATCAGAAAAAAAAAGTTAATTATTTCGTCGTTAGATCATGGTTTAGTATTTAACCGACAGTCCAAAATAATGAAGCTTTTCAAGTAGGCTTATCAGATAGGTGATCTGGTAAATGAAACCCTACTAAGTGAACTTGGACTAGATTCATTATTATTTCCTTAGTCCAGGTCGTTGAAATGGACAACAATGACTTATGAAGACTAGCATGTGAGAATGACTCATAGCGCAGTTTCATGGCCCATTCGGTTACTTTCGCGGTCGCCCTCACTGAACCGACTTGGATCTGAACTACGATTCAGATCAAGTCTTACCGAAATCGGATTTCCTTTTCGTGCCATATGCGCTTAGACTTTACTTTTTCCCCTTTTTTCTTCCCGGGCCAATATTTCTTCTCGAAGATCTTCGTTTCCGTGTAGAAGCAAACTCTCCAAATTTATGACCAACCTTTCCTTCAGTGATCTTACAACGAACAGGAGTTTTTCCATTGTAAATTCGTACGGAGCAATCAACGAATTCCGGCGAAATAGAAGATCTACGTGACCAAATTTTCCTGTTCAAAAGAAGATCTCTTTTCTTCTTCATTCTCAACAGGAATGCATCAACAAAAGTGCCCTTCCATATAGATCGTCGTGGCATGAACTAATTTCTGCGTTTCCCCACCCCTGCCCGAAATCCTGCTTTGGTGGGCTTCCCCCAAGGTGACACCGAAGGTCTACCTCCTTTCGTGCGCCCCTCACCTCCTCCATGAGGATGATCCACTGGATTCATTGCAACACCACGAACAATGGGGCGTCTGCCTAACCACCGGCTTTGTCCAGCTTTTCTAAGCTTACGTGCACCATGGTTGGGATTGGAAACTATACCAATAGTAGCTCGGCATCGGGAATCAATGAGTTTTTCAACACCCGAAGGTAGCCGCACAAGACATTGTGGTGCTGGTTCCTTCATTATTTTTGCAAAAGTTCCTGCGGCTCGAGCCAGCTTTGCGCCTTGACCTGGATTACATTCAATATCATGTACCCATGTTCCTATACGTATATCGGCTAATGGTATGCAATTTCCTATTTGAGAATTTCGATCAAGTATATCGTATCTAGTTGCAGGGGGGCGTGGCCAAGAAGCAGCCAGCTGACTGCCCCTTCCACCCGGCCTTTATTCGCTGTGTGAACAAGGTCTTGGTATGTATGGGCATTCTGGGCAGGTCGCAAGAAGCCGCTGGTCGAAGGTTTGGACCAATCGCAATTCATCACCACCTTGCCTGCTTCCAATTGATGACTGGCTATTATATAAGTGTTGACCTAAGCCCCTGCGCTGGGGCTCGGCTCCCGAACCGTACGTGAGCTGCCTCGTACGGCTCTTCCTAAGAACTTGAAGCCCCCTCTCTCTAAATATATATAAGATTTAAAATCCATTCATTTACAAGACAAAAAAGACTTTTTCAAAAAGCCTTCGCCCTCCTATTCAACGGGGCTATTAGAGAAGCAGCTTCGTTCCTTGACTTCTTTGCTCAGTCAAGCTTCCTTGTTCCTTAGTGTAGTCTCGGTCCATAGTTTAAGACTCCGTTCCTTAGCCTAGTCTATATCCACAGCTGACGTGACTCCGTACCGACGCCTTCCCCTTTGTAGAAGAGCTAAGCCAGTTCCTTAGTTGAACTCTTTCACTTACCTTCAACCAACTAAGCTATTTCATAACCAAAATCTCACTTTCTTCGACTAAGTTATTCCATAACCTTAGCCTCGGCTCGGCTAAGTGACTTCGTCACCTTAACGTACTTATTTTCGTACTTTCTCAGGTCTAACCTTCGCCGGGCTTTCGTCCCTTCGCCTATAGGCGGCGGCTTGGCTTCGCTATCGCTCATGACTTGGTATAGAGATCTCTCCGTGTAGTCGTCGGCCTTACCACCAGAACGCCTCCGTCTTGTAGTCGGCATTCCCCAGAATGCCTATTATATTATATAGTGGTCGGCATACCACACTGAAAAAGTCACTTAGCCGAGGAATATGGTATTCGAGTCAATTACATGGGTGTATGGTACACTAGATAACCCAACATGAGAATTCTTCAGGTGATGAAAAACGTCATGAACTCTCGTAGGCACGATTGGAGAGATTCCTTAAACATGAGTACTCCACTCATCTTATGTAAGGAATGTCAAACTTTGGTACTGCCAAACGCCGCGCCGTGAAAGGAGGTTATAGAAGCGGTTACTGCATGAGACACGATAGACATGAAGTTAAGTGGGAGTACAAGACTGGATTATGTCCTCCTGACTCTGTTAGGATAAGTATCTCCGGGCCACTTGAGGAGAAGCGACTGAAAAATGTGCCGCCGCACTCAAATGGATTAATAGTTAATCACTTGTTTTAAAAGTTGTTCTCCAGTACAAGAAAGTCTGAAAAGATATGACGTATCAGATGAGATGTGAAGTAACATGGAAATCAAGCATTGCACTTGTTCTAAGGACAAGTGGGAGACTGAAGGATATATCCGTTCAGTCTGAAGGAGATGCCCTTCCAAAGGAGTGTCCTTCGACCAAGGTAACAATGCACTCAATTTGTCAGTTAGGATAACGATGACCTTATCTGGAAGATCATCTAGTCTGGTCGAATTAGGGATCGTAATGCTTAGGTAGAAGCCGCTTACGACCGTCGGGTCACTTCGGTAATTCGCGGCTAACATAGATCGAATCATACAACAGGTTACACCAATGAGGGGTGGTTTGACGGAAGAGAGTTGACTAGTGGGAGCTTGCCTGTAGATGGATATGATCCAGTCTGATAGTGCCAAAAGATAGAAAGATCCGGGCTCCAAAGGAAAGCCCAAAAAGGCTTAAACCCCATTATTGGGTCGGCCAGATCAATCCCAATACTGGGTTGATTTAGCCGGCCATATAAAGGGAGTGGGCCGGCCAGGCCAAGCCCATTAATGGGCTACTCTGGTCGGCCACACTAAAGGGAAACCCTAGATGGGAATTCCTCCCATCTAGGATTCCCAGTCAGAAAGAGTTATGACTTATCTTTTCTGTGGTCCAGATTAAATCCTAATCTGAATAAGATTCTAATTAGGGTTTCTCTATATAAGGACCATTATAGAACAGAAAATGTGTGTAATTTTTTGAAGAGAAAATCTATCTCTCTCAGACAACTAAGAGAGAGAAAGGTTTTAGAGAAAAAGCTCCTAGCCTATCTATCTAGTCAAAACAAGAATAGTTCTTCTCAACCTTCAATAGGTCCTAGCTGACATTAAAGAAGGGAGATCAAGTCAACTTGTTCGGGTGTCTCAAGTAGAGGAGCTACGATTGAAGCTCCCATCTTCGGGAAAAAGGCATTGGAATCTAGTTCGAGGGAAAGAAATTAAGGTAATCTTCTTTCTGTTTCTAGTTCATCTTTAGTTATTGCATGTGATCCTGGTAGCTAGTGTTAAACATATAGATGTTTGAGATTCTGCTTACGACACTAGGTGACACCAAAAACCCAACATATAATAGGTTTGTATACTTTGAACCATTACATAGTCCTCATTCAGATTTTTCTACCAATTAGTGGAATGTTTCTGAATGCATGATAAATAAATACTACCTCAGGGACCAACCATGTTTAAGGCCTTGTTCACCGCGGAATCTGCCTTTTGGTTGACCATTCACCATAACTGAGACATAGGAAGTAGTTACACGACATGTGTTTTCCTGAAATCCCAAATTATTTCAATATATTTCTCTAAAAGCTCTAGTTAAAGGAGATATCCTTCGACCAAAGAAGCAACGCGAGCAATTTGTCGGATATGCCAATTGATGAAGAAGATCATTAAGTCCGGAAGATTTAGGGATCGTAGTGTTTAGCTAGAAACCAGCTACGATCGTCGGATTACGGGGTAATTCGCGGCTAACTTTGTCTGGATCCTACATCGGGTTACACCAAAGAGTCTCTACTTGATCGAAATATATGACTAGAGAGATGAGACATATACACACGGATTAGATTCGAAAATATATCTAAAAGGCCTAAAGAAAGTCAATGCAGAGATAGCACGAAGGCTGGAACAAAAGGGTTTTAGGTCGGGCAACTTAAGGGCACTTAAAGCCCCATTAGTGGGCCGACCATGCCTTGGTCGGCTACACTAATATGGTCGGCCAAATCTGCCCTTTTAGGGGATGTCTTGACCGACCACATAGTTGTATAAAGTAAACATAAACTAATTTGTATTTCTGAAAATCCTAAACCTCCTTCTATTTTGGTCTTTTAGGAGACCTAATTACGGTCTAACTTTGGGATTCTGTATAAGGCCATCATTAGAAGAGATTTAGGTGTGGAAAATTTTGAAATAGAGAGTACTTCCCAACTATCTATCTAGTCTAAACAAGATGGTGTTCTTCATCTAACCACAATTGGAGTTCTAGCTAACTTAAAGGTGGGAGATCAAGGTGATTACCCGGGTGTCTCAAGTAGAGGAGCTACAATTGGAGCTTGGTCTTCTTATTCAACCGGAAAGGTTCGAGGGAAAAATAAGGATTAAGTTCACAATCTCTATTTACTTAGTTCATAT
Source organism: Eschscholzia californica (assembly GCF_041429995.1). Lineage (NCBI taxonomy): Eukaryota > Viridiplantae > Streptophyta > Magnoliopsida > Ranunculales > Papaveraceae > Eschscholzia > Eschscholzia californica. The sequence goes on along the minus strand of NW_028238461.1, from coordinate 41,278,493 downwards.
TTAGCTCATGCACGAGATCCTAGGGATACTAGTGTTAGACATTAGATGTCTGAGATTCCGCTTACAACATTAGGAGACACCATAACCCAACACCAGTAACTATGTCTTATGTTTTCTCTGTTGTCCACATTACATGAAAATACCCGAAATTGTTATGGTTATGGTTTGTTATAAGAAGTAAAACATCTATGGATTCCAACAATGTTGTCTGGTATTTGTATGACTACAACAAAAACATTAGACACTTTATGTAGTGCTAACACACTATATTCAAGTCATTTAAGTTACATAAGTTAGTTTGAATTTATTTCGATTCCTATTAGGTTGGATTGTTTTAGCGTAGCATGACATACATGAAGTCATACATGGGTTTTGGAATAAAAAAAAAAAGGAGCAATATGTCACAACTTCCTTACTAGACAGAAAGGTGTTTTGGTCTTTTTGTGTTAAAGAAAAAAAAAAAAAGACTTAAACACAATTTTGTCATCTTACTACTAAGAAAGAGAAAAAAGAGAGTCCTAAGGGCATATTAGTGTTTTAGGTTAAAGAAGATAGCAAAGGATAGGGGTGGGAAACGGATCGGGCTCGGGTATCCGTGGGTACTTAGGAAAGGGAATAAAGGAAGTTATTCCCTAATTTCCCAAAATAGTAGTTACCAAGTACGAAGTTCAAACCAAGGAAGGAGGGTGTATTAGGGACTTGCTATAGCTCTTGACGGAGCTAACAAATGGGTACCACTATATCGGGTTCGGGCGTTTCGGGTATCTATTCTTTTGGATTACATGCCTTAGCGAGCAGGCTCGGGCAGGGTAAATTTCAAAATTTCATGCACAAAGCCCGCCATGGGTACTAGCCCGTTAAAATCCTAACGGTCATCGGGCGGGCCGCGCACGGACATAATCAGTCCAAAATTTTCAAATTTAAATGAAACAAAAAAAATAGTGAAAATAACAAATTTAAGTAACAACAACTTTCACATTTTCCCATTCGTTCACAAAAAATTACAGAGCACTTTGGGCATTACCATCTTTAACCACATCAACAAAAATGATGAACACAAAAAAAAAACAACAATTGCAATGTCATATAAATACTATACTATATGAACCCAACTCTGAAACAAGTTCCTTCATCATTCTTCAAAAATTCCTGAAACTCCATCACAGAGCTTCACAAAAACATAAAAAAAATGTTGTTATCAAGTATCAACCTTATGTTTCTTCGACCATGATTTCGTGTGTCTAATGAAATGAATAGTCCCACTAAATGATTTAGGATCTTTTATTTCCTCACAAATCTTACACTTCGCAACATTCTTCTGAATTTGATCATTTTCATAATCACGCACATCCACAAAACCACACATTACCTATGCACTTGAAGTTCTTTTTCTACCTTTAGATGAAGACAGAGAGCTATAAAGTTAGAAAAAAACCAGAGAGATGTACGTAGAAAATGATAGAGATGGAGAGATATCATTGTATTGTCATCAGTAGATCTCTATGGTCTTACATCATATGATAAAAGATTCAAGTCACCCGTTTTCAGCATATTATACTACAAAGACATCTCAAATCTAAAAGGTGACCAAAACAAACCATGAAAAACTTTCATCTATTTTGTAAGAAATATCAAGTATTTGTCTGATTTGAAGCTCACCAATAGAGGTTAATCGTGGAAGGCAAACTCAGCAAATCAGCATATTTATCTTATTTGAAGCTCACTAATATAGATCTATGAGAAAAACACAGAGCTATAAGAGAAATTTAGAAAGAAATTTAAAAGAAAAAAAAAAAGTTAAAACGAACATTAAAGAAGTCCATCATTCAAATAAACTAAGTTCCTCTTTCAGAGGGTTAACCTCACAAAATAAAGGAAAAATTGTTGAAGATCAGAATCGAAATAGACATCACGTTGAATTTGAGACATAATTTTGAAGAAGAAAACGTACGTAGAAGATGAAGGTTAGGCAGTTGGGCTAGAAGGGTAGGAACTAAGGTGGTTCTAGGTTGTGGAGGGGTGAAGAAGATGTTGGAAGCAGACGCCGCTGCTTTGCTGGTGGTGGGTTGGAAATAAATGAGGGGTAAAGGTTTAGTTATAGGATTATGACCTTAGATTGAACGGTCAGATTCAAGGGACGGTTGAATTCTTACCGTAACATCTAAGGATTTATGATGAATGCTTTCCCACGTGGGACTAACATGCGGGCTTAGCGCTTGCAACCGGTCTTTAAGGGCGGGTATATAGCTCGAGAGGAGGTTTTTTGGACATAGCCCAAACCCCGCCCAGTATCTATAGGCGGGTCGAAAGGGTTCTGCCCATGTCGGGCTTCGGACGGGTTTTTCCCGTCGGACTCGGGGCGTTCTGGGCTGGGTTTTGGGCTCTCGGGCTTAACTCCCAGTCTTAGCAAAGGAGATAAAAGAACTCTGGGGGAGATTTGAAGAAAAGATAGAGAGATCAGCAATTAGAGAAGAAAATAACCTTAATAGTAAAATGGAAAGTTAATGGCTTAAGTTTGACTAAGTCAACCCATACCTATTAGAGTAAAATGAGAACACAAGGGATAATAGCAAAAGCATAGGGCATTATAAGAAGAGTTATTTCCCGTATGACTCTCTAGTTTATGATCAGATTTTTGTGTGACTCGTAGTTTATGGGAAATGTTCATATGGCCCATTTTTTAAGTTTTTCTTTGTTGATTATCCTTTGACTGTCATTTTTCTAATATTTTCATAGATGCCCTTTTCTTATTTTCTTTTTTTACCAGCTTTTTTCCGTTCTCTGATTGCACTTCATCTTTATCTTTCTTCATCTTCTTCTTTCTTAACAAATTAAGGTCCAAATTTTATTCTTTATTTTTTCTTCTATTCTTTCTCCGCCATAATTTTTTTTTCAGTTATTTTTATTCCCTTGCCTCCAAATTCTCTCATGTCTAAAGTATCTTTTTTCTCTCTAAACTCTCTCTGGACTTATTTTCCATTTCTGGTTTACCCTCATCTGAATTTTGGATCTCTTGATTTTCACTTTTAAATCTTCTTTGGATTACACCAAATATCGTAAGTATCTGAAATTAGGACGATTTAGATTGACACAAATTTTTATTGATTAAAGAGTTAGTATATTAACTGAGCTGGAACTTTGACTTTCTTTGGCTACCTAGATACAAAATCCATATGAGATTTCTTTTGGTGACGAGAAATAAAACAATTTTTTTAAGAAATATTCAGTGGAAAAATAATTTGTTATCATTTGTCTTCAACCTTGTCTGATTTTCACTTTAAATTTTCTAATTTATTATTAGTTAGAAAACTAAAATTTGAGGCACAAAAAAGAAGATAATAAATAAGGGTATTTTTAAAAACATTAAACAAGATGACAGTCCATAGATTTTCAATGACAGAAAACTTTCAAAAAGATGTTGCATGAGAATTTTTTTAAAATCACGGGGCCATGCAGGAAGGCGATCATAAACTAGGGACCATAAGATAAATAACTCTTATGAGAAAGAAAAAAAACGACCAAAAAGGCCATCTTCTCCAATATCAACGAAACTATGGTTTTCAGAAGGTTAATCAAAGAAAAAAATGAGGAGAGATAGATCGGCCAGCACCTCGGCTAAACTTAACAAGCTGTTGGCCTTTCCTTTTCTGCCAGGGCATAGGCTGGCATAGGAAGCAACCCAAGACGCAAATGACGAGCATAGCACATGACAGGGCAAGCTTGGCACATGACGTGACCTAGGACGAGTAGAGGCGAGCATAGGCCATAGAACGAGACAGGTCTGGAACTTGGTTGAAACAAACAAAGATCACATTCTCTGTATGTCTTTTTTCGATTCTTTTGGTTACTTCTTTCATGAAGAAAAAGAGGGGTTGTATATGGAAAGCCGGTATAGGACAGGTCTATATCATCACCATTATAATGGAGAAGAAAATTTTTAAATGTACTCACAATTTTTGTTACATACACTCACGTATAAGGTATTTTTTGTTAAAGTAAAGGAGATGTGAGTGTGGCAAGTAGAAGTAAGTTGTATCTAATATTTCCCAAATGGAGAAGGAGAGGGTTTCGTTTTATCTTTATGCTGAAAGGGTCAGGCCCAGAATGTGCTGCCAATAAAATAAGGGCCCAAGAGTATCGACCTGCTTATAAAATATATATGCTTAATGGGTTACACTCGTAATGTGCTGCCAATAAAACGAAGGCCCAAAAGTGTGAAAGCCCAAAACAATGGGACCCACACTGCAAAAAGGACTAAGTAGTAGAAAAGAATTTGGCTTCGCCCGGGTTCGAACCGGAGACCTTCAGTGTGTTAGACTGACGTGATAACCAACTACACCACGAAACCTCTTGTTATTATTTTTCGACCATAATATAGATTAGGCTTACTCAATCAGATGCGGATGGCATTAAACCCCCCCCCCCCCCTTCCCCCCCCAGCAAACCCAAGGAAGGGTCTATTAAGGCACAGAACGCCCGGGCCGAAGCATGGGACGTCCGAGCAAAGGCCTGGGCAGCTCGAGCAAACATACAGGAAGACTGGACAAGTATAGGATGGGCCTGCATCATCCCCATCAAATGAAGATTAAGAGGGTCTTGTTTTATCTAACCGCTAATGGCGATCAAGGATATATGCTCGTGTACTCTTAGTTCTTCGTTCTAGTAGGAGCTATCAGATTCATGTGCGGGACTACGGGGAGAGTCACATGCCGAACTATCTACTGCTAGGCTGTAATCTCTGCACCTAATATGCATATGTCGTTGTCAGTGTAACATAAATCGTTTCGTTTCGTTCATTCGAATTTAACATTTATGCAGTCATGCCACTATTAGAATCTTGAAGAACATCTTTGTGATTTTCTATTGATAAACATAAAGTTGTAGCCTTGTTACATGTTAATTGCAATCTAGAAATAGGAAAGTAGAAGTTAGGGCAATCGATCAAATGAATATATACCTTATACAGTGAATGTTTATTGATCTTATTAGAGAAATTTATGTATATGTATTGGTACATGTAAACTGCTATAGAAGTATATAAAATGAGTTTTACTCTGTTTCATTGTATGAATCAAAACTCAAAAATAATTAGTTAAAATCAAGAAACCCCACATAAAAAAGTTGGAGGAATACAAGAAGTGAAGAACACATGGGAAATTTTGAGTGTAACAACAGACATTCTAACCTTCTAGTACTAAAAATCATGTTCTCAACAACTCCAAAGAGGCCATCTTTCTAGGGTTTTGGGGTGCATTCCCATGTTATCTTTTTTGAGAGTTTACAGGAGTTTTGGAGCACATAAGATATAGAAGTCAATACCCATCAATCAAAACTTTTGTATCATGTCTTTAATTATTCAGTTTGATTACTCTATTCAGCCTTAAATTTACTTTATGATTTGGTTTATTTTTCAGGTCATGAAGATTTGGTATGTGAAGTGGGTCTAATCTAATGGGTCTTTACTTTTTGTAGGTTTACTTGAAAGACAAGTTTGTTGAGACTTTAGAGCTTTACTGTTCATCTTCTTTCTCTCTTTAGATTATTTCATTGGCCCAAATTAGTTACCTCAAAAGGAAAGAAACTTTATTGGGCACCACCACATTTACCAAGCCTTACCCATGGTCCTAGGAAGAAGTTCATGTAGAGATTACACTCACAGTCTAAGGTAGGGCTGGGAAAACGGTCCGGAAACCCACGATCCGGCCCGTTCGGCCCGAACCGTGAGAGACCGATGACCGAAGTAGCCCCGAGCCGGGCTAGCCCGGCCCGATATAACGGGCTAATAGGGCCGGGCTCGGACAGGTTCTCAATTCCGAGTCCCGGCCCGTTAAGCCCGTCCGAGTCCCGGCCCGATTGAGTCCGCCCGCTACCTGCCCGATAGAATCCCAGCCGTTGGATCTAAACTTATCCTTCATCTCTTATATATACCCTAACTCAAATAGAAACCCTAACCCTCATATCTCTTTCTCTGCCTCTCACTCCGCCTCCCTCTCCGCCTCCCTCTCTCCCCCTCTCACTCTGCCTCTCAAACATAAACCACAACTAAGTAGCTAACCCTAAGCCTAAATCCTTTACCTCTTTCAACTCTCATTACCTCTTACCGGAAAAACAGTCTTCAGATGAAGAAAACAGAGGATGATACTGCCGGATTATATGAAAAAGTAAGTATGGATGGAGCTTTTTACCTGAGAAAAATTGATTTGAAGGTTTATAATGGGTACCCAGAACTTCTAAAAGCTTTAGAAAATATGTGCTATTGGAAAATATCAGAGAGAGAAAAGGGTATAATGGATCCGAAATTTCTATTTCTTGAATTTTTTTCCTTTTTTTTTTGATTTGTTTGTTTGTTGTGGAACAAGAAATGGAACCAAGAAAAGTAATGAAGCTAGGGCTTCATTTATACTCTTCATTTTCCTCATATTTGTTGTCATTTTAGTCACCACTGAACTTCACTTTGAAAGCATGAAGGTATATTTGCCTGCTTTTCTAATTCAAGAAACTATGTCATCATCATTTTGCTCCTTTTCTTGTAATAATATTAATGACCTAATTTCATCTTCTTCAGATGGATAGGGGATGGTAATCTGATTCGACTATGGTGGGTAAGTTACTGTTATCTCAGTCTTAGAACAAAAAAAAATCACATTTTTTTTTCTATGATCATTATTGGATTTGATTTCTATTTTGTGTAAATATCAATAGGAAATGGCAAATATGAGTCTTACGCAAAAGAAAAATGTCAACCTCTTGATCCAATGTATCCTGTCTGAAGTTAACCTAATTCAATTTTTTGTGTTCCAGGAATCCGAATAACAAAAAACCAAACATAGAAGATGAAGTAGACGAAGAGGCTTGGGTTGTGGTTGTTAAAGATCTATTAAAAGAACCCTAAAACAACCCACATAGAAGATGAAGATGAAGAGATTGAGATCTGAATATATCATTTTATTTTTTTTATTTATGTAATTTCTTTGTTTATTTTTTTTTTTGTAAATTTTGTTTTGTAAAGTTACTAGTATTATAAATGAAATTAAGTCAAATTCTTTTTTTTTTTTTTTTTTTAAAAATAATACCCGAGCCCGTCCGGCCCGAGCCCGTTGGAACCCGCTCGGGCAGTCGGGCTCGGACGGGCTACGGGCACTTAGATTGCGTGTTTCGTCCGGCCCGATCCGCCCGACTCCCTACCTCGGGCTCTGTTTATCCGAGCCCGATCCGCCCGAGCCCGACACTTTGTAGCCCGAGCCCGTCTGCGTCCGCCCGATTCCCACCCCTAGTCTAAGGTAGGAAATATGAATTCTCTTTATATCACCACAGCAGGCGGAGTCGGTTATGGGAAGGATAAGTTTGACTTTCATTTTTATTGGGAGTTTGATAAAAATCACATGCAACGGGTGTTATAAAATTATTTTCGTGTAAATCGACTCGAAGTATAAGGGTATATATGTCAACAATTAATTATTTTTGTGAATATACCAAATCGGTTACGGTCTCCTTAAAATATTTGTCTCTCTGCTTTTCTGTCATGATCTCCCAGAACCAACTGATACACTTTCTTCTCCTTTCTAAATAGTTTCCCATTCTTCTTCACTCGAAAGGAAAAAAACACAAGTCCATATTAGATTTTTCTTTGAGTTGCATGTTTTTTAAATGTGATATGGTCGGTTAGTCAAGAGGGATCTGTCGCGTTCGTTGGACGCATCGAAAACTTAGTACTATAAAATATATCAACTCAAATTTTTATAACTAAAATGTGATTAAGATGAAATAAATAATTGAAACCTCAAAATTTGAAGGAACGTCAATTTATCGTATTCAAAATCAAATATTTGTATCCTAACTAGGTATTAAAATCTTATCGGTTTCAATCAGGTAATATTTGTCGGTATAAAATGAGAACTAGGAACCATTATAAACAATTTTGGTTCTAGTGATTATGGTAAAAGGGTAACCATGACTCCACATCTCCAAGAATTAAGAAATGAGGTGGATGACTTTTTCATGTTGATTGTTGTAGGGGCCGACCAATTTACTTTCTTTAGAATGTCGGAAAGTTTTGTCTAATTCTCATGGCGGACTCTCGGGACTTTTTTCACTCCTATGTAAACACAAACAGCTAGGTTTACCATTTTAATGTTGAAAATTGTCACTGTATTTTCATTTGTGTTTTTAAGCATTTATCCCATGGTTTTTTTTTTTTTTTTTTTTTTTTTTTTTTAACGATGACACCGGACCGCCTTACTAGTCCTTATCTATATTTGATATATTTTTTTTTTGTCTAATATGTTCCAATGACTAATTCAGATTGATTGGAAGTCTTCTTGATTTATACCGGTCAGGTAAAGAAAAGAATACCACAAATACAAAAATCATGAAGAGGAGAGAGGACTGAACCCTAAATTTGGAAGATTTTGTTGGAATGATATTGGAAAGGAAGGTGTTTGTATGTGTTGTCACTGCTCATTAAATTCGAAATCAGAAAAGAAATGGGGGACCCCATGCCAGGTTTTTGCTTCCCTTAAACTTTTGGTTGCAGGCTTTGCAACTCACCAACTTGCAAGTGGTTTGCTGTCTCTGGTGACCCTGAACCCTCAACTGTCTCTCTCTCTCTCTCTCCTCTCTCTCTTCTTTCTAAAACCCTCAATCTCACTCTCTTTTCTTAGTAATGGCTGCTCTGGTTTTCTCTGATCAAACATCAAAGCAACCCTAGATTTGTGTAATTGACTGGGAAGAAGTACCAAGTATGTATGACAAAATGCATTACGTACCTTAAAAATTCTACTTATTGTACAGCCGTTTGAGATAGGTAAAGGCAGCCGGTTAGTCCTTGCAGTTTGTTTTTCTAAGGCAGTTTAAATTGGCGGTTTGAGTAGACTTTTTCTATGAAATATGACTAGATGTATCAATCGACTTGAATCATTGTTCAAATTATTTGTGATTGTTTGATGGGAGATGCTAGATTCACAAAAAAAAATTGATAAAATTTTTACCGCAATGACGTGGCAAGATTCTTTTCAAAGTTTGTCTGAATCTGGACCGTTCTCTGTATGAGTCGTTCATGTTTTAACAGTCAAGATTCAGTCAAACTTTCAATAGAGACTTACCACATCATTTCAGCAAAAAATTTGTTACATTTTTTTGTGAACTTAGCATTTCTCTTGTTTGATTCGTGGTGTCTGGTCGTCTAATTAACTAAATTGGATTGACTTTGGGTCCGTTTGAGTCAGATGAATTCAAACGAATTAAAGTCAAACGAATTAAATTCAATTGAGAAAAAAAAGTACCACTATAGTATTTTCTTGGTTTTTCTTTTCTTGTTATACTACCAGTACATTCGTTGAAATGCCTAAAACTGGTTTCTTTAATCATTTGGACTCCAATATTTCAATTTTGTTGTTGCTTTATGACATCCTAAAAAATTTCTGGGGAATAAAGACTTAGTAAATCAAGATTGACTAATAGGGGCTTCTTTACTTTTAGATCAAACATTTACGTGATTGTATTTTGCCCCCTAATCTTCATCTTCGGCTCTCCTGCACCACCACCACAATTTCCGACAACCAACCATCTCTTCTCCCTTTCTTTTTGTCTCACTCATTCACCCACTCATTCACTCACTCACTCACTCTCTCTCCCTCTCTCACACACACAAAAACAAATACTATCTTTCTCTCTAATGCACCCTATCTAGTGTTCTAAGCGGAATCTCAACATCTAATATGTTAAAACTAGATTCCCAGGATCGTTTTATGCATGAACTAAACAATGAACTAGAAGAAGGAATAAATACCTTTATCGCATTTTTCCCTCGAACCATTTCAATTCGCGTGTGAAGATCGAGAGCTTCATGTGTAGCTCCTCTACTTGAGACATCAAGTTGGTTAACTTGATCTCCCTTCTTTAATTTCTGCTAGGACTTAATAGAAGGTTGAGAAGAGCTCTTCTTCTTGACTAGATTGATAGAATTAATCTTCTCTCTAACTTCATTTCTCTCCACTAGCTGTATATGTAATTTTCTCTCTTAGAAAATTCCACACAAAGGCTCACCAAAGCTTGTCCACACACTTATGTCTTAGGAGGTCTATTTATAGGGAACATAGAGTAGGTATTTGACCCAAACTAGGATTCCTTAAAAATTTCCTCTTAGACTTATCCCAAAAGAATCCCTTGTTAGGGTTTAGTGTGGCCGGCCACTATAGCCCCTTATGGGCTTATGGCCGGCCCACTTTAAGCCTTAGTCGGTCATGTGCTGGCCGGCCCCTTGCTAAGGTTTGCCATCACATGGTCGACCCCTTTATAGGCACCCCGGGCTCCCTTTCAGGCCCGGGTTTGTGTGTATGTGTTTGGACTCTTCCGAACACTATTTGGCCTTACCAATAATGGATCCAATCCACTTATTAGCCACTTTATCACTAGTCAACTCTCTCCGATCAAGTTACCACTCTTATGTGTAACCCGTTGTAGGATCCGGTCTATGTTAGCCGCGAATCACCGAATTGATGCGACGATCGTAGTTGGCTTCTAGCAAAGCACTACGACCCTAATTGGACCGGACTGGATGATCTTCATAACGAATACATCTTTATCCTAACTGACAAATTGATCGCATTGCCATCTTGGTCGAAGGACGCTCCTTCAGAAGGACATCTCCTTCAGACCGAACGGATATATCATTCACTTCTAATATATATATTTTCGCTTTTACTCTCCAGTTTATGCCCCTATTTCTAAATCTAACTCTTATTTGACCCTTTTTTTGTGTTAATTCAAGTTTTACACCATTTTTTAGGTTTTTCCATATTATGTTTTAGTTATTTCTTCATCCCCTAATTAGCAATGATCAAATACATTATGCTTGAACTATTAACACAAATTTACATATTCGAAAAAAAATTACTTTTCTAACTACTACTTGTTAGTGTATTTATGTAGAAATATATTTTTGACTTTCTTAACAATTTTAGGCTAGTCCGGGATAACTTTAAATCCTGGCTCCTCCTTTGGTCTCTCTCACTCCATATTTCCATGAACAAAGTGTTTCCTTCGACAAATGCCTTTCATCTGAGACGAAGGGGACCTCGAGGAGGGCTTCCCGTTCCTCGAGGGTTTTAGACGTTTATTTCGGTTGGCCACGAGATGTATAGTGTACATCTCGTGGCTAGTCTGACCATGAAACACTCATAGAGGTCTCCTTAGTCCCCAGATGTTGAGATTATCAACCACTTGGACAACCGACATTACCCATATTATTTTGAACTCTATGTATCATTATCTATAATTTTTGGCAGCTTCTAGTTAATAGTTTTTAATTATTATGAATATTTCTTTGACCGAAACAACTATTTCCTAGATAAATATAAACTCTCTTTGTTTCTCTCTTTTTCTAACAAAAGCAATAGATGATATATGTCCCAACAGCTAACAAACAAAATATGTATTTGGTTAGAGAATGTAAATGAGCGTACGCGGATGACAATAAATAAACTAATAAACGAACAAAGTTCCATTACTTAAGATTTTTCTATTAATTGCCAATATGTATTGAATTGGATGTCCACTAACTTAACTGTTCTTTCCTCATGAAATATATATGTATACTCAAATCATATATAACTAAAGCAGGAGTGTTACTTTCAACAAAATATATATATATATACACTAAAATATCATGTATAATTTAATCAAGAGTGTAAAACAAAAGCCTAAATAATGAATATATTTGTGTTTATATCACTAAAAAGAATACACCTATTACGAAAAGATAGTGACTTTTTCTTTTTTAAATATAATCATTATAACAATCTCTTTCTTGTATTACTTAAATATAACTACTATAACAAAAAAAAAACGACATATATAGTGTTTAAAGAGTGTATACATTTGTGCAAGGATATTTTCCCACCTCTCAATTAATATATTTGGTTTGAAATTTTCCTACACTTTTATGAGAGGATATTCTTTTTAAGCCCCCACAAAATAGCTTTGACTTTGACTTTGACTTAAATAACTTAATAAGTGAAAAAGAATCTGAAAAATAATCAAATATTACATTTAGTTTTTGTTTTTTTTAATTTGTTTTATGACTTGAGAGATGCAATTCAAATGAATTAATCTCTTTTTTATGAACAACCTGTCATGTTTTTTTCTCCTTTACACTTCACCCACCACTTTGAGTGAACATTTTTGTATAATGGATGTTAGATACCAACTCTAAATGGTTAGAAATGCACCAAAATCCAAAACTGAAATATTAGCCCCTTCTCTAACATCTAGACACTAAAGATGTAAATCAAATCAATTAACGCTAGACGGATTCGAACTCTAATTTTCTCGGTTGAACAAATCAAACTTAATTTCTAAACGAGACTAAAATGTGGCAGTCTCTTCGGCAAATTAGAACTACTAAATAACTAGGATGTCTTGGCTGGACCAACTCCACTCAATCAAATCCATGCCACATCTTGTCTATATTACATAAACAACACAGTCTTAACACTCAAAACATCTTATATTCTTGGAATGTAAGAGATTAAAATAATACTATATATTTTGTCCGTAAACCTAGAGGGTACGTGGTCCTACGTACAAAGGAGAATGAAAATTTATTTGATTTAGTTTTGTCCGAATAAAGCCCACAATGAAATGGTCTAGGTTCACTCGAAAAGGTTGCGTCCTTAAAAGTGAATATGAAATTAAACAAGTCAATATGAAATTAAACAAGTCGAAAAGGTTGCATCCTTAAAAGTTGAATACCTAGAAAGATCATGCTTAAAGCATCCGATTTTTGTGCTGCAAATAGACAGCTTATTAGTTTGACTACGTTCAATGAAATCTGAGCGCTCTACAAGCACCTAGATTTTAAGTGTTCTCTTATATCTTTTTTCTTTCTCAAAAACTTGGAAAATAATGAAATTCTTTCCACCTAATTATGAAAAATCTTCAATGAGGTTTATAAACATTCCCTGACCCATTATTTGATGTTTGAATGCGTCATTTATAAGAGTCAAGGAATGCTTGTTAGAAAAGCCGAATACTTATAGATTTTTCGAAAAATAGTTTGATTGCTAATAGATACGCCCGCTTATAACACAAAAGTCCCTCTACCCAATCCTCTCCTCTTTGTATGTTTATATGTTGCATCAAAGTTATATTTCAGTCAAGTTTTCCAATGCCCTAGTTTATGACTAGTAGCTCTACAACTAATCTCCATTCAGAGATAGTCCTATACAAGTACAACCATATCCATATGCATCCATGCATGCATAACATGAGAAACATAATTAATGTTACCCATTCTCTATGCATCCATTCCTGTCCCTACAGCATTCACCTATCACCCATATGAACTCATGAGTTTAATTTGACTAAATTAAACCATCTTGGATTTGAATTTCCTAAAATAACATCTTTTACCAACCGACAACCACAAAATGGGTTTCTTACAAACTACCATACCTTCACCCCCTGTCTTCATTTTTCTCTCTATAGGTTTTCAGAAGCTTCTCAGGTCTCTCAGACATAATTATTGCTCACATTTCATATTAATTATTTCCTTAAATAGATTTAGAAAGGCCAACTTTTATTGACATGCACATATTAAATATAGGCGTATTAAATTTGTTTGCGTAAATCTTAAGTTTAGTGCTTGAGATTATCATAATTTCAGTTTGTTTAGATAAACTTTCACGTTTTAATACTCATGATAGATATGTGGTTTTTTGGGTTCGGGTTTCTCTAGAAAAAGAAACAAAAGGACGATATCGTTTTCTACTTTTTGACATAAAAAAAAGATTTTGACATGACAAGAAATTATAAGATATAAGTGTTCGTCTCATGATACCCTTACAAATCGAAGAAACCTTTCATTTTCATTTATACTGCAAATTATCTATCGGAAAAGCATCAAAATACCAATGATGAAAGATAATGAACAATGAAATTACCTCGATTCTGGCATTAACACTTTAAATTGATAAAAGCAAACCAACTCAATGTGAGACGTATTTTAAGTCTATCACGCGTGGGTCTAGCTCTGATACCATGTTAAGTTTGTGGTCATCCAACTCAAAATCAATTGGCGTTGAGTGGAGAGAACCTATACATTATATTTTTGGTTGTTAGTTATCCCTTCTCCCATGAGACACAATTCTCACGTTTTTTTTATCCGCCTTGTACATTTTTGTTTATTTCTTAATATTATCAGTTTTTTTTAAATTGTTATCCATCTCTGATTACATATATTATCGAAACAACCACCCTTTTTACAGTTATATAATAATTCGCAGACCAAATGATTGAAGATTTTAGAATATGTAATTGATTTCACTGAAAATCATCTACATGTAAAAAACTAATAAATTAAAACAATGTAAACTCATATATTATACAATAATAAAAGATACTAGAGTGTTTTTTTTTTCAAACTCAGAAGAGTGCTGATTCTGTTCTACTATACCTACCACACGGTCCACACCTGAACCCTTTTCATTCAAATCTTCAAGGGTTTAATTTCAATTTGCGCCCTAAATTGTAACAAACTCGTCAATTTGGCCCCCAAGTGTTTCTGTCCTTGACTTTAAGGGATGTTCCTCTTTTTCTTTTATTTTTTATTTTGCAGCTTTACCTTACCTCTTTTTCTTCTCCCGAAATAATCGACAGTCTCAAAAACCAGAAGAAAACCTAGCTGGAATCTGATTTGGATTTCAACCTCCGTTTTAGAGAGGAGCCAAAGTCGAAGTTCAAGTCCCGTTTCAACTTAGCTTTTCAGCCCTTTATCATGTTTGATTCTTCTCTCTCTTCTTCTTCTACTCAATCTCATAATCGGGTTCTAACAAATCAAAACTCTCTATTCTAGTTTTCAACGAAATAACCACAATAAAGTTTTATTTGCTGGTAGTTTAATTCGACACGAATTTTAATTATCAACAAAAAACCATGTTGACGTGGTTAGATTTTGAGGACAAACTATGATCTCTATAGCTCAAGTTAGATAGTGTGACTAGATCACCAAGGTATTCACATGACATGTATCAAAAGTGTAAGTTAAATGTAATTTTCAATTACGAATACAATCATCACTATTTGGTTATTTAGCGAATTTTTGTTTCATATAATGGATTTGGCCCCCCACAACCACCCATTCAATTGAGTCTTGTCCCTAGCCTACAATATGCTGTGATATCTCTTCTCTCAAAAGAGTCATATTATGGAACACAAATATCACGTCCAAATCTCAAACAAACCCCTTTTCTCCTTCTCATATCCTGCTTTATAGACCACGCTTTACGTTAAACTAAAAAGGTGGTGAGTCCTTTGTATGCCTCGCGTGCACCACATTACCCACCATAACTTTAAATGGAGAATTCATTCTTTCTAAATTTATTCTTAACACAGTTTCACACCCATTGACTCACTCGCCTGCCCTATCTAATTGCACGTGTGTAATTTTATAGTTTCACATTGCACAGCCAAATTTGGGTCCCGCTAAAGGCGCCTATGAAAATTACTATTCGCGCCCCCTCTCTTTGCGCCCCTCGCGTTTCTGCAAAAGCGTCACGAGCGACCCCTCTCTTGTCTTTCTCTCTCTCTTCAAAGTTCGTTCTTTTCCTCTCACATTTGCTTGAGAGATCAAACTCATTTAAAGATCACTCAATCAAGATTACACCCAAAGTGAATCGTTTTCTTCAAAGATTGATCTCTTTTATAAAGTAAGTATTCGATCAAGATTATACCAAACCCTTCAGAGATCTCAAGAGACCCTAAAAGATCTCAAGATTGATCTTCCTCTCAACATTCTCACTCTCTTTCGGTCAAGATTAGACCTAATCCTTCAGATATCAAGATCGATCTTCTTGTAATTCTCTATAGATCTTGGGTCAAGAAGTCTAATGAAAATAGAAGGGAACAAAAAGAAGAAATAAGAGAAGTATCAGACTATCCAGCCCGAGACCTTGCTTTGGATCTTGGACTTGGCAATCCCGCAAAGGGTGCCAATTGATGTTGGAGGTAAAACGAGATTGAGTAGGGGCAATCTTTCTTCTGGGACGAACTGAATCTCAAAGGCCGCTTTTAGCCGGGGCCTTTCAGAAAATGTCCAACGGTAATATAATTATTTTGGTCGTCACTTTAGGGAAGCAACCATTTTCCGGAGATAAAATTTTAAGGAAAACTTGTGGGGCTTATCAAATTTTCTGGGTCAACAAAACTTCTTTTTCCTCCTCATCTCCAACCACCACCTCTAGCCACCACCAACATCATTTCTGATGACGTCAAAATTTGTCCTTCCGATATCATTGAGGATGAGATACTGCTTCGTTGAATCTCGAACTTACTTCTCACGAACTAGGGGGCGAGGGCGAAACCTGCAAAGAACTCGGAAACCTCTCTGACGCTCAAGCCAATTAGGATGTTCTTGCAGTTAAAGTAATGAATATTGAGGGACCCGAGATTAGAAATTGGACCTTTAATTGATGGTATTCACTGTTGATACCATAGTTGTGATTGTGCCTTGTTCTGATAGACTAGTTTGGCCGACTGTGTCGAGTGACTGAAATGATGCAGTTGGGTCCACCGTTTTGGATTAAAACTACTAATTCATAGTCTTGAGATACTAGGATTTATCTTTAAAATTATAACGTATATTTGATAGATCGAGATGCGAGTTCTCTTATTCAAGGATACTTGGTATTTAGGATAGTCGAGTTTCTGATCGTGTTTATCTTCTGAAGAAAGTTTCTCCCCTGTGGGACTCTTGTATCCCAAGTTATTTGAATACTTAACATCCTCACTTACTGAGATCTTTAGACAAGCTTCTACCCCCATATTTCAGGATGAGGTATCGACCCCATTCACAAAAGACCCCCTTCTCTTCTTTGAAATCTCAGGGGAATATTTGAGCCAAACCAGAGCTTAGACGCCTAGGACACTCGTAGTGACCCTCTAGTTCTGAGCTAAAGTGTCAGAGCTCTTTCAGGTTTTACCTCCATGTTGACTTGTCATGGATTGATCTGTTGGGCTTTTGGTTGTTTCTTGACTTATTGACAGTAGTCAACTGATGACCATTTTTTGAATCATCAATTTCTCTCCTCTATATCTTTGTCTTTATCTATCTCTATCCCTTTCCCTCTCTCTTTCTCTGCTAAATCTCCTTTCTCTATCTAAAACTTTAATTCCTCAATCTTCACTTTCTGCGCGAAAAAAAGGGTTTAAGGCGAAACCCAAAAACCTCGTGGATCCTTGAAAGTTTCATGGTCGTCGAGCACAATATCAGCCACGACACATGTCGTGATCGATCTACCACGAGATGTTTGTGGGGGTGTCTTGTGGTCGACCAACCATGAAAACCCTCGAAAATTTTTATGTTTTTGTCTGAAACTAATCCATTCGTTTAGGACAAAGGGAATCACGGCGAGGGGATCCCTTCTCTTCCCCAGAACAATGAGACTAGAGAGTGTGAGACATTAGAGAATCTACAATGGGTCACTCAAACTCCAAAACTTAGAGTGCCACTTAATTTTTAGAGTTTATGTTAAAAAATCTTCTCCAACGGAACATTCTGTTAGACGCTCATGATGATATGAGAGCATTTACTATAGAGACTCTCAAGAGAGACATGTTGATGCAGGGGCACCCGGCGTGGAGGCTTTTTCCATGACCAAACCGGGTCATGGGCCAACCGGCCATGGAGAATAGTTTTAGGAAGTCCCAATAATGATTATTAGAGAATTTAGGCTTAGGAAATTATGTTATTTTAGTATTTCCAATAATTCGAAAGGTCCAGATTTGAGTCTAGTTATTTAGGAAGTTGCAGTATTTTAATTATTTAGGAAAGTCTAATTCAAGTCTATCTAGGAAAGTCCAGAATCCTATAAAAGGATATCTAGTTTGTCCATCATTCTCATGTTGAAGAGAAAATCCCCTTGAGTTTAATAAAGTTTATCAAATTTTAGAGTTATTTTAATCTTTCTTTTAATTGTTCTTCGTTTATTTATCGTCTTCTTTATTTCCGCTGCGTTCTATATCACATGTGTACTAAATTTAATAAAGACATGTGTATTAAACATAGTGACATGTGTAACAAACATAATTATTTTACAAATCTCAGTTGGAGACAAAAAAAAAGTTTAGAATGTTTCTACTTTGCCACTTAGGAAAGTGAATCTTGATTGACACTTGACAACTAGAATTTTAGAGTTTTTCTTGAGTATGCCGTTGGGGATGCTTACCCGAAAGAAATATAGTGGATAGAGAGAAAAAATCGAGTGGATGGAGAAAGATGAAAAAATAAATAAAGAGAGAAAAGAGAAAGAGGGGAGAGAAATGGCGGTGTTGGTGGTCGGAGGTGGTGGTTTGAGGTAGTGGTTAGACGAAAAGAGAGAAGATAGAAGGAACTGAAAAAGAAAATTAAAGATCACCGGGAATGGAAGTTTGCTGGTGACCCTTACCGACGTGGAGAAAAATCGTTGTGGTGCTAAGGGGTAGATAAAAATTTCCACTCAAAATGTTGTATGTTGAAAATTATTTGTGTTTCCCAGTCGCTGGTCATTCTTTTTGTGGATGTCACAAAATTTTTGTATACTTTTCTTATATAACACTCATTTAACTAATAGTAGAATTATATTTTCAATTTTATCTTTTATTTTCATTATAAATAAAAGGTTTCAATTGACTCTAAATTTCTACTAATATTGTATTTAATGAAATACTCTAAATTAAATATATGTAGTTTTGGGAATATTTGGAGTCGTCAACAATAAATAATCTCCCCTTCATAAATTGATTTTTCTAAAAAGTCAAATTGAATGAGATGAGTAACAGATTTTAAAACGCCTAATAGATTTTAAAACGCCTAATACTTCATTTATTTTTATGGCTAGGCCCCAGTGCATTCTCAGATGTAACCTAAAACCTACAATTTTACCTGCCCAAATTGTGTAACACAATTTTGTCAAAAGATAGACTATATGTTTTTCTTTTCACCTTTACTTTTCGTTTTATCCAGTATTGGCTGCTGGTATTAATAAAGCTACAAAAAAATCATTCACAAAGTTGGTTATTTAGGAAGGAACTCATTTGATATTTAAAGAGATTTTTCCATCTGATGACGAAGATAACAACCTTCGAAGAATCAGGGTTTATGGCCAGGCAGAACAACGTCTCCTAAGAACCTGGAACTATGTCATTATATGAAGGCAAACAGAGAGGTGGACCTAGGTAAACTCTACTGCTTGAGATCTGAATTAAGGAAGTCTGTAAAAGAAAGGTCGACGACTATAACTCTGGTTTACCTAATTGAAATAAGTGGATGGCTAGATAGGATCAAATATTCGCTTTCTCTAACAGAAGATACAATCATATGATCATGATTAGAAAGATTATATGCAAAGTCACGTGGCTATCATTAAGTTAGTGTCTAACACCACAAAATCACAGCCGGTGATTAACTACTGACATTCAAACCTATACAAACCTTACAGGTTTGTCCTAGAAAGGGATTTAAACCTTAGTCCTTAAGATTCATTTAACTCTTAACTTCGACATTGAACTGATTCGAGCGTCGAAATATTTTTACATGTACACCCTATTCATCAAGTCATGGACAACAAAAAAGAACCATTAAATCAAAGGATACAATGACAACTTTCCTATAGCTATCCAGGATGCCACTTTCCGAGTGATGATGGTATAAGAATTCATGTAAATTCATGTAAAAAAAGTTGCATTTTTTCAACTCACAGTAGCTTTGCTAGCTCTCATAAAAAAAAAGTAATAAGCAAATACAAAATGCCAAAATTTTGTCTTATAACCTTCTTCTTTCTTAAACCCAGAATCGATACAAAATGTCAAAATGTCAAAATTTTGTCTTATAACCTTCTTTTTTGTGTATTGGACTTTTCTATATTTTTCTTAAACTTAAATGAAGTTCAAACGTTAAACTTGTGTCTATATTTATGCAGTCTAACTCAAACAATCTGATTGAGTTACTCAGAGACCAACAAAGGTTTGGAGAGAATCTTACCAACTCCATAGACGAATTCTTCTTTTTTCTTTTTTTGTTATTTTTTTCTTCGCAAAACTTAGAGAATATTCAACACGAGTTCCTTTCAACTTATGTTAAGATAAACAAAAACCGAAGTTTGTTAGAAAAACCGACTGCTTATAAATTTTTTGAAAAATAATCCGAACGTTAATAAATCCAATTGTGCATAAAAGGCGACTACCTTTAGTTGCCCTCAGAATAAAACAATAGCTCCCCATAGGAAGGCATCGTTTCTCTCTCTCTCTCTCTCTCTCTCCTCTTTTCTTTTAAATTTGGCCACTAATTTGCACGTACTTTGACTAATATCACGACACATATAATTCACCTAAAAGTCATAAATTATCGGAAATCATTTTCAATAACAATACATTGATGCCAGCTGGATTTTCTCGCGGCCCAAAAACACCCTCAAAGATTACATTGAAACACACAACCTTCTCTCTCTCTCTAACTTTCTAAAATTGTTCATACAAAAACACTAAACAAAAATAATAAATTAACAAATACAAAAAACGCCGATTTTTTTGTTCCGGTCGATTCAAAATCTGCCGATTAACCGGCGAGCAAACGACGGAAAACTGTTTTTTTTTTCTCTTTTTATAGAGAAGATAGAAGATCTGACGAAAATAAATCGTCGATTTCTTCAAAATAACCTTCAACTTCACATATAGAAGAAGAAGATCCAAAATCTTCATTTGAACTCAAAAAAATATCTCCAAAATCGTCACCGAAATAACAAGTATCCGGTAAACTCGTTTCACCTCCAAAAATATCTTCCGGTATATTCAAATCCGAAAAATCGGTTAATAACGTCGATTCAAACTTCAAAAAATCGCCAAAATCTTCTTCTTCTTCTTCCGGTAACCAACTTGATTTTTTCTTCTTCTCTTCTTGTTGTTCTTCTTTGATAACCGGTAATATCCGGTTTTGTTTCACGTGTTCTTCTTCTGACCGGAACCGAAGAACTGAAGTCGGAGATGATATATTATGAGATTCTTCTTCTTGTTCTTCGTACGAGTCATAACTTGAGAGTGGAGGCGGTGGCGGTGGTTGTTCCGGTAGTTGCGCCGCCGGTTGCGGTGGTGGAATAGCAAAATTAGTCATGGCATCTGATCCTCTAATCTTAATAGCAGCTTCATCATAAACTTTAGCTGCTTCTTCAGCTGTATTATAAGTACCAAGCCATAACCTAACTCGTCTAACCGGATCTCTAATCTCAGCCGCCCATTTTCCCCATGGTCGTTGTCGTACACCACGAAACTTCTTAACTGAAGAATTAGGATTTAATAATGGCCGTCGATCTTCTGTTGATTTTTTCCGACGAACTGATCTACTTTTATTAGTATCAATCGAACAAGAAGATTCAATATTAACTTCATTTATATATCTCTTTACTCTTCTTCTTCTTTGACTGAAAAAAGTAGTACTAGTATTTTCTTCTTCATCATCACTTGATGAATCAGTAGCATCAGCATCTGTAACTGAAAACCTAATAACCCTAGTTGTAGTTGTTGCTGATGATGAAGATGATGATGAACAAATACTGTTATCAACTTGATTTCGTCCATTATTAGATCTCATAGAAGTTTTTACTAGTTTTTTAGTGACATTTTTATGCTCTGTGAATTTGATTGGTGAGAAAAAACTGGTTTCCATATCTAAAAATCAAAACCCTTTCTCACATCTAACTCAAGAAACTATTGAAGAGTGAGAAAACAGAATACAAAATCCCTCAATCAAATCATTCAGAAATTGATTTTAATGGAAAGAAGTTGGAGAAGAACTTTAAATAGAAATAAATTGGAGTGGGAAAGATGAGTGAGGTTTAAGAAATTTCTATTTCCGGTTATCGAAGAAGGACTTGGCCGGAGTTTTATGCCGAGAGATATTTAGAAAGTGATAGCCTGGTAGGTAGATAGATGCTTTTGAGAGAGAGAGAGAGAGAGGGGTTTAGAGGGAAGAGGGGTTTTAGAGAGAGAGATAGAAATGAAGAGTTTGGGGATTATTGAGGGTTTTAGAGAGAGAAGAGAGATGGGGTGTTGGGGATTGTTGAGTTCTTTTGCCTTGGTGTCTTGGTGAGCTCACAAAAACACTGAAACCCCTGTTTTATAGGATCCCAACTAGACAAAATCTCACTCAATTTTAATTATAATTAGAATAAATTCTTGATTAAGTTTTAATTAATTCTAATCATGTTTTAATTAATTTTATATTTGGAAGTGATTAATTGGGGTGGAGACTATTCAAAGTTTCTAATGCTCTAGGTTTATAAGTTAAAAATAGATTAGTTTCGTGTCTCCGCATTTTAATTAAGCATATTCAGAATTTTAGGATACTACCACTACTAATGTCCAATTAAAGATACATTTCTAATGTTCAATTAGAAATGCCCTTTTCAAGCTTCGACTACTATAAATAGTTAAAGTTCAATTAAATTCCATATGTACAAAGAAAGTAACGAAAAATACGTTTTTTCTCTTTAATTTATGTCCCTCCGCCTCTCTTCATTTTTTCATAGTTACCAATGTTACCAACTACTACATTAATTTTCTTCACTGTGAGCAATCCCCACGGTCACCATCTTCTCTCATCGAAAACCAGATCTTTCTCACACTTCTTCGCTTTGTTAAGGTCTTTCTAATCGACTTCCCATGGCGAAGGGAAGATAATTGACAGAGAGATAGTGACAGGTGATGATAATGATTAGGAAGATGATGAAGGTAGAAAGCGACTTAAAAGAAAGACGTTGACGGCATGGTGGTTGGTGAGGGTGGTGAGAATGAAGAAATAAAAGATGAGCATGAAGAGAAGAGAGTGAAGGAAAAGGGAGAAAAAAAGGGGTATTTTTGTTAGTGGAAACTCCAAAGGGAGTATCCCTAATTATAGACATTGAAAAGAGGTATTCCTAATTTGAGACTAATTGTGAGGGGTTATCTTTAAATTTATATTTAGCTGAGTCAGTTTCGTTCCAAACCACGTGACTAGTCTATTTTTAACATCCGTTAAATTAGGTTGGTCAAATTCAATGTTTGGTTAATTAAAAGTGTAAAACTGTAATAAGGTTTTGATAATATATGCTCGGGCAGTCGGGCTTACGTATGTTGGTCCAATAGGGGAGGGAAGTCACAACCTGTGCTAATATCAGTAAAATATTTTTTTTATAGTAAGTATTCTGTTTTAATCTAAGAGGGATCGGTGAATAGAATGGGAATGTACAACTTATCAAGGAAGAAGAAGAAAATAACACAATGGGAGACGACAAGAAGTTTCTATCAATGGAGGAAGGAAGATTGCCACATAAGAAGATACAGTTATGGAATTAAGTCAACCTTCATCTTTCAAATCAAATGTCGATGTCCCTGGTGACATTTATAATTCTTCTCCGGTGACATTTATTTCTCTAATTGGTTCATCTTCCTTACATATAATTTAGTATAATAAAGTTTTCAACCTTTAGGGTCTTTTCATTCTTGATCTTTAGGATCCTCTCATTTTGTGACCTTTAGGGTCTTTTCATTAAGTTATTGTAATGTTGTACTCATTTCCTTCATGGTGTAATTTTACTTTTGTAAGTTCTGTGATGTAATTTACTTCTGTAAATCTCATGTTGTACTCAAAGGAGTCAAAACTCTCAAAACCATGTAATGTTCAGGATTGATTTCCTACATATGAATGTAATTTCTGGTTTATCTAAAATAAAAAATGTTTCTCCTATTATCCAAAGTAATTGACAATTTATTTAGCAAAAGTTAAAACTTCAACCTTTTACAATCAATTGATCACCATGATCATGAAAAATAGGTCTCGAACAAAATCAATCCAAATTAAAGTTGTATCATTAGATCTCACGATTGTGTGATCATCAGAGAGATACAGGAAACACGGCCACCTTGCCAGTTTTGTCGAAGAAAATCTTGAACCCTTAAGGTTAACAAAATTTCTATCAATGACACTCCCATTTAGCACAACTTCCTTGAATGGAACAGAAAACCAACAACTCCGAGATTAAAATCAAATGAAGGCCTCATCACAAACTTGGAGAAATCAGAGAGTCGAAGACAAATTATTAAGGCGAGAAAAAAAACTTAGGAAAAATTGTTCATGAAGAAAACACGTGATCAGAAGATCAACCGCCTGACGTCAGAAGATCAAAAAGGAGTTAAGAGTTCTTCAAAATTAAAGGCACTCGAACTTTTCAAAAATCAATGACACGTAAGAAGTCTTCAAAACCAGCTCTAGAAGAAGCGTTACAAAACATCTCGCTACACGGATAATAACCGGGCTCCAGGATCAAAATCTAGTTCATGTATACTCTAAATCTTAAGGATTTATTTATTCAAATTAATCATGCATCATCGTAAGTTACGCATGTGAATTACTTTCATACAATTATCTGTGAAAATCAAAGAAAAACTCTTAAGTTGTTATACTCCTTAGTTTCTCTACTTTTGACTAAGGATTGGCAAGACTCGTGGTGATCCAAAAAATGTTCATCAGTTGACTATAGTCAATAAGTCAAGAAAGATAAAAAGCTCAACGGGTCGACCTGTATCAAGTCAACAGGGAGGTTGAATGCAAGGAGGTCTACCACTTCAGCCCAGAACTAGGGGTTCTGTATAATCGTCCTAGGCGCCTAAGCCTCGCCTTGACTCAAATATAACCAGGTTTGTCATGTGATTTAAGAGAAGACTAAGGGATCCGCGTAAGTAGGGTGGTACCTCAATCCCGAAACATGAAGGAGGGGGGTGGTGGTGGTTAAAGCGTGCCTAATATTTTCAGGACTTAATCCCAAAATCTTATAACAGATCTTAGTTGGTGAGGATCTTAAATATTTATTAAACTTGGGCTTCAAGAGTCCCGCAAGAAAGAAACTTTTCTTAAAGAATTTGAAAGATCAGAAACACAATTTTTTTTTCTGTTTTTTATGAAGCAGAAACACGGTCTATGAAATATCCTTGAACAAGGTCACTTCTATCAATAAAACATATGGACTAATCCCAAAGAGGAATCCTAAAATCTTCAGACTGCGTAATAGTAGTTTCAATCCTACACGGTGGATCTCAACTGCCTCATCAATACCGCCTATCAACAGTCAGTCAAAACAACATAGAAAAAGTAATCAAGTCGTTTGTACATCTTGAACAATTTGAATGGGAGATTCTAAAGAGATAAACTTTGGTTATAGAAGATTAAATTAAAATATAAAACAATTGTTGTAGATTTTCAGAGCTCTTATTTTTAAGATCTCGCTCTCTTTACCTAGGTGAATTTTGTGGGAGGAGAAAGGGGAGAAGGTTTGTTAGAGAGAAAAAAAAAAGAACTGATATTTCATTTTGAGAAATATTTACCAGAGTGCCACAAGGAACTGAAGAGAGACAAAAAATTAATGTATCATATTTTACTAAAGAAAGTTTGGATTAGGGTTTTTTCACAAAGTCTCCATACTTTGTTTCCGACTTAACATAAAAGCCTTGGAATTGATGCAATCAGGAGAAAAATTGGCCTGTAACATGTTAAAAGATTTGGTATGACTTGTATGGTGAAAGTGCCCAATAGAAAAAATCACCCAAACTATAGCTGAAGAGAAAAATGGGGCGAAAGAACTATATATATAAGGAAAAGTTCTTTTAGAACCAACAATAGTAACCGTTTTTACCCTTTTCGTCGTATAACTTTAATATCTTCCTCTAAAAAAAATATTTAAAGAAATATCAATCTTAAAATAGTCCTTTTATCTTCTTTATACGTATAAGTAATGAAACACCTCTATTTCTTTTGAGTTGTATTTCAGTTCAGCAAAAGACGATTATAAAAGACGTTATATTTGTAACAATTGATATTTGTTTTCTAATTTCTCTTACTTAACAATTTATTAGTTTTGACCAGGAAAATTTGGTCAAAATTACCTATAACTTTTTTTGGTAAAAAAAATCACTTTATTTTCTTATAGGCTTTAACTCTAAAGGTATTTTGATAATTTGTTGGTCAATATCACCAAGCTCGTGGTGCTTGTTTGAGACCATATAATTCTTTCTTAAGCTTACAAACTTCTCCAGGTTTATGTGGAACAGCAGGAGGAGGAGTCATATGAACTTCTTCCTGAAGATCTTCATTTAAGAAAGCATTTTTAACATCCATTTGAGAGATATGTCATTGACGAACCGAGGCAACTGCAATAAGCATACGAGCAGTAGTCATTATTGCAACGGGAGCAAAAGTCGCCTCACAATCCATCCCAAAGTCCTGCGAAAATCCCTTAGTAGCTAGTCTAGCTTTGTACCGCTCAATAGACCCATCAGATTTTGTTTAAATTTTGTATACCCCACGAGAACCAATAGTACGTTTACCAGAGGGCAAAGGTACCGAATCCCATGTATCAGTCTTATGCAAAGCAGAGAGTTCTTAAACCATTGCCTTTTGCCAAAGAGAATCAACGACGACCTCCTTATAGGAAGAAGACTCAGAGTGACAATGAATAGATGCTAAGAAAGAAGTAAAAGAAGGAGAAAAAGTAAAAAAAACAAAATCAGGTAACTGAGTGAACTTAGGAACACGATGGGGATAACGGGAAGGAGGATGTGCCATATCATTAGGAGCTTGGTCAGCCGTAGGGATTGAAGGGACATCACAAGTGAGATGAGCATCAGCAACATCAAAAGCAGCAGGTTCAACATGAGCAGTAGGAGTATTAATATGGATTAGGTTAGAGGGCGTCACATCATGAGCATTAGCAGGAATAAAATAATGAGGCATATGCTCTAAAAAATACAACATGACTAGGACATAAAATTTATGAGTAACTGGATCATAACTTCCATAACCCTTCTGACCTTCACCATAACCAAGAAACAAACACATGGCATAACGAGAAGATAACTTGCTGCGCTCAACACGAGGAAGAAGAACAAAACAAATACACCTAAAGACTCTTACGGACGAGTAGTCAGAGGCATGCCTTGTCAATTTTTGAAACGGAGACAAACCTGAACAATGGGAAGTTAGAATTCTGTTAGTTAAATTTACCTAGTGAGAACAGCTTCGCCCCAATACTCACTAGGAACAGGGGCATACAATAGCAAGGAACGAACAGTTTCAGCGATGTGCCGATGCTTCCTTTCAGCAACACCATTTTGCTCATGAGTATCTATACACGAAGATTGATGAACAGTTCCATCCGTAGCAAGCAATTCACGAAACCTATTTGAAGTATATTTCCTACCTAAATCACATCTAAAACACTTAACAATAGAAGAATATTGTGTTTTAACTAAGGCTCAAAACTGTTGATAAATATCATAAAATTCAGAACGATGTTCCATAAGAAAAACCCAATCAATAAAGGAAACATAGTATCGGGAACCTCCTTTTGTGGGAATAGGAGAAAACCCCCATACATCAGAATGAACTAAATCAAAAGGTTTAACTGAAATAGACAGACTCCGAGTAAAAGGTAATGCAGAAAATTTTGCAAGTTTGCAACCACTACAATCAGAAATGTTCTTAACCTGTAAATCTCCTAATGCACCAGTAGACACTAAATATTTTAACCTAGATGCTGAAACATGACCAAGACAAGAATGTCATAAGTAAAAACTAGAAGATGAATGACTCAAACGGAAGGATGACAAGTCAAGAGTGGAAGCTGCAACATCAGGTACTTTCAACTCCTCTACAAAATATAATGCCCCATGCCTGCGACCTGTCCCAATCAGCTTCTGAGATTGTACATCTCGGACATAACAACAAGTGGAAGAAAATAAAACCAAACATCCACAATCACACAGCTGACTAATAGAAGCAAGATTTAAAGTAAATTTAGGAACGTGAAGAACATTCTGAAGAGATAGATTAGGTGTGACAACATAACCAATACCACCTAATGACCAGTGGCGTGGCTGAGAAATTGGGGGTCCGGTGCCAAAATGTTAATGGGGCCTTTTACATGTCTAATTTTTTTTACACAAAATAATGAACATAAAATTTAAACGATTTAACCATAAAAATAATATTTCATCGGCGAGTTGAATCTCAATGTTGTATTCTGAACTAAATAATTACAAATTAATGTCTTTGTTCAAAAAAATTTTCTTCTCGCATTATCTAAGCAAAATCGTCAATTAAACTTTAATAGTCAATTTTGTCTAAGAATACGCTTTCAAAAGTAAGCAAAGCTAACCCATTTAGGCTATCCTTCAACGTAGTCTATCTCAAGTATGATTTCAAAATCTTGATGGTAGAAATTTTTTGAACAATCTTGTTACCGAGAAATTTGTACTTGTCCAATTCGATCTTTGAGATTTAACTAATCCCTGCTGGTCTTCTTCTTTTTCTTTATAACAAGAAGTGAAGAAACAAACCTAACAGTAATAAATAATAAAAAAATGACTTCAATAGAAAAAAAAGTAGTAAGTTGTAATAGATTAGTGGTTATTATACAGTAACTAGCTAGAGAAGAATACCCAATGTACGTAGAGAGAGAAACAAGGTAAGTGGGATTCGTGGAGCCTGTATAGTTAAAAGTCTGAGAACATGTAGGATGTGGGACTCTAAGCTATACCCCTACTCTTTATATAGTATTATAGTAGTCCGTAAAAGTAGTAAAAGAAATTTTTTTGGGGCCCATGCATGTGGTTGGGGCCCTGTGCGGGAGCACACCCCGCACCCCCCACCACATGCTATTGCTAATGACATTTGTGTGCCGTCAGCAGTTCGGACTGGAAGATCATATATATGCTTTAATGAAACAAAAGATGATAAGTCATAAGACATATGATGAGAAGCTCCAGAATCTAAAATCCAAACTGAAGAAGGCATACCTGAAGAAGAAATATGAGAAAACAAACCTTCAGAAGAGGACAACACATGGGGCTGCATGGCTAAGAATCTCTGAAATTGTTCTGAGAGTGAGTCTAATGTAGTACTAGAGACTTAGAAACTAAAGGGCCTTGCGGAGCAGAGGTGAACATAGGATGTGGCTGCATAGCAAGAAATTTTAGATCTGCAACGAGAAAATATGAAAGAACTGGTTGGTGTAAGAAGATAACTTCCGGCGGCAGCCGAACGATCCCGTGAAGAAAATAATTTTCCTGCGGCAACCAAACGGTCCCTTAATGAAGATAATTTTTCAACTAGCAAAACAAACTCCAAATGCACCATTCTTTTCCAAACAGTAAAACCGCCCAAATAATAACAAACTCCAAAATCGCCAATAAATCGAACGGTAAAACCACCCACAAAAATAAACTCCAAAACTGCCAATCCATTTACCCCTAAAACCACCAATAATTTCTCTCAAAACCACTACCAATTCCCCCTAATACCAATTTAATCCCAGCCAAAACTGCCTCGTCAAAGCCGCAAATACCATTTTCCCTCTAAATTCGAGCCAAAATTGCCTCGTCAAAACCGCCAATACCAATTCCTCCTAAAACCACGAATAATTAAAACCACCTTCTTTTAAATCTCCAAAACCACCCTTCAAATATCGCATCCAAACTGTCTTCCCACCTACTCTCTAATGGTGATGAAACTTTCCTTCCTTTTAGATCTTAAAGGCTCTGATACCATTAAGAAATCAACAACAGTATTCAAAAATAATAAGAAGAGAAAAACACTCTAATGGAGGCTAGATATTTCATTAGTTGAACTAGGTTTCCAAGATAACAAATATATAGTAAAGATAAAAGACTAAAAGACCCTTAAAGGAAAGTTACTAAACAACCCCTAAATATATATATATATATATATATATATATATATATATATATATATTATTCTAACATAAATAACCCATAGAGATCAGACTCGAACAAGAATTAGGCTGTACGAAAATGCAGTAATGAAAATATAATGTAATTAAAGATTTATACCTCATATTTTATGTCAAGAATATACATTTGAGTAGCTAAATTTTGTGAATTATATTAATTCAAAGGGGGAGTGCCCCAACTCCGGTATTTTATATCTTGACAATGGGAACATTCAGAAAATAAAATGTTTCAGAACAAGTTGTTTTCTAATAGATTTGTTGAGAGAGTAGAAATCCAACTTAATTGAGAGACATGAAGTATATCATGAAAAATAATAAGATTCCAACTCTGGTATCTCTAAGTAGAGAGAGACATATATCATTCATTCTATTATTGTTCATCCTTTTTCACTCGAAGTGCGTAGAAATACGAGATTTTTGTTGTTATTGTTCTACATTTTTTTAATTTTTTTGACATAAACTACAAGTGTCATTACAATGTATTGATACGTCATGAAGAGATAATACAAAAGCACATCAAGATTCATAAACTGATTAAGCTCTATAACTGTCTGACTTTTCAGGCATCCTGAGTTCTTAAAGGCCACACATATCAACCCTTAAAGGTCATCCTATGGGGCCTAAACCCATCTAATATATCTTTACTTTATTTATATTCAAGTTCAATAAATTCCCACACTCATGAGATCGACCTAAAATTTTCGAATTTTGCAGAGTGGTTGTCCAACCACTATGGTGGACTGCAATATTTTAATTAAGTAAAACAATTTCGAAAATGCTAGTATAAAAGACAAAGTTCATGCAACAACCAAAATCAAGATAGTACGAATCAAATTAAGATAATCGAACAATCAAAATATATTTTGATTATTTGATATTATTTGAAAATCAAACAATCAAAATCTAGATAGTACGAATAAAATTTGGATGATATCTTGGAATTTACTATGAGCATCTCGGAAGGAACACTCCAGTTTAAATTTAGATTGTCACCAGAAACTTTTTAGAATTTTTGTTTTTTTTTTTTTGTTGAACTTTTGTTTTTTTGTTGAACTTTTTAGAATTTTTGTTGATAAAACATTGTGAATGCCACACTCTATTAAGAACTGCTTAATGACATGGAGAAATTTAATTTAGAGATCCTCAAGTGGACATCCCAAATTTAGAATGTCTTGAGAATCTCTAAGTGTCATGCCCACTATTTTATGTAGTATTTGATTTTTTAAAGTATTTATGTTAGAGAAAGTTATTTTTATTAGAGGCCATCTCTAGATAGCCATTTAGAAAAGAATCAATTTCGAATATCTCTATTTGGGTTGTATCTTCAACTAATAAATTGCTCATGGTTCCCATTCTTAATTAACTTAAACGGCAACAAGTAAATGAGCATCAAACCTTAGCATTGAATTTTTTTTTTTAATTATTAATTAATTCTAATTATACTAGTCAATTTAGCTAACCTCAAACCCTAGATGCTGCTTCTCTGGGAGTACAATAAACACATATATCTCTTAATCATGTGCATTCTAAATGTTTCTTCACATGATAAGAATTAGGATATGCATGATTTGTGTGCTTCATCGATCACATTACTCTGAGAACAAAGATCGTGCTCAAGTTTCCTTCTATCATCTGATTCTTCATTGGGTTGAGATATTTTTGAAGTCTACAAATGTCTTTACTTTGTGATATTTTAAGAGTCTTTATAGTCTCAAGCATTAGATTAAAATGTTGGTAGCTCCTAAGGCGCTTTGAGAGATTGACATGTAAATAGGGCAACTACAACACTAATATGGGGCGCTTTTAAAACTTTCCTTAACATATCCACAAACTCAATCACTGTCTTTAGGAACGAAACCAGGATTAAAGATTTAGGGAGCCAAAGTAATACAAATTCGATTGTTTTATTTAACAATCTATTTACATTTTATATTTATACTTCGTTTATGAAAAATGGTCTTTATATATATAATTTGAAATAATTTCGTATCTTTAAAAGAATGATTTTGTTTAACATCATTTTATTTTCATCAACCTGAAAATGTTTTTTTAGTTAAAGGTTTTTGAGATTAACTTATTTATAAATGAGTAACAAATTACTTTTATTGTCCAATCCATGTGAATTGTTGGTCTCTAGGTTTTCAACAAAAAAAAAAAAAAATTCTTAATATTTTAGACTGTATATATTCCAAACACTCCTTGAAAAGTTTTAAAAAACAAAGATTACAGATTAAAAAATTTGCAGCTACCTAGAATTAAACCTGGGTCAATTTGGTGGTATGAGGAACTAGTCCAAGCTCTCTTAGGCCTGGGTTTTCAAACAGCTAAATCTGATTCTAGCCTCTTTGTTCTTAAAACCAAGGCTGATATTGTCTATCTTCTTGTTTATGTGGATGACATACTCATTACTGGTAGTTCATTATCTCTTAAGCAAGATATCATTGATCAACTTAAGCAATCTTTTGCCATGAAAGACCTTGCTTCTTTACATTACTTCTTGGGGCTGGAAGAATTCAGAGATACTAATGGTATGTTCCTGTCTCAGTCCAAGTATGTTCTGGACCTTCTTAAAAAGACAGATATGCAAGGGGCTAAACCATGTAATACTCCCATTTCCACCTCAGAGAAGCTTGATCCATATTCTGGTTCTTTACTTTAAGACCCAACAGTTTTTCGATCCATGGTTGGTGCACTTCAGTATCTTTACTTGGACAAGGCCAGATATAGCCTTTTCAATTAACCAAGTTTGTCAATTCATGCATAGCCCTCGAGTACCTCATCTCACTGCAGCTAAGAGAATTCTTAGGTACTTAAAGGGAACAATCACTCATGGAATTCAATTTACTAAAGGTCCCATTTCACTAAATTCTTATAGTTATGCTGATTGGGCTGGTGATTATAATGATAGAAGATCAACAGGGGGTTATGTAATTTACTTAGGTCCTAATCCAGTTTCCTGGAGTGCTAAGAAACAATCTACAGTAGCTCAATCTTCTACTGAATCTGATTACAGATCATTTGCCGCTGAGATTACTTGGCTCACTTATCTTCTGCAGGACCTTCGAATTTTTCTCCATGATGTTCCATCTATTTTATGTGATAACATTTCAGCTATCTCATTGGCCTCGAATCCTGTTTTCCATGCTCGCACAAAGCATGTTGAGATAGACTATCTTTATGTAAGAGAGTTGGTAACTTCGAAACTTCTTCAGATTCTCTATGTGTGCACACAAGATCAAGTTGCTGATGTGTTTACTAAGGGACTCTCTTCTGTTCGATTTAATATTCTTCGAGCTAAGCTTTCGGTTCATTCCTCTCCCCTCAGCTTAAGGGAGGGTATTGGGAAACAAACACACCCTTAGGTTTAGTCATAACTGATTTGAGTTGAAAAAACTTTCCATCAACTTAAACCGATAATCTCTATTTCTCTCATAATTTCATAGAAGCTGATATCTTCAAAAACTCTTTTTGATCAGACAAATCAAAACGTACCGTGAAATAACACGATATGTACACCAAAGCCTGCGAAGAATAATAATAATAGCAGGATTTATAAATGCGCGTTGACTTTTCTTTATCTGCAACAATAACAATAATACTACGTAATATGTAAACGCATTAGTTAAACTGTAGCAAGACATAAAACCATTGCAGAACTGATACTTATACATACCTCATCTATATCTTGAACTGGAATAATCACCTATCAAGAGAAATATGATAACTTTTAATTAACAAATTCGTAAGAAAAAAATGTCAACACATGCAATCTATCTAACTGTCGATATTAATGAATTTGTAATAGAGTATCAGCCGGAAAATTAGATGTATTGTGTAAATAAAAAGGAACAAACGACCCCTTTACAGAATACTTACATAAAGCTCAATAAATTATAGCCATAATCAAGAAGATGGCCTAACATTCATATGCTTAGAGAATTCATTGGAATGGAAGTAAATATGCCAAGTAGAAATACAAACACTTTCAGGATACAAGAATGACCTCTCACGAGCAAATGAAAAACTATTTTCAACAACCTAAAACAAGAACATTTATTTTGTTAAATCAAGTGTTTCCATGAATGCTACACGAGTCAAGTTCTACAAATAAAGATGACTTTCACGATGAAAGGCGAGCTTACCTCATTTGGATGGAGCTCAAAGATAGTCTGAGGCGGTCGTGGTCTTTGATGAACCACAGTGGGACCTTGCTTATCTAAGATAACATCTTCTAAGTATTGACTTCAAAATATATAGTCAGAACATTTTTCAGTATCAATAGTCGAATCGATTATAATAGACGCATATATACATACAGTTTTACCATAAAGTAAAAAAATATCTAAAATAACAAATCTAACAACACCCAATTGTTCGTCAGGAAGTTTACTTGTTCTGATATGAGGACAAACCTGGAATACGGGGGATGGGTTTTAGGTCCAAAATCTCAGGGTCAATGGGTTTAGAATCCAAAGATAATACTAAATAGAAAATAAATCCACTAGGAGTAATTTACATGTTTAGCCTCTCTTTTCTCTACTACTACCTAACCTATCCCAGGTTAAATAAAATTACCCATATTAGAAGATATAAATAACCTTTTCAGTTTCATGAAAATAGTTCTTGAATAAGAAGTTTATATCCCTACAAAAAGTTGCCTTTTCCTTTTATAAGGAATGTTTCCCTAATCTTTTGACTAACAAAAAATCGACCATAACTCTCTCTTCTTCAGTTCACCGAGATAAAACCTAAAGAAATTGCAGAGAAAAATCATCCATATTTTTAGTTTTCACCTGGAGAAAACAAGAAGAACATGGTGCTCAATGGATTATAGATCTCTTTTTACCATATTCTCGTTTTTTTTTCACGATAGATTATTGCACCACGCATGGTTTTGTTGTTCTTATTCTTAAAACTAGGATATCAATCTTTTTATTAAAAAAATTCTTCAGATCTTGTCCCATTGTTTCTCTCTCTACAATCTTGTTTTCTCTAAAAATTTGCATGAAAATTACTTATACATTTTGCAAACTTTTTGTATGTTTCATAGCATTTTCTTGATTCTAACAACATATTTACGTTTTTTGATTTTCTGACTTACCCAAAAAAATCATTTACTGTTTTGTAATTTTGAATGAGCGAGTTTCTTTGCAGTCGGCAACGCCCTCAAATTTCTTGTAGCACTTTATTGATTTTGCATAAATTGTGAAAATTTTACCAACATTTTCTGAACTCTAAAAAAAAAATAATATATTTTACAAACATAACATCGTTACTCTCAAAATGACTTTATCGACAACTGTACAAATTTTCTGTGAAGTTTTACATTTCGATTCTTTTACGTTTTTTTATTTTATCATTCCATGAATTACAAGCATTTGTTTGAACACTAATATATTTTACAAAGTTATATGCAAGATTGTGGTTGTATGTGATTTTGCACGTGGATGAACTTGTGGTCGAAGCTAACTATAAGCCTTTTTCACACGGGATGTTAGCCAAAGATTCATCAATGCAATCGCAAAGGAAGAAGGATGAATTGACTTGGATGGTCCTGGATGAATTGAAGGATAAATGAAAAAAAAACTTGAAGTTATTAGTTCTTGTAATGAATTATATTGTAATTAATTATGTTTTAATGGGTTTCTCTTAATTTTGTTAAGTTTTAGTACAAATATCGTCAAAGACGTTGAAAATGTTGAGAGTTAATGGAAATGCTAGAAGATATTACAAAAATGCTACAAATACCACAACGATGTCGGCAATATTCTTTGTTTATCCAACTAATTTATGTTTGTAAAAATATGATTGATTTTTCAGAGTTTAGAAGATGTTGGTAGAGTTGCCAAAATTTATAAAAAATCAAAGAAATGCTAAAAGAAAATTTATGTAAAATTTTTAACAAAGCATATGATGTTGTTCAAATCAATAAAATGCTACAAAAATAATGAAAATCTCAGCAGAATATATATTAGTTTACATGCATATTTTAGATGAAAACAAGATTGAATTTTTTCTAAGATATAATTGGGTTGTTAAAATCAATAAAATGCCTGAAAGAATTTGAAATTTTTGTTAATCTAAACTAAGTAACTTAATTAACATGTTATCCCTAAGTGTGTTGTTGGAATCAATAAAATGCTAGATAAATCATCAAACTTTTGTTCACTTGCTCTAACAAGTAATAACACATGTTATATATAATTATGTTGTTAAACTCAATAAAATGCTAGAAAATATTAAAAAGTGTTTTAATTTAACAACTCAAAACATATGTTATATATAAGCATAAAGAAAATTCTAAAAGAAAAAGTTTAAAATGTTGTTATTCTAATTTAAGTAATACAGGAGAATAAGGAAATGCTAAAGGAATGTTCAAATTTAGTTAACATAATGTAAGTAAGTCAAAAAACATTTGATACGTTATTATGTTGTTGTTAGGCCGATTCATCACATAAGTTGTTTTGAAAACTTAGAAGTATTTTCTAGTGTAAGTATATAATTGTGTTTTTAAAATCAGTAAAATGCTAGAAACAATTTCAAATTTCTGTTATATCTAAGAATGTCGTTAGGATCAATAAGATGCTAGAAAAATAATCAAACTTTTATTCACTTACTCTAACTAATTCATAACACATGGCACACATATTATGCTAATAGAATTAATAAAATGTTAGAAAAATACTGAAAATGTCAGCAAATAAATATCAGTTTACATTATGTTTTTTATGACAAGAAGATTGCGGTGATGGGAAGTTCAACTTCTTTTCTTACGAAAAAAAAGTGATAAAAATGTTACAATTAAGTATGTTGTTAGAACTAAATAAATGTTTTAAGAAGATTCGAAATTTAATCAACATATATATAATCTTCATAATAATTTTCAAGACAAAATAATTTGTAGAGATAAAAATATTGTAAGACCATAGAGAGAGAGAATGAAATCTCGTTTTTTAGGACAAAAACTACTGATTTGGTATGTTGGTCTTGACAACTATAAATTTTGGAAATAAATATTGAGAATGAATTTAGCAAATATTTACTTTGGAAATAAATATTGGCAATAAATATACACCATAAGTTTTTTTCTTAAAATTTATGGAAAGAATAAACTTCTTAACTCAACCACAAGAAACCTTTAGTTTACTTTGGGTTAGAATATATTTACAAAAGGGCAATAATGGGAGAAAATAACTGAATTGATGCATGGAGCCCACCAACAAATGAATTTTTGGACTTATTTTACATTATTTATTTATTTTGGTTTTATATTATTTATTGATTTAGGAATGGACATATGACTAATTACCCCCCTATTTTTGGACCATAGACTCAAAAATCCTTAATCTTTTTCCTTCCTTAAATGACGGCAGGTCCCGCCAATTTTAGTGCATAATTTAAAAAACGCATTTGTCTCTTACAAGGGTTAAGGCAAGTAACATATATGGAAAGTTAACATTGGTGCTTATTCCCTTAAATTATTAAAATCATGTGGATCTTAAAGATTAAAGGATTAAATTGCAAATGAGTAGGGGCTCCTAAACAATATTCATATTTGAAAAATTATGTTTGTCCCAGTCAGCATTTTCCCTTCTATAGATTTGCAATATATAGAGGAGTCATCCTCCTTTAATTCAACATTATTTTCTTTTGATGAAGCATCTTCAATATCCTAAGAAGTAACAAATGTATTCCGGCCGGCGACTTCGTTCGAAAATAGAGAGGTGAGTTGGAGAGAGAGAGAGAGGTGAGGTGGAGAGAGAGAGAGAGGTGAGGTGGAGATAGATGAGAGGTGGATAGAGAGGTTAGGTGGAAGTGAGGTGGAAATTCATGTTTTATAATTAATTTTATTTTGAAAAAGATATTTATAGGAAGGGTAGTTATGACATTTTCATTTAAAAAAGGGGATCATATTTGAATTTATGAAAAATAGGGGGTCAAGTAAGCAACTGGTCACAAAGTAGGGGGCCAAAAAGGAAATAACTCTAGTTTTAACCCCTATAAAAATTCTTTTATTTGTTTTTAGTCTCTAAAAGAAATGTCCATCTCCCAATTTGTAGATGGCATAAAATCTACAAAGGTCATTTTCTAAATGTCTATAAAATCGTATCCCTATAATAATGATTTAATCGGTTAAAATTGAAGAAATTTCTTCTCACTATTGATTTAGAAAATAATTCTTCTCAATAATCACATTAAAACATGTAATATGGTTCTTGTAATAAGCAGTCACATACGGGTAAAAGGTAACGTGTCGGGGTCTGGTAGGATGCAACATACCCACTTCAAACTCTGAACATGACCCGTTTAATTCATCGAACCGGTCTTGTTAAACTTGTCTCTAGAATGCAGGTGTGCATAGGTTCTAACGGACTTAGGTGTCCAATGAGGAATTCCTGATTTTTCGGGTTTTCCCAATCCTACCTGCATAATAGATATCAAATATTAATATTTCTGTTGATGTCAAAATTTGTTAATCTGGTAGCAGTCAGAATAACGAATTTGTGATGCTGGATCCCGTTACAATTGATGAGAATGCTAAGTGGAATCCTGCTACGATTAATCTCGCTTCTGCTCCCCCTTTAAACCTGGGGGGCGGGGGATTTGAAGGAGCTCAGAAACCTCTCTGACGCTCAAGACAGTCAGATTGGTCTTGCAGTTAAAGAATTGAGTATTGAGTGAACCGTGGAGTTCGTACCTTATTCAAGGTGATTTGGTTACTTTTTGTAGGATGCTTTAGTCTATTTTGATAGGCGGTGCGATTGAGGTGGTTGAGATCCATCTTCTGGGAATGAAACTACCATTTCATAGTTAGAAGATATTAGGGTTTCCTTTGAAGTTATCCCGTATCTTTGATATTTAGGAGTTCCTCTGTTTTAGGATCCTTGATAAATATGTTTACGAGGTGCTAGATATTCTAGGAGATGTTTCCTCATTCGAAGACTCTAGAAGCCTAAAGTAGTTAAATACTTAAGATCCTCACCGACTGGGATCTTTGAACAGATTCAGGATTAAGTTGGTAAGAGCAAGTCGAATGTAAGGGCTCAGCCTCCCAACTATGGAGGCCCTTGAATTTTCTCAACTCCAATGTCGAGCTCCCAACGAGAGCTCTCAAATCCAAATTACGTACGTGTGGGGGGTTTTGATTTCAACTTTTAACAATAAATTATTAGTTTTAAATATAAAATTTAAATTTGATATTATTCTCGAGAGAGAAAGAACTTTAAAAAGATAAAAAAAAATTAGAGACAAAATGTTTCAAAGAATTTAAAAAGATTTTAGAAAAATTAAATTTTAAAAATTAAATTTATTATAATTTTAAAAAATAAAAGAGTGGTAAAATGGGGTGGGGGGTCCCCCACCACATTTACTGGTGGGAGTCCCCAACCAGCCGTTGGGAGACTCTCAACGGCTATTTAATGGGGTTGAGAGAAGCCTAACCCCACTTAGGAGCGCATCCCCACCAGGGAGTCCAGTCCCAGAGTTACTAGGTTGGAGTGTCCAAGGGCTGGACTGGGGCTCCCAAATTCAAATTTGGGAGTCCCAACCCATGCACCTTGAACGTGAGGCTCGCTTCTACCTCTCCATGTTTCAGGATTAAGATATCGACCCTATTTATGTGGACCTCTTAGCCTTCTCGTAAACATCGTAAAATTGTGAGTCGAATCGTTTTCCGATTTTATGAGCCGTCTCGTAAAATCGAATCGAAAATCGTAAGATTTATTTCTACTTACATATATATTTATATATTATATATAATGTGTGCATATTATTTAGGATTATTTTCCAAATAGCCCCTAATTTTGTGACCAACTTCCTGCCTAGCCCCTAACTTCATAAAATTTTACCAGATGGTCCCTTTTTTCAGTTACCGTTAAAACACCGTTAACCGGTCATCAACTCTCTCTCCTACATCTCATCACCTCTCTCTGCCACCTCATCTTCTCGCCACCTCATCGTCTTCTCCGGTAAGGGTCGTAGAGAGAGGTGATGAGGTGGCGAGAAGATGAGGTGGCAGATAGAGGTGATGAGATGTAGGAGAGAGAGTTGATGACTGGTTAACGGTGTTCTAGCGTAACTGAAAAAAGGAGTCATCTGGAAATTTTTGATAAAATTAGGAGCTAGGTAGGAAGCTGGTCACAAAGTTAGGAGCTATTTGGGAAATAACTCTATTATTTACTATATCTACATCAATAGTTACAAGTCTTAAAACTATGTTAAAATAGACGTATAAGTAACATTAGAAGTCTTTTCCTTTCAACAAAAAAACATTAGTAGTCTTCCATCAAATAAAAAAAGGTAACATTAGAAGTAGGCATTGAAAATAGAAAATTGGTCGTAAAAGCAACAGTAAAATAAATCTTAATGTGCATTGAATATTTAGTCGATGCAGTGTGCAAAAAGTGATGTGGTGTAACTTGTAAAAGACTAACATATATCAAGTACTTCTAATTTATTTTAAATGCCTTATTGATGTATTCAGTTTTAATTAGTTACTTTATTGAAGGTCCATGTCTAATTTGGCCCCTCATCTTTCCCTAGGAATTAATAGGGGGATGCAAATAAAGAGTGGTGTGAAGAGGGTTAGAGCGAAATAGAGTCCTAGAGAGAGAAAGTGGAATGCCTCACTTTTCCTGTTTCCCTCCCTCTCAAAATAACAAATTTGAAGAAATTATGAATGTAGGGAAGAAGATGAAGAAGATCAAGAACAAGAAGAGGAAAAAACCATGAAAACTCGAAGAAAATATATGCAACAACTACCTATGTCATTCGAATTTTTGTCATGTCTCAATAAGTTCAAAATATCGATATAAAACCTTAGAAAAGATTCTTTATGTCTCATTTTTTCTCTTCTTATTTGAATCGTGAGATACAACTTGAATCCCACGATTCACGATTAAGGATGCGATTTGAACATTAAATCTTAAGATTTAAGCTTAGTTGCGATTTTTTTATGAATATGGATCGATTTCTGTCCGATCCGATTCAGATCGTGCATTCTGAATCGTGAATCGGACGATTTTGACAACATTGCTCGTAAATTCCAAGACAGAACTAGTTGTATTTGAGTCAGGACAGGATTTACGGCACCTAGGACAATCGTACAGACCCCCCAGTTCTGGCTTAAGTGACAGACTTCCTTCGAATTCGACCATCCCTATTGACTTGAAGCGGGTTAACCCACGAGCTTCCGATATTTTTTGTACTCATTAACCTTAGTCAACTGATGACTATCTTTTAAATCATCAATTTTTAGTCTCGAAATTAAAGTAAGAAGCAAAAAAGATTAGCATCATCTTAAGATAATGTGGTAACTGGTATCTTTGTAAGTAAACACTAAAGATTGATTGATAAAATGGAGTTTTAATAATCGTGCTAAAGGAGAATAAACTAGGTTAATTCATGAATTTCATAATCAATCCCCATTAGCTAAAACAAAAATCAAGATTTTTTCCTCTAGAAAGAAGTGACACTTGGTCACATGTAAGAACTTTAAGCTTCATGCAAATCTGTATTAAAAAACATAAGAGAAAAACGCTGACTGGGACAAACATCCTTTTTTAATAAAATATATTATCTAGAAACCCTTCTCAAAATTTAGAATATAGTCTTTCTTAGAAATAAAGTAACCTATTCAAAAATAATAATAACTGTGTCTTTCTTAGAAATAAAATAACTAATTTAATAGAAAAAGAAACAAAAGATATTGCAAGAGTTAAAATAAAAATTGAACTTTTTCTCTCTCTCAATAAAATAACTAATTTAAGAAAAAATGAACCAAAAGAAAATAAACAATAACTATAATACCAAAAAATTAGAGTATCTACAATATAACAATAATAAATATGGAAGGTCGTCAAATTTAATTGATACAACTGGTCGTGCCCTAGGCCAATATACCCTAATTTTTGAAAATTTAGAAAAAAATAACTAATTTAAGAAAAAATGACACAAAAAAATGCAAAGATTAAAAAAAAAGAAATTGAAGTCTTTCTCTCTCAATAAAATAACTAATTTAAGAAAAAAAGAAACAAAAGAAAAGAAACAATAAGTAAAATACCAAAAAGTTAGGGTATCAGGAATATA
The DNA here is from genome assembly GCF_041429995.1 of Eschscholzia californica. Taxonomy (NCBI): domain Eukaryota; kingdom Viridiplantae; phylum Streptophyta; class Magnoliopsida; order Ranunculales; family Papaveraceae; genus Eschscholzia; species Eschscholzia californica. The sequence continues at coordinate 41,236,602 of NW_028238461.1, read as the reverse complement.
ACAATAATAAATATGGAAAGTCGGGTAACATATTTGGAGAGAGACATGATATACCCTAGTTTTTGAAAATTTAGAAAATTAAGTTTCGCGTTTTTAGAATATCTTTTTTAATCATATATTATTATTAAGTAGATATTATCTACTTTCCTAGTTGGGAAACTTAGGAAACTAAAAACACTTTACTCTATAAATATGAGTCTTGGTGTTTTATTTATTTACTTATGTCTGACGAAGGTAAGGGACCAACCCCACGACTGATCCGTTATTAAAATGTCCATGGGAGAAATATTTAAGGGAACCACGTTAACCAATTGTTCACTATTTCAATTTGTCTCTTCGGTTATCACATAATCGTGAATTTACATGATATATGAACTGGTTTTTATTTCATTCCTAATTCAGGTTGCTATAGTTTTTCAACATTTTTTTGTCAATAAAATTATTCTGACTTAATCATTGTTTGAATCATCTTGTCAAGATCCAAGATTAGAGAATATTAAGACGAAGAAGAAGAAGAAGAATAAGAAACTCAGTAATTCCTTTTAAGCCCAGTCGTTTTTTGCTTCAACGTGGATTAAGTTTTTTCATACTACATATGTTAAATAGTTTTTTTTAATGTATTTTCATTTTTTTTTTTAATCTAAGTCGGAAACTTCAAACGTTTCATACTTTTCCTGACGGGAGTAATTATCAATTAGTATCAATTAGTATATCAATTAGTATCAATTAGTATATAATATCTTTATAATTAAGGTATAGAATAGTATAAATTTGGTAGTTTCTATTCTTGTATAAATTTGGTAGTCTCCATTAATGAAATATCATTTTATTTTAGACATGGTATCCGAGCATCGATCTTGATGCTTCACAATAGTTGTGCGAAATTCTTCGTCGGATCATCTTCATTCTCATTATTAAGTCAGAGTTGAATATATATTCAACATCAAATTTGTCTACTTCTCATATCATCATCAAATCAGTGATTTACATCGGTTTATTTCTCTTCTTTAGATCGAGGATATGACTGGTACAATCAATTTTGTCATCGGGTAACACAATCAGTTTTAGGTTTACACGTTTTTTTTTGTTCTCTGCCATTACCTTTCTCTCTCTACTTCTTTTTTTTTTAAGAAAAAAAAGGTTTATTTAGTTCTCCTATCTACTTTCTAATGGCTGGTGGAAAAGATACTCAATCATTGATCACCGATGGATCATCTGTTGGCTCCGTCATTAGTCACGACAACTCATATTTTTTTAGCTAGTACATATATAAAATTAGGGGATGAGATTTAAGTCCAAAATCGCATGATCAACGAGTCTAGAGACCAAAGATAATTTGAAATAGAAAATAAATCCACTCAAAGTAAATTACATGTCTATTCTCTTATTCTCTTTTACTGCCTAACCTATCCTAAGTTAAAAAAAAAAACAACCCAAAATAAAAGATACCATAATATATAGAGATTCATTACATTTATTTCTTCAAAAACAAACTTTCTTTCCCAAAAAAAATTTGTCTTTTTCGTTTAGCATAACAAAAAAAAAGTAGCATTTTCTATATCAAAAAAATAACCAAAAAAAAAGTTGTCTTTTCGTCAAATATCAAACCAAAGAGAGAGATAGAGGGAAACTCTTATCTTAAACACACCCAAAATAAACCTAACAGAGAGAGAGAGAGAGAGCATCGAGTAGGAGAGAGGGAGAATCCATTGTTGGTTTCGTTCATCATCATCAACAGTAAAGAGTAAGTTATTTTGGTTTTCGTCATTTTTGTTGTTCCTTCAACTTTGTTTATGATTTAGATTGATTTCTACAACACAAAATGAATTAGGTTTTGATTTTTACAACTTTAACTATGATTTATTTTTCTGAAATTGATTAGTTAATAAGAAATTTCTAGGGTTTAGTTGTTTTGAAGTGGTTTAATGGAAGTTATTTTCAAAATCCTAAATCGGTTCAAAGTGAAGAGTATATTTTTTTTTGCATGCAACAAAAAATTTGTATTGTTACCTTGTCTCTGTTGTTGTGTAATTTCTTTGAAGAAATGGTTTCTGCTTAAATTTTTTATTTTAGACCGACAATTTAGGATTCTATTTAATTTAGGATTTTGTATTGTAAACTTTCAAGCATAGTGTTAGATCCAGAATATAGTTACTTTCAATAAAAACTTAATATTTTGTCTAGCATTATTAAGTTTCTTATAAAACTTTATCAATGGTTACCTGTCAAACCTGATTTTTTGACAACCATAGAACATTACATGGTGTAATATGGGAAAAAAAATGAGAGAATAAATTGAATTGTAAAAACAATGTCGTTTTTTTGTCTAGCATTTTTGAAGTTTATCATAGAACCTTGAAATGGTTACTATTCAAAATTGGTTTCATAAGAAAAATGACTTGTTTGACTAGTATTTTTTAGTTTCTTATAGAAACGCATAAATGGTTACAACCCAAAGATGTTGAATTGGTTTGTTGTTTGAACTTTGACAGGCCTGATTGTAGGTTGTATGTGATTTTGCACATGGAAGAACTTTATATCGAATCGAACTATAAACATTTTCCTAACGAGATGCCAAGAGATGATTGAACAAAACTAGCGCAAAGGAAGAGGGGTAAACTAACTTGGTTGTTGCTGAATGAATCGAAGGATATATGGAGAAAAAATGTTTAAGTACTTTAACTTGTATTTTGTAACGGAATATGTGATAAAACGTAGCAAACATGTTTATGTTTTAAGTTTGAATAACAGTTATGGGATTATTTATCAATGTTCTATGATACCACAATTATATTATATTTTAGATGTCGTTCAACAGGTTTATAGATACGATAAAGATGTTACTCAAATTTCTTAGACACTACTGAAACTATACAATTATAATACGTGGTAGGGCAAAGGCATGATGAACTCAAACACTTAATGCTGAATCCATTGATAACATATATAACTAAGGAAACAAATAGTTCGTACAAAAATATATTAAAAATCTGGACATTTTGATTAAAATATAACAAAGGCTAAAACCAACCTGCTTTGATTATTGAAAATTGCTAAATTGCTAGAAACATCAAACAAATTTTTCTAGCATGGTCCAATGGGTATAAAGATACCACTAAGTTGTTGACAAAATTTCTCCAACACTACCAGCATTTTTCAGTTTTTCGACATTTTGTAACTTACTCTAGCCAAATACATATGAGTATAACTACGATAATATCGTAACCATTGATAAAATTTAATAGGATATAGGAAAATCCTCTTGTTTAAATACGATAATCTGGTAACATTGATCAAATTCTCTAAACATATAAAAGACATAAGTAGAATATTTATGTTTTTAGCAGAATAAGTAAACCTGCATAATCAAAATTGAAGTTAGTTATTATATAGTTGCCGTGCATGAGGCACTATTGTGATAAGCCGGTTTTTTACACCGACCGCAAATCCTCATTTTTTGGGTATGTTTCTTGAGCTCTCTCTTCTTATTGTCCTTGGTCTTCCCGGTGTTCTCTTTGTTAACGGAGGTAGTGTTCTTGTTTCATCGATGTACTCCATTGGCTCATCATAATTTGGTATTGGTAGACATAACATTGATAAGTGTTGACGAACGCTTGTTTGGTGAAAATGATCAAAAAAAACTTGTCGTATCACCATCATAATTCTTGATGCACAACATGGCATGTTGACAAGGGATACCATCTATCGACCACCTACCACAACTACATGTGAGATCAATGAGATTGACAGAGTAGAATACGAATGTAGAAAATGCTAGTAGATGTCACTAGAATCAATAAAATGTTAGTAGAATACGAAAAATGTAACAAAAAAAATTTCACCTTATACATTTTAATTACTAAAAAGTATTTGTTAACCTACTGTAACAAATTCATTCAACAGATACTGATAGAATGTAGAATATGCTAGTAGAATCAATAGGATGCTAGAAAAATAGTATTTGCATTTTAACCTACTGCAATAAATACATTCAACAGATGCTAATAGAATGTAAAAAATGTTATTGGAATCAATAAGATGCTAACAAAATAGTATTTGTTTTTTAACCTATTGTAACAAATTCATAACAGATGCTTATAGAATGTAGAAAATGCTAGTAGAATACCGAAAATGTAGCAAACACAACTTCACTTGATAAAACTTTTTTATGAAAAAAATATTGAATTAATAGAGATTTCAACATTCATTTTTTACCAAAAAGTAATAAAAAATGTTACATATAAGTTTTTGTTAGAATAAATAATTTTTTTAAGAAGATTGTAGTAATAGAGATTTATAGATTCTGACGATCAATTTAAGTTGGACATAACTCACAAACGAATTTGTAGATGTCTAATTAGATCGAGGTAGAGATAAAACGCAAATCACAACTTCATACTTTCTTGAAGTTCAAAGAACAAAGAGTTACAGAGAGAGAAATTCATTTTTTGGGATTGAGCATCTAGTTTTAGGTAAATATCCATTGATTTGGTAGGTTACTTTAATCAAATATAACGGATTTAGAAATAATATACTTTCTTGAATTCAAAGAATATAGAGTTACATAGATAGAAACTCGATTTTTTAAGAGTGCAACTCATTTTTGTTAAATATCTACTGATTTGGTTAAATATTTATGGAGTTTATGGAAATAAAGATTGGTATTAAATATCCAACATAAATATTCTTTCATAAAATATATGGAAAGAGTTATTAAGTTTACCAGTATAAACCTTTGGTTTACCAACGGTTAAAAAAAATTTATGAAAGGGCAAAAATGGGAGATAATTAAAGGATTGATGCATGGGGCTCACCAAATAGTTAATTTTTTGACTTATTTTACATTTTCGGTTTATTTTGGTTTTATTTTATTTATTAATTTAGGAGTGGATATATGACTCATTACCCCCCCTATTTTTGGACCTTAAACTCAAAAATCCATAAAATTACTCATGAGACATGGGGTGAAAAAGAGAGAACAAATAGCTCTCATTTAAAGCAAAAGAATTAAATGGATTAAACACTACTCTTAAATTAATCAAAATCTTCACTGAAACTTAAAACTCAAATCTTCTATTTGAAGCAAGAGATGTTTAATCCAGCTTTCTCTCCCTCAACTTCTCTCTCCTCTCCTTGTCATTTGTTTATCTCCTGAGGTTATTCCTAGATTTTGTGATACTTTCCATTTATTATTTTTAGATGAGCTATGATTATATTATATCTGCCAGACTACTAGAAAATCAATTTGCAGCCCATTTTTTGTGGAAAATCTCAAGGATTAAGCTTGTTCAGTTGATAGAAAATGATTTGGTGGGCAAGATGTCCGGCATAAACTCTAGCTAATAAATATAACTTCTAATATTAAATGGCCGATGTAGAAATATTCTACCACAGTACCACACCAAGTTTAGAGTCTCACATTGAAAACATAAAAGAACGGAGGATCTCTAATTTTGTCACTTAGAAATGAAAATGTTAACTAGAACTTAACAAATAGGACTAATAGATATTTTTTGGGTTTTGCGTTGCAGATGCTCTCATACTACGTTGCGAGCTCAAACCACAAAATTATGACTCTTATTTTCGTATTGTCATCCTACTTTCAATTGTCTGATTTGTCTCCAGTAAGACCGAACACCTATGCCAACAACTCTTCGTATGTTTTTGCCCTCAATGCATAACTGAGTTTTAGAGTGACACATTGTCACAACACATTCTATTTGGGATTCATTTTTTCAGTATGACTTTAGTGATTACAAATTATAACTACTTACAAGAAATAACTCCAGGATGATTTATTTTTTGTTTTTTAAACTTAACTCGCTTGAATTTACCGTCTTGAATCTGATTCCTCCAACTGACTTAGTTTTTTGGAGGAGCACTAGCCACATTAGATTCTATTATACACAAACATACACCAGTTATACAATAGATTCTATTTTCGTGGTCTATATTTTTTTTTATCAAATTTAAAAACTAGGAAAGCAAAATGAAAATGAGAAAGAAAATCTTATTCGTATATTTATTGTAGTTAGATTGTATGAATAATTTTTCCTATTCGAGATATCTTCAATTTTATAATAGAAAACACTATAAAGTCGGCAACTCTGAACCATATTGTGCTCTGAAATACAAAGGTCAAAACGACGAGTCATAGTCATCACTGTTTTAGTTCAAGCGAAGAAAGCGCTCACGTGAAACCAAATAAAGACGCCCCATTTTATTATTACAGTATATTTTTATCAATGAGTGCAGGCATCGTGTGCTCCCAAAACACAAGAAAGTATTACTCTATATACTAAACTACTTTTAAATTGTAAGCAGCAAATATCCGATATAAACCAAGGGTATCCATCTAATAAACCCTCAACTTGCAGTTGCAGGTCAATAAGTGATAGTTTTGAGTCACTTAGAACAACTCCAATGATGCAAACTCCATATATAGAGTCTTCAAGTCCTAAAGGAAACCCTGTTACTTTATATTTTATAGTTTTGTTAATAGTCAGACTCTAAATTTGGAGCGTTACTATTCACATCTCTAAATTATACCGTTTTTGATAAATAATAGAATTTTTATCTTTAGTCTCCATAAAGTTCATAATTGGGTCCTTAATATGTTTTATAAATTGAAACTTATGACCTATATAGTCGTACTAGGTATAACCCGTGCCTCCGGCACAGGATGTTAAATTGAGCGTTTTATGTGTTCATTAGAAGTACAATATTAAATTATATCCTTAGTTACATAAAAATTATATACAAATTCTTAAATTTACAGAAGGAAATAAATCATTTACAGAGTTTACACAAGAAAAATCATAAAAAATTATAAATAAGAAAACCTAGAATAGATTTACCCACGAAGAGGAGATGTGCTCCTATCGATTTACATAATTCCTAATGTGTAGTTTAAAGATGTAAGAATATCAACTAATTGACTCTTACTAATCTCAAAAAATATTTTAAAAAACAAAAAATAGATTTCAAATGGTCAAATTTAATAAAAAAGAATAACAATGAACTCTCCAAAAGATGTTCTTCCAAACCAATTGAAAACGATTCGAGTTTTACAAAAAGATTGAAAATCAAAATTTCAAAAAAAAAAATTGTTCACTACAAAAAAGATAAACATAGAAGCCAAATCCGTAGGTTAGCCAAAATCACCATATAATTTGTAGCATCGAATACTACGCGAAGGAGAATCTGTAATGAGAACGAGATGGAGAAAGAGGTGTGAGGATGAAAGATTGCAGGTATATATAAAGAAGGGGGGGTGAGATAAAATTCATTAATATTTTTCTTTTATAACCGAAGAACAATTCATTCTTGAGAATTTATAGAGATTCTTTAGAAGTTATGGAGATAAAGAAGTTATGAGAGAAATACCAAAGGTTATGATTTAAATAGAAAAGAAGGGTTGAGATCTAAGGGTCATAATTTCATAACCTAAAAAAAAGGGTTGAGACCTAAGGGTCATAATTTCATAACCTAAAAAAATTAATCTCTTATAAGTTATGGAGAAATTTTAATGGCCATTTAGTGTACTGCGGTTGAGATTTGATGATAATGAGTTAGATGGTCATGATTTAGTATGACGTTTTGTATAAGGGATTAAGTGAGTGGGTGATCAAATTTCGTTTTTTTTTAGGTAGGTAACTGATCTAATGTCTAAGATTTGATTAAAAACATAACGAACGGCTAGATTTGTCTTTTGGTTTGTCCCAGACAGCATAAAACATTGTGTTTTATATAATAGATTCTAGTAAACTAATAATATTATTTAATTAATTATATAATTATAAATTAACATAATTAAAATTTTATTAATAAAAATAAAATACATAACAAAAATACAAAACTAGATAATAAATAAGACCATATCGTCTCTTAAGATTTAACTAATTTTCTAAGATGAAGCATCACCCCGTCTTGTCCATAAATGTTCAACCAAAGCTTCCGCAACGCGTAACTTTATCTTTAATTCTTTTGTATCGAGATAGGAATTGTGTAAAATTTTCTGTGTCATCTTCTAGGATATTTTCACCCAAATCATGTGTTTGATAAATATGCTCAACATCTTTTTCACGTTCATCCTCTATGATCATGTTATGCATTATAATGCACGTAGTCATTATATCATGGTACACCTTTTTTTAAAAAACGTGTGAGTCTTTTAATAAATGCAAATCTATCTTGAAAACATCAAATGCTCGTTTAACATTAAATGCTCGTTTAACATCTGTGCTACATGCTTCTTGCATTATTGCAAATTTTTTTTTATCTTGAGGGTTAGAGATAGTTTGGACAAGAGTTGACCATTTCGAATATATACCATCTGTCAAATATTAGCCGACATAGTATTCAGCTCTTGGGATATTATATCGTACGGGTGGAGTTTACCATTGGCTAAATCTGTAAAAAAAATTAGATGGTTGTAGTACATTTATGTCATTGTTAGAACCATGAAGTCTGAAATATGAATGTCATATCCAGGTCGTAAGTGGTAACTGCCACGGGCGGACCAACGTAGGGGCCCGTGCCCCATGGCTAAGAGTTAAAACCTTCTACGGGTCTGGAAAATTGAGATCCTTTTTCGGTTAAATTAAAGTAATTGCCAAACCATATCAGAAGGCATCATCTTCTCCAGTGGTCCAGTGACTAACTATTTGTACCTTATGTCACAGGTTTGAATTCCATCATCCAAGTTTTTTAGGGAGGCGCCACTAACATTTACAAGGGGCTTTTTTAAAACTTTCCTATTATTTTGGCCCCTACCATCTTTGTATTTATCCAATAAAGTAATTTGTATCGTCATATTACTCTTATACCCTATGCGTCGTTCATTTTATGTATATCTCCTAAAAATATTTAATTGAACTGCGAATACTAATTATTTATATTTAGATCTTAGTCAAAACAATTCACGGTTAGTTGTAGCCTAATTAGTTGAGAGTGTTGATGTGACACATAGATGTCATTTGTTTGAACAACACATAATTTTTTTTCAGAAATTTAGACTTATAACGAATTTTGGTAGAGCTTAGTAACGAAGCTCCGTAATTCGTCATTGATGATAGTATTAGTTTTCTACTGTTTAAATGTGCCCCCGCAAAAAAAAAATTTGGGTTCGTCACTAGCAACTACCTCTAAAATTGTAGTTGGGTGTCTGCTACGTCCAGAATACTGATCAACCCAACCTGCAGAGTACGTTTTCCAAGTCCATTGCATGTAATTAAGACTCCCCAACATTACTGTAAGGCCTTTTTTTTCACTATTTTGAAGTAATCTTGCAATATCATTAGCATTAGGCGCTCTTAGGTATTGTTCCCCATAAATATCAATAATTACGCGACAAAATCTTTTTAAGGAGTCAGTTGTTGTGGATTGCGCAGTTCTTAAATATTCATCAACTAAGTTTATTGCCTTTCCATACGTTAACATTCGAAAAACAACAATTATTTTTTGCAAAGTTGATAATCCTACTTTATTAATTTACGAATATAATTTTTTTCAAAATAGCTATCATGAGATGTCACTGCATTGGTAATATGTAGAAAAAAATTCATATGTGGAAAAGCATTTGCATTGGAAGAAGATGTAATTTTATCTTGAGATATCTCAAGAACCTATTAAAGGTAACAACAAAAAATTCGAATGTCTATAGACTCGAATTATCTTGAGATATCTTAGATCACTCCAGTCGCCCCATCGGGAGAAAGAAAGAGATTATGAGAAAGAGTATGGAAGACTCGAAAAAGGATTACCTAGATAAAGTGTCTCAGGAAAGAACAAAAATTTGTCAATATTAGAGCAAGTACAAATGGAGAGTATGCAAAAACATGCAACCCTTGTTGAACAAACTGAGAAGCGTCATCTACTTGTGATGTTTCAAACTGAGAACGAAAGTAACAAAATAGAGGTGGAACGTAATAAAGTAGATTCTAATCGTGCACAATTAGAGAACAAATTATTGGGAAAGACCTAAGTTCTATAATAGACCCTGAAGAATGTGAGTATTTGCGGAAACAAAAGCAAGTAATTAATGAGAAAAAATGCTGGAACAAGAGGGTCTTCATCAATTTTTACTTAATATGGAAGTGGTGGATATCGAAAAGAGTACAAAGGTGGTCGATACGGAAGTGGTGAGTATGAAGGTGGTTGACATCAAATTGGTAGATAGGGAAGTGGTAAGTATGGAGACGGGTATGGAGGTGTAGACGGAGGTGAGTCTAGAAGTGGAGACGGAGGTGGGTCTAGAAGTGGAGACGGAGGTGAAGACTTATCGGAGTGTAATTACTCAATAATTTTAGTTTATATTTTCGTATTTTGTAGTAATGTACACATTGTATTATCTCTAATATTATATATTTTTTTTAATATAATATTTATAGATATAATCTATATAATTATATTTAATTTATCAAATTTTAGAAGTTATGATAAATAAAAGTAATAAGTTATAGATTTAAAACTAAATAAAATAAGGGTTATTTCCCAAATGGCCCCCAACTTTGTGACCAGCTTCCTGCATGGCCCCCTACTTTAGCAATAATTCCCATATAACCCCCTTTTTCCGTTATGTTTAACATTCCGTTACTCTCTCTCCTCCATCTCATTTTCTCTCTCAGCCACATCATCTCAGCAAGCCACATCATCATCTTCACCGGCCGGCGACCTTCAAAATTTTTTTTCTCTCTCTTCTCTCTTAAATTTTTTTTTTTAAATCATCTCCTCTCTCTCTAAACTCGTGATGAACCCCCTCCGGCGAAGGGAAACCCCCTTCGCCGGAGTTTAGAGAGAGAGGAGATGCTTTTTTTTAGAGAGAGAAAAAAAAGTTAAAGGTCGCCGGCCGGAAATTTGGCCGGCCGGCGACCCTGCCGGTGAAGATGATAATGTGGCTTGCTGAAATGATGTGGTAGAGAGAGAAAATGAGATGGAGGAGAGAGAGTAACGGAATGTTAAAGATAACGGAAAAAGGGGGTCATACGGAAATTATTGCTAAAGTAGGGGGACAGGCAGTAAGCTGGTCACAAAGTTGGGGGCCATTTGGGAAATAACCCTTAAAATAACAAAGATGCAAATACAAAGACTTAAATAGTGATTTGTGATTCGCGTTAGGAGTGAAACTCCATTTAAGGACTAAAACAATATAGATTATGCCAATATAGAGCTCCAACGCTTGGAGATGCTTTTAGAACTTAGAAGAAATTTTTGATAATTAAATTGTGCGTCGGAAGCATATCTTATGTTGTCTAGAATTTTGAGCGTGCTTGTAAGAGCTTACATTAGAAACAAAACACTGCATTCATTTAGGCTAATTCAAGGGCAGGGGGGAGCAAGGATTTGAATTAAGGCAAGACTAACTTAAAATTACAAAGTTTGAACTCCTACTGTCAAAATGTATAATATTTTCTATCTAAAATTCAAAATCACTTTACAATACAAAACTTTTTATATTATTTGTGTCAAGATATCGATATTTTCTAACTTTATTTTTCAAAATTAATTAGTACCAAAAGAATAGTAAAGAATATGGTTCATCCGATAATAGAAAATGTCCACTGTGAATTGCATTTCAATTGTTAAAGTATGTTTTTAATTGATAAAATAATTTAAATCATTTCTCTTCTCTCGCATATCTTAATATTTTAGTAACAGATTCTATAGGAACTTGACGATCATATTTGGTCACAGCTTATGATGTATCAATGTCACGTAATGACTAACGTACATCGTAGTCCGTTTATATAAAAAAAAAGATGATCGTTAGCCTATGTCTAGTTTGCATTCAAATAGGAAAGTAGATACTTTTGAGAGAAAAGAAAAAAAAAATTAACTCACAAAATATGATCTGAGGAGCATTTTAAAACATTAAACAAATAAGGGGACCAGACTCTGAATAAGTCACAAATTGAGAGCCACGTATAATGAACCTTAAAAGAATAAAGAGAAAAAGGAATGGAATTATCATTCTATCATCAAAATCTCATTTATTTTGTGTGCACAACTTGATTTAAATTAGACGGTTATCATGCTTAATAATATACATTAAAGGTTCTTATGTTGTTTCTAATTCAACAAAAATCATGCCCAAAGGTCATTTTAGTGAAATTGGAGGACTTTTTTTTGATGAAGTGAAATTGGAGGACTTACACTTGATTATTAATATCTGCCATTATAAACTTCTTTTTTTTTGGGGTTAACAAAACAATTACCAGACCGTAGGGGGTTTTTTGTATGGGGAGTCGCAGACAGTCAACGACCAGAAAAAGGAAGTGGGGCCCACCCTTTAACCCGTAACCAGCGCCGTTTACGCTCTATTATTTCCATTTATAGACACCTATCTATCTTCATGTGAAGGTGAGGTGGATACCGGATTTGAAGGTGGGAGTTGAAAATATAGGAGACATAAGAATAGTTAAGAGAGAGAATATGAAAATTTTAGATAGATGAAGTGTTTGGTCTTTGTTCTCTATTTGTCTTGTTCTATTTGACTATTTTGGGTGTTCAATGGAACAAGATTTTAGTGGGTTTAAGGAATCCAAGAAAGTACAAATATTTGAATAAATGGGTTAGTAAGAGATCCTTAATTAAGGGACTTTAATTTGGAACTAAAACTATAGTTATGGGTCTTAAATGATTAGGTTTTAATGCACAAAGTTAGGAATCATGCTTAATCTATGGTATATGTTTTATACTTGTAATCACTTCAAGTTCTTCCTATGCATTGGTACATCCAAAGTGATCTTGTTCTTTATTATTGTCATTCAATTATACAGTATGGTAAATCAACTGTAACTATAACTCGAGAGACTCACAATATATATTATAGAGTTTTTTTTATGGAGTTATAACATAATTGTACTAATCTATTGTGAATAAACTCGAAGATGTGGTTTTTAAATGTTCGCTCATTGTATTCTTATGTTCATAGATTTATTCGTAGGTAGAAACAAGCGTCTACTAAATACATGTGTTCTCACCCATTTCTTACATTCTTTTGTTCGCAACTATACAATTTTTCAATCTTACTTTCGACTAAAAATATTCGATACAGAACACTTAACTTGTAATTTCAAACTAATTTTATTTTGTAAATATTTATTGCTCAAAATCCTACTTAGGCATTTCATCAGAAAAGAGAATATTAAATAATCAATGTTTAATCGCTAACGATTAGAGTGAGATTATAATTAGTTAGAGCATCTCCAATGCAACACTCAAACTCTAAATCTTAGAGTACCACATAGTAATTTTTTTGAGTTTTTCTTTAAATTTTATCTCCAATGCAAACTCAACATGAATCTCTAAAATGATGTGTCAATATTTATTTTAGAGATCATTAAGAAGACACTCTAAATTTAAAGTGTCATTTTGAGAATCACTAAGTGTCGATTTTTAGAGTTTCTTTTGAGTGTTGCATTGGAAGAAATTTTCTAATAAAATATCTCTAAATAGCCAGATAGGAAAGAGACTGTTTAGAGATACATTTTTTTCACACTAGACCCGGGACTTTTAGAGTTTTTCTTGAATCTTGAATTGGAGATGCCCTTAGAGCATCTCCAATGGGACACTCAATCTCTAACACTTAGAGTGCCACATATGACTTTTTGGAGTTTTGGTTAAAAAATCATCTCCAATGGAACACTTTGTTACACACTCTATTATGAGTTGGACATATTTATTATAGAGTGTCTAGAGAGAGAATCTCTAAAATGAGAGTGTCTACTTGAGACTCTCTAAGTGTTACTTTATTATTTCAACCAATAGAAAACTTTGCTTTTCAACTACTTTTTATCTATTGAATTGAAGAGGGACATGTGTATTAAGTAAGAGATTTTAGAGATCTCCATTGGAGACCAAACAAATGTAGAGTGTCTCTATATTGACACTAGGAAAGAGAATCTTTATTTGACACTTGACAACTAGATTTTTAGAGTGTTTATTAGAGTGTCCCATTGGAGATGCTCTTAATAGACAAGTATAACTAATTAAATTGGACTTGGTATCTACAATGTAATAAATAGAGTAACAGCACACGACTCTTTGATGTAGATGGTTAGATACTCCATCTTCAACCCCTAATGTCCTGCAACCTGATTATGGTGGAAGCAGTTTGCCCCATGAATAATTCTATGTAAGTAACACTTAGTAATGATAGAAACCAGAGAAGAAGAACTTTATTAATCTCTTAGAAAACAAGATAGAAACCGATTATTACAAGCTAATGAGCTTTTATAGTTCTTTACTTATTTAGTTAGAGAGAGAGAGAGAAAGATATTCTGTTGTAACAACCTAACTAACTAAATTAGTTATGATTTAGTTAGTTAGGTTGTTATCTATTTTATCTATAGGCACCACGGCCATTGTCTCATATATCTATATTATTAGACTTATATAACACCTCCATCTTCCTTAGTGAGTTATCGTTCTCACACTTGACTTACACCAGTAGTATACTCTAACATCCCCCCTCAAGTTGATGAGTCGAGAAGAACCATTAACTTGTCCCTGAGAGAAAGGAACAGATCCTTAGGAAGACCTTTTGTAAGCAAGTCAGCAGGTTGCTCTTGAGTGGGAATATGTTGAATTAGCAAAGATCCAGAAGTTACTAAATCCCTTACAAAATGATAGTCCGCCTCTATATGCTTTGTCCTTGCGTGACAGATGGGATTAGCAGCAATGTTCTTGGCTCCTAGATTATCACAATATAGGATCATAGGAGAAGAAATAGGATGATGGAGCTCAGTTAACAAGTAGGATACCCATAGCAATTCAGCAGCAGTGGAAGAGAGGGCCTTATATTCAGCTTTTGTAGAAGACTTGGCCACAGTAGGTTGCTTCTTTGAGCTCCAATTCACTAGAGAGTTGCCAAGAACAACACATACACCACTTGTGGATCTTCTGGAGTCTGGGCAGCCAGCCCAATCCGAGTCAGAATATCCCCTCAATTTAGAAATATCCCTTAGAGTAATGGTAATCCCACAGTTGATTGTCCCTTTCACATATCTTAGGATCTTCTTAAGTAATTGAAGATGAGAGGATCTTGGAGACTGCATAAATTGAGCTGCATAATTTACAGCATATGCTAGATCAGGCCTTGTCATAGTTAGGTAATTGAAGACCTCCTATGATGCTTCTATAAAAGGATGGATCAGAGATAAGTTCACCATCATTTTTGGATAATCTGTTAATAGAAACAGGAGTGCAGCTAGGTTTTGAATCAAGAAGATCAGCTTTCTCCAATAATCCAAGAGCATACTTCTTTTGAGTGAGAAATAGTGCAGAGGACTCATCTTTAGTAACCTCAATTCCCAAGAAAAAAATGAAGAGAACCCAAGTCCTCCATGGCAAACTCTTTGCTCAAAGTAGTAATCAATGTTTTCAATAGAGAAGAGCTACTCCCTGTCAAAATGATGTCATCTACATATAATAATAACACCAAGATAGCATCTTTCGAATGTTGGATAAACATTGAATGATCATGAGCACTTTTGACAAAACCAAGTGATAAGAGAAAGGTGCCAAATCTCTGAAACCAAGCTCTAGGAGCTTGTTTCAACCCATAGAGACTTTTGTGTAAATGACAAACATAGGATGGATTAGTAGCATCAATAAAACCCTGAGGTTGTGTCATATAAACATTTTCTTGGAGAAGTCCATGCAAAAAAGCATTAGACACATCTAATTGCTGAATAGGCCAACCATTAGAGACAGCTAAGTTGAGAACAATCCTAATGGTAGCTGCCTTTACCACTGGACTAAAAGTCTCTGAGTAGTCCAACCCATCCTTTTGATGATAACCCTTAGCAACCAAACGAGCTTTATACCTCTCTACAGAATCATTAGAGTTATATTTGACTTTGAATACCCACTTACATCCTAGAAGATTCATTGAGGGATTGAAAGGCACAAGGGACCAGGTGTCATTTTTCTTAAGAGCTGAGAATTCATATTCCATTGCTTTTACCCAATTTGGGTCTTGAGAAGCTTCCTTATAAGTGGAAGGTTCCTTATGATGAAGTAATAATGTGAGATATGACTGAGAGATAGGATGTCTTACTGAAAAGTGGGAAACATAATCAGGAACAAACTTTGGTTTGGAAATTCCATTTCTTAACCTTGTAGTCATCCTATGAGATGGTTCAGCAATTGTTGGTACAGAGGTAGAGCTAAGTTGTGGAGATAACTCAGGTGAAGAAGATTCAGTAGAACCAATAGGATTTATAGAATTGAGAGGTAATTGAAGTACAATAGGAGTACTGTCATCAGTAGGTGAAGTGGAGTTTAACTCAACAAAAGGAAAAGTAAATTCTTCAAAGACTACATTTCTAGAGATATAAATCTTCTGAGATAGTAAGTCCAAGCATTTGTAACCTTTATGAGAGGTACTATACCCAATGAAGACACATTTGGAAGATTTAGGACTGAGTTTATCATTTCTAACAGCTCCTAAGTGAGGATAACATAAACAACCAAAAGTCTTCAAAAGAGAGTAATCAGGAGTTTTATGAAATAGTACCTCATATGGTGATTTGTTGAGAAGGAGTTTAGTTGGAAGTCTGTTTATAGTAAACACAGCTGCAGAAAAAGCCTCAAACCAATAGCATTTGGGAGAGTTGGATTGAAATAGCAAAGCATTACCCATTTCAGTGATTTGCCTATTTCTCCTCTCAGCTCTACCATTTTGCTGAGGAGTGTAAGGGCAGGAACTTCTAAATAGGATGCCACACTGATCAAGATATTGTTTGAAGTCACCTTTAGATAACTCCAATGCTCCATCACTCTGAAAATATTTGATACTAGTAGACAAGAGATTCTCATGTGTAGTTTTGAAGAGTTTAAAATACTTCAAGCTGTCTGATTTGTATTTTAAGGGATAAATCCATAGAAATCTACTATAATCATCAAGAAAAAGGATGAAGTGTTTATCACCTGTGAGACTTGGCTCAGGAGAGGGACCCCAGATGTCATAATGTATTAAGTACAAAGGAGATTCAGTAAAACTTTCAGAAAGAGAGAAAGGAAGAAGCTTGCTTTTGGCTAATGAACAAGAGTGACATAGGGTTTTAGGAGGTTTATCTTGGACTTGAATTAGCTTGTTCCTTGATAGCAAATGAACAATTGAGTCTGAGGTGTGACCTAACCTTGTGTGCCAAATGGAAAAAGGAGCCGCCAAAGATACCATATAGGTGTGATTAGAAGATGTATCTTCTATATCAAATATAATAGGGTAAAGATGATTGGTCATTGTGCCTTCATTTAGAACTTCATCAGATCAAAGATCCCTAATTTGATAGCCCCATGGAGTGAATCTCATTGAGCATTGATTATCATGTTTAAACTTTGAAATGGACAGTAAGTTCCTTTTGAGTTTAGGAACATAAAGAACATTAAACAAATCAAATGTATGAGATGAAGTTATAAGTTGTGCATTACCAGTAGCATTGATCGGAATTGAGAGTCCATTACCAACCATTACAGAGTCTGATCCTTCATACTTCTGTGCATTTAGAATTGTTGAAGAATCATTTGTCATGTGAGAAGTTGCTCCTGTGTCAGCTAGCCAAACCTTCTCAGTTATAGTATGATTTACTTCATTAGAGGATTTCTCCTGTGATGGTATTATAACAACCATATTTGCTTCTTCACAAGCAAATTCTTCTGAACCATAATCGAAATTTGATTCATATAACTCCTCATCAGTAGGAGGACAATTTAACACTTTATCATCTTTGATATCATCTGTACTTTCAAAGAGGTGTATACCAGCAAAATTCCCTTTTTGAGGTCGAATTGGCTGATTGAATTTCTTATATTCATTTTTAGCATTTGGATTCTCATTTTTAGCATATGGATTTCGAACTGCATCATCAGGTGCATACCTATAACGACACTTAGAGGCAAGATGTCCCCATCTTTTACATATACCACATGGAATAGAATTGAAATCAAAATCAGAGGCAGAATTATCTGAATTTTGAGTAGAGGATGAAGGAATAGTTTTATTTGACTGATTAAATGATCGAACTTGATGATTAGAATAAGGAACTCTGTGTGACTGATAAGAAAGAGATGATCGATTAGGAATGTGATAAGAATTTGGATTTCTAGATGGAAGATTCTTAGCAAAATAAGTTGTGGCTTCATCCTCTTGTAATTGAGATTTCATCCATTGTTCATGGTGAATAATTCTCGTGCGCAATTCACCAAACGAAATAGGTGTGTCTCGATTATGAATAGCAACCACAAATGATCTATATTCTTTACCAAGACCTTTCAAAACTATCCTACTGAGTTCCTTATCTGATAATCTTTCATTAACAGCAATTAGAGAATCAGAAAGTACCTTAATCCTTCTAAGATAATCAGTAGCAGTAGAATCACCTCTCTTGATATTTTGAATCTGCTCACGAAGAGAAGCAATTTTAGCCTCATATTCTTCAACATAATTCTGTTCAAGGAACTTCCAAATGTCTCTCGAAGTCTGAAGCCCTAACACATCAGAAGAGATCGAGTGAGTGAAAGTGGCTTTCATGCATGATTTGACGAAGTTATCAGTTTTTCGCCATTGAAGAAACAATGGATTTGGAATTTCAATATTGTTTTCAACTATTGATTTGACTAGAATCACGATCGAACCATCAACGAATCCATAAAGATCGGTGCTAATTAGAATAGCTTCAAATTGATCTTTCCAGATGAGAAAATTTGTTCCATCAAGTTTTTCGGAGACAAAACTTGCTAGATTAGCAATTGAAGTATTCGGTGAAGTAAAATTAGGAGAAGAAACTGAGTGAAATGATTGTGACGCCATTATAGAAGAAAGAGATGAAGATTTCTGTAGTTTCTAAAGGAAATCGATGAAGAAGAAGATCGAAAGAAGAAGAGGATCGAAAAAAAATCAAGGCTCTTATACCATGATAGAAACCAGAGAAGAAGAACTTTATTAATCTCTTAGAAAACAAGATAGAAACCGATTATTACAAGCTAATGAGCTTTTATAGTTCTTTACTTATTTAGTTAGAGAGAGAGAGAAAGATATTCTGTTGTAACAACCTAACTAACTAAATTAGTTATGATTTAGTTAGTTAGGTTGTTATCTATTTTATCTATAGGCACCACAGCCATTGTCTCATATATCTATATTATTACACTTATATAACACCTCCATCTTCCTTAGTGAGTTATCTTTCTCACACTTGACTTACACCAGTAGTATACTCTAACAAGTAAATGTAGGATTGTAAGATTCCCTTAAGAGGTTTTATATGACTTAGAGCGTGAAATATTATAAATGATTATACTGATTATTTAGTTCATGATGTATCTTCAATCCTATATTCATGACGATTTAATGGTGTTGAGCCATATATTGATTAGCATTAACAAGTCAATGAGTGCACTGGTTGACTTTGATAAAACCAACATAAGGGACTAAGGGTGGACATGAAAGAGCTCTCCCACCTAAGCCTTTGAATGAGAGCTCGACTATCATAAGCATCTTGAACTTAATTTGCCATAACTTAAAGGCCAGCAAAAGAATGAGTTTGAATTATCTCTACAACTAGAGCCATGCAACGGGAGGTCTATAGAAGCGAGCTCGACAGCTTGAGCTCCGCTCTGCCTGAGAGAAATTTCGGTTATACGGAAGGTACAATCGTGTCGAATTTCTGTTTTCAAATTCGAGAAAATGTGACCATACGACCATGATTAGAAAGATTCCATTGACGGCTCTGCCATGTTGCCTTCGTTAAGCTGGTGATTTACCAATGTCTTGCACGCTAATATAAACAACACATGTTTTCCTTAAAAGAGATCTGATCCTTAACGTCATGTTTTAATACTGACTTTCAACCTAGAACACTGAACAAACTTGAGAAGTGCTTTTCCAAGCACCCCTCCGTCAAACACCATGGACGGGGATCAAAGTCTTTGAGGCGAAAAAGAAAAACTCCAAAAAAATCAAAGAATTTTGAGAAAAAAAAAATGGTTTCCATGAGGAAAAAAAAGAGTCCATGGGTATATAGACCGAAATAATGTTTAAAAAAGGTTTATGATCCAATCTTCCCAAAATATGGATATTTAGTCCTTTTAGGTTATGGACATAAAAACCCTCACTTTCTAAACACAACACCGTCAATGTCCCACTCAAATTTCGCGCGTTTTGGAAAGATAGATTTGTGCGTGATTTGGGGGATTTATTAGCAAAAAATGGATTGAAACAAATCATAATTTCTCTGTCCTCTAAACAGATTTGGAAATCAAATTTTCTCTTTCCTATTATCCGAATCAATCCGAAACCAAAATCCTAACAAAAAAAAAACGTCATCACCACGGATATCTCCAAATCAATTTTCTCTCTCTTCTTTACAGATTTGGAAACCAAATCAATTTTCTCTATCTTACTGTGTAAACTTTTTTTTCGATTCAAATCAATTTTCTCTCACTTAACTTTCAGATTTGGAAAGAGTATATTTTCTGGGATCAATTTAGCGTGATTTGAGGGTTAATATACAAAACATATATATCACTTTCTCTCACTTAACTTTCAGATTTGGAAATAGTATATTTTTCTGGGAACACTAAAGCAGCATTTGTTCGTTTTTACTCATACATAAATACACATCGAATACAAATATATGAAACAAATACGTAAATTATGTGTTATTTAAGACGAGAAAACCATTATTTGTCATGTATACAACGTAATTTATCAAATGTATGTGGGTTTTGTTCAATAAATTACACATAATTTCTTTTACATTACACATCGTTTACATTCTGTAAAAAAAAAAACGTACAAAATCTTCTCTGGTTCAAAAATGGTGTTCATCCATGTACTCTCCATTTGTAGTCTTGAGCAGGACAAACAACAGTTACACTATATTGTCGAAGAGCATATCCAAATGCTTTTGCACCACCAGGAAACAACTGACCAACTTCAGTAAATATTTTATCAGAGCCATCAGGTTTTAGTTTCGTTGACTTACTTTGATTTGATGATTCTGTTTGAAATTTCATCTGTTATATCAAATCTACACACATAAATACACATATATTAAAAAAAATCATATATTGTATTATAAACTACATGTACAGTTCTGTAAATTATGTATAATGTATGTCAAATTTTGACAATATTTGAAGGATTTGAGTAGTTTGGTAAGGCCGCGGCTTTGGGGAATAAAGAAAATTCCTTTGGGAATAAATTCTCGAGGGAATCCAGATTTTTTTGAAAATTCTCCGGGGAATAAATTTTTATGGGGTATACAGAATACATTTTTTTGAAAGTTCTCCTCCATCTCATCTGTTCTCTTTGCCACTTCATCTTCTCGCCACCTCATCATCTTCTCCGGCGAAGGTCGTAGGCCGGCCAATTTTCCGGCCGGGCCACCTTCAAACATAAAAAAAAAAAAAAATTCTTTTTTTTCTCTCTTCCTCTCTCTCTCTCTCTAACACTCCGGCGAAGGGAGACCTTCGCCGGAGGTCTGGTCTGTCCATGAACATACCAGATCCAGTCTGTCCGTGGACAGACTTTGGAGGTCTGTCCGTGGACAGACCTTGGAGGTCTGCCCGTGAACAGACCTTGGAGGTCTGCCCGTGAACAGACCTTGGAGGTCTGTTCATGGAGGTCTCCGGAGAAGATGATGAGATGGCGAGAAGATGAGGTGGTAGAGAGAGGTGATGAGATGGAGGAGCCTTCTAAAATTTGTTTTATTTTGAACTCCCAAAATTAGAAGCCCCTTAGCAATAAAAAGAAACACAAAAGTCAATCTTATTTGACTAATTTTAAGAAAAGTCCTTATTACCCGGAGAATTTTTTTTATTCCCCAAAGAAGGGGCCTTTGGTAAGCTTAACAAGGCTACTGTTTTGTGTGAAAAGTACGCGTAATGGTAAATAAATAATACATAATTTATGTGCACTTTTGGTAGTTGTTCTGGGAAAAAAATCACGAGAAATGTTGGATAAATTTTTCATACGGTATGAACTTTTGGTAAAATGTTTTTGATACCATTGATAAAGTACGTATAATTTGTATGATAAATACACATATATATCATTCAGTAATAATAACAACTTACTGGAAATTTTGCGTAATGTACTGTAAAGTATGGGAATGTATCGTACATTACCTATATTGTATATTCTGTTATGGGAAACCGTACGGATAATCACCAGGTTCCAAAGTTCTACGGACGAATAAATATGATCTGAAGAAATATCATAAACCACAGAAGATTAAACATAAATCTAAAGAGATATGATATTATCATTGAATGCAAACATAAAATATCAAATTTGAAGGAATCGTTGAATAAGGAATAAACATCAAGATCTAAAATAGTTTTGAGAATTTTAGAGAGAGAAAATAAACATCATACATTAGAAGTTAATGAATTAGTAAACATATCTTATAGAATTGGATCATAAATCTGATATGATCCATAATAGAGCAACATAATCTGATAATTTAACATGAGAAATAATATTAGATCTTAACAATGGTGATTATAATGAATTTCACAGTGTTAAACCTGATAAAAGATGAATGTTTACACAACAATCATACTATCATAAATTTATGTTTTATGTTTTTGTTTTAATTTTTGTTTTAAGTGTTTAAGTTGTTGTCCAAATTAAATTTCTTTAAATACTATCATACTTATTAAGTCTTAAAGCGTGACTTTGGTGAACCAAAGTAATTTTGTCCTGTGAAACCCGGGGAAACCCTAAGTCGCGTAGCCTAGAATTCCCGTGTTAGCCGGTGAGGGCGTTGTAAGGGATTGGCGTAAATCGTTGACAGTGATCAGGAGCAAATATGCTTGGGATAACCAGAGCCATGTCTAAAAGACATGATAAGGCTAATAGTAGCTGTAATAAAGAAATTTTGTTAAAAGAAAATTTTGAAAAATCTTTACAAAACTGGAATTTACCAGTTCAAAGTTCTGTTTATAAACAGAAAGGAACTTTTGAATTCACCTCTGATTATATCGTAAAGACTGTAGAAGAGGCTATACCCTTAACTGAGGGTTATAACTCATTCCAACTGTTGTCAAAAAATTTGATTGATAAACATAGACAACAATACAAATTCTTGCATATTGGGTTAATTCAAGCAGGTTTGAAACCTGCTACCCGTTTAGGCTTAAACACGTCCGCAATTATTTGTGTACGTGATAAAAGGCACAACAAATTTCATGACTCATTACTTGGAATAGTGGAGTCTAGTCTTTGTGACGGACCCATATTCTTTTCGTGTTTTCCAAATTTTACTCTGTCATTAAACGACCCCACAATTATGCACTCTCTTTGCCTTGACATTAAATCTGATGGATTTAATATGATGCAAGGAGCTGAAAACATAATCCTTATTTACAGGATTCAATATAAAGTTATGAACACCGTAGTACCCAAGATGAAAAATATTTTACAAGATCAATCTTCTGGAGAATATGTTCTTATCAGAACAAAAAAATAATGAAAATAAATTTCAAGTAAATAAGCTTGCATCTTCTTACAAAAAGAAAATGGCTTATAATATTCCTGCAAAGCCCTATTATCATAGGCCTACACCTGTAGACCTTCAATTAGAACAACATGATGAATTCATGACTGTTCAATTTGATGGAAAATCCATTAATGAATGGAATATAGATGGCATGTCAGAATACCAAATGCAAACGGTATTGCACTACATGACTATGTATGCAACTGCTTGTAAAGCACATGGTAATTCTGATCAAAATATTGCCAAAGCCTTAATTCAAGGATTTACTGGTCAATTGAAAGGATGGTGGGATTTCTACCTTCCTGAAGAAGCCAAAATACATATTTCACAGGCTGTTAAAACAGAAGTTAGAGACAATCAGGCTGTACAAGTTACAGATTGTGTCAATACACTTTTGTATACAATAGCAAAACATTTTATTGGCACTACATCGTTGCTTATTGATAGATCTCAAGAGCAACTGATGAATTTAAAATGTCAGAACTTATCTCAGTTCAAATGGTATAAAGACGTATTCTTTTCAAAAGTCTTCACCAGACATGATAGTCAAAATGATTTTTGGAAAGAGAAGTTCTTATCAGGACTACCCCATTTCTTTGCGGAAAAAATACGCAATCGTATTAAGCAAAGACACAATGGAATTATTCCTTATTCCGAATACACTTATGGGGATTTATCCTCAGAAGTGGTTGCTGAAGGCATTAATTTATGCAATGAAATAAAATTGCATAGACAAATCCAAAAGGAGAAAGTCCTTGGCAAAAGAATTATAGGGGACTTTTGTGAGCAAATTGGCTTACCACCTATTGGAACCTCTATCGAAAATAGAGGGAAAAGGACCAATAAGGTCTATGCCAAGCAGAAGTATTTTCCCAAACAGAAAAAGAAAAAAAATTTTAGAGGAAAGAAAAGGAAGTCTGAACCTGAGAATAATTCTCGGCAAAAGACTATCCCTGTCTGCTGGAAATGCCAGAAACCTGGCCACTACGCTAATAAGTGTAGAATGAAAAAGAAAATCAATAGCCTGAATATTGATGAAGGCCTTAAGAGGTCACTTGAAAAATTACTTCTTAATGAAGAAGGAAAAAATTTTAAAGTAGCCGCTATTGCAGAAGACAATCCTGAGGAAGAATCATCTTCTGAGGGATCTGTTGATCAAATAGAAGAATCTGAGGATGACTCTTGCGAAGGAAATTGTGATTACTACAAAGCCTTATGTCAGGCAAATGGTCTATTTCCTTTAACAAAAGAGGATAATTTCATCCTTGACCTTATTGATCAACTTTCTGATCCCATTGCTAAAAGACAAATGCTTCAAAAGTATTTAGAAGATTACAATGGAAAGAAAGGTGACAAAAGGTTAAAATTTGAAGAGCCAGAGACTTATAGTCTAAAAGAAATTTTACAAAGAGCTAAGACTTCAGTTTCAAAAGAAGAAACTCCTGGAGAATCTTCTCGCATTAATGAATTACTGCATGAAGTCAAAGTTCTCAAAAGAGAAATTAATACTCTTAAATCTAGAGTAACTTCTCTTGAAATTAAAAAGGATAAAACTATTCTTTCTGAGTCTGATTCTGATCATGAGTCAGATGAAGAAGAATGGAATTCCTTAAAGGAAAAATTAGATACTTTACTGTTAAAGTATCTAATTTTTCCTTTAAGGAATTCCATTCTTCTTCATCTGACTCATGATCAGAATCAGACTCAGAAAGAATAGTTTTATCCTTTTTAATTTCAAGAGAAGTTACTCTAGATTTAAGAGTATTAATTTCTCTTTTGAGAACTTTGACTTCATGCAGTAATTCATTAATGCCTTCAGCAACCACTTCTGAGGATAAATCCCCATAAGTGTATTCGGAATAAGGAATAATTCCATTGTGTCTTTGCTTAATACGATTGCGTATTTTTTCCGCAAAGAAATGGGGTAGTCCTGATAAGAACTTCTCTTTCCAAAAATCATTTTGACTATCATGTCTGGTGAAGACTTTTGAAAAGAATACGGCTCTGATACCACTCTACTGACTTGGCTCTGATACCACTCTTTACACCATCAGGATTATTAATCATGTTGTAACGGTCACATTCATGGGAATGAAACCGTTTTGTAACGGCCACATTCATGGGAATGAAACGGTCGTAATTAACTCGCTATTTAGTATAGCGGTTACAATGGATTAATTGCTGGCTATTAATCTTTGTGATTAATTGTAGCTATGAGAAACTATATAAATAGGTCTCATTTGTGTTCTTGAAAAACACACAAAAAACTACACTAATAATCTCATTCAACATACTCTAGTATTACATGGTCTAACCATCGATAGACAAGGATTTAAGGGGTGGATATTCCGATTGCTCTAGTAGTGATTCGGACACATACATTGTAGCAAGTCGGCGACGATCGTGGGCAGATTAGCTGCAATTGGACGATCAACCGCTTCCGCACAAAGGTATGAATTAACCTATTATGACCAACAGTGGTATCCGAGCCGAAATTGTTCGCTCCTGCCTCTTGTTCGTCGATAATGGAGTTTCCAATTACAATTTCATTTTATTTATATAAAGAAAAATTGAAATTGGAAATCACTTGAAATGTGAATGTAAACTTATGATTAAATCTGTCGGATAGTGTCATTAGCCAGATAATAATATGATTTGATTGGGACTCAAAGAAAAAAATTATTCGTAGAGTCCATAATCAACTATGTCTCTCTTATTTCCATCCCCATACATGAATACAGAAGATATTAAATTAAGGGTCTCTACTGTTAGGACCTATTATTGTGTATGGACACATTTGTTTTTTGGTTGACATATCAAATAATTCAATTTGGGTAACCAAATTAAATTTTGGCTACTGGGATTAGGTTACTATAGGCAATTTTTTTTTTTAAAAGAGTAACCCAACCCAAATAATAACAAACGACCAAGATCTATGTGATCCTGTTGTAACTCGTTTCCGAATTTGTTTTGGATTGGATGGGATGTTATTATTTCAAATGAGTTAATACATGTGTGTATTTGTTTAATATGCATGTGTAGCATATTTAATCATGATATAACTATGAGAGTTCATGTCTATATGATTTATATATGTCTGTGTGACCTATATAATTTATAAATTAATTTTTTACGAATATGATTTGTGAAATCAAAGGGTCCCATAGATGTGTTCTATGAAGTAATTAAATTATGGAATTTCTAGTTTATATCATGAATGATGATAATGAGCTTAGCGAATTTTTCGAGTGATTGATACAAATGATGAAATCTCGATAATTTAGTTAGAAATAAAAATAGTGCCTAATTAATATCCATTACATTGTGCATAATTGTAGATGACAACTAAGAGTATGATTGGAGACTTGTCCACGAATGAAAAACTAGATGGTACTAACTATGACATCTGGCATAGGAAGATTCAATATCTCCTTAATGAACGCGAGGTTTTAGACAACTTATCCATTGTTATGGTTGAACCTAAGGATACCGAAAGTGATCGGTATAACCAAGAATTAACAGCATACCAAGAATGGTCCAAAAAGGATCGTTCGGCGCGCTATACTATGTTGTACTGCATGCACAACGATCTGATTGGGGAATTTGAGAATTGTCTCACGGCTAAGGACATGTGGGATAAGCTTAAGGTCAAGTTCGGTCAAACATCTGCTACCAGGCTTCGTGCCTTGACTTTGAAATGGATGAGATACACTATGGATACAAGTCATAGTGTGGCTGAACATCTTCGAATCATGAGTGCTATGATTCGTGACCTGAAAGCTGCTGGGCGAGAAGTTGACGATGAGGAGCAGGTTCTCAATGTGATCCGTTCACTTCCTGATGAACCTGTTAGCTGGGCTAATTTTAAACTCCTCATGGCTCATAGTGAGCATGTCAAGACATTTTCTGAGATTGCTAGACACCTTGAGATGGAGGTGGAGCGTCAGAAGGCAATTGCGCCTTCACATGTTGCTTTTGTAGCTCATGGACGCGAGTCGAAAAAGGCGAAACATCGATCTAAGCGATCTAAGAAGGCTCGTTTTTCTCAAAACCATGGACCTGAAGGTGGTGTGGCTAAGCAACCAAAGGCAAAAGGCCGTAAAGAGGTTAAAATTGCACTTGTGAAGTGCTTCAACTGTGGAAATAAAGGTCATTTCGCTCGAGACTGCTCGGAGCCGAAAAAGGTACCTTACCATATTGTTACTCATGAAACTTATGTTTGTTCCCACGCATTAGTTGCTAATCACCTTCCTAATTGGATTGTAGATACGGGAGCCAGCAAGCATGTAGTTCATGATCGAGCTGGGTTTGTGGAATACCACCGTGTGCCCGTGGGTTCACAAACTGTTATGTTGGGCAACGGAACCAAAGAAGATGTTCTTGGTATTGGTACATACAAGCTCAAGTTACGAGGAGGCAAAACGTTACTTCTTCATGATACTCTCTACGCACCTGGGGTGCAATGTTGCTTAGTTTCTGTTGTTGCTTTGTTAAAACTTGGTTTTTCCTTTTATTTTCAACTAAACATTTTGGATATTATGTATCATGGCGATTTGTTCGGCCGTGGGTGCATGAAAGACAGTTTCTTTGTACTTGATTTGGATTATGATTCTGATAATAATTTTATGCTTGCGGTTGCTTCTAACTTTGATATTCATTCTGAATCTGTTAAATGGCATGCTAGACTTGGTCATATTGGGCAAGATAGGATGAGTAGACTTGCAAAAGGTGGTCTCTTAGATCAGCTCACTAAGGTTGAGCTACCTAGGTGTGAGCCTTGCTTAGCTGGTAAAGCTACTAAGAAACCTTTTGGCAAGGCAATGAGGGTGTCGGTTCCTCTTGAGTTAATTCATTCTGATATTTGTGGGCCTGTTAATGTTAAGGCACGTCATGGCGCTGTTTATTTTCTCACTTTTATAGATGACTACTCACGATATGGGTATGTGTACCTATTATCGCATCGCCACGAAGCCCTTAATATGTTTAAGCGTTTTGTAGCGGAAGTAGAGACCAAATTAGATCGAAAAGTAAAGACACTTCGAACTGATCGTGGTCGTGAATACCTTTCTGATATGTTTAAAGGGTTTTGTGAGGAAAAAGGTATTCAAAGACAACTCACGATTCCTTATACTCCGCAACAAAACGGTGTAGCGGAGAGGAGAAATCGTACGTTACTGGATATGGTTAGGTCAATGATGGCGCAAGCCAATCTTCCTATCAGGTTTTGGGGAGATGCTTTGCTTACATCAACTTATATTCTTAACCGTGTGCCAAGTAAGAGTGTGTCTACCACTCCATATGAGTTATGGAATGGAAGAGTGCCTTCCTTGGATCATTTACGACCTTGGGGTTCGGCTGGCTATGTGCACAACCAAAACCACAAGTTTGGTAAACTTGGTCCAAGAGCGACTAAGATGGTGTTCATAAGGTATCCTGAGCATTCTAAAGGTTATGTAATGTTCGGTGAACAACCAAACAGTGGCTTGACAGAAGTTGACACCCGCAACGTTGATTTTCTTGAGGATGAGTTCCCAAGTATTGGTGAAATTAAAAAGGATCTTGAGTTGTATGAGTTACAAAATGACTTGGAACTATCTCTTGGTGAGTGGGAGAAATTAGGTTCTAACCAAGGCACCAAGGATAGTGATGTTCCACCAAATGACCGAAATATTAGGAGTAGTCCTATAATTTCGGATGAGGGACGTCTGTCTGCTTTAGGTGATCAACCAGAGATCGAGGTAGTCCCCGTATCTCAGGTAGAACAAGAGGTGTGTCCTCAAGTTTCTGAATCTACTAATCTTAGTGATAGTGGGAGAGATCAGTCCAGCAGTCAGATAGTCAGTCAAGATCCTATAGTACGAAGAAGTGAGCGTGGAAAAGTACCTCGTCGATTTTTTCAGATCGAAGAGGGAGCATTCGTTTGCACTCCTTTGGATGTTGAGGAGCCCACTTCTTTTACTGAGGCTTTAGATTCGCCAAATCATAAAGAATGGATGGATGCCATGAGAGAAGAAATGACCTCGATGGAAAAGAACCATGTCTGGGAACTAGTTCAACTCCCTACTCATCGTAAATCTATTGGAAGCAAGTGGGTTTACAAGATCAAGAGAAAAGCTGATGGGTCAGTTGATAAGTTTAAGGCTCGATTAGTGGCGAAAGGTTTTACCCAGATTGCTGGTTTAGACTTTGATGAGACATTTTCTCCTGTGGTGAGATTTGCCTCTATTCGTCTGCTTCTAGCTTTGGTTGCTCACTTGGACTTAGAGTTGGTCCAAATGGACGTAAAAACTGCTTTCCTTAATGGTACACTTGAGGAAGAAATATATATGGATCAACCTATTGGGTTTGTCTCGAAAGGTCAGGAAGACAAAGTGTGTCGACTTAAACGATCTATATATGGTCTTAAGCAGTCATCCAGGCAATGGTACTTCAGATTCCATGAAGCCATTACTTCTTTTGGTTTCATGATGGTTGATGAAGATCATTGTGTGTATGTTCAGAAAACATCAGAAGGAATCACATTTCTTTCTTTGTATGTTGATGACATACTGTTGGCTGGAAATAACATGGAGATGATCAACACCACTAAAGAGTGGTTGTCCTCTGTCTTTGAGATGAAGGACTTGGGTGAAGCAAGGTATGTCCTTGGCGTGGAAATTATAAGAAACCGTTCTAAGAGACTTCTTGGGTTATCTCAAAAGTCTTACATTGGGAATGTCTTGGAACGATTTCGAATGCATAACTCCAAACCTGTTGATACTCCTGTCGAGAAGGGTCTAATTTTGAGTCTTGATCAGTGTCCGAAAACAGATGAAGAAAGAAAAGAAATGAGCAAAGTTCCTTATGCTAGTGCAATAGGGAGCTTAATGTATGCCATGTTATGTACAAGGCCAGATATTTGTTTTGCGGTTGGCTTGGTAAGTCGTTACCAAAGTAACCCAGGACCTGCTCATTGGCAAGCAGTCAAGAGAATCTTGCGTTATCTTCGTGGTACAAGTGATCTTGTTTTATGTTTCCAAGGTGGAAATATGAGGTTACAAGGATACTCAGATGAGGATTTCAGCGGCGATTTGGATGAGTCTAAATCGACTTCCGGGTATGCTTTTATCCTTGGTGGAGGTGCTATATCCTGGTGTAGTAAGAAGCAAGATTGTGTTGCTTTATCTACAATGGAAGCAGAATACGTTGCATGTTGCCTAGCTGTGCAAGAAGCTATTTGGTTGAAGAGTTTTCTACATGATCTCAACGTCACTCCTAAGGTTGATGAACCTGTAGACATGCACTGTGATAATACTGCTGCTATACAGTTCGCTAAAGATCCAAAGTTTCATAAAAAATCCAAACATATTAGGAGACGCTTTCACTTTGTTAGAGAGGCTATCAGAAAGAAAGATGTTGTCATTAATTACATACCCACTAGCATGATGGTTGCGGATCCCTTGACTAAGCCAATTCCTAAGAGTGCTTTTGTAGCCCATGTGAAGAACTTAGGATTGCGTAGGTTGTAGTCGTTGTTTATTAAGGGAATATATTTGTAATGGACATGTATTGAGCATCAATGAAATAAATTTGTTTGTTTCTTGGAAATGTTCAATTGTTTAATTAGGCACTTGAAAATGTCACCAGGTTTTATGATCGACCTATTCACACAGGTGATCGCCCTGACACTTGTGTAGTGTGCAGGATGAGACTTAGTCGTATTGGCATTGTGTGTGTGCAATATGGACTACCATCATACATGTGTTGTAGAATTGATAGTCGCCTTAGTATGTCTAAGATGAGACTCAGTGGGAGTCGAATGTGAAATTTCCCGCTTTCACATTAAACCTTAAAGCCGAATAATTGAGTGTCAGATCGTACATTGTGTATGTAGATCGAGTGGCTCAGGTTAGACACTTGTGTAGTATCTAGACTTAATATTCGCATAACATAGAAGAGTGACATGCCCATCTAAGTGGGAGCTATGTTATGGCATACATATCATACTGTATGTGCTTTATGACGACCAATAGGGAGTAACAAAAGAATCCCTACTTTGTCACTGTGTGAAACCTATACTGGACGATGCCCGTTGACTTAGAACTATGTTTTGAAGTTAAGGTTCGATGATGCTACTTTAACATGTTTCCAAAGGGTTACGAAGTGTCGATCCAGCGGCACATGTTAGGAAAGCAGTCAAGCTAAGATGGATTAACATGAGTGTCTAAGGGAGAATGATTCCTATATCACCACCATGACCTGGCCAGGGGTTATACTGTGTGTATAACTAAATGAAACAATATTGCGTATAGGGACTGTGTATGCAATCGGTGATAGTCGGATAATTCGGGGTATCAAAAAGCATGAAAGTGTTATGTTAGTTAGATGGTTGCTTAACGTAACATTGCTTGTTACTTTGTGGTCGCACGCCTTATTTCCTGTATGAAATATGTGATA
Organism: Eschscholzia californica; assembly: GCF_041429995.1. Classification (NCBI taxonomy): domain Eukaryota; kingdom Viridiplantae; phylum Streptophyta; class Magnoliopsida; order Ranunculales; family Papaveraceae; genus Eschscholzia; species Eschscholzia californica. The sequence goes on along the minus strand of NW_028238461.1, from coordinate 41,204,653 downwards.
CGTTCTTGTATAGATTGAATGAGTACGGTCTGTATGACCATGAATGAGTACGGTCTTTGTGATCGAGTTAATGTGTATGGCCTGTGTGGCCGAGTGGGAGTTATTAATCATGTTGTAACGGTCACATTCATGGGAATGAAACCGTTTTGTAACGGCCACATTCATGGGAATGAAACGGTCGTAATTAACTCGCTATTTAGTATAGCGGTTACAATGGATTAATTGCTGGCTATTAATCTTTGTGATTAATTGTAGCTATGAGAAACTATATAAATAGGTCTCATTTGTGTTCTTGAAAAACACACAAAAAACTACACTAATAATCTCATTCAACATACTCTAGTATTACATGGTCTAACCATCGATAGACAAGGATTTAAGGGGTGGATATTCCGATTGCTCTAGTAGTGATTCGGACACATACATTGTAGCAAGTCGGCGACGATCGTGGGCAGATTAGCTGCAATTGGACGATCAACCGCTTCCGCACAAAGGTATGAATTAACCTATTATGACCAACAAGGATCATGGAAGAAAGAAATATATTGTTAGTTAGAAAGAAAGAAATAAAGTGGGAAATAGGAAGTAGCGTGGAATTCTCAAGGTTAGTGGAAGAATGGGTGATGATGAAATTAAATGGTAGTGTGGAATGTGGAAAGAAGAAAAGGAGAATATTATTTAAAATTATTGTTGTTGTTGTTACAAGATGAGTGACCATCTCCTTATGGCACCGTTTATATAGATACTAAGAGTAACCGGATGACCTATAAACCGGTTACCGGGAACTTGAGTAGCAAGTAAAAGTAACCCCGGGTGCTCATTGGGCCCCATCGTCAGGTTATTAGTACTGCTAGAGCACGTTCCTTTACAAAAGATAATTGGCATTTTATGCCGACACCAAAAAGAAAAGAAAAATGACCGACAACCTAAAGTGCGAATATTTAAAGTAACTACAATTGTGGTGGATATAATAATATCCTTTTTTACAAAATGCTTGACTTTAATAAAAGCGATCATAATTGAGATTTAGACTTTTATGCAAATGGGTCCTGGGAATCTTGCATAGAGTCATCATCTTCAGTGTCATCATCTTCATCAGATGAGTTGTTTAAAATTTCTCTCAACTGCTTCTTTAGGTCTGACTTTGAGGATGAAGCGAGCAGTTCCTTAAGAAGTTCTGAGACATCCTTTTTAGGAGCTTTTGGTGGAGGTGCTGGTTCAAATGAAACAATTCCTTTTTCAGAAAATATCGAATCCTTAAAGAATTCAAATTTATCCCACCATTTAATAAGAATTCTTCTTCCCAAATAAGGGATATGAGAGACTGTTATCTCAAATTTTTTAATAGGAAGATTTGCAATAACAACGTCCCATCTAGCTATCCATGGAACCTGATAATAAGCTGCAAAGATAAGCTCGGGATTTTTTAATGATGGGTTAGATTTAATAAAATCATCAAATATATTCCTAACTTTGTCAGGGAAAATTATAGGGTGTGATCCCCAAGTGTAAAACCATTTGATGAACCACTGTGGAAGATTAGTGGTGTTGAAATCACGAAATTGGAGGAACCAACTGTGTTCCTTTAGTCTATTCTCATAACAGAAGGCTCCTTCCCAGGCTTTAATGTAGTCGAAGTAGTTAAACCAATATTTATCCAATTCTCTTCTTCCAGCTCTGGGTATTTCATGATATTTGAATAAATCACCCTGCCAATTTTCAGGGGTAACAACTTTCTTAATAAAGGCTTTAGAATAAGCCCATTCTGCACCTGACCTTATGACAGAATCAAAATCCACTGATTGAGTTACTTGCAGGATTGCGCAGTAAAAATTGTATTTCTTAGGATAAAGGAATGGGTCTGCTGATTCCCTAAGGTAAAAGGATGAAGTTTCAACTGGAGAAAGATGAGCGTATTTTAGCTCAATAGGAGCTATCCATATAGTAGTGTAAGGAATATATGGATAGATATATTCATTAGTCTGATTAGACTGAATTGCTGCTAAATAAGCATCTTCTCTTAATTTTAACTCCTTAGGAGTCGCCTTTAAGGCTTCAGCTTTAAGCTGTTCCGTTGTTTTACTAATCATAGTCTTATAAGACTGAGAACTCGCGCTTGAGGGAGAAACTGCCAATTTAGCTTTCCCTTTTCCATTATCAGACTTCTTGCTCATGACCCTGCAAAAATTCTCGAGTCAAGAAATCAGGTAGTGAATTACTACTTCCTTTGATAAATTCAATGTCAAAATCAAACACAGACAATATGCCTTGCCATCTGGCAAAAATTTGTTTTGATGCTATATTTTTAACATCTTTTTCTAAAACATCTTTGGCTGATTTACAATCAACCCTGACCAAAAATTTTTGGTTTAATAAATCACTTTCGAATTTCTGTATACACAGAACTATAGAAAGGATTTCTTTTTTAATTGTGGAATAATTTTTCCTTGGCCCTTGCCATATCCCAGAAGTAAATCTTACTAGGGTTTCTTTGTTATTAATCCTTTGTTTAAGGATTCCACCATAGCCTAATTCAGAAGCATCAGTTTCAACAATTTTAAAAGCTTCTGGATTAGCAATGGCAAGACAAGGGATTTCCTTAATCTTTAATTTTATCTTTTGGACTGCTTCTGTATGAACATTAGTCCAATCAGGAGGATTTTTCTTAAGCCTGTCAAATAAAGGCTTAGCATCAATTGCTAAGTTTTTATAGAAGTCAGAAATATAATTAAGACTTCCTAAAAACCTTTGCAATTGAGTTTTTTCTTTGATTTCATCTGGAAATTTATCCGCAAAAGCAATAGATCTATCAATAGGGAAAATAGTCCCTTCTTTGATGGTATGCCAAGAAATCTTATTTCTGTTTGACATAATTTGATTTTTTTGGCTGACACAACTAAACCAGCATGTTTGACAGCATTAATAAATGCTTGAAGATGTTTAAAGTGTTTATCTATATTCTCAGAAAACACTAAAACATCATCGATATAAACAATACAGAATGACGTATAAGGACTGAAAATGTCATTCATTATATTTTGAAATTCTGAGGGGGCATTCTTAAGCCCAAAAGGCATCACGTTCCACTCATAGTGGCCAAATGGAACTGTGAATGCAGTTTTGTATCTATCCTTTTCATCGATCTGAATTTGCCAAAACCCAGATTTCATATCAAATTTGGACATAACCTTGGCTGAAAACAGCCGATTTAATAAGTCCCTTTTATTAGGGATTGGATACCTTATCCATCTAAGAGCTTTGTTTAAAGGTTTGTAATTAATTACAAGCCTAGGAACACCTCTTTCAAGTTCAGCAGCATTTTCAACATAAAATGCAGGACAACTCCAAGGGCTGTATGATTTTCTAATTAAACCTTTGAGTAATAACTCATCAATCTCTTTTTTGCAAATTTCCAAATGGCGAGGTCCCATAGCAATAGGTCTAGCCTTAGTGGGAATTTGCCTTTCATTGAAGTCTGGCTCATAAGGCAGACTAACAATAAGTTTCTTTCTTTCCCAGAAAGCATTGGGGAAATCAGAACATATTGTTTTGACAATAAGATCATGAAGATCATTTATTTTCTTTTGAATTAAAGGATGTTTGATTTTTTCAGTAATTTTCATGTAACTAATCTCCTGGGATAAGGAGTTAAGAAAATTTTCTTTTCTTTGAATTTTCTTTTGTAACAAATCAATCTCGTGATAACGAGGTTCAGTAACGAAATTAAATGTAATTTCTTGAGAATTAATGGAACTTGTTATACCCTTCTCATTAATGCTTTTAATGGGATATAACATGTGAAGAAAAGGATTTCCCAAAATAACATCATGAGAAAGATTCTTTACCATTATAAATGGCATTTCTAAACAAATTCCATTATTGCAAACTGCAGTATTTTGTAGCTTGTAATTTACAAGCATTTTTCTACCATCTGCAGCATTTAAAATTTCAGTAGTTTTTGAAAAATATCTGGAGGGTATCAATCCTTCATTGATACAGTTTAAATCTGCTCCAGAGTCTACCATGGCAATTGCAGAGAGAGTATATTCTTTATGAACAATGATTTTAATTTTAATATGCCATTTATGGGTAATAACCCTGTCTAACATATTAACATATGTTAAAGATTCATCCTTCAAAGATCCTTCGTCTTTTGAAGATTTATCTTTAACAGATGTTAAAGTATCTAATTTTTCCTTTAAGGAATTCCATTCTTCTTCATCTGACTCATGATCAGAATCAGACTCAGAAAGAATAGTTTTATCCTTTTTAATTTCAAGAGAAGTTACTCTAGATTTAAGAGTATTAATTTCTCTTTTGAGAACTTTGACTTCATGCAGTAATTCATTAATGCGAGAAGATTCTCCAGGAGTTTCTTCTTTTGAAACTGAAGTCTTAGCTCTTTGTAAAATTTCTTTTAGACTATAAGTCTCTGGCTCTTCAAATTTTAACCTTTTGTCACCTTTCTTTTCATTGTAATCTTCTAAATACTTTTGAAGCATTTGTCTTTTAGCAATGGGATCAGAAAGTTGATCAATAAGGTCAAGGATGAAATTATCCTCTTTTGTTAAAGGAAATAGACCATTTGCCTGACATAAGGCTTTGTAGTAATCACAATTTCCTTCGCAAGAGTCATCCTCAGATTCTTCTATTTGATCAACAGATCCCTCTGAAGATGATTCTTCCTCAGGATTGTCTTCTGCAATAGCGGCTACTTTAAAAAATTTTCCTTCTTCATTAAGAAGTAATTTTTCAAGTGACCTCTTAAGGCCTTCATCAATATTCAGGCTATTGATTTTCTTTTTCATTCTACACTTATTAGCGTAGTGGCCAGGTTTCTGGCATTTCCAGCAGACAGGGATAGTCTTTTGCCGAGAATTATTCTCAGGTTCAGACTTCCTTTTCTTTCCTCTAAAAATTTTTTTCTTTTTCTGTTTGGGAAAATACTTCTGCTTGGCATAGACCTTATTGGTCCTTTTCCCTCTATTTTCGATAGAGGTTCCAATAGGTGGTAAGCCAATTTGCTCACAAAAGTCCCCTATAATTCTTTTGCCAAGGACTTTCTCCTTTTGGATTTGTCTATGCAATTTTATTTCATTGCATAAATTAATGCCTTCAGCAACCACTTCTGAGGATAAATCCCCATAAGTGTATTCGGAATAAGGAATAATTCCATTGTGTCTTTGCTTAATACGATTGCGTATTTTTTCCGCAAAGAAATGGGGTAGTCCTGATAAGAACTTCTCTTTCCAAAAATCATTTTGACTATCATGTCTGGTGAAGACTTTTGAAAAGAATACGTCTTTATACCATTTGAACTGAGATAAGTTCTGACATTTTAAATTCATCAGTTGCTCTTGAGATCTATCAATAAGCAACGATGTAGTGCCAATAAAATGTTTTGCTATTGTATACAGAAGTGTATTGACACAATCTGTAACTTGTACATCCTGATTGTCTCTAACTTCTGTTTTAATAGCCTGTGAAATATGTATTTTGGCTTCTTCAGGAAGGTAAAAATCCCACCATCCTTTCAATTGACCAGTAAATCCTTGAATTAGGGCTTTGGCAATATTTTGATCAGAATTACCATGTGCTTTACAAGCAGTTGCATACATAGTCATGTAGTGCAATACCGTTTGCATTTGGTATTCTGACATGCCATCTATATTCCATTCATTAATGGATTTTCCATCAAATTGAACAGTCATGAATTCATCATGTTGTTCTAATTGAAGGTCTACAGGTGTAGGCCTATGATAATAGGGCTTTGCAGGAATATTATAAGCCATTTTCTTTTTGTAAGAAGATGCAAGCTTATTTACTTGAAATTTATTTTCATTATTTTTTTGTTCTGATAAGAACATATTCTCCAGAAGATTGATCTTATCTTCTGTTTTTGAAGGATTTTCTGCTTCATCATAAGAAGTATCAGAATTATAATCTGACTCATGTGTCTCTAGAGGAGCACATTTATTGTCTTTAATTCCAAGATTTTTTAATCTTTTTATAATCTCATCAACCATTTCAGAATTCTGAGGATCCATTTTGAAATCAAAGTTTTCAGAACTCATTGGTTTGAATAAAACCTTATCTTCAAAAGTAGTTTCTGAAATTTTAGAAACATTTGAAGCCTTTTCTTGTTTTTCAAAATCAATATTTTTCTCAATTCTATTTAATTGATCTCCCATTGTTCTGAGAGTTAAATTTGTAAAATTGTTTTGTTCAACAACAGCCTCAATGTTGTCGCTTTTCCTGTAAGGAGTTGCTACAACTTCTTCGTTGTTGATTCTTATTGCTAATTGGGTTTCCGGAGGATGAACACTCCTAAAAACTTTTCCATTTTTAGCAATAAAATTCTTATAAGAAGCTTCAAGAGAAAATATGAAATCTTGATCCTTGAAGTCAGGAAATTCTTCATAATATTGTTCCATAAAAATGAAGAAATCAATAACTTCTCCATTTTTTATTAAAAACCTTTTATAGCGAGAAAACCATTTTTCATGACTCTTAGAGTCTTTAACAAGGAAAAACCATGTTCTCTTAAATTTGTTTTCTTTGGAATAAAATAATTCCTTTGGAAGTCCCCTAAAAGGAAATCTAAATTTGAATTTTTCTTCTTTATGGATCGTTATAGGCGAAAGGCTATAATAACCCATATCAGAAGGAGTGGGGGATGTTCTTTCACTATTAATTTCAGAAGTGGGTAAATTAACCCTATATTCAGGTTGGTTTACTCCGTCAGAGGTAAATTTTGTTCCAGAAATTTTTTCAAAATTAGTTGTTGGAACTGACGAAGTAGAACTTCTTCCTGAAATAACTTTGTTGTTCAGGCTTTCCAATTTTAACCTTGCAATTCTCTGATTAGAGAAGACAATTTCAACATCACCGTCAGGGAACTCTTTGATTTCTTCGAGTTCACGGTTATCTTTTTTAACAGGCTCATTAGCCTTTTCAAGTATCCATTTTTCAGGTAAATTAACATGATCCCATGTGATCGTTTTTGGGACCTTTACATTGCTTTTTTCTAAATTGGTTATAAACAAAGTAGTAGACCCCTTTTGATCTTGTAAAATATTTTTCATCTTGGGTACTACGGTGTTCATAACTTTATACTGAATCCTGTAAATAAGGATTATGTTTTCAGCTCCTTGCATCATATTAAATCCATCAGATTTAATGTCAAGGCAAAGAGAGTGCATAATTGTGGGGTCGTTTAATGACAGAGTAAAATTTGGAAAACACGAAAAGAATATGGGTCCGTCACAAAGACTAGACTCCACTATTCCAAGTAATGAGTCATGAAATTTGTTGTGCCTTTTATCACGTACACAAATAATTGCGGACGTGTTTAAACCTTGGAGGTCTGTTCATGGAGGTCTCCGGAGAAGATGATGAGATGGCGAGAAGATGAGGTGGTAGAGAGAGGTGATGAGATGGAGGAGCCTTCTAAAATTTGTTTTATTTTGAACTCCCAAAATTAGAAGCCCCTTAGCAATAAAAAGAAACACAAAAGTCAATCTTATTTGACTAATTTTAAGAAAAGTCCTTATTACCCGGAGAATTTTTTTTATTCCCCAAAGAAGGGGCCTTTGGTAAGCTTAACAAGGCTACTGTTTTGTGTGAAAAGTACGCGTAATGGTAAATAAATAATACATAATTTATGTGCACTTTTGGTAGTTGTTCTGGGAAAAAAATCACGAGAAATGTTGGATAAATTTTTCATACGGTATGAACTTTTGGTAAAATGTTTTTGATACCATTGATAAAGTACGTATAATTTGTATGATAAATACACATATATATCATTCAGTAATAATAACAACTTACTGGAAATTTTGCGTAATGTACTGTAAAGTATGGGAATGTATCGTACATTACCTATATTGTATATTCTGTTATGGGAAACCGTACGGATAATCACCAGGTTCCAAAGTTCTACGGACGAATAAATATGATCTGAAGAAATATCATAAACCACAGAAGATTAAACATAAATCTAAAGAGATATGATATTATCATTGAATGCAAACATAAAATATCAAATTTGAAGGAATCGTTGAATAAGGAATAAACATCAAGATCTAAAATAATTTTGAGAATTTTAGAGAGAGAAAATAAACATCATACATTAGAAGTTAATGAATTAGTAAACATATCTTATAGAATTGGATCATAAATCTGATATGATCCATAATAGAGCAACATAATCTGATAATTTAACATGAGAAATAATATTAGATCTTAACAATGGTGATTATAATGAATTTCACAGTGTTAAACCTGATAAAAGATGAATGTTTACACAACAATCTAATGAAGATGAAACAAGATTTTTAAGTTTAATGGAGATTTATTAAGTGAATCGGTTTTAGTGAGAGAAAATAAATTGTTTCCGTTACTGAAGATAATGAAGCTAACATTACTTTGAGTAGAAACGTGATTGGAGAGAGAATGTGAGAGATAAAAATGGAAAAGGATATTCAAGGATTTTGTTGGTAAATCAGTTATAATATATGAGGAAGGTTATATTAGATATTATGAAATAATATATATTCTAAGGATTTGTGTTTTCTCTTTAGATGTATATCAATGGACTAGATATCCATTTACAATATTATTTTGGTTTTCAAACCCTTAATTGGATTAGAGTAGACTAAATGTCATATTAGGCCCCATTTTTGGGGCTATAAGCTCAAAAATTCGAAAAAGAAAGCAATCTAATGTGTTTATAAGGCAATGATTCCTATGGTGAAAGTTCGAGTTTAGTGCAGTAAATACTGCATTAGGAAAGTATAATCAAGCACACACATTAAGTACGACATTTTTATCTCGAGGCATGCAAATCTCTGAATGAGATGCTTAGAGCTCGATCCACCAGAATACGAATAGACGCATGAAACCAAGAAATCGGTTCTACAGAGTGTGGGTTATCAAGTTAAACAAAGTTCAAGAGGTTGGTCCGCCGACAAAGAGTTATGCGCGAGGAACGAAGAGACATTCAGGTCTCTCGATGAAACCGACCTTATAGACAATAGCATCACGTGATGCCAAAAGAAAACCCATTGGGTGGTGAGGACCTTAGAGGAAGATTACGAATGCTCCGCCTTGAGGAGAGTTAGAGACTAAGAACCGAGCAATTTCTCTTGCTTTATCAAAGGTACGACTTACCAGTTTTAAATTATAATTCATGATAATATAAAATTCGCTTATAACTAACCATGACAGTTAAAAAGTTTGAGTTGATATATACCTTAGCATCAATACATTCTGCTTAACTGTAGGGGGTTCGTGCTAAGCTAAATATTGATCAGTGTTTTTAACCAGTCAAAGAGTCAACTAATCGACTTTTAACACACCCGCACCCGTTATCAATGATAAAGAGGAACGGTTCGGCGCTATCAATAACAAGGAGGAACAATTGAATCCAAAGAAGCACATGTCATTGTCCACTAGTTGAATTTCTTATTGGGAGTCAGATTATGGTTCTGAGTATTGTCTGAAGAAAGCAAGTCCCTTAAAACAATTACAAGTAGTAATACTTTATTAATTTATAGGGCTTAGTGAACTTGATTTTCAGTTGGCAGATCCTGCCACTCGTGTGCACGATTCCTTTTCACTTCTAGATTTTCTTTTTCTTTTACCTTTATGTCATTTATAAAATTAGATTTGAGTTCGTGCATACTTATGGTCATAAAAGGGTAAATATTTTTATCCCTAGTTGTGAATAATAATAATAGTTTGGTGCCATTAATTCTTTATTGATAGTTTGATACTCTACTAGATCTTGTGCACCTTCAACAAAAAAAAAAAAAAAAAATCTTGTGCTTTTATTTATCAACAAATACAAAAAATTGACACAAAGAAAACGAGACGACATAGTACTCTAAGTAAGATGATAGAATGAGTGTGCATTTCACAATTTTAAGATAATGGACAGATTGAGTTTTCAGTAGTTGGATTTTGTATTCATAATTGCCATAAATTTACTATCTTGTACCGAACATAAAGAGAAAATATTATAAGATTTTTATGAACTAATAAGATATATTGATTCATTTTAATCTTTACAAAAAAAACATACTAAATATAATGTCTTTCGGCGAATCAGTTTTTGCAAGCTTTAACATTTATCTGAATATTTGTTGATTTTTTGCAATTTTCTTCATGTCAAAAGCTATAAACGCTGAGCAATTGAAAAACTTCATCACTTACGAAGTTTGACATTCTACATACAACAAAGTTACCGTTGAATCACATAACATTCGAACCTTTTCAAAATGGAGTGGCGGAATGTACGATTTTGATACCTCAAAAACCCATGTACCGATACAATTTTGTAATATATACTGTGCATATATATATATATATATATATATATATATATATTAAAGATTATGTTAAATGAGTATTGTGGTCCATCTAGTTTGACTTTTTGTCTATGCATAACCTGCATCTTAATACCTCAACTGATGGAGTTTGACTTTGAAATCATGATACCATGACCCATTATTTATTAGTTATCTAATTTAAAGAGGCAAATTTAAAATAAATCATCAAAACTTAACCAATTTCAGTTTGAAAATATTACTAAAAAATATATTAATATATTAAAGGGTTATTTCCCTAATGGCCCCCTACTTTGTGACCAGCTTCCTGCCTGGCCCCCTACTTTACAAGAAATACTCATATGACCCCCTTCCGTTATAACACCGTTACTCTCTCTCTTCCATTTCTTTTCTCTCTCTTCCATTTCTTTTCTCTCTCCTCCAACATGTTTTCTCTCTCTGCCACCTCGTTAAACCAGCCACATCATCGTCTTCACCGGCAGGGTCGCCGGCCGGTCAAATTTCCGGCCGGCGACCTTCAAACTTTTTTTTTTTTTTCTCTCTTCTCTCTCTCTCTCTCTAACCTCTCTCTCTCTAACTCCGGCGAAGGGAAACCTTCGCCGGAGCTAGGTCTGTTCATCACGAACAGACCAGATCAGGGTCTGTTCGTGATGAACAGACCTAGCTCCGGCGAAGGTTTCCCTTCGCCGGAGTTAGAGAGAGAGAGGTGAGAGAATTTTTATAAAAAAATTATTTTTTTTTTTTAGAGAGAGAGAGAAAAAAAAAAGTTTAAAGGTCGCCGGCCGGAAATTTGGCCGGCCGGCGACCCTGCCGGTGAAGACGATGATGTGGCTGGTTTAACGAGGTGGCAGAGAGAGAAAACATGTTGGAGGAGAGAGAAAAGAAATGGAAGAGAGAGAGTAACGGTGTTATAACGGAAGGGGGCCATATGGGTATTTCTTGTAAAGTAGGGGGCCAGGCAGGAAGCTGGTCGCAAAGTAGGGGGCCATTAGGGAAATAACCCTATATTAAAACACCTTTGGAGCCATGACTAAGTTCTTCCAATTCTGCTAAAAACTTTCCCTAGGTAGTAAGCTATTTGCATTCAATATTTAACCCATTAAAGTTCTGCTAAGAAGTTAAAATTAAAAGATAATGAGTTATATCTAGTCAACTATTACATGATTTCTTTCAACAAAAAAAAAAACTATTACATGATTTTATTATTAGCTAAACTTTCGGTTTACTACTTTTGTTTTGAATAATACTAAAAGAACTCTAACGACAACAATCCTAAGTTAGAGAAGTAAGAGGATTAGTCGGCCACTTTAGAAATCCAGAGTTTGAGGCACGCTGACAATTCAAAAAAGATAAAACAACACCAACAATAAACTACAAAATTGTGAAGAAAATGGCATTAAACATTTTAGTCCTGAGAGGGACCGGAGTAGTGACATGCCAAGGAAAACCCACATCTTGAGCTTAGAAAATTCAAGTACCCTCATATGTAAGCTATATTATAAAAGGGTATAATCTCAATGAGCTAAACAATATGTATTAGGATTAATTTTGATATCTTCAACTTAAACAAAAGAATATACTAAATTGATAACTACTAGGATCTTAAAACTTACTTAATTAAAGAATCTAACTAAACCGCGAATATATAATTTAGATATTGGTCGGCAATGTTATTAATGACCATTTAAAGTGTCTTCGCGGGCTACTTTCCAAGTACTACCATTTCTTCTTTCAACAAAAAAAAAAAGTACTACCATTTCTTTAATGTTGTAGATATGTTTGATTTTCACCCGTGACAAAACACTATTAATGTAATTTGGTCTGACAAAAAATTGTCTGAATGGTCTACTAAGACCAAATATTGTGGATTCTATGCTGAGTCGCATACAAATTTGGTCTTGTCGAAACATTCAGACTACTTTTTAGGCCGACCAAATTACATCATTACATAGCATGAATATATTCATTTATATATCTTTGACAAAAGAGATGAAACTTCATTGATTAATCCCTACGAGGACGTAAGTTACAAATTGATTGGGAATAGGTGTGTCACCCAAATATCTTGAAATAGTACAAGATAAAGCAAAGGTTGCCAAGAGATTAGGCGGTTATCGTACTCATCACATCTTCATGATGTATCAATGTCTTGTAACGACTAACGTAGATCGTAGTCGATTTCTCAAAAAAAAAAATTACGAGGAAAATCACATTCACTAAAGCAGAAGTTATCTTCATGAATGATGTGTCGAACTATTGGGATGAGTCGCCACATTATCTCCTCCAAAAAGTATGATAAGAATGGATTGAACGAGTACCTTTACCTGCCTTCATCGAAGTAACACGGGAGGTGCCTTTAGCAAATGACACCTTCCTCGTGATCAATCTGATTAATATTGAGAAGATTTTAATCCAAAATTCATTAATCCTTACTCGTAAATAGACTAAGTTTTTGCTGCGTTTTACGGACGCGACTGATACTTCTTGACTAATGCTGGTAGAGAATAAATTTTATTCTGATTTAACCAAAGGAAGGAAGAAGATGAAGATCTACGATGGATAATATTTTTATAGGAAGAAGAAGAAAGAAACATAATAAAAACTAAATACTTTGGGCGTTTGGAAAGGGGTGTTGGGTATTGTTGTTGGTGAGCTACAGTACAAAATCGATTTTTTGTACTTTAGCTCCCTAAACTAAATTGGAATTAGGTGCTATTTTTTTGGATTGAAATTAAATAGTGAGATATAGAGGGACTCAATCAAACAGTGATATTATAGATGAGGATCTCTATCACGATGTCAAGAATATTAAATTTTATTTGTCTTTCTTACTTCAACTTTTAAAATTTGTCCAAAAAGAGGCAAAATCTTTCAGTATCATTCAGAAATTTCTAAATTTTTTCTCAGTGGTAGTGAACAAAGTGAGAACCGTGTGTTTTCCCTAGGGAGATACATATATATATATATATATATATGTTATTTTCTTCAACATATTCCCTCCCCCCCCCCCCCCCCCCACGAGTCAAGGGAAATATGGAAAAAAGGTGAAAACAGTAAATTTTACCTATGGTACTAAATATATATGTCTTCTTCATTGAGCAAAATGCTTGGTAAAAATAGTCGCCGCACATGTAGTAGTTAGTAACGCGAAGGGAGTGGGTGAGGAGAAGTCGGAGGGGAGATCGGGATAAGCCGAAATCGAAAGGGAGAACCGAGTGAAGAAGACAGATATTTCATCATTTCTGATTAATTTGACCTTATTACATTTTGGTCCTTCAAAACATGAGTTTCACATTTACAATCTATATCATAAGGTCTTTAAAACAATAATCCAAAATTTTTATCTCCTTTTACTAATATTTATAGCTCCCCAACCATAATACCCCAACAACAATATTCAGCTCCCCTTACCAGACACCAATAGTTCGTTAGTAGGGAGATTTTATAGGGGCCCCTCATTTTAGTTAAAAGGTCTCCTACTTTAAAGCGCCCCCCAAATCTCTCATTTGGTTAGAAGGGCCCCAAAAAGGCACGTCCGCCTCTCTAGTTTGACATAACAGCAAAGTTAACGTCGTTAGGTCAAAATTATTCAAACGAACAAAAACTTCCTTGACCGATCAAAAGGCCCACCCCTCTTTCGTCTTCCTCATAACCTTTGTTTCATCTTCTTCTCCCTTTTATCTTCCCTCTCCTTGTAAAATCTATCACCTTTATCACTACCGCCATTTTCATCTCCATTTCTCCCTCATTTCTCAGTTTCTCTTTCGTTCTCTTCGTCTCTCTCTCTCTCTCTCTCTCTCTCTCTCTCTCTCTCTCTCTCTCTCTTCCTCTCTCACTTTCTCCCCCTCTTTCTCTCTCTCTCTCCCTCTTTTCATCTTCATCTCTCCCACTTTCATCCTCCTCATTACCCTAGGTTTAGATTTTTTCGATAATTGGAAACTACATTCTTTTTTAATACTTGAATATACTGGTTAGCACCACAAGAAAGAAGATTTGCGGACCTTATTTTGAAGCATTTCGTTTGGAAGTGGATGAAAATCAAGAGAGGACGGAAGAAAACCCGCAACTGAACTTCCAGGTTGCACCAGACCGAAAAGTTACTGGTGGCAAATACGGTAGGCTCGAGCCATAAATGTTGCATAGTTCAGCCTGAGCCCCAAAATTGGGCCAGTAGCACCACTAACTACCAGACTAATTTTTCGTGGGTTCGAGCCCAATTATGCAATATTTACGGCTCGAGCCCACCATAAAATGTTGCATAATTTGGCCTGAGCCCACCGAAAATTGGGGCAGAAGTACTAGTAGCTACTAGACCAATTTTCAGTGGGCTCACGCTGATTATGCAATATTTACGGCTCGAGCCCACCGTAGGTAATGAATCCACTATGGTGCTTTTCCATCGATTAGATTTTTTTACTAAGAGAAATTCTATTCGGTCTGGTCCACCGTACCATGTTCACATTATTCGGTGGAACTAGACCGATATGAGCTTCGCGTTGAACAAAAAAATTCATACAACCAACTAATAGATCAAAAAATATGTAAAAAAGTGTTAGGGAATGTTCATATACCTCTTGCGAGACTGAATTTTGTCCAGAAATTGATTATTTGGAATCTTTTGTTATTTCTCCAAATTTTTTAGAAATTGCTTCACTCATGGTGGTTTACAACAATGAAGATACTTTGTGGCTTTAGAGATGAGTGCAAAAATAATGTGGGGATGTTGTACAATTTTGGTGAACTTAGCATGTTACTAATGGTCGCTCGGTGATGGATGACAATAGAAGATGGAAGAAGAGTGGAAAAAGAGGAATGTTAGGGATTTGAGTTTTGGAGAGATTTAGGATTGAGATATGTAGATTGCTAATGTGGTTGATATAACCCTAATATGGGTTTTTTTAAACCATTAAATGGAGGGCCCTTTAACCAAACGTGACTATTTACCAAGTCAAATGGGTTCACGGAGAGGTCTCTTAACAAAAATGGGGAGGCGTTATAAAACTTCCCTTGTTAGTATCTTTTTGAGAAAATTCTAAGGAGGGAGAAATAAGGGCAGATATCGGGGTTATATGAGAAAGAAACAAAGTAGTTATTTAAGGATATCGTAACTGATTATTAATACTTATACCCTTATATTTTGAGTCAATTTATATGAACGGTTTTATATCAACCGTTGGATGTGATCTCTGTCGAACTCTCAAGAACAATAGACGGTCAAACTTATCCCTCCTATAACTGACTAACCTGTGTTTTTATAATAGATATATTGGTTTCCGTTATTTGTAATTAGAATTACTATTCCTTGTTTCTTTTGTTGAAAGATAAATGCATTAAATTAAAACGTATTAAAACGTTGCACCAGTACAAACTAAATAAATCAATAGATTTTATTCTTATCTTTTGTGTCAATTATGAACACCTTCTTTCGGACAATGCATTTTCTGTCAAACAAAACTACAACATCACTTCTGTAACTACTTTTATCAATCTTTAACTTTTCCAGTTTTACTAACCGCTCTGTAACTAATTTTATCAATCTTTAACTTTTCCGGTTTTACCAACCGCGATTCTCTTTTCAGGTATTCTGTTGTTTTCTCTACAAAATTGTGTTTCCATTTTGAACCCTATTTTTGATCTATTTATCATTGTTACCTACACCTTCGTGGAATTTTCACATTTCTACTTTATCTCGTTGATCAGTTGATTCTATTATTTTCTAGAGTTACTTCACTCATGATTTATTTTCATTCATTCGTTTCAATTATCAACGCACTAGTTTTTTCGATATTTGGTTCTTTTGTGGTTCTTCTTAAAATATTTCTTTACAGATATTCTCTCAACTAATTCTTTCCAACCCATGATTTCTACCGTCTCCTTCATTGAGAACTACTTTTTTCCCAGACGCAAACACTAGCCTTACAGCTACGACACTTCTCTCTTGTATACTCTCCATTCACTCTACTTCGTGGATTATCGACAGTGGTGCTTCGAACCACGATTGTCTTATACAATTTCTTATGAACTTGATCCTACATCAGCTTATGTTCAAATTCCTAGTGAAGGCACATTTTTTGTTAAACACATCGGTAAGGTGGGTTTTTCAAACTCCTTATTTATCGACAATGTTCATCATATTCTTACTTTTAAGGTTAGTTTGATTACTGTCCAACAGTTATGTCAACCCTTAGAATGTCTTTCAACTTTCTTATCTTCTCAATGTGTTCTTCCAGACACTTTGACGACTCGTCTCATCGGGCAAGCTGATGAAGTTACCTATACATTTTATGTCATAAATCTACATCACTTACTTCACACAAGTCATAAGTCCTATGACATTTGACACCGACAACTGGGATTGTCTCGAGAAGAAGATTAGACTTCAACCGACTGATTTTGACTTGTTTTATATCCATGCGGTCAGACAACTCAAATCTAGAGAGGAATTTAGAGAATGAAGGAAACAAACACCACCTACAACAAACTTAGGTCTGTCAATATACACAAAAGTTAATAGAATACCAAGCAAGACCTTAGTCTCAAGAGTTGTAAAGATTAATAATGGCTGAACATCCGAGATGCTGATAACAGGGAAACAAAAGTTAATATCAACAAGAAGAAAACTGACACTTGCCTTTAAGTAATCTAAACATCAAATATCATTAACAAGGTAACAACAATTGAGTTTTCATGGAGATTTAGGCTTTCCTATATACCCATTCTTTTGTTTCCCTTTGTCCTCCATGCTTTTAGGAGTGAAGAAGAAACATCACAACTTTCAATCATTACACAAACACTAGAAGGCAAATGTCATTTAGAGAATGGAAATGGGTTCACTCCCCCCTCCCTTCAACCCATGGCATATTTCTGGGTCCAGCTCCGTGCAGTTGTTTCATATTTGTTCCTATCGCTCTTGTACATGTGAGCAATCTCCGGTACCAAAGGATCGTCTGGGTTTGGATCCGTCAACAGTGAACAGATGGATAGAAGCACCTGCAAATATAAACGATACCCTTTCCGCTTAAAACGAAGCTATAATGGTTATTAACCGGTTATTTGCTAATTAAACCTAAATACTTGAAACAAAAGACCAAATGAACAACATATCAGGAAACATTTCTTGGCATTGGATGTGAGATTCAAAGTTAACAGGTTTATTATACTCTGAAAAGGTAACAGTAGTGAGTTACTATTGATTTATAAGTAGATGTAGGGATATAAGTATATAACCTTGGAAATAGTGAGGGCAGGGCTCCACTGTTCTTTCAAAATGTCAAGGCAAATGCTTCCGTTGCTGTTGATATTTGGGTGGAAAACCTTAGTCCTGAATGCAACCTGCACAAATCGTTCATGACTCGTGAGAAATTGAAACCATATGAATTATAGAACTGTATATCTCAAGGCCATCTCATTTACTCATAATGGTTGTAGAAGAGAGATGCATGTAAATGATGTGATGAAACTTTAAGGATATTTACTTGTTGTTTTTGTGTTTCGGGAATATGAAGTCATGTAAAAGTTGCAAATTAGTAAATGCTCATTAAATCTTTTAGAAACTTTCAGTAACAGTTTTTAGAGATGCAAAGTATTTAGAAATATCAAAAATATTTTAGAATAAATAAAATATAAAGTTTCAAAGAACTTCAAATACAATTTTCAAGAAAAAAAAGCACCACAAGTCTACATTTTACCAAGAGAAGAAAAGAAATTGATTTTAGAGAGAAAATATAAAGACTAACAAGAGTTGAAGTTTCTTTCATCAAAAAAGAGTTGAAGTTTGATATTTAATATTTCAGTTTTTAGTATTTCTTGTTTAGGCCTGACTAGTCCGAATAACTTGGGTCGACCCAGCCTTGACTAGAACTCGACCTTCGGCCGATCCCGAGCCGACTCGAGTTTAACAGCTTAGGTGATGAACAATCATTTCTCTAGAAATCTAGTGCTACTGAAATGCGAATTTGCTAGATGATGTCAGGACTAATTCAATATGTATTCCAAAGTGAAATCACATATCGACTTCTAGAGAGTAAAAAGAATGTAAATTGGAAACCTACGTCCTTGTTGCTTTCCTGATGCCATTTACAAACGTTGGAGCATATAAATTAGTTTCAAGACTGAAACTAAACGCCTTGGGCCCTTAAGTTGTACCTTAAGGTACCAATACAAAAGCAAGAGAATACTGATCTATAGTTTTAGACGAAAGGATTACTTCAATTGAAGCTCTACAAACTTCTAAATGTAAGCTGCTATATCATATTTTAACATTACAGAATCATATGATAGATACCTTAGGTGGCTTAAATGGATAATCTGGAGGAAAATGAATGGTCACTAGAAACACTCCTCCTGAGTAAGGGCTGTCAGGGGGACCCATAATTGTGGCTTGCCAATGGAACATATCCTCAGCAACAGGACCTGTAAAGTGTAAACATAAATGCAAGCATATATAATAGTTTATAATGATGATAGATGGATGAAGCTTCAACAGATAGTGCACGACTCAACGGGGTGTTGGAACATGGAAATGCTAGAGGAGAATCTCGCATTCTCGCTGCAATTTAAATACCAATACCAAAAACCACAATCAGAGTTGTGGCTATTAAAGTAACAACCTAAATATTCAGATTCAAACTACTTAAACTGCTCAAGCTTCACTAGTGGCTACGATTATAATGTCCAACAGACAAACATGTAGCCAATGTATATCACAAAGGCCCTATGCATCGACTACCAAACAGTCCACCTGATAAAATATTTTGTCTACTTATGAGGCCAGGAAAGTTGGGCCAGCTGGAGTCCACTAGAATGCGACCTGATGGCGTACTGTTGAAATTTAGAATTACTATCCAAATCTAAATGGCATGTACTCAAGGTGGGCATGACTGCAACGTAAAGAAACGAGAGAGTTCTACTGAGAGGGAGAGAGGGAGGGAGAGGGTTGAAGGAGACAAGGAAGAAACCAAATTGATCTAAACCTTACTTGTTTAAACAAAAAACTAGAGAAGAAGAAATAAAAGACAGAAAGGAATGGGGTAGGAGTGTAGGACAATAATATAAAGCATACTTCCAATCTCGTGTTGAACATGTCACATCGAGCAATCCTCAATTGGCAAAGAGATATATAAAAGGTGCTATGCGCTTTGATTTTTTTGAAACGGCAAATGGGTCATATTTATTAATGACAATGAAAGGTACAATAGAAAACAAAGAATCAAACTACGACCGACTAGACAAAGAACCTAGACTGGTCCAAGACTTGCTAACTTATATATTCGACGTAAGGGATTCCCAAGAGTGACTGAAGTCTAAGAAATAAATGGGTTGAGCTGTCCAAGGGCTTTAGACCAAAAGAAGAGAAGCTTTTACACATTGAAACTTAAGTTGTGAATTACAACTTTTTGCTCTTAAAGATCACTGAGTTTCTTGTCTACCATAAGGTCCAAAATAGCTCTTGGGATTAGCTTTCAAAGTCTCTTAGCTCTCTTAGGGGTCACAACTCCCTTCCAGTGATCCAGGATCTCTACGAGTGTACTCGGTACACACCAAGTCGCACCATTCAGAGATGAGAAGTAATTCTAAATTGCCAATGAGTAGTGTAGTGCAGAAAAACATGTAGCACAGTCACCAAATCTTGCTTGATAAGGCTGCGTCTGTTGATCAGGTAGAAGCCCCTTCAAATCAGAATATGAGCAGTTGCAAGACGATTCAACAAAGCATCCCACAGCGCGAAGTTAAGCTTAGGTGGTGTTATTCAAGACTAAATCTGATCTGGCTGAAAGGAAGGAGCCACCTCATTACTACACAGGAGATATAGCAGGACTTCACCAAGAAGGTGCCCTGAATCGCAGCTGACCAAATAATAGTATCCTCGTCAATCTTCAAGCTCACCCCTTCAAGAATGTGAAGTAAAGCCGCCAGAGAAGCTACCATCCAATCATTGAAGACCAAACATTAGGAACATGACCCACATTAATAAGCGCACTTTTCCTTTAGTTTATATTCAGACCAGTGGCTGCCTCAAACCAAAGAAGGATATCCCGGATTCGTATGATATGGTCAATGGACGCATGAAAAACTTAGAGTGTCATTGGCAAACTGGGAGTGCGAGATAAAGGTGCCACCACATTTGACCGAGAGCCCCTTAATCAAATCTAACCTTTCGGCTTTCTTGATCAACTCAAAAATTCGACGGCCAAAAGAAAGAGGAGAGGCGAGAGTGTGTCACCTTGTTGAATGCCTTTAGAACTCCCAAAAGTCTTAGAGATAACCCAGTATGGGCTCCCAAATGAGGGGCTCCCATCCCATTTTGGGAGTCTCTAAATTTTTGGGAGGCCCTAAAATTTTCAATTCCAATAGGGGCTCCCATGTGAAGGGCTCCCAACTCAGACTTAATTTGTTGTGTACGTGTGTGAGATTTTAATTCTGCTTTTCAACTATAAATTATTAGTTCTAAATTTAAAATTTAAATTTGATCTAAATCTCGAAAGAGGGATTTTAGAGGTAAGCTGAAAAAAAATAAAATAAAAAGTTAGACATAAAGTTAAATGAAAAAGATTAGGGTGGATCCCTTAAAGAGGGATCCACCAGAACACCCCAGACTAGCCAGTGGGAAGCCCAACTTATTGGTTGAAAAGTGGAATGAAAGATGACATCATCCACCCATTTCCTTTCTATTTCTTCTCGCCTCAAGTGATTGGCACCAAAGAGATCATTCAACTTCAGTCCCTAAAAATTTACCCCCCTAGAAAACACCACATGTAAAATATCTTTATTGCAAGACAACCCTAGAGTTAACTTTAGTTGCACAGAATTAATTCTTTCGGATACCAAATCACACATCAACTTCTAATAACTATTGGCTTATCCACGTATTTGGGTTATTCCCTGAAAACCCCAAATAACTTAATTAGTTTTAACAAAATTAACGACTAACTAATATAAATCGACCACAACATATAATTGAGTTTTAACGAACTCATCAGAATACATAGTCAAGAAGTGTTTCTCAATCTCCTTTCTAATGTCCACTTCATCTACCGACTTCTATCATTCACGACAAGGTTACCAAGAATGTTAATTCTCTTACGGCAAAGAATGGACCGATGAAAGAATGTTGAAATTCGATCACCTTCCTCTACCCATTGGATACTCGACTTTTGCCTCAAGTTAATCTCTTGCAAGCAGAGAAGAGCATCGCTCTCAGAGATAAGTTGTGCTTTGGGCATCCTTTCCTCCTCTATGGGAGTAACCTCCTCCTCTTAAATGTCCAAAATGTTGATCTCCTCAAGGAGACAATTAAGCCGAGAGTTGAAGTGTTGGAGTTTCTCGTTAGACCACAATTTCAACTTAGCTTTGACATGATATTAATGGTGTGTTTGGTTGCAGGATTCCTGAGTAGGATTCCTATCAAAAGTGGAATTTGGTAGGAATCATGAATCCTTGGTCTGTTTGGCTACCAGGAATCCTAGGACTCTTGAATCCTAAGGATTCCTAATTCCAAAATTTGTATTGGACCAAAATCCCACCCTACCCCCTAGGATTTGTTAGGATTTTGGATTAATGAACCTAAATTTCAAACTTAAAATCAACAAAAAAAAATATTTTCTTCTACAAAATCATTATTTTTTTTCAAAATCATTATTTTTTTCAAAAATCATATTTTTTCTAAAGACGTTTAAAAATACTCAAATAATAATAAATCATCAAGTAATAATAAACCTAGCTCCATTTATTACGAGCACAAATCATCTAAAATATCTAAGTTGTCCACATATTGAACGAAAGCGAATTACTATTTTTTACCCCGCAAAAGAGCTAAACAAATTCCAAGTTGATTATAACCCTTGCATGTTCTCTCCCTCCAATTTCATACCAGGAAAACAGACATTCAGATTCAGTATCATTCAGTAGTAATATTTCAAACCAAAATCAGTGGATCAATCTAAAGTCGAAAACTGATTTCAAAGACCAGAAACAATAGGAAACTATAGCTGTTTTGATCCTAGGCATTCAGACCTGAATGATACCTACTAAGTACAATCACCTCCTTTCATCGGATTTTTTAGCTACTTATCCAGTTCAATCTGATGAAACGTAGATAAACTGATCGACTTGTTTTTACTGAATTTCTTCCGATTAAGAAAAACAAACAATTCAACAACACGACTATGCCGATTTAACCAATACTTACAGAAACATGAGTAATTAACCAATACTTACAGATCTAACCTAAGAACAACCCTAGAATGCATAGAAATAGCTAAACAACTTCAAAGAAATCACATTTGAAAGTTATAGGTAGAAATGAATACCGGCACTACAAGATGTAGGAGGATCCTTTTGAAGATCCTTGAGTTCCTTCAAGATCCGCTTGGATGCCATGGCAAAAACGAAATCAAAGAGAAAAGAAAAATCTGATCAAAGAGAGGTCGATTGAGAGAAAGAGAAAAGTAAAGGATCTCTCTCTCTCTCTCTAGAAAGGAGGAGCTGGCCGGAGAACAATAATGTTTTATTGGTATATGGACCAAATTTGGTGAGTACTTTCGGGGGAATACAGTCTTGATTGGAGGGGCAATCTACTTCTTAGTCCACTATTTGTTGTTTGGACCCCTCTCGTATAATTGACTTGCTGTTTGGACTCGTTTTTTCAGTGTTGCACCTTGAACTCTCTTTTAGTGGAATCACCCGAGAATATCTTGTCTCTGAAGTTATACCTAAAAATATTCCCACGTTACCCTTAGGTAATCAGTATTAAAGTTTGGCCTCCCTAGTTTATTTAACTCAGCAAGATGAGTTACGTGTACAATTGTGGGGTCAAAATATTTAGTCCATATGACGATTAGAATCGACTCAACCCATCATCTTCTTCTACTGAACTCATCTTCTTTCTCCAGTTAACAACACACTAGCAGCCCAATATTAGGTTTGTTGATAGATACAATCTGACAAGGAGGAGTTAAAAACAATGGGTTTTAGGAGATGGATATTGGGAATTATGGGTTTTTTTGTTGTTGGTTATCACTTCTGCTCGAGCAAGATGAAAGATTTGGATTTTGTTTATGAGAACTACAAATGAAATTATAAGACGGTACTGTTGATACTGACAGTAATTGTTTTCTAGGTACTTGAGTAATTGGAAAACTGTATTTCTAATTCTTAGATTTAATGTAGAAATCATGGTTTCAAGAGTAAAAAATAAGATGAGTTGTTAAATAACAGACAGAGAGAGAGTTTGTAGAGATAAATTGACTACCAAATTAAAGAGGGAAAGATAATCTGAGTTCATAAAGAAAGAAAGAAAGAAAATTTGAGTTTATACATTAAGTGGGGTGATATGCTTGAAAGGAGAAAGAATACTTTGATTGTAGAGAGAGAGAAACTGAGCAGAGAATAGAGGTTTCAAAATCTTGTGGGAAGAACCGGCAGAGAGAGGGAAAGGGGAATTTTGAGAAAGTTTGAAAGATTTCGTTGGATCTAAAAAACAAGGGAAGCTACAATTCATGTTTTTGTGCTAATGGTGTTTTGTTAATTGAAAGAAAAAGATGGCGTATTAGGCAGTGGGCTTATTTAACTCGTATGTTTAATTACTTAAGTTGGGTTAGGTCAAGTAGAGGATAAAATAGCATTTTCGCTTGTCATATGATTGGAAATGTTATATTTAACATATTGTTTAGAAAAGGGAGTCCAAAATGCAACATTGGATAAGGAGTCCAAACAACAAGTCAATTGTAGAAAGGTGGTCCAAACAGCAAATCTCCCTCCACGAATCAACTATGTTCACTACAAAACAGACGGACTTTTGCTACGCCCCTTTTGCTACGAATTAAACTTATTGTAGCTATTTGTTAACATTTGCTATGGATATTTAATAGTCGTAGCAAATACCGACCAATGGCTACGAATATCTTGTACAGTAGCACATGTCTTTATCAATTATGCTACACGCACAAAATCTTCAAATTTCAAGAAACGCGTTTTAGCTATGGTACATTAAATATAACAAATAGTTGGCATTTGCTACGCCCAATCCGTGGGTAGTAGGTGAAAAGGAGTAGCAGTTTTTTTGGGAAATTTGGCGCAAAACTTTTTTCGCTGCACGGTAAATTCACGGACCCAAATGATAGCGCAAATTTTGCCCTAAAACCTCTTCTTGTAGCCAAGATTATTTCCTTCCCAAATCAGTTCCAAATAAACCACAACGTTTATCTTCTCCCACATCAGAACGACGACATTGTTCATCTCCATCTTCTCTCTTTGTTATCATCATCAGATTTCTATGTTGTAGCTTAGCAATTTCTAAATTTGGAATGTAAAAGAGGGTGTTTTATTTCTTGTTTGCAGGAGAAGGATTACAAGTGTCAAAAAAATAAAGGTTTTCTGTTATGGAATTTGTCGTAGCTAATATCTTGACTTTTTTTGTTACGCCTCTCATATCATAGCAAAACGTTCGTAGCTAAAACTATTTGCTACGGGGGTTTCTATCACGGGACGTGGTCTGTAGTTATTGAGCTTTTGCTACAGTTCTCTATTTCTGCTACGGTTTAAGGCCATAACAAAAGACCTTTTATTTTGTAGTGGTTTGTTTTTTACCCTGTAATCTGTATCTTTGTTCCCACCTTTCGCCATCACCAGTACCCATTTTCTCTCTCTGCGTCTTTCAATTTCTTTGTCCCCCTCTATTTCTATCTTTTCCATTAAAGGAAAAAGTTCTTTTTGTACGGAACTCTTCGTCTGAGAAGGAACAATCTATATCTGAAGGAAGGTCAAATCTCCTTTCCAGATGAAGGACACTATTCACTTCAGCGTAACACAGAGAGAAAAAAGATGATGGTGGTGGTTGTGGCATGTTCCAGTGTCGGTGAGAAGTAGTAACAGTCAAATGTGATGACTATAAGGAGGTAAAAAAAGCAAACATGTTCATTTCGAGATCAAATTTAAGTTGTCCTCTAAGTTAATTTGAGACCAAACCTCCCAACAAAAGTTGTATTTTCCAAAGAACCCACTTATTTTTCAGATCCACGATAAAAATTTTAGACGTCTTAGTAACTTACCATTCGAAAAAGTTTATAACTGAAGATGTGCTTTTTTTATTAAAGACTAAACTAAACCCTCCAACCATAACAAATAAGTGAAAAAATATCATATGTAATCAAACTACCATTTTTTATTCAATTAAACTTACCTCGTCTTCCTATTATCTTTCGTTTTCTCACCTTCGTCAAATGCTTTTACATCTTTAATTACTCTTCATTTTCATCATCTTTCTTCTCTTCTCTCTATATCATCACCTTATTCTCTTTATATCATTCTCTTCTTCTATTTCATTCCTTTTATCTTTTATCACTTTATCTTTTACATTGAGAACTTCATTACCGGAAATTTTCAGATTCTTTTCAACGTATTGACAGGTTGCCTTTGTTACCAATTTTATGAGTATTCGAACTGAACTATATCATGAATTTTCCATTTGGTAAGCGTCTAATGTAGAATTTTGAAGAAACGTATTTATGTGTCTAATCCTTGTGGTCGTTCTTAAGTAATAAGTATCTTTTATAACCTTTTTTATCACTAAATCTCTCTATTTTCCTTCAATAGTATCTCAAATTCTAGGATCCCAGATGTTATAAAAAATTAAATCACTTGGTTTTCACTAAAATCATTACAAGTATCCAAAATATATCATCATCAAATTTGCATGATAGAATCATTATTTCGTTTATATGATACATGTCATCATGGCGATCCATGTTGTGTTGATGAACCATCATTGTTAAAGTCGGTTGTTATCTAATAATGAATTTATCAACAACTCTTCTTCGCAGTTGAATCTATTATGACGAAATCAAGTGAACCAAGAAAAACAATAGAAAAGTAAACAATATGACAGAATACAAAGAGATTTACGTGGTTTGGTTGGTGAGACCTACTCCACCACAAATAATGGCACAACGGCGTGATTTCACCTTGATAAGCAAACAAGTTACACAAGGGATTCATGAAAATTCGACAGTAAGATATCCTTAGGGGTTCGTTCAGTCATTTATATAGCCATTGAAACTCTTATCCAACTGACCCACCGCTTCACCGACTCTCTCTTTATAATTTCCGAAATATACATGGATACCACTAACATTATGAACTACCTTAACATAAGCCTTATTTTGCATACTAGCCATTGCCTTATAAGCGGGTTGGCGGGTCGCAAACCGAGTTAGATATCGACCCCTATTCAAGACACTTTCAACTGAATCAAATGCTTTTCTTTTGTATTCTCTCGCCTCTTCAAAATTCTGGACTTTTATGTGTTTTATGTCATAGCAATCTTTTGCTCATACAGGAATATTATAAAATATGAACCAGACATATTACTTAAAAATGAATTTAAGAAGATACAAATGATCATATCAAATATTTATTTTAACAAAAAATCATGAGATAAAAAATCATTAAAAAACATAATATTTATTTTAATAAAAGATCTTCATACAAAAAATTACTACAACGCATAATTGCAAGAGAGTTTGGAAAATAAATCCATTCCATGGCCATAAACAAGGTGGAAGATCATGCCTCGAAAAATAATAGATTGGAGATCCAAAGAGGGGAAAATAACAAAAATACCCTCTGCCTTTTTTACATGAAACACAGGAAAATTACGAAATAAAAAAATACCTATCTAGGTAGTATACTAATTCACCACGTGTTTGAAAAGTACGAGAATTCTAAAGAGAGAAATAAAACCTAAAATTGAATATGATCCTTTCAATCAAGAAACAAAAACTTATGGAACTATATATTAGAAAAGAGTGGACAATATATGAACAACCAATTATCTTATATAGACAATTATTTTCGGGTCATGTAAAAGTCAAATATGTTTAACTTAATTGGGTTTAATTTAATAAGGGGACAACTCTATAAGGCCTTAGATATTAAAACAATAATCAATCTAAGGTCCATCAACTAATACAATAGTTAATAACAAAAAATCTAATTGTCATTCATCTTCTTCATCTTCTTGTTAGTCTTAGTCTTATTCTTTTACGGCTACTACAAGTAAACTACAATTTCTACCACTTCATTTTATTAATCAAACTTTAAATGGATGAGGAAAATAAAACCCCTTAATCTCCACTCAATAGTCGTTTCTATAGTAAGAATTAATGATATTGATGAGGTAAAACCCTAAATTTTATTATTTTACTTTATATTTTCGTTTTTGTAGTTTGAAAGAATTGAAAACGATTTCATGATCTAAATTCGAAGTGAAAGATAGTGCGACCAGAATTTCGTGAAAACTCCACGAAATTTACTATTTTTCCGCGATTTTCCCGGGAAAATATAAGCAGATTTCTTGTAGTTTGTCACTAAAATATAGGCAGATTTCTTGTAGTTCACCACGAAACACGAGCAGATGATTGTTTTGGTACCAAAAATCAACTTTCTACATTTTATTTTTTGATTTCAAGGGGTTATAGGGTTCATGAAGCAGACCAGATCTGCCATGGATTGGGTTGGTTTTATTCAATAATTCACATTTGTGAAAGGTTCTTCAATTGTTTCCTTTGATTTTCTTGGTGTCATGATCAACAATATCTCTGAAGTTTCTCTCTTCACAAATTTTGTTGGTGATGAAGAAGAAGAATAATAAGGTTTA
The DNA here is from genome assembly GCF_041429995.1 of Eschscholzia californica. Lineage (NCBI taxonomy): Eukaryota > Viridiplantae > Streptophyta > Magnoliopsida > Ranunculales > Papaveraceae > Eschscholzia > Eschscholzia californica. The sequence continues at coordinate 41,176,651 of NW_028238461.1, read as the reverse complement.
GCATTTATAGAAGAAAAGATGGGGGGGGGGGGGGGGGGGGAACTTAAATAAAAGCTCTAACTCTTAGAGGACAAAAGTTAAAAATAATTGAGTGATGACCCCTTAAAAATTGTTGTCCATATAAAATTTCTAATTTTTCTAGCTATCTACATAAAATAGTTGTTCATATAAGGTAGTTGGTTGTCCATATATTGGTCATCCAAAAAGGCTTCTAAAGATTGTCGATGTAATACAATAAACGGACAAACGAATTCGTAAAACGAATAATGGAATGATTTTGTTACATGTAGCAAGAGTTTATGTGTAAATACATGATGGACAGTCAAATTGATTACCATTGTATTTGCCGATGTGTCGACGCTTAGGAAGAACCCTTGTGCAGCATTTGCAGAGGAAAAGTGATATTTGTGGCATAGTTGGAATTTGTCATATATAATTCCACTCGACCCCCCCCCCCCCCCCACACGGACACTGGAAAGATGATGAGACATTGAACCGATTGTGTAATTACCTGATTTGGTGAGCGACCAATGGACCTAGTAAGTTTGCAAATATTCTGGTTAAAAAATAAATTTACTAGACCAAGTAAATGGGGAGCTAGTGTAACCTAGGTGGTTGAGGCCCACTGTATTGATATGTTTATGAAATCTTGGGAGTGTGAGAAAAGATTAGAGTTCGGGGAAAAAGTCTGAGAACCCAAAACTCATGATGGGTACCCGAGTTCGTTTGAATCCATGGGTACCCGAAACTCGAAGGCGGGTTTAATCCAACTAACCCGATGAAATAAAGGGGTCGGGCTTGGATTTTGAAGGCTACCAGGCATCCTACCCTAGCTCCACGATACTCGGTTGGTAAACCCGACCATTTGCCCGATAAAACAACCCGAGTAACATGCCCGCTACCTTGCCCGATTGGTCCACCTATAATTCAACCTCATTAACCCACCCGACTATACCCATATAATGTAAGTATTGATCTTTTTCTCAAATGTACATATGTAAACATGTTTTTATTACATTTAGGATTTTAGATGTTATATATGTATGATACATCACTATTATGTGTTTGTGCATATAAATTATACACATTTGTATAAGATGAGGTGTGTTTTTATTATATTAAGTTGTTATATACATACATGACGTATAGTGATGGCCATGGCGCCAAGGGTGAAGTCCTTGAGCTAATGTGACAAGGTACACGTAGGAGAGTTAAGTGGTGATGTGTGGTGGTTGATGTGATGTGATGGTGGTGATGGTCAAGGTGTGGTGGTGCATGATGTAATGGTGGCAGTGGTGAAATTATGGTGAGTTAGAGATGATGACCAAAGTGAAAGTGGGGCGGTTCATGGTTGTCCAAACCTTAGGTGAAAGGTAGGTACGAAAATCAATTTTTTTTGTTGAAAGTTAGATAATCAACTTAGATAAAACAAATAAATATTTTTTTTTTCTTTATGAGAGTTCTTCTATTTTCATTCGATCTGTTCATTTTTATGTTCAGAATTTTCTCTCATTTAAAATGTATTTCGACACTTTTAATATTAAACTTATCAAATTTCGGGTCAAACAAAAAAATATGATGTATTTTTCACCCAAGTTTTAGTTAAAATATAAGAGTACATTACATATAGATTATAATAACGTCATATATTCAAATGTTGTTATGGTGTAAGTCCACCATGAAGTGAGATATCGTGGAAGATAGGCACATGACTCCATCCCCACGCGATCATTTAATATCACAACTAATTGAAATCTTAAAAGTGTGGTCGAAATCACAATCATCCAAAGTCCAAACCCTAACCTTAATTCCTCGTAATCTTAGTTGGATGCTTAGGTCTACGATATAAATACTTGATAATCCACAAAGGGGCAAAATCCTTCTTTTTATTCACTACTTTCAGCCACAGAATTCACAACCTTTAGACTTTGGATCATATATCTCCACCGACGCTGACGAAGACTCAACTGCTTTACCCCTCATTTGGTCTCCAAGAAACACACACGACTTATACTTCAGCGGTTACCCCTCAACCTTATCTCGTTTTTCAACTTATTTTCTAACGTTTTTAGAATCATATTATTTGTGTTAACCATTCTAAATATCTAATCCTAATTCTTTCTAGTATATATATAGTGAGAGACTTGTGTTTTGTCATGTGTCGACTATCGAAGGAAGAGGAAACCAGTGGGTGAGTTATTAAGATCCGATATCAAAAGATTTGACGATCTTCTTAGACAGGTACTATGAATTATTTTTACATGCCCATATACCTTACCAATAGTTATATGCTTTGTTATTTGTTGTCTGATATTGTTTTTACACGAGCATAAGTTATTTCCAAAGTCCAATAGTTCTTTTTATTTGCTGTATATTATGTTTTTGTGTAAAAATGTAAGGTTGTGGTTGGGTGATAGTCTTTGATCTTATGTTTTTTTGAAGATATTTTCTGATGGTTGTAGTGTCAAAATATGATGGTCATCTTAATGTTCCTTTTTTTCTTTTTATAATATGGTTTCTAATAAGTTGAACCACTTAGTTCATTTAATACTTGTTGTAGGTTAATATGGACAATACAAATCCTTTAGCTTGTCCAAGTACTGCACGTGGTCTGAGTACAGAACCTCCAACATGTATAAATGTTCCTATTAGTTCGCTTCTTGTTGTTGTTGCTCCTCCAACTTCTCCTGTTACTATTGTTCTTGATCAAGTATTTCAAGCAGATGTAGTTGTTGATGCCGGTGATGATCACGAACTTAATTCGAAACAGATAAGGACAAAAAAAACTTCCAAGACTTAGTTACTACATGATTTTATTGACATTGTGCATCTTGGTCAACCTGGTCAAAAAGAAAAAAAAATGGTTCGTTGTAAGTTTTGTGGTGTTGTTAGAGATCCCGCCTAAAAATGATACAAGTCAATTCACTAGGCATTCAATATCATGTGTTGGAAAGTACAAAGTTGGTTTAAAACAATCAACACTTACTTCAAACCAGTTTGACAACCTTAGAACATTCAGGTATAGTCAAACACGAGCTAGGGATAATATGATCAAACTTGTGATCACGACAGAACAAGCTTTTCAGTTTGTTGAACATCCTATTCTAGAATTTATTATAAGTGATAAATTCCAACCAGTATTCACAAAATCCTCCCGTGATACACTTCGAAATCATCTTTTATTACTTTGTAAAGAAGAAAACACGCTAGCAAGTTTTGTTAACTTATCCAGCTGGTAGAATATCACTTACTTCAAATGTTTGGAAATTTAATCAGAAGTTGCTTACTTGTGTATTGCTCATTTTATAGATGTTGAGTGGTGTTTGAGCAAACGTATCATTGCATTTCCTATCCTAGACAAAACACATACTGTTGCAAACATTTCACAATTGATTCATGACAACTTGTCTACTAATGAGAGATATCTCGTAAGATAATTTGTTTATTCTTGGATAATGTCTCTTCGAATATTCTTAATGTTACTAAAGTGAAGATATTACTGCCCAATTTACCTGTACACAATTTCATCTTAACTTATCTTTTTTAGCTAAGTAGATGCCTACCTCGAATGGTTTTCTTCTTGACTTATCTTTTTTAGCTAAGTAGATTTATATATCTTGGTTAGATGAGACTTGTTTTAATGTCTTCACTTACACTTCTCTATTTTTTTGGTGTTATTTAATTAAAGCAAACTTTGTCAGTGCTACCTTGCTTTACTTTTTTGGCTTTTTTGCTGCTTCATTGTTGTTGCTTTGTTGTTTCGAAGCTGGCCTAGCTGTTGTCTCAAACTCATTTATTATTATATTGGTTGCCTTTGGTGGTGAGTTTGTTGTTAGAGGCGAACTCACGTTGGGACATGTGGGGGCACGTGCCACCGCATGTCCCAAAGATAAGAGTCTATTTCACATAAAATAAACTCAGCAACTACCCTAATTGTTTACCATTAAAGGCAACGAGTTGGTGTAGTGGTGACAACATGAGTTGTTTGCATTTCAGGCCTTGTGTTCGTTTCTCACAACCCACAGCTCTTCTTTCATGTTTTTCTAACGGTAAATTCGTATATGCCTCCTAATTTTTACTTAACTATCGTTTTAGCCCTATGTTTCTCCATTTTGACCCCCTATTTACAGGTGTATTCACATTTTAGCTTTTTTCTTGGTAAAATCCATATTGATTTCCGTTAACATTGTTAAAACTAGTTTTCTCTACATATATGTGTGTATGTGTTTGATTGTTTTTCTAGAATGATGTTGCCCCCTCTCTTTCTTTAATATAATTCAAATGTGTATAAGACTACTTATTTATATTGATTACAGTCAACACAACTCATAAACTAACATAGTTGAATTGGCTTAGTATATAACTGTAATGTATAAAAATTATTCGCTTTGAAGTTGCATCAAAACTTCTAGATGATTCACAACTTTTTATTATAACTAAAACTTCTCCCACAAAGAAATTTTTCTAGGTCCGTCATTATTTGGTGTTGCGTTTTATTTAAAAAGTTTTGTTATTTTCTTTTGCTAATAGTTAATCATATATTATTTATTGTTAACTTCATTTCGCATTTTACATCTTGCAACAATAAACTGAGAGATCGCATTCACCTATCTTTTCTTATCAATTAAATGAAATTACAAGCCCTTTTATAACAAGGGTATCGATATTATGCAAATCGAACTTGTACGACTGATATCTAAAAGATCATTGTTGTAATTGGAACTACATAAGGAGCTACAATTTCTTTAGATGTATGGTGCAATCTCAAGATTAACTATGTTATACGTACATATTTTTGCCATCAGAAAGTTATTTCTCCAACCTATTAAACTATAATCTTAAAGTTATTTTGCAGTCATCCACGCTTAGCGAGAGTATATGGTATGATATCTCCCCTGTAGAAGTTGGTATGATTGTGAGTTACTATCTCGTCTTTGTTTTTTCGTGATAAAAAATCTCCCTTGATTTGAAGCAAAAAGTGGGCTTAGTAACTTCACATCCTACCCTTTTGCATGATTTAAGATACAGGTCAGTGGCTCGTTATATGGGGTCATTGGTTCTATCTTGACTTTTATTTTTGCTGATATTTTAGGTTTGTTCTTCTCAACATAGTGACATATATAATTCTCGATATTTCAAGTTATTTAGTGGAATTTACTACATGAGAATTTATATTGAAGGGGGGAAAAATAGTTGATTCTGACATCTTTGTTGTATGCTATTGGAACTCTAGTGACAACATTCACACCCAAGACTTATCATGACGTATTAGGGAAAAATGAATCTGTCTCCAACATTTAAGTTTTTGTGATATTGTTATATGTCTTTGTTAGTGGATAGTTTCAACTATACATAATACATGTGATGTGGCGTGAAAATGCCACATTTAGGTCACTTAACTTTGCTGAGTTAGTTCTTTTCGGGTTTATTTCTAATTATTTATGTGTTTTTATTGTTAGGTATCATATTTGGAGATAAACATGTAAATCGGAATAAAGGGAGCGAATTGTCACTATCATTTCATGTGCGCAAAACGAGAGAAAAAGATTTCAAGCAAATCAAATGACAAGAGGAGTCAATGACGAGTCCGACGGTGAAAACGGAAGTCGAATCGGAGTTCGGACGGAGAAATTATGGAAGATGGAAGCAAAAGTCGTCTCTTGAGATTAGATTTGTAGAGATCAAGTATGAAGGCACCCTCCTTGTTTCTGAAGCAAAGCTTTAGTCCAAATCAAGCCCACAAAAGAAAAGAAGAAGAACAAGCTAAAGAGAAATTTATGAGCACCCTCCCTTTGGTCCAAGTCAAAATGGTCTAAGACTTAGTCAAGTTTGACTAAGTCTAGGGTTGTGTATACACAAGTGAGAAAGAGGGGTCAAAGGGAGCTATCTACTATTCATCTTCTTCCCCAATCAAGAGAGAGAAGGCTAGGGTTCTTGGGGGTGTTCTTGTGAGTTAGAAGCTAAAGCTTGAAGAGGGAGAGAAAGGGTTTGAAGAGGAAGAGGCAGCCTGCCTAGCTTGGCCGACCAGCACACTAGGCCGGCCAAGCATAGGCCGGCACGGGATGGTACAAGGCAGCAGCGGAAATAGCCATGGACAGCAGTTCGGAGCACATTCAATCGGCATAGAGGAGCTGGAAACGCAGCTGCTGCTCGGGACGTCGTGGACAGTAGCTTCCAGCAGCAGCCCGTGCTCCATTAGAGCAACTCGACCTTTCAAGCAGCAGCTCGGGTGGATGTTAAACCGGCCGGAACAGCAAGGACTCGAGCAGCAGCTCGGACTGCTCGGGACGGTCGCGACATGGTACGGGGCAGCAAGCTAAGGCTCGGCTGCAACTAAATCTTGGCCGGACTTTGACATTTTGGCCGGATTTCTTCATGCCTTGGCCGGAGATTTCAAGAGTTTTCCATTCATTATTTTGACCAGAAACCTTAGGGCTTTTGCTCCCCATGTCATGATCTAGCTACCCATGTGGTTTGATTTGGTTTTGGACTAAAAATTTGTATAGAGAGAGAGCTAGGGTTAGCTTTAATGGTGGATGTTCTTGAGATGGAGAAAATGAGTCTGATTACTAAAGGGAACCCAGATTTTGCTAAGGGGAGATCGGCTGCACCTTAACTACTCATATTTGTCCGGCGATCTTAGCCTCGAACCACATCGAAAAAGGGGGATTCTCTCGTCATTTTCTTTCCATTTCTTATTCAATCACCATGATTAGCTAACTTTAGTGTGTCGTTTATATGAGATGAAATGTGATGAATTCGTGATTATGTTTAATATGATTTGATGTTTTGATTATAAATTGATGTTCATTTATTTCGATTATCGTTTCAATCGTATTTTCATGTGTCTTGTTCAGCATTTCGCATAGTTAATAGACGAAACGAAGTATTCGATATCGATCGTAGTCTAAGTCATAATTTCATGTGTCTTGTCATGCACTTCACATAGTTAGGCGACTAGACAACACCCTCGATGACTCGGGTTTAACCGATTATGACGTTTGTTTGACTAAGTATGGTCTCCGGATATACGTAGTACTTAGAGACATCTACTTTAGGAGTCGAACATCGATTATACTTCGACACATTCGATTGGATCATACGTAGTCGTAGGTTTATTATTATGGATTCCCGGACTTCGACACCTCTCTCACCTATTTGTTGCTTCCCGACTCTTGTTCCTCCTACTCTTCTCTCGAATCTCTCTCACTTTTTACTTACATTGTTAGCTAGTTTTATTTATTTCATTTATTTCTTATAAACCAATCAAAAACCCAAATTGACACATTCCCGCTTTTGTCTAAGTAAGTCTTTGATATCTAAACCGGTGCAAGGCCCTTCGATATCCAAACTACATTCCTATCCTTGGATCGACTCCGGTTTTGCCGGGTTACTACTTGATACCTCCGCTTGGGTGTGCAACCTTTTCGGCTGCATCAACATGTAGTGTGTTTGTGTTTTATGTTTTGTGTTGAAAGAGACTCTAGAATCTCCAGATATTTAGTCTCTTCAGTTGAGTTAAAAAACATACCTTAATTAATATATAAGTAAATTTACTCGAGCTCGAGAAACACGGAGCCCGATAAACCCAAAAACTTTAATGGGCTTGGACACTTTGAGATAGATATTGGTCTCACCTGATCCAATGAATGATACAAGCTCGACAGTCCGCCCCGGACCGATTCTCACCCCTAGAAGGGATTCCTTCCTCCCCACCCCACCCCCCCACCCCCCGACTTTTCATGAGGGTGTAACATTGTTAAGGTCTCCGATAATAACGCAAGGCAAAACAATCTGCTTGCTGAGGTTCTTTAACTTCTTGCCCAAAAAAAGTTTATTCTTGTTATAAGGGTAACGATGGAAACCCGTAAATAGAATTTTATGATTGATGATGTTGATAGAACAACATGTATGGATCATGTTCTTATCCGAGAAAATAATGACCAGTTCAATATGCCTCTTCCAATAAATAGTCAGCCCTTCAGCTTTATAGGTAGGTTCAACTATGTTAGGTTACATTCTATGTTCCAAATAAGTGTTTTTTGAAGTTTAATGTCGATGGCATTTGGTCTCAGAAAGAAAGACTACTTCGAGGTATTTGTGATGAATAATAGTCATTAGATGTTTCTGAGTGATGTGATTGTCACACCCTCTAACGTATTAAGATAGGAATGTCATGTCATTATAGTGGAGTAAGTACTTATCTATCATTGCTATTAGTTGAAGGTTGCGGTCTTCTACCATTAATAACTAAAAGTTTCATTGATTTGAACCTCTCCCACTCTGATGTGAGAGATCTTCTACCTCGTAATGAGGACCTCTAGATTTAGTTCATGTGATTGGGTGATGGGACGACCGATCAAGCTAGGGTGTGAAGAACTGTTATGACAGACTAGATGATGCCATATGAAGGAGATTTATGGTTTAGGGATGATCAGAATTAGGATTAAAAAGGAGGTCTAACTTAGGGTTAGGTCATCTGTTGAAAGGAGGGGGAGGAAAAGTTGCAATTTGCTGACGTCATTGAACATCATATCAAATGTTTATTTTTGAAAATTGATATAACGATAAATAATCATTATGAATATAGCACAAACAATGAATAAGATTTTAAAACAATTCATAACCATCTCTTTAATTTGTATCTAGACTTGAAGCAACGACCCACTAGCAAATCTCTTTTCCATACGAATATTAGGTTGTTTGACATCTTTTTCACTATCTAAAATTATTCTTTGTGATTTTTGTCTCTTGTTTATTTCTCTTCTTCTACCTATGATGTCGTGGTTTATATCTAGTACCATTCTATATCACTAGCACTAGTGAGGTGGGAAATAATGAGACAATTGTTCTAATCATTAACCTATCTACTATCCCTAAGAAGCACACATCTAGTTATTAACAAGTTCTACAACATCAACAAAGTACAAAACAATAATTAAAAAATAACATTTATTTGTGATTTTAGAGAAAAAAAAACAGCAAAATCTGAGTTTTATAGAGAAAAGCAGTAGTGAATAAAAAAATTTAAGATAGAGAGAAAAACTTACTCGAAATCTTGTTTGGAGATGAAAAGAACTTCAAAATCTACTTCAATCTAGTTGGAATGATGTTTAGAAGGGAGAGGAAGGGTGAAGAAGTCCAATGAGCAAACCGTAAGCCAAACTTTGTCGATTCGGAGAAAAAAAAAACGGGTTAGGTAATATAATACTGACTGCCCTGACTAGTCGACTCGGTCCTAGGGGGGCCGAGTTTGGACTACCTCGGAATTTCATCTAACTAAGGTTTCGACCTTTAATCGAGACAGCAAAATGTCGACCCGCGACTTCTTGTATTGTACCCGACTTTTTTTTCGTAGACGGGGGGAACTGACCTATAGTCAAAAGGAGATTGTTATAGTCTGAATTTTATATTTGTTAAACAAATACCATTTATTTCAGAATGAAAGATATAATTTTACTATCATCATATTAATGGGCTGGAATATCTTGACTAACTTCTGAATGTATAACTTCTAGCACGCTTGATGGTGTTATCTGCAGTGTATGATGCATGTTATGTCTTTCTTCACCACTTTATAATATATTCGAATCTAGCATATATTAGATATAATTGTCAATGTCTAAAAGGCACAATCTTACATATTAAGATAACTCAGTCAGTTATCCAGGAGCTAAGTCTGGTTATCCTCTTTTATTTAGGAGTTTTGTTGGGATCAGATCCAATGCATGAAGATTTACCCTGATACAAAACTTTTAAGCATTTCAGTAGTGAATTCTTGTCACCCCACATACGATTTTCTCTCACTTCTCTATTCCTCCCACATACGGAGTGGGAGAGGTTCAAATCATTGCTATTAGTTGACGGTTGCGGTCTTATAACATTAACAACTTAAGGTTTCATTGATTTGAACCTCTCCTACTCCGATGTGAGAGATCTTCTACCCCGTAATGAGGAGCTCTAGACTTAGTTCATGTGATTGGGTGATGGGATAACGATCGGTCAAGCTGGGGGTGTGAAGAACTGTTATGACAGACTAGATGATGCCATATGAAGAAGATCTATGGTTTAGGGATGATCAGATAGGATTAAAGAGGAGATCTGACTTCGGGTTAGGTCATCTGTTGAAATGAGGGGGAGGAAAAGTTGCAATTTGCTGACGTCATTGAACATCATATCGAATGTTTATTTTTGAAAAATGATATAACGATAAATAATCATTATGAATATAGCACAAACAATGAATAAGATTTTAAAACAATTCATAATCATCTCTTTAATTTGTATCTAGACTTGAAGCAACGATCCACTAGCAACTCTCTTTTCCATACGAATATTAGGTTGTTTGACATCTTTTTCACTATCTAAAATTATTCTTTGTGATTTTTGTCTCTTGTTTATTTCTCTTCTTCTACCTATGATGTCGTGGTTTATATCTAGTACCATTCTGTATCACTAGCACTAGTGAGGTGGGGAATAATGAGACATTTGTTCTAATCATCAACCTATCTACTATCCCTAAGAAGCACACATCTAGTTATTAACAAGTTCTACAACATCAACGAAGTACAAAACAATAATTAAAAATTAACATTTATTTGTGATTTTAGAGAAAAAAAACAGCAAAATCTGAGTTTTATAGAGAAAATGAGCAGTGAATAAAAAAAATTAAGATAGAGAGAAAAACTTACTCGAAATCTTGTTTGGAGATGAAAGAACTTCAAAATCTACTTCAATCTAGTTGGAATGATGTTTAGAAGGGAGAGGAAGGTGAAGCAGTCCAATGAGCAACCTGTAAACCAAACTTTGTCGATTCGGAGAAAAAAAAACGGGTTAGGTAATATAATACCGACTGGCCTGACTAGTCGACTCGGTCCTAGGCGGGCCGAGTTTGGACTACCTCGGAATTTCATCTAACTAAGGTTTCGACCTTTAGTCGAGTCGGTGTCGACCCACGACTACTCGTATTGCACCCGATTTTTTTTTCGTAGACGGGGAACTGACCTATAGTCAAAAGAAGATTGTTATAGTTTGAATTTTATATTTATTAAACAAAGACCATTTATTTCAGAATAAAAGATATAATTTTGCTATCATCATATTAATGGGCTGGAATATCTTGACTAACTTCTGAATGTATAACTTCTAGCACGCTTGATGGTGTTATTTGCAGTGTATGATGCATGTTATGTCTTTCTTTACCACTTTATAATATATTCGAATCTAGCATATATTAGATATAATTGTCAATGTCTAAAAGGCACAATCTTACATATTAAGATAACTCAGTCAGTTATCCAGGAGCTAAGTCTGGTTATCCGCTTTTATTTAAGAGTTTTGTTGGGATCAGATCCCATGAAAAAAGATTTACCCTGATACAAAAGTTTTAAGCATTTCAGTAGTGAATTCTTGTCACCCCACATACGATTTTCTCTCACTTCTCTATTCCTGCCCCCCCGTTATCTTTATATTTCCTATTCCCTCTCTCCCCCTCCCTTCTCTATTTATGTCTTCTTTTTTCTAAATAGTGAACAACATGACAGTGCTTCAAGTGTTACTTAAATACTTATGAGAGTTCTATATCACCAATGCTTCCTACTTTTCGTCTTGGACTTCAGGCAGACCACTTTGTATCTGATTCAATCTTTATCTCATTAAATTCTGATTTCATATCTTGATTTTACTATGTTACATGTATTACAATATTTTTGTTTAAGAAACCTCTCACTTGCTTTTGCCACGCTACATTTATTTTGCTTATCTAATGTTTTGTTTTGTTGGAAGATCTAATGTTTTGTTGGCTTAAGGCTTCTCTATCTTGCTTCATTTTTTTCCAAAAAATTTTGATGCAATTTTTTGAAATCTTTCGACCAAATTCATTACTTAATGGTTGTAACAATTTTGAAAAAGATAACAAATAAACCGTTTACTTTTGTGACACGTTTATGTTTGGAGAAAACAGTCCGATAAACATATCGAATTATACTTTCATTAGTTCTTACTCGGGTGAGTGATATACGCTTTACCTCTTTCAGGACCAGTCAATTTTTTTTTGCTTAGATTTTAATCGATTCTTTATTTGATCTTCATCTATTTAGTTTGAGGTCGTGAAACGTTTTTTCTTTAACTTTACTGAATTTTATGTTTTATGTGAATTTTCTGAGATCACCCTTCGTAACCAATCTTTAAGAACCGAATCAACATTAGAGTTGTTTTGTTACTTAACAATTTTTTGTTATTTAAAAATGAATCCACGGTGTATGTACGTCTTGGTATACGCACCACCTCGATAGGCACGCTACCGCAATAGTTTCATCGCCATACCAAATATTATATCTCGAAGGCGATGAGGTGGGAACGGAGTACAATGTAAGTAACAAAATGACGTGCCACTAAAATGGATGCGTCTATAGGTGCTCCTTCATTATACTCTCTGGCCTTTTCTTTCTTGGCACCCCTCAGATTGAGAGTGTTCGAGGGCATTCGGATTGGGCCTAGTCTGTGATGGGCTTGAACAATACGGATTAGATTCGGTCTGAGGCCCATAGGGAGTGCCGAGAGAGGGGTGGTTAAGAGCAAAAGGATTGGGCCTAGTCTGTGATGGCCATTCTTGTCGATTCTAGTTGCCTACAACGTGCACGTTGGATTCTCGCCTTTTTCTTTCTTCGCGACCCTAATATTGAGATGGTCCGAGGGCGCTGGGAGTAGGCCTAGTCTGTGATGGGCTTGAACAATACGGAGTAGACTCAGTCTGCTCAGTCCGTGGCCTACGGGGAGTGTCAAGAGAGAGATGGTGAAGAGCAAAAGGATGGGGCGCCTTAGAGGCCCACTAAAAATTGTCCCAACCAATTCAAGCAAGCTGTCAGCCATCCTGTCCATTGTAGTTGCCCACAATGCGCACGTTAGATTTCGTCACACTGTAATCCTTTCTCCTTCGCAGAATACCACTGCAAAATCCAACTTTCCCATAGAATTTCATTTTCTCTGTCTTTCATTTCAATGGATAGGTTCAGATCAAGAAAAGTTCAAATCCAAACACCTGAAGTTGATAACGGAGTAACTGAAACCCTAGAACCTGAAAACCGATTAAGATCGTCAGGGAACAACGTTAATGAAGATCAAGAGCCTTTTATGGGTATCAAAGTCCGAAGAAGAGCTTCTCTTCATCGAGATTATAGAGGAGATTATCTCGATGTACCTTCTCAACCTTCTCTTATGAAGATCTTGGATAAACAAGGTATCAATTTATTTTATTTTTTTGGAATATCTGGATGTTGTTTACATTTGATTTCTTTTAGGCGTGAATATTTGTGGGAGTGATCTTATAAAAAAACCCTATTACTCCCAACCAGATTCTGATGGAAGCTTCATTTCGCAATATTTCATTGAAAGACCTAGATTTTTTTAATTACTCTATTGCTCGACCCATTTTGTGATGAGATTGCTCTGCCACCTCTATATCTGAACCGCCCATTAAGGATCGCCAAATTAGAACAAATAACACTGAGAAATGGTGGAGAAATTTCAAATAATGAGAGAAAGTAACTACGATGAAATATGAAACGCTAAATTTTTGTTAAGCTTCAAACTACGTATACGCTGGCAATCAGACGTTCAACATCTGATGTGTGCGATGTCAAATGTCTAGATTTGTTCGGGAATAGGTGACGGTAAATAAAGTTTACGATAAGCCATAAGTAAATAAAACAAACCACAGTTCAAGGGGACAATTTACACACTACGTTTAGGGTTTGATCTAGGTGTGGGATATGTTTTGGGCTTGAGTTTGTACTTTGGGTTCCTTTGTATTGGGTTGTTGAGTGTGTGAGGTAGGCGGGTTGGGGGTCCAGTAAACCTATGACCCCCAAAATTGCTTCTCATTGTTGAGTCAACAATGAGAAGGTGTGTAGGTTAGGGTGGCCTTGGCATATTCACACTTCCACCCGTGTACTTAAGTTTCTTCATGGTAAATGGATTTTTTGGTTCAAATATACTACTTATGGTAAATTCTAGTGGGTGATTGGATTGACATGTCTCTGTAATCTGGTTACTAGGTAAAAAAATTTAAGTTAGGTAAGGTCCTTATAGCGGGCTGGCTTCGTGTTGTTTACCCATATGAAAATCATGCTAAGAAGGATCACTGCATTAGCCAATGGTTGAATGTAGCGTTCCTACACTTCCCGCGAGTTAGTTCGTAATTCACTTTAGGTGCAACAATTGACGTTGAATATAAGACACCATGACACTGGTTTAAGCAAAAAAGCAAATGAACGAGGTGGAAAGCATGATGGGTGAATCTGGTATAGATTGAGTGAAATGTTGGAGGATGTTATGATTTGATTTGAATCTGGAGATTGTAGGTTATTGTGGATCAAATGGAGTCACACACTGGACAAGAGGCCATTGGATAAAGAGTTCATAAAGTATAGCACATTAGCACCTACGACACCCGAAGTATTGAAGTGGGTGTTAAGTTGGAGATATTAGGGGTTGGGCTTCAACAATTTAATGTATATGTGCTATTTCTAGGGAGATTAGGTTACTAGTTATTTGACCCAAAGGGTATCTTGATAGTTGATAGTTGAAATCGTCGCGGCAAAGACGATTCATTTTTTTGCTGTTAAGCCTTTTGGATTCCTCCCTTTGAGTGGTTACTGGAGGTTTTGAATTTGATTCGTTTGGTGTGGTTTGCCTTGAAGATATTAGCCATCAACATTTTCTAACATCCTGTTATCTACAGATCCAAATGCTCAGTTTTGTTTTTTGTTTTATTTGCTTATGTGTTTAATTGTTTTTTGATGAAGCTATTTAATGAGAACCCGAAATGAGTTATAGGTCTTTGCCTTTTGGTAGTTACCTTTTCTTTTACGTCTCGGACAACAAAGTAACATTGCAACTCTGTTATACTTTTCCTTAAAGATCCCAAAAATTGTTAATAATTGGAATATTAGGAATACTAATACTGTGTAAGGTTATAACCTACCTTTAGCAGTTTAGCTCTGATACTCAAAATAATCATCCTAAACTAAGTTCAAATTGTCAACTGATAAGTAACCTGATTTGTTTATAGTTAGTTCCTTTAATTTTCCGTAGCTCCATTATTTGTGAAATTTTTAAGCTTGTAAGACAATGATGGAGAACAATAATCTGGATCGAAAAGGCGTTTCGTTGATCTTTGAGAATGAATATACATAGAGTTAAATTAGGGTAAATAAATACAAAAGGTTACGAAAATTTAAACTCCAAGAATTAATAAACTAAAAACTCCCTTCTCTGTTCATTCTTTATGGAGCCCGCTATGGGAGGGGGCCATTTAATTTGGGCACCCTCATGGTTACATCAGCACCCCCTCGCAAGTTGGCATGAAATCCGAGTCAAGGCCAACTTGAATGATAACATATGAAACTGATCAAAACCAAGCAGCTTGGTGAAGATCTCTGCTACTTCATCAACGAAGCAACGATGATAAGTCTGAATAAGACCAGAAGCAAGCTTTTCACAAATGAAGTTGCAATCAAGTTCGATATGCTTAGTTCGTCCATGAAAAACCGGATTGGCGCAGCAACCTGGTTGTAACAAAATACCTTAAAAGGTTTTAGAATGTCAAAGTGAATATCTTGAAACAGGTATTTGAACCATTGAAGCATGAGAGTTAGAGAAGTGTGGGCACAGTACTAAGCTTCGCAGAGGACCGGTAAACAGTCGGGTGTTTCGTGGGCATAGTTAAAGAAGGATTCCTTGACCGAGAATACCTTTCAGATGTCATAGCACTCGAGCTGCTGCATCCATATGAGTATAACGAGGATGCTTCGTGAACTGTTTGAGATAATTCACTGAAAAGGCTATATCGGGACATGTAACAGGAAGGTCAGATTGTCCAAAGGAGAACCATTTGTAGATAACAGTTTTAAACGTTGGTCCATAGGAGAAATAGCGGATTTAGCTCCGAGCAAGCCAGAGTCGCGAAGAATGTCTAAGGTACATTTCCTTTGACAAAGAAAAATGGGGTTTGGACTTTGGAGATCTAGATATCTCGAGGCCAAGAAAATATTGGAGAAGTCTTACATTCTTCAGAGAGAAATTTTTTCAAGACGTTGCTGAAGAAAAAGAATTTTCATGTCATCATTGACTGTGATGACAATATCACCAATATAGATAAGGAAATAAAAAGATGTTGGACCTTTAAAAAAGCAAAAAAGTGAATGGTTTAAAGTAGACTGAGTAAAACCTTTAGCTTGTAAGCCAAAGGTTAACTTAACAAACCATTGTCGACAAGCATGTTTTAAACTTCATAACGATTTATTTAATTGACAATCGATGGTCTGCAGATTTGTTAAACCCAAGAGGAATAGTCATATATACCTTTATGTCCAAGTCACCTTGTGGAAAAGCATTATTGACATCTAACTTATGTAAAGTCCAACCTTTAATGTAAGCAAGGGAGAAGGACACGCATTGTTTCCAGCTTAGCAGCAGAGGCAGAAGTACCGTGATAGGTATAATTGGGTATATCTCTTCATACCGAGTCGCGCCTTATGACGTTAGTAGAGCTGTCAGATTTGTATTAACTTTTATAAACCCATTGCGACCGACGGGTTTCTTACCCTGAGGTAGAGAAGAAGTCCCAAGCATTATTTGCCTCGAGAGCAGTAATCTCTTAAGCCATGACCTCACGCCATGCAATCAAAGCAAAAGCAATCTGACAAGACATGGGTTCTTTAAATGTGAGGACAAAAGTGAGAAAAGCCTTATGAGAGGGGCTAAAATTGACGAATGCAATTGGGAGTTCGAGAGGTGGAAGACTCTGAACTAAAACGAATCTAATGAGCCAAATAAGAAGGCTTGGTTCGATTCCGAGCTGGTCCAGAGGGAACACGAGCCAGATAGGTCGAGTCATTAGGCGGCGGAGAACTAAAGAGAGACGGAGAAATAGCGGAAGCGTCATATTGTGTTTCGTCCTAAGTGTCAGAGGGGATGACGAATCTTCTAAAGGAGTGTCAGACGGAGAATCCACCTTCTGCAAGAGATAAACGTAACCAACCAATAGAGTTGTCGAAGACGGTGGGGAAGCATCCAAGTGAGTGTGAGGTGCAGCAGGAGGGGGATATTAATTGTCGCATGCTATATATCCTTTATATGTGTATATGCTTTCTTCAAAACCATGAAAGTGGCATGCTACCTCCTTTTATGTGAACTGATGTCGGGGTTCAAGAAGAGTTATACATTATGTTAGATTGTTAGTTACCCCACATTATGTATAATCTTCATGGATCTAATCTCAGACTTGCATTTTGTAGGTGACAGGAAAGTCCTATTCGCAGATAAAGTTTTGAAGTTCACTGGATCAGGAAAGATGAAGCGACGTGTTCTGTTGATTACTGATTTTGCTATTTACATTGTTGACCCAGAGACTGGTGCACTTAAAAGGCGGATAGCACTTGCAGCCGTGGATAAGCTATGCTTGAGTGAATTAAGTGATAATTTCTTCTCGATTATCATCCCAAGTGAGTACGACCTTCTCATGGCCAGCACTCGGAAGTCAGAGATTGTTACTGTGTTAGTTGATGCTACCAAGAACACATCAGATTATGAACTAGATGTTGGTTTTTCCAATACGTAAGTTTTATTCCTTTGTTTCTTTCTTTTTAAACTAATCTATAGTACTAAACTATTAAAGAACTTTCGCCTACTTTTGGTATGTTATTTGGACATCATTCGCGTCCTCAAAACGCACTATGTGACATGGACACCATTATTCGTAATTTGTGCCGTCTCTGGTATTCATGTCTGTGGAATTAGTTTATATCAGATATCTGACCATGTTGGCCGAGAGACAATAAGCAATCGACCAATATATCGGGGAGACATTATCCTGTCTGATGATTTGGATATTTGATGCTCTTATTAGACACTCGCTGTCACTTTAGTGGGTGTTATGTGAGATTTTGTGTATACTTGCAGGAAATCATGTTAGGATTAGGGCCATGAAATGGCACTCTTGGTTAACGCTTTTATGTATTATGTAAAAAAAGGTCAAATTATGAGTAAAAGTGGTCGTAATAATTAAGATTGAAGACATAAGCATGTGAACGGTAGCACCCTATTTTGGCCTTAATGGGGTAGTGTCCTATTAGGATTGAAAGGTATAAGCATGAAAAAACCTCTGCCTAATGCGTGGTTGACAGCATTGCTCGTTGAAAGTGAAAGAAATGAATTTTGAGTAGAAAATTGTAATTCTATGCCATTGTTGTTTTGCAAATTTTCCACTTGGTTACATCTGTGTAGCTACTCTAGCTTGAGAGGCCTGGTAATGATATAAAGTAAGGATTCTGGATTTCACAACCTCGCCCATTTATGGGATTAGACATGATCCTTAGAGCTGATTACAGTGAGGTTGATATGTTGAATAATCTTGATTATGCATAATGTATAGGTTTGAATACCATGCTGCAGCTGAGGTGATCAAAGAAGTACAATTTGAGGAAGTCGAAGGTTTGTGATAATCTTTCTTTGTAATTTTATTTTAAATGCACTCTTATTTCACAATGAAACGCCATCTTGCTAAAATTAAGGTTAGCTGGTCTAGCTTGTCATTGGCGAAGTGATTTAACATAAACTACATAAGAGGACGATCTTCCTAGTCTCTAGTAATATTCTTGTTTGGTTTTGGAGCATAACTCCAAACATATAATCGTATCTATACAGTGAAAAGAAAGGAGTTTTTTTTGACAAATCAAGACTATAACGTTAGCAACTGCTTATGTGTGTGTAGCTCCTACTTGTCGTTTTGTGTCATTTGTCTGAGAATTTTGGCTAGCCCAATAGCCCTGCCTGCACCTAAATGGTTGCCAACCTTGGCACCTAATTGCTGCCTTGGTCAGGACAAGTCTATCTTGGGTAGGAGGCTGATCAAGAAAAAAAGAGTTGTTTGTTTTATTTATGCATCTCAATCCATAATTTAGAATAGATGATGGAAAAATGTTTCTAGCGTAGCTCAGGCACCCATATAAACCATCAGGTTGCTAGCCTTTCCCAAGAATGGCGCCGTATTCATATCTTTAATGTAGGACTATATTTGTAAGTTACTGAAGCGTTTTGTAAATGTTTAATTGCAGGTGGTGTGAAGACGAGAATTGTCATGAAGTGAGAAGACCAGATTCCCTTGTCATTATGCGGCACGATCAAATCGTATCGGGATTGGAAACCCTTATTGTAAAGGTAATTGATTTTTCATTTTTCTTAATACGTAAGGCGAAAGCCCTTGGTTTCATTTCGAGGCTCTCCGTAGAAATTGTACTTTAGTTGGAACTAATAGTGAATGAGGGTATAACGATTACACTAGAATACATTTGGGGAGCTCTGTTTGATATTCAAAAATTTCTCAGGCAACATTCAGACAAGTCCATATGTAGTGATTCTCATTTTTTGTGTGCAAATATTTATAAGATATGTTTTCGGAGTCGGTAGTACTTTCTTTTGTTTCTTGTTATATCAGAGGGTGAAATGTTGATGATATTTTCTGTGAATCTAAAATATCTATTTATGATTATCTTCAACTGACTTTTATAGCCAAAACTATAAAACATAAACAAAATCTATCTTTATATACACTTTCAAGTTCAACCCAAGGTTACCAGATACTCTACTCCACCCTACGTACCGCGTACCTGATTCACCATACCCGAATTGCGTACCCTTTTTGGGTGGGTTCGCGATCCCGTACCCCACAATTAGTGTACCGCAATTTTTACTCTTAATTAACCTAAAATCTTTGTAGAAAACTATAAATTCGACTAATTGGGTAGTTAAACCACAAGAACTTTTTTAATTAGCTTGTTAGATTGTAAGTTAGATGAAGAAATGATGTCTAAGAGTAGGTGTATCTATTATAAATGCATCATACAGAGTATTTATTGTCTATGAAAAATAGTCCAAAACGTACTGAACTCGAAAATGACGTACCGGAGAAGTATACGCGTACCCGATACTCACATGGTAGCATTCCGCATACCGGTACCCGTACCACGTACCGGAGCGGTCCGCGTACCAGGTAACCTTGGTTCTACCTCTTTTCGTCATTTGGGCAATGAGCAAGATTCTGATATCTATCTGTCTTAGAGGAAACAACCTCAGTTTCATACTGATATAGGAGGTGAAACCAATGACAAAAGAGGAAGAGGAGATTTGTTCCGTCCGTTGACATAAACTGTTTGCTCCTCTCGCGTTTGTGTGAAACCAATGATGAAAGAGAGTTCTCGGTAAACCCATTAATGAAATATGGATGAAAACAACAAGATCTCGATAGTGACGTAGTTTCACAGGAACAAACATCTTCATCCAAATTTCAGTGAAATTAATCAAGAAAAAAAGAATCAAACTTGTAAGAGACGTCGATGGAAAAAGAAGCAAAAAAGATAAATAACTAAACAACAAACAAACAGAGAAAAGAACTACGAAAATTAGCTTCCTCTCCTGGATAGATGAGGATTCCATCCTAACCAAAAGAAATAAAATGAGGATGAATGAGAATGTATCTCAATTTCCACCTTCCTCGGTCGGTGTTAGTGGTGGTGGTGGGGAGCTTTCTGATTTCGTTTCAGAGGAAGTTCTGTTTTCTGTATCAAATCGTCGAATACCTTCCACCAGTTTTAAAACTTCTGACATCTTCGGTCTCCGTTCTGGCATCCTTATAACACAAGTCATTGCTATCTGCAACATTTCCACCATTTCTTCTTCTATATTTGGATACTTCAAAAGCTCCACATCAAAAACTTCTGCTGTCCATTCTTCTCTAACTACAGACTTAACCCACCTAACCAAGTGAATCATCTCATCACCAGCAGTGGCATGAACAGGGGATTTCCCAGTGAGGAGTTCGAGCAATACAACTCCAAAACTGTAAACATCTGAAGGCTGGGCTGCTTTTCTAGTGTCTTGAACTTCCGGGGCTCGGTATCCAGCAGCCCGAGATATGGGCGGAGGTACTGGGTTCATTAGAGTAGCCAGACCAAGATCAGATACATAACCATAGTTTTGTGAGTTGACAAATATGTTTGAGGATTTAATGTTTCCATGGACGAGTTTTCCGTTGTTCTCTGTGTGTATGTGAGCAATGCCTCTTGCGGTTCCAACCGCTACTCTTAGACGACTATTCCAATCTAAGGGAACTCTATCTCCGCTTTTCCCTGCAGAAAAGGCTAGACCATTCAGAGCGATGCTTGTATAATTCTGACATTACTTTATATGTTACATATATACTTATTATAGCATACAAAAGTACAATCAATATATTAGGGTGATTAAAGAAAATATCAATACTAAGGTTGTGTTTGATTGTTTTTCTTTTTTATCTCGACCTCACTTGTTTGAATATGAATCATGTTAGTTCGACGTATTTTGGTCAAGAGTGCAATAGTCATTTCGGGTTATTTCGGATAATGGATTCTTGATGGATATTAGTTTTATGTTCGACTCGAAATGGACCAATATTTGCCCCCTCAGTCACACAGACAAGTCAAGTGCACGAGTCAGACTAAAACAAACATTGTGAAAACCCGAGAGTCAGATGAGTCACATCTGGATTTAGGAAAAATAAAAATTGATGAGGGCGAAAAACATACCATGTAAGAGAGAATATACACTTCCTTGACTGTAAAAATCATACACCATGAGTCTTTCTTCCTTAGAATAGTAGTAAGCCCTTAACGGAACCACATTTTCGTGCTGAATCCTCCCAACAATTTCCAACTGCTGTTCAAATTCTCTCTTTCCGACACAAACTTCTTTCAATCTCTTCACAACTACCGTAGTTGAATCGTCGAGAACTGCTCTATAAGCGGTACCAAAGGTTCCTTTACCAAGAACTTCTGCAGAAGCTGTCAATAAGTCTTCCAAATCGAATATATAATTGCAACCATCAAAGAACACAAGCTTGTTATTCATATCTTGACTTCCAGGTGCCGCCGCCATTTTCCCTTGAGAAATTCCCTTCTGCAACTTCCTAGATAACCCATTTTCCGCTTCTCTTTTCGAATAACAAAAACAAAGAAGATAAGCACTTGCCATAAAAACTAGAACACAACCACCAATTATAATCCCCAATAGTGCACCTTCACTAAGCTTTCTTGCTGTTCTTGTTTTGGGCGAATTCGGTACTGAAGCAGGTGGTTCAGAAGGTAAACAACAAATCGTCGAATTGATTGTTGAAACATTGTTACCAGAAAACGAAGAACTTGGAAATTTCCGAAGAGATTTTGGAATAATTCCAGTAAGTTTGTTATTAGCTAGATTTAGATGTTGTAAACTAGGGTTATTAAATTCAGGAATAGTACCGGAAAGCGAATTGTTAGCAAGATTTAAAGCAGTTAAATGAGTAAGATTTGAGATTGATTTAGGAATACTACCATTAAAAGAGTTACCAGATAGATTAATGATAGTAAGATTCTTCCAAACAGAGAAATCAGTAGGTAATAAACCAGAGAAATTGTTAAATTGAAGAGAAAGTATAGATAATTTTTTTAAGTTAATGAAATCAGAAGGAAAAGGACCAGATAAAGCATTAGACCTAAGACTCAAGATTTGAAGATCGGAAAGACGACCGATTGTGTTAACCGGAATCCGGCCTTGAAATCCAACTCCAGGTAATCGAACTGCTATAACTCGAGATTTATCGGAACTACAACGAATACCAGTCCAGTTATTGCAAATAGTAGAGTTGAATTTCCAGTTTAGCGTTCGAGAATGAGGAAGATTGTTGATAAAATCAAGTAATGCTTGTTTATCTTCAACAGGCTCAGATCTTCCTTGAATAAATATCAATATAATAAGAAAGAAAAAAACAGAGAAACGGAAAGAATTTTTCATTCTTTCTAAATCGTCAATTGCTTATCCTTTCTTGAACGAACATAAACCTAAAATGCTTTAGAATTGAGCTTTTTTGAGTCAAGAAGGTCGAAAAATCATAGAATTTCTTCTGCAATTCCTCTTCTTTAATCTTTTCTCTTTGTCAGCTTTAGCTTTAACTATTTTACTTACCTGGAATTCTTTTTTCTTGTAGATGAACTGGAGATGGAAAAACTTGTATAATTCCTTAGTGAGAGAAGAATCAAAGAGAGATGAGTCGGATAGGTTTCCACTATAAAGACCATAACCTGTATGTAGTAGAAACTGTATTATTAGTTTTAGAGATAGAAAGTGTTTAACTAATAACTATAAAATCCGCCTTTTCCGCCATTGATTGCTTCCATCACTCAAAAACGAGAGAAGAAATGGCAAAAGCTAACAGCCAGAAAATGGTTATTTTTTTGCTATTTTTTTTCTTTTCCTCCCCTATTTTGTGATCAGTTTCTTTTTTAACCCACTATTTTTCATCAATGACTGGGGGTGGGAATTGGTCGGGACGGACAGAAAACGGACACTAACTCAACCGGTCCGGGAGAAACGGGCACAAGTCCGAAGTGTCCACGACATGCGGACAAAACAGGTGGACATTTCGAATTTTTCTCCAAGAAAGTGCCCGTCCGTGACCGTTTTGATAGTCGGACAAACCGGGTATCGGTCGGTCGGGTGCCGGTCACTTGTGAACAAATAAAGAAATTTTTATTCGAAATTAAAACTGTTTAGTAGCTAAATACAACTTTCTAAAACTCCCACTTTACAATTCCAAAAAGTAAACGAATACAAAATTAAAAGATAATTATTAAGATTTCTTATAGATTACGATTGGTTATATTCTTCTTCTCATGGATTACCATCGATGTATTGTGGATTCTAGGATTATTGATGAGATATTGAGATTTTAGAGGAGAGAGAGACTACAGAACTAGAGAGGCGAAGACAAAATTGAGAAAAATGATTTCAAAGATTATATATTTTTACTCTTGAAATTTAACGGTTGTAGCTAATCCTAAAAATCTAAAGGCTTAAAATCAATTAGATAGGCGGGCGGGTATATCGGGTAGTATAAACAGACGAGTATGGACGAGTTCGGTCGGACAGACTATAAAAGCGGGCGGACTCGGTCGGATCACCGGGTAAGGATCTATGCTCGCGTCCGTCCGCTTAAGCTCTTTTGGTTGGGTGAGTACAGACCGATTCGAACATCGAACGGTCATGGACCTTTCAGACTCGGACAGTCGTGGGCGGTTTCGGGTTTCCAGACCAAAATCCCACCCCTATCAATGGCCGACTTTGGCTTTGTGAAGAAGATTTAACAAACATAATTAAATGGTTAATGGAGGAATCAAACCAAATGAACCTTCATTGGTTAGTACCATTTCAACTTGTGCGCAATCGAGATATTTGAAAGAAGGTGAATGGGTTTTTCTGCCTTTCTTCCATTTCTATTTAAAAATAACTAAACTTCCATTAATGGCGGCCTTCAAGATGAAAAATTGAAGGTTAAGGACAAAGAAAGAGAAAGTAGAGAAAAAATAAATTAATTAAGGGTAATTTCAGGAAATAATAAAAGTAACTAACGACCCATGAATGGACTGGTAAATGAATGGAGTCACTTTTGAATTTTTGCGAATGGGGGTTTAGAGAAGAAGTGGATCAGAAAAATAGGGGGCCAAATAGAAATAACCCTTTTTATAAAACGTATAGGAACGTGGAGTTCTGTTATTGGGTAGTGTGGTGGGACCAATTTTATTGCGTACAGGTTATCGTCAAATCATTCTTCTCTGTCGTTTGGTTAAAAAACGAAAAAAATAGTTAGACACGTGAAAGCTCCACAAGAAAAGTGGGTGAAGGTAACGTTTTAATATAAGCGGTTGGATTTTAAGTATTCAAAGTTTGAGTAGTTGGTATTGGCGGGTGGATTGTGGTCAACCGAGGTCAGAATCTCTTTGACGTTTTATGGTTGTTTTCTTGCTGATATGGTCTACGACACGGGTGGGATTTGGCCCGAAAACCCGGAACCCGCCCACGACCGTCCGAGTCGAAGGGCCCGTGATCGTTAGATCCTCGAATTGGTCCGCACTCACCTGATCGAAAGAGTTTAAGCGGACGGTCGCGGGGACAGGTCTTACCCGGTGATCCGGCCGAGTCCGCCCACTTATATAGTCCACCCGACCGAACCCGTCCTTTCATCCTACTAGTTATACCCGCCCGCGACCCGCCTATATGATTGATTTTAAACCTTTAGATCTGTAGGATTAGCTACAACCGTTAGACTTTAAGAGTAAAATATATAATCTTAGAAATCACTTTTCTTAATCTTGTCTTCGCCTCTCTACTTCTCTAGTCTCGCTCTCCTTTAAAATCTCAATATCTCATCAGTAATCCTAGAAGTCCACAATACACCGATCGTAATCAATGTGAAGAATAATAGAATCGATCGTAATCCATGAGAAATCTCAATGATTATCTTTTAATTTTGTATTCATTTACTTTTGAAAATGTAAAGTGGGAGTTTAGAAAGTTGTATTTAGCTACTAGACAGTTTTAATTTCGAATAAAATTCTTTATTTGTTCATTAGTGATCAGTGCCCGACCGATCAATACCCGGTTTGCCCGACTATTAAAACAGTCACGAACGGGCACTTTGTTGGTGAAAAATCTGAAATGTCCGCCCGTTTTGTCAGGATGTCCGAGTGGACACTTAAGACTTGTGCCCGTTCCGACCCGGACCGGTTGAATTAGTGTCTGATTCCCGCCCGTCTGGACCGATTCCCACCCCTAGTCTATGACCAGGGTGGGAATCGGGCTCGGGCACTCATGCTTGTTTTCTATATTAATTCTATCATAATTACGTCATCTGATTTTCCCACTTAATAAAATATTTCTAATTGATAATCAAAATATATTTAATATGTTATGAAAATAAATGTAAGAAGGAGAAAAACAACATAAATATAAACCAAAAGACAGTAGAACAGATGAAATTAGACTTTTATTCTTATCTTTGTAGAGAGTTTCTTTACTTTAGTATACCTGGACTCTAGACGAACGGTTCCGGCAAAGGGACCATTAATTCCCTTTGCCAGAACTTAGAGAGAGTGAGAAGAAAGAGTGAGACGAGAGATAGAAATAGAGATAGGAGATAGAGTCGGTTGGAGAGAGAGAAGAGAGATAAGGTGCGTTTGGTGATTTGTTTTTTAGCTTCCCACTTTTTTCCTCGGAAATTTTTTTATTGCTGCATTACTTCCAAGTAGTTAATAAGTTTGTTGTTCCAATGACTTGTCTTTGTTATCTCATAAGTCCATTGAAGAGGTTTATCTAGACGTGTTAGATGCCAATACGAAGGCAAACATAAAATAATAAAACTAAACATTTGACATTTCGATTTTTCTTTCTCTCCATCCCTCGTCTTTTTCTCTTTTTTTACTCATTAATATTTTTCCTTCTGTTTTTCTATTGATTTTGAAGTAAAAACAGTCAATGTTTATTGTTAATGTAGACTTTATGCTCATATGTTTAGTTCGTTTTATAGATACTATTATAATTCATTTAATGAAATTGTGAGTTCTTCACATTTTACCAAATAGTTTTTTAATGAGTTGTTTCATGGAAAGAGTTTGTTGAAGCAGTTGTAGGTCGCTTCGGGAGAATGAACATATGAAGATGCAGGGGCTGCACTAGCAAACTTACGACAAACACGATCCATCTTTGAATATCAAGAAGAGTTTGAGCGTCTCTCAAACATGGTTAATGATTTACCAGATAGTTGGTTAATGAGTTGTTTCATGAGTGAATTAAAATATGAGGTTAGACTGGAAACTAAATTCTTTAGTACAGTAAACTTACATGATGTAATGTATATAGCTAGATTACAAGACGAAAAAGTCTCTTTTCAGACGCCAAGGTTATAAAATATTACAAGACCAAACCCCCTTATCAATGCAAAACCACTAAACTCAAGACCACCAACAATACCAAACTGGGTTAATAGTGAAGCACCCGTAATTCGCCGACTCACATCAGCTCAGGCTGAAGAAAAAGGAAACAACAGTTATATTACAATTGTGATGAGGATCGGTATCGTGGCCATCGACGTAAGACACAAACTTTATTCCTCATTGAGAAAGATGAAGATAATGATGACGCAAACAAGACAAAAATCGAGGGAGTTGATGAAGATGTACACACATAAGAAGAAGAACATGTGGAGATTTCTATGCATGCATTGTACGGCTCCCCTGCACCACAAACCATGAAGGTCCAAGGTGAAATTAAAAAGGCTCAAGTTATCATTTTAATTGATTCAGGTAGTACACATAATTTTATTGACGCTTCCAACCCTACGAAGCTAGGTATTAAAAATATACTTGAAAACTGCTTTAGAGTTATGGTAGCAGATGGATCAATAATTACTTGTGAAGGGCAATGTGTTAGCCTAGAGTATAAGATTAATTAGTATGCCTTCAGGGGAATATTTTATATATTGAAACTTGGGGATTGTGATATGGTATTGGGAGTAAGTTAGCTACAAACACTTGGGCCAATAACTTAGGATTTCGAGTACTTAACAATGAAATTCACTATACAAGGTAAACAATTTAGTTAGGAAGGTATAAGAGGAAGAAAAGTGAAGACTCTAGAAGCCATGCCATGCAACGACTCCTAAAGCAAGTCATTGGGAGTTGTGTCAAATTTCAGGCGAAAACAACGATGAAGCTAATCTTGATATACATGTAGAAATTCAATCCTTGATTAGACAATTTATTGTGGTATTTTCAGCACCAACAGGTTTGTCACCCATGAAAAGTCACGATCATCGCATTACGTTACATCACAACAGTTCACCAATTAACGTTCGACCTTATAGATATGCTTTTGGTCAAAAGAATGAGATTGAGAAAATAGTAAAAGAACTACTGCAGTCTGAGTTAATTCGCCTGGGTACAAACCCCTTTTCCTCGCCTATATTATTAGTAAAGAAAAATGATGGTACATGGCATATGTGCATTGATTACAGAACACTTAACCAAATTGCAATAAAAGATAAATTTCATAACCTGTCATAGACGACCTGCATGGGGGCTCTGTATTTCTCGAAACTAGACTTAAGGTCTGGTTACCATCAAATCAGGATGCAGTAGGAAGATGTACATAAAACTGCATTTCAGACGCATGATGGTCATTATGAGTTTCTTTTCATGCCCTTCGAGTTGACCAATGCACATCTACCTCTCAACATGTTACGAATGATATCTTCAGAAGTCAGCTATGACAGTTTGTGCTGGTTTTCTTTGATGATATAATGATTTATAGCTCATATTAGAATTTACATTTTGAACATCTTAGAGAGGTATTTCAGATACTAGAAAAAAACATCAACTCAAGGTCAAATTGAGTAAGTGTTCTTTTGGTACCAAGAAAGTTGAATATTTAGGTCATGTCATCACATCTAAGGGTGTAGAAGTGGATCCAGGCAAGATTCAGAGCATCATAGACTGGCCATTGCCTAAATCATTAAAAGCATTACTAGTTTTTTCGGTCTAACCGACTATTATAGAAAATTTGTTTCTAATTATGGTAAATTAGTTTTTCTGTTTACAAAATTTCTTAGGAGGGATAGTTTCAAATGGACCATGGAAGCAACTGAAGTCTTTAACAACTTAAAAACAACTATGACAACTACGCCGGTATTAGTACTACCAAATTTTTGCAAGGAGTTCATAATTGAAAGTGATGCCAGTGGAGTTGGAATCGGAGCAGTTCTTATGCAAGGAGGTAGTCCCATAACATTTACCAGTAAGTGATTGAGGCACGACACCTTAGATTATCTACGTATGAAAAGGAACTACTAGCAGTGGTTCATGCCATCACTAAATGACGACCTTACCTCATAGGAAGAAGGTTTGTGGTGAAGGTGGATAACCAAAGTTTGAAGTACTTTTGGAGGCTAAAACAGTCACCCCTATGCAACAAAAATTGACTTCTAAATTATTGGGTTACGATTATACAATTCAGTACAAACCCGACAACCAAAATATAGTAGCCGATGCATTATCTCGTAAGTACGAGTCAGGGGAATTAGTAGGAATTATACATGTGAGTTGTGCAAGGATGGAGGATCTAAAGCTCGAGTTAAAAACAGATATGTGGATGGTAGATTTTATACAAAAGATGGACAAATCTTCTTTCAGTGAGAAAATTTTAAGGTAAGAGAGGGATTGGTGTACTTCCGAGGAAACCAATTATTGATAAATCCGCAATCAAAATGGAAACTATTGTTACTAGCTGAGTTTCATTCATCACCGGCTGGACATGCGGGACAATTGAAGACTATGAAGCGACTCTCAAAGTTGTTTTATTGGATGGGAATGCATCTAGATGTCAAAGAATATATTGCTAGTTGCAATACATGCCAGAAAAACAAATATAACACCCTTTCTCCTGCAAGACTTCTATAGCCGTTGCCCATTCCTGCAACTATTTGGACTGATATATCTATGGATTTCATAGAAGGGTTACCGAAGTCAAGAGAAAAATCATTAATTTTGGTAGTGGTGGATTGTCTCACTAAGTACAGCCATTTTATGCATTAAAACACCCGTACAGTAGTCAAATTGCACGGGTTTCCCCAATCTATAGTCTCCGACAGAGACGTCGTATTTACTAGCAAGTTGTGGAAAGAATTGTTTCATTTACAAGATACTACACTTAGGATGAGTTCGGCATACCACCCTTAAACCGATGGTCAATCAGAGGTGGTGAATCGTTGTTTAGAAACATATTTGTGATGTTTTGTAGGAGATAAACCAAAAAGTTAGGTTGTGTGGCTACCTTGGGCAGAATATTAGTACAATACTCGTACCATACATCGACAAAAATAACCCCTTTTGAGGCAATAGATGGAATATCACCCCCATACTAGCATCATATATTCCAAGTGAGGCACAAACTACAACAATAGATGAAGCACTTATACGAAGGGTCAAATTCTTTCTAACCTCAAGAGATCATCTTCAGACTGCCCACAATAAGATGAAACAATATGCTGGCAAGGGGCGCAGGGATGTAGTATTTCAAATAGGAGAGTACGTGTATTTAAAGTTACAACCGTATCGGCAAAGTTCTATGTTAAGAATGGTGTCTCAGAAGTTATCTCCAAAGTACTATGGTCCATATAAAATATTAGAAAAAATCAGTCCAGTAGTGTATCGTTTGGAATTACCAGAAGGAACTAAAATTCATCCAGTTTTTCATGTTTTTGTTTTGAAGAAGGCACTTCTCCTTAATACTGCAGTTGATGATGAATTACCAAGTACCGAAGACGAGGAAACCCAATGTTAACTATGATCGAGACCATCTTTGGCAAGGATGTTGTCAAGGGAGGAGGAATGATATAGAAAGATATTCCATAATTATTTAATATTAGGAGTTTCTATTTAATATTAGGAGTTTCTATATTTCTGAATATTGAGTCTTAGTTGAAGTCTAATTGGGAATCCTAGTTATAGTCTAAATTGTCTAGTTGTAGCCTATATATATGACTGAGTTCATAGTAGTTAAGATATTAATCTTGAAGTTATTAATAAAGTTTTCTATTAGTATTTTTTTTTTATCTTTGGCTGACCTTGAGTAAGACCTGAAGGCTCTTATCAGTTTCATATAGACTTTTGAAGCAACAACAATCAGCTATTTTATTAGCTTATGATCAACACTCGAATGAGACCTTTGAAATTAAAGATGTGAGTAACTTGTCCTGATATCACAATTTCATCTTTATGCCGTTTTTTATCTACTAAAACACATTTCAAACCTGAAGTTTGGTATGTATGAAATATAAGTCTTAAAATCTATAACTTAGAATAAGAATTTGGCGTATAAAACTTGTATTAGATGATAGTAAATCAAATGAAATATCCACTATGAGTTGATTAATAATCACCGAAACGGTTGCACCTTACAAAATAAATTTATTTTCTTAATCCCGGAGAACGAGAAATATAAATATTGAAATACTAGGTTTATTTTTTATTGATTCATATGCAATTACGACTGAACTTATGGTAAGAAAATACAACACCTAGTTCAGATTGAAATACAACACTTATTTTGTTCTTATTTTTGTAGAGTTTCTACCTTGGTACATGTTGCTCATTAGCTAAATACCTTTTTATATAAGCCTCTTAAGGAGTTACATATCTAGTACAAAATTTATAAAATTTAGCTGTGCTTCGACACAAATAATTGTAGAAAACTTATGGTAGTAGGAGTTACAAAGTGGGGTGGTTATTCACCCTAAACATTTACAACACGTAAAAAATTTCATAGCATTGCAACAAAAAAAAAAACAAATTTTGCAAACAGTGTAGGGATTTAAACCCTTATACTAGTGTTTATAGCGGAAATAAGACATCTATTGTCTACACTAGTATTCCCAGGATCACATGCAAAACTAGTAATTAAACTAATGGAGATAGTAGATTACCTTAATCGCTTTTTCCCTCGAACTAGTTGAATTGATTAAGGAAGACCAGGAGCTTCAAGTGTAGCTCCTCTACTTGGGACACGAGCAATCAACTTGATCTCCACCTTGTTGTATAGCTAGCACACCAATGGTGGTTGGATAATAAGAAGACCTTCTTGCTTGACTAGAAGATAGCTTGGGAATTAGCTCACTTTCTCCTCTCTACTTGATGTGGTAGAGTAAGAAAGCTTAGAGAGAAATTCCACACCTTATTCTCTGCCCTGAGAGTGTTTATATAGAACCCTAATAAGAATCCACCTCCTTTTAGGTTTCCTAAAACACCCTTTAGAATAAGATTTAGGAAAATAGTCGAAAATAGCAACTAGTTGATATTTTCTCAATTCCCTAAGGAGATGACGTCCAAACCCAGCCAAAATTGGCATATTTAATGTTCATAACATAAGGAAACTTCCCTCCAAAAATCAGCCCAATACGAGTCCTAGAAGTGCCCGAATCGGCTAAGGCCCAAAAACCCTATTTTTGGCCTTTTTGTACTATCTTTGCCTAATTCCTTTTTAGGCCTATGAGATATGTTTATGGGACACTCCCATGATTATATCTCACTCCCACTAGTCATATCCTAGATCAATTTGACACTCTTATGTGTAACCCGTTGTAGGATCCGATCGAAGTTAGTCGCGAATTACTTCGTAATTCGACGATCGTAGTTGGTCTCTAGCTACAACTCTACGATCCCTAAATCAATCGGACTTGATGATCTTCCACATCAATTGTCCTATCCGACAAATTGTTCGCATTGTCACCTTGGTCGAAGGACATCTCCTTCAACTCCTTCAGACTCCCACTTGGACTTAGAACAAGTGCAATGCCTCGATTCCCGTGTCAATTTAGTATCCCATCTGATACGTCACGTCATTCAGACTTTCTTGATATCCGAGTACAACTGTAAAAGACAAACGATTAACTTTTAATCCGTTTGAGCGCGGCCACGCATTTTCAGTTGCTACTCATCAAGTGGCCTTGAGACACTTTGTACCTAATGTGATTAGGGTGACACAATCCATTCTTGCGCTCCCACTTAACTTCATGTCTATCCTGTCC
Organism: Eschscholzia californica; assembly: GCF_041429995.1. Classification (NCBI taxonomy): domain Eukaryota; kingdom Viridiplantae; phylum Streptophyta; class Magnoliopsida; order Ranunculales; family Papaveraceae; genus Eschscholzia; species Eschscholzia californica. Next base: position 41,144,169 of record NW_028238461.1, on the reverse strand, counting down.
TTCCCAGTATCCATCTTTATAACCTCCTTTTACGGCGCGGCGTTTGACGGAACCAAAGTCGGGCATTCCTTTCATAAGATGAGTGGAGCACTCATGTTTTGAGGAATCTCTCCAATTGTCTTTATGAGAAGTATTGACGTTCATCACGAGTGATGTACTTCTCATTTGAGGGTTATCCAGTGTGTAAACCTTTTACACACCCACGTAGTCGAATAGAATATACTATTCCTATAGCCCATGAAACTGCGCTATCCCATCGACTCCCGTGCTAGTCTTCGTGAGTCATTGTTGTCCATGCAATGACCTGGACCAGGATTTTTGATAATAAATACTCCAAGTTCACTTAATAGGGTTTCATTCATCAGATCACGTATCTGACAAACCTATTCGGAATGTTTTATCATCAATGGACTGTCGTTTAAACACTAAACCAAATTTAGACGACTTGTGAAATAACTCTATTATTTCTGATAACGAGAGTTGTAAATCTGAGCCTCTTCCGTAAAACTCTTTTTACCCACTCAGTTTTACTCGTCGAGGTTTATTCCAAATTTACCTCATGCCTTAGACTGTGTATGAGTCTCATACTATGTCTTAGGTGACAGTTTAGTTTGACTACGTATGTAGTCCGTTTTAAACTTTGCTAATTATCAATTAATTTGAAGATTGCTTACTTCAACCTTGATAATTTCTAGTAACTTTTACTAGAGTTAAGGCTATTAATTCTTTGTGTAGTATTTGCAACAGTTTCCGGCTTAAACACTTTTAGCCTACTTTCCTTCCATGTCTGAAAGTTTGCTACGATGACATGTTCAACTTTTGTACTACTTCATCCTTTAGCCTTCTAGGATGTTTCTAAGTAGTGTTTCGGTTTTCAAATCCGAATTTGGATATTCAAATGCTAATCATATCCAATATGATTGACTTTATGTATTCGAACATAAATCTCCCTCTCATGCTTGTTTGCTACGTCGGTGTCTTTTAAAACTCCGATTTAGCAACGCTCTTAGTCATGAGTTTTGGGTCGAAATTCTTTTAGACTTTCCGAGTCTTAGATTTTCTGTTTCGGATCTCAAGCATCTCAGCGTACTGAGTCTCTCTAATCCTATCATTCTTTTGATCTATGCTTATAGATCTTCAAATGCCCAAAATGGCATTTCATCCTTGTGTGTGCCTTTTATTGAGTCAGTGTGTTCACTGTTATACAACATCTTATGTCGTACTCAATCTTTTGTATGTACTCAGCATACGGACCCGGAAGGTTTGTTTCTCCCACTTACCTTCTTGAAACTCGTGATTCAAGATTTTCTTCATTCCTCAGGAATCAAACTTATTTGATTGCCTTTTTTAATCGAAGGTTCTAACTCTTGCGTGCTTTTAATCCGTCGATAGATTTCTGAAGCATGCCTATGGACATAACTTGATTGGAAGAATCTTATTCTTCTTGTCTAGTTTCGGGAAACATGAATGTTTCCATCCTTCTCAGTTTTCTACTTTGGAAAACCAATTTAGGTCTTCTGTTGACTTAAATTATCAAGCTTCATGTCTTGACGAGATATGGATTTCACGATGATTTTGGCTTCTAGCCAAAATCTATAGCCAGTTTCCGTTTCTGCGCAGGTCTTTTATCTCTTCAGAAATAACCTTTATTTTCTGAGTCTTTACGATTTTATTTTGACCTTTCAGGGCTTTTGAACAACAATTTGGAATTTTCTCAACTTCTTCGAGATTTTTCCTTTGGAGACACTTTTAACTGCTTTGAGAGTTCTCCTGCGAATTACATTCGCTTTTGTGCGGTGGGTTTACAAGATCATATCTTTAACCTTTCCTTTTCCGAGGAGCCGCAGTTTGTTGCTCTTGGTCGAATTTAATCGTCTTGTACAAGTTTTCATGATTGTTCTTTATGACTCTTCATGATTTTTCTCATGATCGAATTAAATCGACTTGTACTTTTCTCCCACTTATTCTTGTAATAATTAGTACTTTTCTCCCAGACTACTAGGTGTGCTAATTACTATAAGAATATTATGATGAGCAACAAACACTTTGTTCTCTTGATTGCTTGTGGAAAAAGCCCAAATTTTTCTTCTAAAGAAATTGCGTCAGACTTTAGCTAATTTTTGTAATGCTTTTACAAGCTTAGCTGTTAGACGGACTTTGGTAAGTGTGAAAACAATCGTTTCTAGAATATGTCCAAAAATATTTGGAAGACTGGCTTAAACCCATCTTTGATCGAATTATGCATAGCAATGCTCGATTACTCCCACTGAATCCACCATCCCTCAGATGTGTTCCATGGAGCGAGTTGGGAAACGGTTTCTCAACTCCTTTGATGGTTATCAAGTATTTGACTCAAGTTTTTACCACTCCAATCTAATTGGATGACTTAAACTCTCTTGTCAAAATGATTCTTTTGCTTCGGTTTGTACTTTGTTTGAACCTTTCAAACATTCCGACTTATACTTTATGATTTGTACGTTTCCATACTTCATGAAGTTGTCAGAGTACGTATTTGAAGTTTCTCTCGTTAGCTTCTGCAAGTAAACTTATAGGTCTGCATAACACTGTATGAGTCCTAATAGATTACCAGTCTCTATACCTTTTGAAAAGGGTGACTTTGTCAATTCAGTCCTTAAGACCTAATTGACAATGCTGAAGTTTAATGAGTTTGAATCTCTTGATTTTAGCCATTATCAATGTTAACCTTCAGTTAATTTTACCACTGGTTTAAAACATCATATGTTTCTAGAAGAACAAAATAATCACTATTAAGTTCTAAGCTAGATCAGTGTCTAAAAGAAGACTTTGATCCCTTTCAGCATCCCTAGCATTACTGCTTCTGCTCCCTCTTGGATCTTTACTTCTTTTAGTCAAGTATGTAATTCCCTTAAGCTCCCACTGAGCCGCTCATCTGGTCTTAAATACCTGATGAAGGAATTTTACGATACTTGTTTTTAACTTTGTTAACAAGGATACGGAACCGGAATTCATAATTCCATTCCTTTTGTCCTCCAGGTGCTAAAGGTAGTTTCCTTTTAAATGGTCTAGCCATTGTTTTAGAAACATTCACAGTAATGAGGAATACTCTTGATCATGTACTCGGCAACTGCTTTTCTTTGATCAAATGTTTGTCTCACTTGACTGATCCTTTTTCCCTTTTGAATCTCAAGAGCTCTTTCTTAGATTCTTTGTACCAAATCTCAAGAACCTTTCTTAGACTGGATATTCCCGTATGTTCTGCTCAGTTTGTTCGTAACAACCTGAGTGACTTATCTAAGGTCTTTATCAATCTTTGTTCAATCGATATTGAATTGGGTGATAGATGTATTATGTTGTCTTCCCTTAGGATGACTTTCAGATTGCCTTGGAGGTCTCGTACCTCTCCATTTATGACTTCTGTAGGAATTTCTTCCTTAGTTTGTCTTAATGGTTATGCTAGCATTCATTACTCTTTCAAAGAGAATGTTATAAGATTGCTTGCAAATGGCTTTTGACCTTCTTCGGTATGAGTCAACATTGGGATAGGGTATTCTAGTTAGCTTTCCTTTTGAATCTGAGAACTATTCTCGGATTCATTCTTCCATTCTAGGAAGTGGATCAACACCTCCCTTAGGTTTGATTTTAAAGTTGAAACCGTTTTCATGTGTCATCTTAATTCTACATAAAGAAATGGCAAAGTTTTAAAACTCGTTATCGTTTTTGAAAAACTTAGTTTTCCCACATTATTCAATAAAATCGTCCCCGATTGAATAAGTGATTCCAAGATCCCACTTCTTCGGAGTGAAGCGGACTTTGGCCCTGCCCTCCACTTCCGTCGTCCTAGGTGAGTGAACTACTTCACTGATCATACCCTTATGACTCTTGGTTGATAGATAGTCATTGATGAATGGTTAATCTATCCTTTTGCCTCGAGTATCCAAGACTCTCTTGCTGATCTCGTTGAGTAGAACAATTTAGACGTGTAGGCCTCTTCTATAGACCTACCCGCATTGTCCCAAGGTAGAGGAGGTACTCTGCTTTGGCCGACCCACCTTCCTCGAACAAGGGCGCAACGAGTGTCTTAATCTGGATAGGCGATTACTCAAGATTACTTTTGGGGACTTTTACGCTAGTCTGGCATTTATTGTAGTGAACTATTTAGCCTAACTAACATCCACGACATAAAGCGTAAATAAGTAAGTAAATGCGCGCGAGAATGTAAATCAAGCAGACATGGATCCTAGTATGGCCCCTAACCTAGAAGATCTAATCTCCTTTGGTTTTCTTCTTGTTTCGCCTTTTGGTTCATCTTAGATCGCCATCTTTGAACCTCCATTGATTTCTCCCACTCGCCTTTGGATTTCATCCTTGAGTTTCTTCAATGGACTCATAGACCCTAAACTCTAATTACAAGATTCTAACGATTCGCAGATCGTATAAACTTGAAATTAAAATTAATTACAAAGCATGCACCCATCCGTGCTTAAAACAAGAATAAAGAAATAAATCTATGGCCATACTAGTTTCCCGCATTCACATCACATGCAATCATATAATATATCAAGGCTAAGAACTATATATGCATGATTATCTTGGGAGATACTTTTGTTGACATCACATGTCACATTACGGACCTTAAGTCTAAATTCGAAGAATTCAACTAATGGTGCGTTCCGATTTTATCTTTTATGATTTCTAAAATCATCTTTAAGAAAAAACTCCGTTTTGGGCTCGAGAAAGCCCGGGTCAATTTCGGAAAAAATATTGGTTCGATTCTTAATGATTTCATAAATCAATTTAAAGAGAAAACCGTCTTGGCCTTCTGGATGGCCCGGATTGATTTTGGAATTATTTGGTTGGAATCGGAAGAAATTTTGGCAAAAACTCCCACTCGAATGATGGTCCCTTTTCGTGGTCCGAAAAGCCTCGAAAAAGCCCGGGACAAGTCCTAGACAAGTCCCGGCCCAAGCCCACAAAAGGGCTCGGACAAGGTCCGGACATAGCACGGCCCATAGGGCCGGCATGTCCTGGCCGAGGCCTATTAAGGCCTGGTCTCGTCCTGGCCGGAGCCAGGACGCTAGTCCATGTACCAGACGCGTCCTAGACGTGTCTGGTGCTGGACCAGACCAGTACTAGGTGTCTCAGACCTAGTCCGAGACACCCAGAACCTCAGACGCGTCTCCAAGACGCGTCTGGTGGTAGCTACTGGACGCGTCCCAGACGCGTCCTGGTATAGCTACTGGTCGCGTCTGGAAGACGCGTCCTGGTCGCGTCCTGGCCTGACCAGGACAGCAACCTTGAAGTTTCTAAAACTTCAAGTTTCCACTTTTTTTTTTTTTTTTTCTTATACAACTCTAAGTTGCTATTTTCCAATTTTAAAACTTTTCTAAAATTTTGAAATTCCTTTTAGAACACTTCTAAAAATTTTCAAAACTTTTAGAAACTTTTAAAATTTTCCAAATTTGTTTTGGGAGTTTCCTAAACTCAAAACAACTCCTTTTAGAACACTTCTAAAATTCTAAATTTTGTTTTTCAAAAGTTTCCAAAACTTAAAAACAACTCTTAATCAAACCAATTTTGGATCAAAATCTAGGTTTTCGAAACTTTTTCAAATAACAATTTTGAAATCAATTTGAAAAATCTTTGAATCCAATTCAAAATTAATCAAATTTTATGTTTAAAACCTTTTTAAACATAACTATCAACTTAATCAAGCATGGATTAGTCCGAAATTCAATCAAATTGAGTTTTTAAAACACTTTCAATCATCAATTTGATTCTCAATTTGAAATTCATTGAATCCCATTCAATAATATCTAATTGTGAGTTTAAATAATTTTAAAATACTTTTATAAACTCAATTTATTAAACTATCAATCATATCCAATATGAACTAGTTCGATTCTTAGCAAAAACTAGTTAATTGCAAGAGGCTCTGACGCCACTGTTGGGATTTAAACCCTTATACTAGTGTTTATAGCGGAAATAAGACATCTAATGTCTACACTAGTATTCCCAGGATCACATGCAAAACTAGTAATTAAACTAATGGAGATAGTAGATTACCTAAATCGCTTTTCCCTCGAACTAGTTGAATTGATTGAAGAAGACCAAGAGCTTCAAGTGTAGCTCCTCTACTTGGGACACGAGCAATCAATTTAATCTCCCACCTTGTTGTATAGCTAGCACACCAATGGTGGTTGGAAAGAAGAACACCTTCTTCTTTGACTAGATAGATAGTTAATGGGAATTAGCTCACTTTCTCCTCTCTACTTGATGTGGTAGAGTAAGAAAGCTTAGAGAGAAATTCCACACCTTATTCTCTGCCCTAAGAGTGTTTATATAGAACCCTAATAAGAATCCACCTCCTTTTAGGTTTCTTAAAACACCCTTTAGAATAAGATTTAGGGAAATAGTCGAAAATAGCAACTATTGGTATTTTCTCAATTCCCTGAGGAGATGACGTCCAAACCCATCCAAAATTGTCATATTTAATGTTCATAACATAAGAAAACGTCCCTCCAAAAATCAGCCCAATCCGAGCCCTAGAAGTGTCCGAATCGGCTAAGGCCCAAAAACCCTGTTTTTGGCCTTTTTGTACTATCTTTGCCTAATTCCTTTTTAGGCCTATGAGATATGTTTATGGGACACTCCCATGATTATATCTCACTCCCACTAGTCATATCCTAGATCAATTTGACACTCTTATGTGTAACCCGTTGTAGGATCCGATCGAAGTTAGCCGCGAATTACTTCGTAATTCGACGATCGTAGTTGGTCTCTAGCTACAACTCTACGATCCCTAAATCAATCGGACTTGATGATCTTCCACATCAATTGTCCTATCCGAAAAATTGTTCACATTGTCACCTTGGTCGAAGGACATCTCCTTCAACTCCTTCAAACAGCCCCCAACTTTGTGACCAGTTTCCTGCCTAGCCCCTTACTTTATCAAAAATATCCAGATGGCCCCCTTTTTGAGTTACCGTTATAACTCCGTTAACCAATCATCATTTCTCTCTCCTCCATATCATTACCTCTTTTTGCCACCTCACCTTCTCCCACCTCATCGGCGAAAGTCGCCGACCGGCAACCTTCAAACATTAAAAAAAAAACTTTTTTTCTCCTCTCTCTCCAAAAAAAGATATATTTTTTTTCTTTTAATGTTTGAAAGTTGCTGGCCGACGACCTTCACCAATGAAGACAGTGAGGTGGCGAGAAGGTGAGGTGGCAGAGAGAGATAATGAGATGGAGGAGAGAGAAATGATGACTGGTTAACAGAGTTATAACGGAAACTCAAAAAAATGTCCATTAAAATAGGCAGGAAGCTGGTCACAAAGTTGAAGACTATTTGAGAAATGCCATTTTAATAAGGGCGCGTCTATAGGCGCCTCTCCAAAATGCTGTAGGGGCCTCCCTCTATAGGCACACCCCGTACGGACATGTTTTTTGTTTTAGGCGCCTCTAAGCGCCCCCCTCTCCTTGACCATTATTAGGGCATCATAGGCAGCAGGCATCTTTTGTTTTGAAAACGAATTGGGGGGAAAAAGGGGATAGGGTACAAAACTTCTCTCTCTCTCCTAGGGCACGGTTGGTTCCATCTAGGGCAAATCAGCAACATCAACACTTCCTCTCTTCATCTTAGGTAACTTCTTAACTATTTTTTGTCCTTGGAAAGAACTCCATGAATGTTTAAGGTTTTTGTTTTGAAATCTTGTTCATTTTTAATGTTTTACGTTTTAATGTGGTAATGGTAGCCATGGTAGTTATTATAATGAATATTTGTTACTTCGGTTGATAGTATATTGTATTTTCTTAGATTTTTGGAGAGAAACTGGTCGGATGTAATTCTGCCACTATTCGGACTCGAACCAGTCCGAAATAATTCGGCGTAGACAGTCCTAATCGTTTCGGCGTCGACAGTCCGTAACGTTTCGGCGTAGACAGTCCGAACTTTTGTGGACAGTCCTTATGTGAAGCACAATCTAGTAAACCAGAAATAAAAAACTTAGTTATCCAATTAACATGAGTAATTGATCATCTTTCTTAGTTTGACAATCAATTTGACAAATCTACATGATTAAATTTCATAAAGTATTTGATTACTGAATAATATTTCTTATTTCCTTCGAATTTACCTTTTATTTTATAAGAGGTTATCTTATTTCTTAGTTTTGTAGGTACAGTCAAGCATCAATACAGTATGGAAGCATTTCAATATGTTGATTGAGTCGGGGTGTGCCCAAAATAGGTTAGTGACTTCATCCGTCTCTTCATTTTTCGAGAAATGATAAACATAGTTGCTTTCCACTAACAACTTCATCAATTGTTGCATTGGACTTCTTCCTTCTTGATTCAAACTGCGTATCTTCGCCTTTGCATTGTATATGGTTTTCATTGTGGAAGTATTATCATTAAATGTGGCACGCACTTGTGAAAGTATATCACGCGGTTTTGTACCAATTTTCAATAACTTATCAACTAAATCTTGTTCTTTGCAACTCAACCTATTAGCATATGCATGACCAAGAAGACTTACAGCTAATTCGTGGTTATGAATTCCAGACACAACTTCCACCTTCCATGTATCACCATCACCCGGAATCCCTTTGAGATAGAATGGACAGTTGCACTTTTTTGTGCTAGTTTTCCTTTTCTTTTCAGGAGGAGGATTTGTTTTTCGAACCAAATCTTTCTTCATATGTGATCGATACTCACCGCTTCTTTCACATTTTAGATGTAACTTTGGTTTCTTCCCACCAATTCTATTTTGTGATTTGCCTATCAAACTCACGAAATTAAGCTTTCTTCCAATTTCCTTAGCCCATTCGACTAGCTTGTCTCGAGTTTCAAACACATCTTCGGTCACAAAATGTTCACCAACATCAATACTAATTTTTTGCCCCTCTTTTGAATCTACGTTATCATTTGAGTGTACATTGTCACTTGAATCATTTGGTTTGCGGTTGTTCTCCTTCGTGGTTCGAGATGAGCCTTCGTTTAAAAAATATGGGAATGTACCCTCTACTTCCGCATGCCACTCGTCCTCCCTATGGGGACCTCCGAAATCCCAATGGTCTAAAGAACATGGTGAAAGACACGGACTTTTATTTAAATCAAAGACCTGAAACACAATAAAGTGGGGAAATCAGAAATATTTAACTTCCGGTTTGGATGATCTGAACCGTAACGGACTGGTAACACCGAACAGTTTCGGTGGGGATGATCCGTTAAAATTCGGACTGGTTAGGTCCGACCCGATCGAGCTTTCTCTGAAAAAAATAATGGACGTAAAAAACAAATTGGAAATTCATTAAATGGGTATAGAAAAGCTTATATACCTCTTTTTCGGTTAATCCATGCTCAGAAATAGGTGGAGAAGTCCCACTACATATATGCCCAAATTTTTTGGAGTTTCCTTCTTCAACCATGTTATTTTCAACTTTCAAGATGATTCCCACAATGTAGGATGATAAAGATGGTGGTCGGTGAAGGTACACGGAACACGTCGGTGCCGGAATATCAAGGGGTTGCCGGTGAGTCTCCCGGTGAAATCTTGGATGAGTTTTGTGATCCCTAGGTTTTTTTTTCCATATAAAAAACTAAGTTTTGGTATCCTCTAGGGTTTGTAATTTCGGAAGAAGAAGGTGGCGCCTCTTTAAATTTCTGTAGGCGCCTCCAAATAGATGTCAAGAGAGGCGCCTATAGGTGTCGGGGTTGACCACGAAATTGACTATAATCAATCCCTCCCGGGAGGCCCCTAAAGCAATTTGAAGAGGCGCCTATAGTACTAAATCTTAAAGAAGCCTGATAACTACCCAATAGACTCAGTTTTGGGTTATTGAATCTTTACAAAGCCAGGGTTGGAACCCCTAGGAACCTAGACCCTAATACATTTCGGTTCAGCGTAGTGAATCCAAACCAAAACCGGCCATCAACTCCCCCTATTTTTAGGCACAAACCCGATCTAGGCGTCAAGATGGACAATAATTATAACAAAAGTGACCAAAAGTACCAGGCTATAACGATTGCCTTGTTATACATATAAGCTAGATGTAAACTTTAGGCTAATCAGGCCATTCAAACTTAAAAATATTCGGATCTGACATCTTAAAAGTAAGAAGCTCAACCAAACCAGTTTAAATGTAAGATCAACTTGCATCAATGTTATTCTTCAACATACACTACTAGTCTTCTGACAATCCACAGCTCTTCTCCAGTACTTGACAACATCATGTTCAGTTTCTGTCATATTTTTCTTCGTATGTACATGATTTTCTTCTTCTCCATCTGGTTTTTCGACAATGGCCTTCACATGAGCTACTTTATTTGAAACTCTACTAGGCAACGCCTCTATTTCTTTCATAACCTTGCCGATATCAGATAGAAGTCGTTCACCCAAACTCCGGCTAAAATCTTCCCTAATAACAACACGAAGAACTGCAATTTCTTCGGCATCTGGTGGCATGGTGTATGCTGGGACTATCCATCCGAATCTTCTTAGACTCTCAGCTATCTCAAACACGGTATGTTTACTGCTACTTTTCAGAGAAAATGCCACCAATGGTACTCCGACGTCTTTGGAGATGATCTCAAAATATCCCATGTCTTCTAAGCCTTTGCTTAGCATTTTGGCATTCTCCATGCAGTTTCCCATGATGTTTTTGTACCCCTGCATCATTTTGGCCAAGGAGAAGAAACAATAAAACTTCAGAGTGATGGTAATTTCACATTCTGTGCCGCCAAGTATAATCCTAAAGTGGCTAAATTAGTCGCGCACATTTGGGGAAAAAGCGATGCTGCTCATAAATCAGCTGAAAAGGGTTTATAGATTAACCGACCATAAACGTTAGGTCAAGAGCGGGAAAATGCCCGCAAGACCTATATCTGGCCCATTTGTCTGGGTCGAAACAAGCACATGGCTGACAGGGCTGAAGAGAGTTACTACCCAGCCAGCCCAACAATTTTAATGATCGAGTTCAGAGGCTTGTAAAAAAAAGTAGTCCCAGTGCTCGTCCTATAGCTACGATAGACATGATTTAAGATGCATTTCAAGTGGGAAAATTAGTGGGCATTACCTCAAAACCTAAACGTATGAACTGATAGTACTGCGCTATTATTTGACTCGACCCTGCAAAAATTATCGAATGGGAATTATTATCTTTGCTTCTAAATGGCTCAATTTACCGACTACAACTATAAAACCAAGACAACTTTTCATTCAAGGCTGTGAAAGTTTAGAGGAGACATCTGAGAGAATATATTATGAAGATTACCTTTAGAGAAATTTAGAGTGAAAGTAGGTTGGTCTGCTCCAAGATAGTTAATATGGAAGATAAGCTCTTCAGGCAAGTCTTCTTTGTTCCTCCAGACAACCCAACCTACACCAGCATAGACAAGTCCGTATTTATGTCCACTAACATTTATGCTTTTCACCAGTGGAAGTCGGAAATCCCACTCGAGGTCCGGGTATATGAAAGGAGCTATAAAGCCCCCACTAGCTGCATCGACATGGATTGGTGTATCACAACCCGTCTCTTGATTTTTCTCCGTGAGGAGCTCATTTAGGCGTTTGACATCCTCGAATTCCCCCGTCAAGGTTGAGCCTAGAATAGCAGCGACACAGATTGTATTCTCGTCCACCATATCTACCGCCTTTTCGGGGTCCATTACGTAATATCCTTTCCGTAGCTTCACTTCTTTCAATTCAACTTCGAAATATCTCGCAAACTTCTCCCAACAAACCTATAATTAGTGAGCAGATTTTGAATTAGACTATGAACTATTGAACGTGATAAGTGAGAATTCTTCAAGTAATTAAATCATCAGCAGAAGCTTGAATACAAGTAGTGAGCAAATATGTATGCATACCTGAACGTTTGCGCCAGTAACGATATTAGGTTTGTTGAATGATTTCCCCTGAGATTTCCTTTTGTTTTGCCACTTCCTCTTGAAAGCTAGGCCAGCCAGCATTATGGCTTCAGAGGACCCTACTGTACCAACACCGACCGCTGCCTCCTCCTCTCCCACTGGTGCATTAAAGAGGTGGGCTATCATATTTACACACCGATTCTGCAAACATGCAAACATGCATTAACTCGCAACTGAAAGATATATATAACTGAGCCTACATATGTACTAACCTATACCATATATATCCAGATAATAATAAAGATTATAGTATAGGTTCTAACGACTCCCAATGAGAGTTGATGGACATGGGCACGACAACTCTCATTTTATAAACCATCCACCATTTACCCTCCTCGAACCTCTTCATGTGAATAGTGCGAGTGAAATCTATAAATCAACATTTATTTAACCATGACCTAACTTCGTGATGTATTAAGAAGATCCATTACTTTCATAATATATATAATTGGACTGATGAAGCTAAACTCATGAAGATTTAGTATCAAAATAACAAACTAATGCAGGTTTGACATATAAAAGAACAAATTGGTGAAGAAGACTTGTTGAAGAAGAAGAACAAGACATACAGATTAAGAAGTCAATTGGATGAAGATATGACGTTGTAGAGAAGTGTGGCATGATGAGAATTGAGGAGTATAAAAGAAGAAATTTACATACTGCAATGAGATTCATATTGTACTACAACTCACACTGTAATAAAGTTACAATGTAATATAATTTTACACATTGTAATTCGTTCTACATACTTAACGTGAGTGTTCATATTACAGTATGATTGAATTATAAATTCCACATTCGGTTATATTTTTGTTAATAATAAGAAATGTGATTTTATTTTTGTTCATACGCTTAATACTAATATTTGAAAGTGTATTAGCTTATTTACAAACTCTTAACTTTGGACAACTTTTGAACATCATTTGATGTAATGTAGTTGGTTATATGTCTAATGCTCGCAAACAATAGCATAAGATAGTTCAAGGCAGTTCATTATATGTTATGAACACAGGATTAATTAATATAACCCAACACAGTACAATATGAAAATTCAAAAAAAGGAAACTGTGGGATCCCAGACAAGAATAGCATATGAAAGTTGCAATCCATTCTGAACATTTTTTTCTAAAACATCTGTCCATGGTACGTAATGAACTATCATACTATGTTTTGGCGCTTCATAACACGTTGTGAAGACAAAGATAAGGTAAAATCAAATTCTCATGACAAAACGACCTCCACCTTATCTGGAATGGATTCACAGTCCATCCAAAGATAAAAAAAAATACTACTATAAAATCTGTAATAACACAGGGTTTTGAGTTGCTCCGTTTTATGTCATGTTTGAGTCCGTCAAGAGGTTTCACCCTTTTCGACAAAAGTAAGTTGATGTGTCTTGTTGAGTTGTATCCTTCAGATTTTAGTAGTGTTGACATTATGCTACTTAGTCGTCAGCTTGATAATTACATTTATGATGTGAAGCAGAATGATGATTTCTGAAAATTAAGAGGGGATTGGAAACTCTTGCAAGAGCATTGGTGGAAACTAAGAGAGATAAAACACATCATCTAGTTTATTTGCTTATCACTTTAACATTAATTTTCTCGGTTGCAACTACCTCCATTGAAATAGCTTTTTCAGCTATGAAGTTAGTCAAGACACGCTTAAGGAACAAGATGAGTGATCCATAGTTGATTGATAGTTTAGTAGTCTTTATTGAAAAAAATACTAGTGAAACTGACAGTTGATTGTGCGAACATTTCAAAACATGAACTCTCGTAGAGGTCAATTGCGTCTATAATCCTTGATGTATTAATATAATTATAATTAATGAATATAAGTATCTTCTTAGTTACTATGTTTGCAAAAAAAAAAAATTTATTTGGGTATATAATTTCACACCCCTAGGTCGTCGAAATTCTGGGTATGTCCTAGTGTCTTGGACAACCCCAACCTAGGACAACCCTATTGGTAACACGTGGTGGACTGAAAACGAGTTGTTCGTTCAATTCCTCCACACCATGACAATGGTTAGTTTGTTTATTTACAAAAGAATTAGTTTGTGCCGCCTACAATTTGATTAGCTATAATTTTGGCCCTACATTCCTTCCTTATTCTGATCCATATTTTCAAATTAGTTCCTCTTTTAGCCTTTCTTTTTTTTTTGTTTTGGTAAATTTGATTTTGATCCTGTTTTACTAGAGTTACATCTAAATTTTGTTCAAAACTATTTTTCTCCGTATTATTCTTATGCCTTCAATATTTTCTCACTATATTTTTCTAAAATTAGCGTGCTTTCTGTTTTCTTAACTTCTTTAAGAATGTATGTTGTATCGAGTTTTTTCCAAGACATAAATGACTCTCATTCTTTTGAGATTTATATATATTTTTTTTTATATATAATTCAAATGTTTATGAGACCAATTGTTTAGATTGAAAAGGTCGTGCCCGCAATTTACAAGTTAGCGGTAGCCTCATTGGTTGAGAATGTCATCCGGAGTGAAATAAGAATATTATCCGGAGTGAAAAATTTTAAAGGAAAGATGTGAAATTTAGAAGATTTTCTAGAGAAACAAATTTTAAAGAAAAAAATGTTTCTTCTTCTTCAATTCCAGCCACCATCACCCCCACCATTTTCTCTTCCTCGTTCTCTCTCCCTCTATTTCGTGTTGCTCTCACTCCCTCTTTCTCGCCCTCTCACAGTCCATCTCTCTCGCTTTCTCTCTCTTCTTCTCTCTCTCGCTGCCTATCTCTCGCTCTCATTGTCTATCTCTCTCTCACACTCACAATCTGTATCTCTATCTCTCTCATAGTCCCTCTATACCTCACTCCCTCCTTTGTATACACGGTTCCGGATGGAAGCATTCCCGAAACCCTCCTCGAGGCTTTTCGTGGCTGGCCGACCACGAAACATTTCGTGGTCGGCCAGCCACAAACTTCATGGTCGTTCGTGGCCAGCCGACCACAAAGTCTGCGAGGGACTTGCAATTCACTGATATGGAGTATTCATTGCTGAAGACCACAGAGGCACTGATGTGTCGAGGAAAGGTACAGAAGCCGGAATGGTCGATTTAGTCGACATTCTGTCGTAAAGTGAGAAAGGTAGAGAGAGAAAAAAAAACCCTAATTCCATTATCACGAAGCTCTTTTCTAAGAGTTTATTGTCTAGGGGATAAGAGGAGAAGAAAGATAGAGAGAACTAGAAAACAAGATATTAGAGAGAGGCAAAGAATGGTATATGATGATGGTGGCCAGATTTGGTGGTCGGAAAAGAAGGAGAGATGAGTGAGAAAGATTTGAAAAAAAAAAAAAAAAAAAAAAAAATAAAGACGCTGGCAATGGCAGTTCACCAGCGACCCTGGCCGGTATGGAGAAGAAGAAATAGTGAATAAAATTTTATTCCCCGTAAAAGTTAGAAAATATATTGGTCAACTAAAATTGACCATTTTCTATATAGTCTTTACACCCGCATAATTTTCTTATTTTCCCAAATCAAGAACCTATACAAATCACTTGTTTGAATGTAACATTGATATCTTCGGATACTTTACAATATTTTTTTATTATAAATACAAAGTGCCCCTCGAACAAACTTTTTAGGTGTGCCATGATGAGAGGCACAGGTCATATCATATAATTATTGTATCTTGAAGAGATGATCATCCTACCACACAAATTGCACTCTGATGAGATGAGCAAACCCAGACCGTCCGATCCAATAATCATCACTCAACTTTTGTTTGAAAAAAACTACTTATGTGCTAAAAATGAAGAAGTTATAATACCTGAAGTTCAGTAGTGACGGGGTACTCATCCATGTCAACATAATTCTTGTTAACGGAAGCCATCATAAGTTTATCGCACTCCGGTTCCATCCACGTTGTCACGAACGATGCCAAATTCAACCTAGGGTTTCCATCTAACATCAACTCATCGTTTATGATCTGGTACGCCGCGTCCTTTGGAATTGACTCATCCGCCATTCTGAACTTCGGTAGACTACTTTTTACGTATCTCGATGCAAATGTGCTGTTTACAGAAGCATGTACATCATCACTACTCACCGCCGTCGATATCACCATCTCTACTCTTACAGACTTTAGTAGTGAGATAAGACTAGAAACTAGAGAGAGAAACTAAAGTATATCTGGTGGTGTTACGATTCTTGTAGTGAGTTTTCTTTCTTCATGTAGTGAGAGAAACTATAGAGAGGGAAAACTAGCGGGGCCTTCAATGACGATGCGATGCCGTGGTAACACGTGTGGTGGTAGGACGTGAGGGGTGGTGACACGATTCTTATGGAGTTAATACACCTATGCATTGCCACGACTACCTCTAATCAGCCTGGAAACGTTACCTAGTCGGACGGACATTGTGAGGTTGGTTCTACAATGACCAACAAAATTAGTATTTCCATAACAAAAACCAAATTTGAATTCCTGTAAAAGATGTATCAAGCTTCCAATACCATCAATAAATTAAGTGCCTGAAATGAATTCTGAGTCTTCTAGAATCCAGTCTAATCACCTTTGCGTGTGATACGATTTGTGATTCGATTTGTATGTGTTTGATACTCAAAGATGATGCTAACTCCATATCCATATCCATATCCAATAGGATGGCTTGAGTTGAGTTCAGGGGTGTAGTCAGGATTTCAAGTTGACCTGCGCTAGCCTAAATTTACTATAAAGTAAATTTCTACCTACGATGCACAAATTTGCATATTGTAACTTAAGAGTAAACCTTCTTGACAAATAACTTCATTAAAACAAACAATCAAAATATCATTAAAAATGGTGTTGTTCTCTACCGCATTCATAGACAAAAGAGATGGTATAACTACGTAGAAAAAATCAAAATATCATTCAACCATTAAAAGAACACCAGATATATAAAAATACTACTTGAGGTGTGCCCTACGATCCTTCAAAGAGTAGAAATCTTCAATTATCAATTCCAAATCAATTTTTTCAGCAAGTTCTCTTTCAATGTGTATCATCATGCAATCTCTTAGAAGATCATCTCTCATTTTGGTTCGAAGCTTATTTTTGACAAGTTTCATCGCCAAAAGTGCTCGCTCAATAGTTGCTGTAGAAACTGGTAAAGTTAACACCAAACTGAGCAACTTGTAAATCAGATAATAAACCTCTGACTTCTTTGTTTCAACCATCTTCTTACATAACTCCGACATAGTAGACAAGTTCTTAAATTCGGGATGATTAGGCACATCAAGCTCATAATGTGGCAATTGACATCTCAAAGAAATTATCTCTTGATTACTAAAATCTTGGGAATAAAACTTTTCAGCAAGATGACACATTTCATCAACTTTAAATGATTTATAAGCATCTTTTGGATTCAAAGATGAACTAAGAACAAGAAGTTCTATTGTTTCCTCGGTAAATCTAGTATTCAGCTCCACCAGTTGGAAATCGATTGCTGCATTAAATATATCAATATGGTAATGATGTTCTAATGTGATATGGTCTCGTTGTTGACAAGAGCGTTGTGTGCCTATAAGATAGCGAACATCCATATTTGGTATTACTAAATCATGTTTCTTGCAAAATAATTCAACACTTTCTCTAAAAGCATCCCAACCATTTGTCTCAATTTTTGTAGAAGAGATTTTGTAGTTCTTACCAAATTCATAACATTGATGATGCCTTGGGACTTTTGTTGAAGAGTTTGACAAAGCATATCGTTGATGTCCATAATCCTCCACATTAATTGCAATACAAAAACGAACTCAAATGATGTCATTCCAATGTAAAGACCTTGAGACTCTCCACGCAAAATAATGTTTGTCGTATTTTACATAATATCTCCAATAACCACACATGTTGCACCATACATATCGATCAAGCTTTTGACTGAACCAAAATGAGAGCTCCAACGAACAGCACCAGGTCGTTGCAAGTTAGAAAAACGACAAGTTGATCGCACAGAATATGCATCAGCTGTTGGCAGTTTGATGTTTTTGATGTTTTTGATGATTTGCACCAGACCTGATATTGGTTTTATAGTTGAAATGCTTGGAAGCTTTCACCTGGAGTAATACACTGGAAGATAGTTAAGAAGGTTCTTAGATACCTGCAAAGAACAAAGGGTTACTTGCTCATGTGTTGAAATTCTGGTGACTTTGAGGCTTACGGACATTCTGATTCAGACTTTGCCGGTTGTAAAGATAGTCTGAAATCTACTTTAGATTATATTTTCATGCTCACGGGAAGGGCAATATCTTGGAGAACTGAGAAGCAACCACTGATTACATCATCAACTATGGAAGCAGAATATGTTGCTTATTTTGAGGCTACATGCTACATGGTTGAAGAATTTTATTAGTGAATTGTCTATAGTAGACTCAATTCACAAACCAATGAAGATCTTTTGCGATAATGTTGTTGTTGTGAGATTTGTGGAGAATGGTAATCCGTCAAAGAGAAGCAAGTATATCATGATCAAATATCTGTATGTTAGAGATAAGGTTCGAGAAGGTCTCATTGTCATGCCCCACATATCTACTAAACTTATAGTTGCTGACCCATTAACTAAAGGGCATCCGCATAAGGTTTATAAGGAACTTGTATCACTCATAGGCGTTGCAGAGTCATTTATTTGAGTTTATTAGTGGTAGTAGTTGTAATTTGTTTATGATTCAAATAAAATGTTATCCTTGTGACACAATTACATTAATGCATTATGAATCAATTTTGCACGCGCATTTCAGGCATAGAGTTGTAGCCCAACGAGCTTTACACAGGCACTAGATGTAACTTAGACTGAACATGATAGGGCACCATGGTTCAAAGAGCCTTCATCTTGGATAGTAAGTGATGGTTATTCACATAGCGGATGCTGTAAAATATCAACATGACATGCACATATTGTTGCATAAAGTTTGGACAATAATGGGAACACATAAATAAATTGTGTTGCCCAAAATGCACCATATTAATAACCACCGTAAAGTATAAGGATGGCTCAAAACGAATGATGATACTAGCTGAGACCATAGAACGACATTTACATCAAATGAATGTATTGTGCCTTCATAATCTGATGCAAGTGGTATTCTTCGATTTGGGTGAAGGTCTTGAGGAATGATCTCAGAAAAAGGCGCTGTAAACAAATTGTTATTTTTTAACTTTAGGGTGGCCACCCGTTTTCTAAATTGAAAATCCAGTTGTTGTTTTTCTAAAATCAAATATGTTTGTATTGACCAAGTGGGAGAATGTAAGTTATGTTATTTAAATATTAACCAAATTAAATTTTATTGTCTCCCTATTTAAATGAACTATATTTGGTCAAATACAACCAACTTTATCGCCTGGGATTTTTTTGTTGTTGCAAAAGTGGAATGAGATCAAGGTTTGACCAAGTGTATATTTGGTAACCTGATTTAGCGTAACTGTTTGGTGAGTTGGCAGTACACTATTCATTGGTGCATCTCCACTATCCTCCACTTCCAATAATGGGGATTTGAGAAATTTTGGTTTTCTTTATAAAGGAAGGAGAGTCCCATCTCTCACCATACAAGTAAAAGTTTAAAACTCATTTTCAATTGCTAAGAAGGAGAGAGAGGTGAAGACTCCCTTTTGACTACATTTGTTTGTTTCCACATAGAAGGAAATGGCTCAAGACTATGGGATCATCATATTCATCTTCTTCTTAATTGGTTTTTATTTAACTATTTTCATTGGAAGAGGCATGTTTTCTATTCTTATTCTTATTTTTGTTTATGCATAACTATAGACTTCTTCTAGTGCAAGATCCTATTGATTTCATGTAAGAAATAAAGTAGATATTGATCACGAAATTTCTATAAGAAATCCTTCTTACTCACATCTTGGGATACTTGGGTACTGGTTGACCGGTTTTATTTTTTGTACTTCTTTGACTTATTGACTCGGTCAACCTTTGACCAATATTTGGTTCATCAATATCTAGTTAGCAACGTTTTGTAAATATCGAATTAAATATTGACTCAATTCACATATTACAAATTAGAAGTCACGAGAGATAATAATACGAAGGCTTCACTAGTTTAGAGCAGCTCCAATGGGACTATCAAGAAAGACTTCAAAAAAACCTAGTTGTCTTAAGTCAATTAAGGTTCTCTTTCAAGTGAAGAAATAGAGTCACTTTAAAGATTTTGTGTCTCCAATAGAAATCTCTAAAATAACTCTATTTGATACATATGACATTTCATAATTTTATTGAAAAGGATTGGGTAAAATAAAAAATTTATTACTTTAAATTAAAAAGTTTGAAGACGTTACACTTAAGAAAAACTCATGAAGACACTCTAAGTTAAGTGTGTCGGTTGAGAGTCTAGATTAAATGCCTCAACTACATCACGAAGTGTCTAATAGAGTGTCCCGTTGGATATACTCTAAGACACTCGGAGTTTTTTGCTTTGAGTTTTGTCAAATAAGAATGGGAATCTTAATTGATACTTGACAAATATAATTGGTGAAATTTGTTTTGAGTTTTTCCGTGGAGATGCAGAGGTAGAAAGGGAAAAGGAGATAAAAGATAATACTACCTGGACTCAATGAATTTTGTGAAAAGATTGAGTGGGACCCAATGACAAAATCAATTTACTCAATGAAATCTCTCTACTTAGAAATTTAGTAGGGTATGGGGCCTGCATAGGCTCTTGTTGGGTGAGGGTCCGGTGCAGGACCCTACCCGGACCCTCAACCCACGGTTATGGTTTTCTTCCTTTCCACAAGTCAGTGCTATTATTTAGTGTGTATGATTGAAAAGAAACCAGAGGACCCAAGGGACGACAATACCAAGCCCTTTAACTCAATCAATCTTGTTATCCAAATCAAATCAATTTTGTGTTATTGGAGTTGCAATCCACTATTGCATACATATTATCTTTTTTCACACTTCATTGTCAATAGGGAATACAGTAATTCATATGTACTTGTAGTTCATGTGTTTGTTTTGATAGAGCTAGCTCTTTTTTGTTTTAATCTTTTCTTCACTTTTTCTTCACTTTTTCTTCTTGGGTGTCTTGTAGTCGGGAGACTCCATCCCTCTTTCATTAAGTTCTTTTTTGTTGTTGAATTCTCTTTCATTAAGTTAGTCTGACTATTTAAACCCTAATCACTTGGTTTGTGTAGATTCAAATTTTCCAAATGAGTTGAAGCATTTATGGCCCACTATGATATTCATATCTAGCTTTGCCCCAAAAGCAAGAACAATTAAAAGATCATGAAAATATTCCAACTAAAATTTTAAACTTTGGTTGGTGCCCCTATTAATGGTGGCACTCTAAGTGTTAGAGATTGAGTGTCCCATTGGAGATGCTCTAAGTTAATGGTGGAACAACCATTACCATGTTGACACATACAAAATAGCTAGTAAACTATGGAGTATGGACAAACAATAATCATAATGGGTAGATCATATAAACATGGACCTTTTTGTGATTCTAAGATGGTGGAACATTGTTGAATCATGGATGCCATGACAAAGGATTAGTGGTGGTTGGGGGAGTGATTAGACATTTTTTAATTTAAAAGGAAGAACTTTGGAATAAGGCCAAGAAGAGATAACAAAAACTATATAAAAGATGGACACCCTTATTTACAAAAACCAAAAGTAGAGAAAATGAGCATTAAGTAATTAAATATTTAAAAATCAACTCATGAGGTTCAAGTTTCCCTACAATGATTCTGATTGGAAATGATGAATCACAGAAAAAATGTGGCATTTGTCACACTAAATAGGTCTTGGAGGAAGAGCACAAGAAGTTGAACTGACAACTCAATTTCTAGGGTTTCATTCACACAAACCCTAAAGTCATACTAGTATAATAAACAAGATTCTTTTTTTTACCTTTGTGGGCTAGTGGTATGTAAATTCAATCCTTTCATGATTAATACATGAAATTCATATCATTATTGTCTTAATAGAATCTCAAGAGAATGGTTACTAGTGAAAGTTGACAGATTAGATCTGTTCTTTCTTTTTCTAATTCCAAACTACTATTCTTAGTCTGCTTTGCATTACTAAAATGCCCTAATTTGCATGAAACACTACATGTCTACATATGAGAGAGAGAGAGGGGGAGAACAGTAATATAGTATGAAACCCTATTGAGAAAACAGTAAATACATTCTCTTGATTTGAAAGTAGACAACTTTTAATACTCAAAGGAACAGTTTCTGTACAGTTTCTCAGGTGAACTGAGTAGATGGGTGTCCTTGGAACTTTTTCTTAATATAAAAACCCTAAAAAAAAAAAGAAGCATTACAATGTGTGTCATCCTTATTCCCTAGGTCTTTCTACAACCATTGATAACCCTAATCTATGTAAATCTCTAGAAAATCAGCATCATCTCCTAGCAAGCATTCTTTCTTGGGTAGCTCATGCGTTGAACTAATACCCTAAGGGCAAGGAGACATGCTCTAGGGACTTGTTGCAGTAAGAGAGAGAGAGAGAAAGGTTTTTATCAAACCCCAAGAATTCATCCTTGTAGAATCTGTGCAGGATGAGAGAGAAACAGTGGGCTAGCTTTTGCTTGCTTCAATTTAATTATAAAACCTTCTTTCTCATCACACGTGTTGCTGCAAGAATGATCAAACATACAAACCCTAGCTAGATGTTCTGCATCCTTCTTTACCCTGGAAAAGATTGTCAAGGATTTGATGGAGGCTACCAACCAGATGCTCAAAAGAGGCAAGTAGAAACAAGAGAGAAAATTAACCTAGATAATGATTATTCTAGCTAGTTAGGATGCTATTCATGTGGATTAGTTTAAAGCTAAACTCTACATCCTTAAAGATGAAAGACTGGGAATTGGGTATGTGTTAGTAGTAGAAATCCTAACAATATCATGAAGATGAAGTAGTTTATCAAGTATAAAATTGACCCTAAGATAAAAACCCTAATCTTATATCTAGTTAGGGCAGGCCATGAATGATGTTTTTATTAATGAGAACTACATTAGAAAGGAGTATATCACAATGGGTAACTAAGAATTGTCTAAAACAGAATGAACCTTTACAATATGAAAACCATTAAAGCCATTAAGGTAATATATACTCCTAAAGGCTAATTAATTTTATCACTATCATGCAGTCTAGGAGATGATTTAGCCAAATTAAGATAAATAACACATGCAGATAGATCTTAATCAAGAGTGTAGGTACTTAATATAGATGATCTAGAAAACTAAATATATTAATTTATTGAATGAAAAATAATGAATTAGTAATTAAAATTTTGGAAAGAAATAATGAAAAGAAGGGAGCTCCCTTCAGTCCAAGTAAGAGGAGCAAAAGATACAATTTATCTCCCGCATCATTCACTCATTTACCAAGCAAGTAGTACTTGTTGTGCTTGTTCTTCATCATTTTTCTTTACTTAGTATTTGGATGAATGAGTCGGCAGTTAATTGAATCTCATAGCTACCCATGAGTGGACTGAAGAGAGCTCTCTTTATAACTCATTCTCATCTCCCAACTCTCTATAATTGCTACCTAGCTACACTGTGAGAGACAGAGAGAATAGCCAACTAGCCAAGCAACTCAATGACCCTCTGAGAAAGAGCTAGAAGCAATCGCATTATATAGGGGAGGAGAGGGTTTGAGTTGGGTCAATATTAAAAATATAAGAATATATATATATATATATATATATATATATATATATATATATATATAAAGGCTTCACTTTTTTCATGATTAACTAAGGGTCCATTTGGTTCATCTACAAATATTTGAGGGTGGAAATCATTTAGGACAATTTTCGTCGAACAGAAAATGATTTTTTCCTCGTGAAAAATTCAAGATCTAGTGTTTGGTAAGATTGTGAGAAAATGCCAACAACCCTTGGTTGGAGTGGTAAGAGGTATAATCTTCCACCTAAAGGTCAAGGGTTCGAGACACACGCTGAACAATTCAAAAAAAAAAAAATTGTGAGAAAATTAACTCTCATCAGCTTCTTCATTTCAATTTAGGGTATACAGTACTTCAATCTAGAATCTAGATTTATCAATTGGAGTTTGGCATATTTTAATTTAGGGGTTAGAATACTTAGATTAGAGTCCTGATGCAACAATTTAGAGTTTGGAGTACTTCAATTTATAACTATGAATTCATTAATTTGTTAATTACCAGATAATTAAAAAAATGTATAAATTTATTCATGTTATAAAACTGTATTTAGAAAAATATATAGAATTGAAAAAGACAGATGTATAGAGAGAGAGAGAGAGTATGACAGAAGTCTGTAGCAGAGAGAGACAGTGAGACAATCGACAGATGATTTTAGAGATAAAGTGTGATGTTATGAGTGTGAGAGGGTAAAGATATCGTAAAAATAATTACAAGGTGAAAAAACGATTTTCACGTGAAAGAGGTTGTAAAAAATTTCAACCATGAGACTTTAATTTTCATTTTCTTTTTTATCCAACCAAATGGTAGAAACTCTATTTTTTTTTCTATAATTTTCTCACCTGATTTCACACATTCCAAACCCACCTGTCTACATATGTTGCAAAATTCATAAAAGCAAAAAAATATATATCCTAATTAATATTTGTATTTTTTTTTTTTTTTGTTTAGCGTGTCTTGAACCCTTAACCTCTAAGATGGAAGACTATACCTCTTACCACTGCAACCAAGGGTTGTTGACCTAATTAATATTTGTAGCTCAATTAGGAAAAAGAATTAAATGAATTAACGAACAAACCATTAAGTTGAAAGAAATGTATTACCGATATTTTATTCAAACTAGGTATACATAGTTCCCTAAAGAAATAGATAGTCGGCGCAAAGATATCAAATGGTTAAACTAATCAAGGTTCACTTTGCCAAAACCTACTAACAGAAAAGGTACACTCTATAATATTTCTGAAAACCACTGCAATTTACGAGTTAAATTAATTTTCTAAAACTAATGAACACGTCAGTATGGGTTCCCAATAAATCAAATTATCAAGTACAACGAAAACTTGATTAGAGAGGATTTAATCAAGATCTGAGGGATTTCCTTTGAGATCTCTCTCGATTTACAAAAAATTATTAACATGAAAACACATGGGGGAGAGGTGACATTTTAATAAAAATGGAGCACACCCCTGCTTTGCAGTTCATAGATTAATAATAAATTAATAATTAATAAAAGATCGACCAGTATTATAAAAGACTAGGGTATATCCCGTGCCTTTGGCACGGAATTCATTGAGCACTTTGTATATTTCTAAATAAATATGTTACGTACTAATTTTTTTCATCCCATTCTTATATTTCTCTTGTAAACCTAAAAAATAAAAACATGATATTCAAGTCACACGCTGATTATATATAAGCTCAGACAAAATGAACCACATATATGTATCATCAAACTGTACCACAAAACAACACCTTCTCTGGAGGAACAATGTTTTACAAATGAGCAAAATAAAATTGATTTAATGTAGAAATTTCGTGCAAGAGCAGTTTCTACATAGAACCCAGATCAATTATCTGCAGACTCATCTTAAAATTTTCAATGAAAAATAAACAATAAAACTTTGTCCATGATAAGCACAACTAAAATAAAAAAGGAAATTGAATACCTCATGATCTATGATTCCATTTTTTTAAGGGAAATCAAGCAAGAGTGAATTGCAAAGTAACTGAGTTCCGCAACCTAAAATGAATGCAAATTTTCCAAATTCACTTTTACATAATGAAATGCGAAGTAATTTAAGGGAAATCAAGCGAGAATGAAACACAAATTGAAACATAGGACTTCAAGTTTCACATAATGAGATAATAGATATCATAGCCTCGAAAAATGACCGACTTTTTCCTACTTTTTGGAGAATCGTATAGCTAATCATGTACCCTGAAAAAATTAAATAGAAACATTAATAGGTCGTTTCTCACCAAAGAATACAGTCTCTTTAACAGAAGCAAAGAAGCATAAGAGGAAGTGAGGAGCTTCTCACGAAAGGAATACAACCAACATTGACCTCATGTCTCGTGGAAGTAAAAGTAATATGTTAGTTTTCCTTTCCTCTATACCTTATGACTGTAAAACATCTCAAAAGAAATAAGACTTTTCAGCTTCATACTTTAAAGCTACTGTCCAAATCTAACTCACAACTAATTATAAAAAAGAAGCAAAGGAAAGAAAACAAAATATTGTGGTACAAACATACGGCTGACTAACAAATTAGACTCACATTAGAAGTCATTTATTTTATAAGTAGTTTTTTTTTTAGAGATGGAAAAGAATTTGGAATATACTTGCATTAGCTCATGACCATCATGTCAAATACTCAACAAAGTCTTTATTTCAAACCACCGTAGCCCAGGTCAGATGAAATAGATACATAGAGAAAGAAACTTCTATGCATTTGAAAGAGCTATCTATTACTTTAAAACAAATTGGATAACATGGGTACAGACAACAGAAGTAACATGTAAACCAAACCTCAAATAAATTAAGAAAGTAAGACCTTCATGGTATTATCCAAATTAGTTCAATAAGTAAAGACTACAAACAAAGGGTTTAATTTTTAGTATAAGTATTAATCAGCAAAAGAAATAAAAAACCAATGACAAATTTTACTTCATCTGACTTCAGAAAAATACAACATGCTCCTAACATGGTGTATGTGTACAACTACGTCAAGACTTATCTCAGTTTAACATCTAACAGATTACCGTGAATGATTAATGTAAAACAAATTAAGTAAAGCAATTATTTGGAGGAAAGATTATTAATGTTTAAAATATTGAAGTATTGAGAGCAATCCTATGTTAACTATCACCCGAAAAAATAAGTACTCATGATTCAATAAGCAAAAAGATAAAATATATATATATATAAATCAAATGTTACAAAATTTATTTTATATTTTATTAAGAGAGAGAGAGAGAGAGAGAGAGAGAGAGAGAGAGAGAGATTTTTATTAGTTATTATTTTATTGAGAGAGAAATTTTAATTTCTATTTCTAACTCTTGAAATTTATTTTGTTTCTTTTTTTCTTAAATTAGTTATTTTATTTCTAAGAAAGAAAAGATTATTGTTTTTTAAATAGGTAACTTTATTTCTACGAAGGACTATATTTTTAATTTTGAGAAGGGCTTCTAGACAATATGCATAATTAAATAAGGATGTTTGTCCCAGTCATCGTTTTCCCTTCTGTTTTATATAATAGATTAAGTATAAAATACAAAAAATAAACACACATTTTTTTTCGAGAGGTGCGTGTGGAGAGGCAACTTGAGCTTGTTAGCTTCCTTCCCTACATTTATGATAGAGGCAGTGGACGGGATACATTGGTCGACAAAATATGTTGTAGTCATTTTAAGACTTCATTGAGTTTGTTGACAAAATATTTTTTTGTCGTATCAAGATATTGAGTCTATAGACAACACGTGTGATGGATATTTTATTCTAATTATTATGATCATTATTATTATTAATAATGACGAAGTTATAAGGAGGGGTAATCCCTGGCTGCAGTTAGGGGTCAAGTTTCTAATCTTGTACAAGACAATGTAAAAATCTAACGTATTTGAGTTTTAGCCAGGGTGGTTTGCTCCCTCCTCCAACACACTACACATCTCAGGCTCCCTCAATTGTGGTCCCAACTTATGACCCCTATTTCTGACTCACTTTCTATTTTGACCTTCTTTTGTTAAGTCAAGTTTTATAGACCGAAAACCTCATGGACGAAGGGTTTTCAGATCTTAAACCCTTCGACCGGAGTTGTCCCCTTCTCCGTGATTTCTTCCAGTGAAGGGGAACTCAGAGAGAGAGAGATAGGGAGATTGAGAAGAAAGAGAAGATAGTGAAAGGAAGAGGAGAGAGAAAAAAAAAATTATGTTTGAAGGCCGCTGGAAAAATTGGTCGACCGACGACCTTCATCAGAGTAGATGAGGATATGGCCATATGACATGGATGTGAAATGTCATGAACTGATGAAGCGGATGCAGAGCTGTGGCTGAGAATTTGAGGGCCCGGTGCCACTTTACAAGAAACCCTCTTTTATGATACCATAAAGTTAGAAAACATTATAATAACATAAAGTTAAATTGTTGACGAAACCAAACTCGTTGAAACCAAACATTTTAATAACACAAAGTTAATTTGAGATAGTTTTAATTTCAGATAAGACTATGAGCCCCTAGAATGTTTGACTTGTACTAATTTCAAAAAAAAATGAAGAAATGGAAGCAATAAAGGTCGAACCCGGGACCATTGATTCCCTAGACAAGTATATAACCACTGGGCCAATTTCTCTTTTGATTTTATTCACTCAATTAGTTGTTTTTATAATATCATACAACGTATTAAATTGAAGTGGGTCCCTTTGAGGTGGGGACCCAGGGCGGATGCCCTGACCACCCCCTCCCCTCAAACACGGGTCTGGGTGGATGAAATAAGAGGAGGTGAGGTGGCCTTGTGTTTAAAAAAAAAAATTAATTCCGTTTCTGTCGCAAGGGCGTTTCCGAAAAAAGTTGAAACATTCATTAGTACCTGATATTTTTTGTAATGTCAATAATTTGTTTCCAAAACGGTGAGTTAGTCATAAATTGGAGGCCAAGTGGAATTAACCCAATATAATATTATTAGAGTTTTTTGAGCGTACCCCCTCGTCACTAATTGGTAATTGAGGTTGCTCCCCTTAATGATGGGTAATTAAGTTTATCTCTTTAGATTTACTCATATTTTTGACAAAAACACAATAGTTGTGTTTGACGTACGTGAAATAATTGCAGCTACCAAGAGCGATTATTCTTCAATGTGATTCACATTAGTTATTTCACCTTACTTTATTGTTTGATTTGGTTGTGAATATAATTAGTAAATATTTATGTTGTTTGTACCTTATTTAATTTACGATTTTATTATCACATGCCATACATGTTCTTACTAATTTTGGCATAAATTCTAAATTCAAGAGGGTAAGCTCAATTACCAGTTACTGAAGGAGTAAACTCAATTACTAATTAGTGACGAGGGGGTAAACTCAAAAACTCATATTATTATAATACTATTCTATATAAGAACATCTCCAATGGGACACCTAATCTCTAACACTTAGAGTGTCACATATGATTTTCTGGGGTTTTTGTTAAAAACCATCTCCAATGGAACACTTTGTTACACACTCGAATATGAGGTGGACACATTTATTATAGAGTGTCTAGAGAGAGAAACTCTAAAATTAGAGCATCTCCAATGCCAAACTGAAAAGAAACTCTAAAAATCCTATGTGTCGAGATTCAAATGTCAATCTCTAATCTTTCTCTTTCCTATTTATCAAGATTGAGATCCTCTGTTCGAAGGACTTCTCCAATGCAACACTCTAAAACTCCAAAAATTGGTTATGTGACATTTTTTTTGCATTAAAATATATGAAATGTTGAGTGGCACTTAGAGATATCTCAAGAGGACACTCTAGAAATGGAGTGTTCTCTTGAGATATCTCCATTCCACCCTCGACACGTCATCTTGGAGATTTGAATTGAGTTTTGCATCGGAGATGAATTTTAAGATAAAAACTCTAAAAGTCCTACGTGGCACTCCGAGTTTTTAAGATTGAAATTTGCATGGGAGATGCTCTTAGAGTGTCTACTTGAGACTCTCTAAATGTTACTTTAAAATTTCAACCAATAGAAAACCTTACTTTTCAACTATTTTTTTATCTATTGAATTGAAGAGGGACATGTGTATTAAGTATAGAGATTTTAGAGATCTCCATTGGAGACCAACAAAAATTAGAGTGTCTCTATATTGACATTTAGGAAAGAGAATCTCTTTTGACCCTTGACACTTAGGATTTTTAGAGTGTTTGTTAAGTGTATTAGGGAATGTTTATCCAATTGTTGTCCACAATTGTTTTAGTGACTGTAATTCGTCCTGGACATACTTAGCAACAACATTATATATGGATGATTTGTAACCTTTACACCTAAGGTATTTTCAGGTGACACAATATTTTGTAAGTATTTTATATCTAAATCATACAGACCACATACAAGCAACGACCGACAATAGTCTTTGAAGAAAAAATTAAAAATTAATCTGTTAGTTTATTTATTAAAAGTAAAAGTGATTTACAACTTTTTTTACTTCAAAGTGCCTACTTTCTTGACTTATTCTGTACTTTGAGAGTCTGAATAGCATTATCCTAGAGAGAAATATATATAGGCGCTAGTGATTGGGAATTTCATAATTTGTTATTGTTTTAGATAGAAATAAAGAGATTTTTAATAGAGAGAAGATTCTTGCATAAGAAGAAGAAGGACTGTTTTTTGGAAAGAGATTAGTAAGCACTATAAAGGTTTAGAGATGGAAAGAAAATATACGACAATTTTTTAAAATAAGAGAAAGAATAGAGGGCAGTTTTGAAACATTACAAAAATAGATATAAATGCATTTAAATTTTCAAAATACCATATAGGATCCACGTCAATCGGGATGTTATTTTTAGTTGTAGACATAGCATTTCTCTTTTTAGTTGGAGCGCCACACACTCTCCAAGATGGTAAAAGATGCCGTAATAGAAGAAAAGTTGCAACCAGGTCTTTTACATGCGAAAGATGTGTCGGACTGGGATGCAAGTTATGATTCAGGAGGAAATGTATTACATGATTTTGAAGGATAAAACCTAGTCCAAATCTGGAACAAGATGGATTGCTGGATTTGTCTTCTCGGATTCTTGAATTTAGACCTAAAGCTTTTCCA
The DNA here is from genome assembly GCF_041429995.1 of Eschscholzia californica. Taxonomy (NCBI): domain Eukaryota; kingdom Viridiplantae; phylum Streptophyta; class Magnoliopsida; order Ranunculales; family Papaveraceae; genus Eschscholzia; species Eschscholzia californica. The sequence continues at coordinate 41,113,545 of NW_028238461.1, read as the reverse complement.
AAAACGATTTCAAGTGAATGACTTATTAATTAGGATAATGTTACTCAGACTCTCAAAGTACAAACAAAGTCAAGAATGTAAGCATTTTGAGGGCGTGAGTTCTATTCACCTTTACCAAAATAAAAGTGATTTACAAATCTTTAACCAAATAGTGCCTACATTCTTGACTTTGTCTGTACTTTGAGAGTCTGAGTAGCATTATCCTATTAATTAACGTTTCAATTTGGTAAAAGAAGCAGTTCTATTGAACTAAGTGCAAACTAGATAGTCTCGCATCGAAAGGTAAAGAGATAAATTATCTTCATATAAAACTTGCCCATGTATAATAGGATAGTGATTTAAGGAATGATATAATGTTTTGCATGGTTTGAACTTTGAACCATGCAAGCAGCGCACACTCGACTTTTAGTGGCACACTTTCACATCCTATAAATACCAAACAAATGCTTCACATAATAAACAAAAGAAAGCATTTCCAGAGCATTCGTAGCAGAAGTACCAGAGTTCTAACAATCATTTAGTTCACAATCATGAAAAATTGTCATTTTGACTACCATTATAGCGTGATTTCATCTAAACTAATGAACATCAACTCCTCATTTGACCATTTCTTGTTTACTTTAGAAAGGATTGAGAGCAAATACATTCAAGTGAAAAGCATGAGCGCGACTTGAAAACAAAAGATTTACAAAACGCCCACTGAAATATCTTAATAGCTTCAGATGAAACTACCAACCTAGATCGACCCATAGACGTTATTATCAATGGTTGCCCGTTCCATTTCCATCCTTATAGACTTGAGGATTAGTATGGTATGCTAGACGAATACAAAGGTTAAAATTTTATGGTCCCAAATTAAAGGTTATACTAATAATCAACTAAGAGCATCTCCAATGCAAGACTAAAGAAAAACTCTAAAAATCCTTTGTGTCAAGTGTGAAAAATGGATCTCTAAATTGTCTCTTTCCTATTTGGTCATTTAGAGACACTCTATTGCAAACCCTTCTCCAACGCAACACTCAAGAGAAACTCTAAAAACCTATATTTTGACTTAAAACTAATTGATTTGCTTATGTGGCATTTAGAGATCCTCAAGAGGACACTCTAAATTTAGAGTGTCCTCTTGAGGATCTATAAAATAAATCTTGACACCTCACTTTACAGATTCATGTTGAGAGCATCTCCAATTCAAGACTCAAGAAAAACTCTAAAAATCCTATGTTTCAAGTGTGAAAAATGGATCTCTAAATGACCTCTTTCCTATTTGGCCATTTAGAGACACTCTATTGCAAAACCTTCTCCAATGCAACACTCAAGAGAAGCTCTAAAAACCTATATTTTGGTAAAAACCTATATTTTGCTAAATTTAGAGTGTCCTCTTGAGGATCTATAAAATAAATCTTGACACCTCACTTTACAGATTCATGTTGAGAGCATCTCCAATTCAAGACTCAAGAAAAACTCTAAAAATCCTATGTTTCAAGTGTGAAAAATGGATCTCTAAATGACCTCTTTCCTATTTGGCCATTTAGAGACACTCTATTGCAAAACCTTCTCCAATGCAACACTCAAGAGAAGCTCTAAAAACCTATATTTTGGTAAAAACTTATAGATTTGCTTATGTGGCACTTAGAGAATCTCAAGAGGACACTCTAAATTTAGAGTATCCTCTTAAGGATCTCTAAAATAAATCTTGACACATCACTTTAGAGATTCATGTTGAGTTTTGCATTGGAGATGGATTTTAAAGAAAAACTCTAAAAAATCCTATGTGACACTCTAAGATTTAGAGTTTGAGTGTTGCATTGGAGATGCTCTGAGTTTCCATTGGAGATGGATTTTAAAGAAAAACTCTAAAAAATCTTATGTGTCACTCTAAGATTTAGAGTTTGAGTGTTGCATTGGAGATGCTCTAAACAAAATAAGGCGCGGGTAGGTCACGCGAGTTTTAGGGCACAAAGAAAAGTCTCGGGGGCATAAGAACTTTGGTCAACTAGATTTAACTTATGGGGGGGGGGGGGGGGGGGGGGGGGGGGGGCATATTCATTTTGAGTCTAAAACTTGACTTATTAATTTGTGTCTCCTAATCTTCATTTGCTTTTCTCTTCCTCTCTCGCTCATGTTTTTCATATCTCTCTTGCTTATACTCTCTCTCATGGTTTCGGCCATTAGAGCCTCCTCAATACCATAGTTTCTCTCTCTGTTAAATGCAAGTCTTTTTTGTATCCCTGAAGCTTAACTGATGAAGCAAAAATACCCTTTACCCCTTTTTCGACCGAGATTAGTTACTGAAGCATTTGTGTTGAAGCCCTAACTCGTCATAATCCGAATTGTATATAAGGTTTGACCCTAAACTCTATCCCTGTACCACTTTATACGAATTTCAAAATTTCATATTTATGATTAATTATATTCAGGACGCAATTAAAAGCATTTCACAATTATAACAATATTTAGTGCTTTGGAATCATCTTTATTGTCTATTTTACTCGTTGCTTAATTTTGGGTTCATACATTTCTCCATGTTGATGTTTTTGTTACAACGTAAGTGTGAAGGATAAGCCAGGATGATGAAATTAACAAAAAATTTATTATCTTTAAATTAACAAAATTTGAATGAGAAGATATTTGATTTCATGACAAAAAGAATATAATTATTGGGTGAGAAGATGTCTTCTCTCCTTCCCTTGTTAGAAATTCGTCTCTTTTCACTTTCTTCTCCAAAAGCCCCAGCTTTCTTCTTCAGTTTCACTGGTGGTATTAGATGTTTTAGTTTTCAAACTCACCGCCGCGGTTTTCACCATTTCCCAACTCTTATCCTTCATCTGAACAACAACAAAACTATTCCTCCTTTAGACAAACACGAGCCAACCCATCTCTCCACCTTTGTTCCTTCGCCTACGATAACTAACTACGTCATTGACAGTGGTATGACTATTTCTATAGCATAGGAGAGAGATAGCGAGAGAATCAAACAGTAGAGAGGATAAACATGAGAGAGAGGAAGAGAGAAGAAAATGAAGATTAAGAGACAAAAAAATGGATTAATTCTGTTTTGGCCCCCGATTTGTGACCAAGTCACCGTTTTGGCCCCCAATTGTGTCTGGCAGTTCGTTTTGACCCCAAAGGGCCAAATTTTTTACCAAATTATCCTCGGGGGCCAAAATAGAATTATTTCTGAAAAAAAAGGAAAAAACACAAAAGCCACATCACCTATTTCTTTCTCCTCCACTTCACCTTATCTCTCCTCCATCACACCACTTCCTCTCCACCTCACCTTTCTTCTCCGGCAAATAGTCGCCGGTCGACTTCCGTCCGGTCACCTTTAACATTAAAAAAAAATTCTCTTTCTTCTCCTTCGTTCTCCCTCTTCTTTCTTTTTTCCCCTCTTCTTCTTCCTCTCCCTTCTCTTTCTTTAACACTCTATCTCTCATTCTCTACCAACTGTCCGGTTTCAAGACCTTTGTCTGGAACTGAAGTTCCAGATCCAGACGAATCTGGATCTAGAACTCCAGACAAAGGTCTAGAACTCCAGACGAAGGCCTGGAACTCCTTCGTCTGGAGTTCCAGACCTTCACGGCCTGGTTTCCAGGCCTTCAAAGTCTGGTTTCCAGACGTCCGGCGAAGGGGATCCTCCCCTTCGCCGGACAGTTGGTAGAGAGGGAGAGAGTGTGGTGGAGAAAGAGAAGGGAGAGGGAAAGAGAGAGAATAAGAAGAAGAGAGAGAATAAGAAGAAGAAAGAGAAAGAAGAGAGAGAAAGAAGAGAGAGAGAAAGAGGGAGAAGAAGAAGAGAGAGAGAATTTTTTTTTTTATGTTAAAGGTGACCTGCTAGAATTTTATTCCGGCCGGCGACTATTTGCCGGAGAAGAAAGGTGAGGTGGGGAGGAGGTTGTGTGATGGAGTTAGAAAAGGTGAAGTGGAGGAGAAAGAAATAGGTGATGTGGCTTTTGTATATTTTTTTTTTCAGAAATGATTTCATTTTGCCCCCGAGGATAATTTGGTAAAAAATTTGGCCATTTGGGGCCAAAACGAACTGCCGGACACAATTGGGGACCAAAACGGTGAGTTGGTCACAAATCGGAGGCCAAAACGGAATTAACCCAATAAAAATAGCATAGGAGAGAGACAGCGAGAAAATCAACAGTAGACAAGATAAACATGAGAGAGAGGAAGAGAAAATGAAATGAAGATTAGGAGACAAAAATAAAAAAAACTTAATTTTTTGACGCAAAACGAATGTCTCCTACGTCAAATCAATTGACCAAATTATTTTTCTACCGAGACTTATCTTTATGTCCAAACCGCGACCATTGATAAATAAAAAGTGGTCAACATTTGATAGCTAAAGTGGCCGATAATGTTGACATAAGCTCCAAAACACTAGAGGTTCCATGTTCGATTATCAGAGAGGTGGATTTCATGGTTTGTTGAACTTGAGTTATTAAGATATAAATAATACAATAAATTTGTTGGACTTTAAATCATGTTTATTTTTTTTTTTTTTGAGAGATCATATTTAGCTGGGTTTTAGACCTCTTTCATTATTGGTTTAACTTAACCGTTATCGTGTTTATTACACGTCATAATGTATCAATTCTTTATAATGACTAACGTATGTCGTAGTCCATTTCTCACAAAAGTAAAATAAAAAGAATAAAAAAAATAAATAGAAAAAGGGTTGCCGCGAAGAAGTGACTGAAGTATGGGGTGTTTTACATCAGATTCCTTTTTATTCCCTCTGCAGTGACTGCGCTCGCTGTCTTGTCCAAACAGTAAGCCTGTTTACATAGAAAGTACCTACTCCTCTCTCTCTCTGTCTTAACCCCACACACCTTCCCTATGACTTGTTCCTTCCTCCATACCGATTTCAACCCTTTTATCATTGTTACCACCTCCCCATGCATGTCTTATCACTCCCTTCTTTTTTCATTATCCTTTGTACTAGCCAACTATACATTTTTTGTTTGTTTTTTTTTTGTTGAACACATTTTTTGTTTAGTTCAACAAAAAAAAAAAACACATTTTTTGTTTGTTAAACTTGCCACCTATACATCCATTCAAAATTTTCTTCTCTTTACTCGTATTTATTTTGTTGTGTGGAAATTTTAGGAGGTGTGGACCGAGGCATTCAGAGATATTACATCATTTTATAGTTTGTCAATGGCCCGAGGTCCTCAAACAAGAACATATCAATGAGGGGCATTCATAATCGACCAATTTTGGTGAATTCAAATTTTTATTGACATTTTAATGAATTCTAATATAAAAAAGATGATCAAATTTATAAAAAAAAAAAATGAGTTATTTTCTTATACATTTTGTTGGATTACAGTTTAAGAATAAAAGTAATGAAAATGATATTTACTATCAATAATGATGATAATAAGTGTTTAATATAGGAACCGGATAAATGGTGCCGGGAAATGGTCAAAATTTCATATTTTTAGATTTGAAATCCATTTACTAATTAGAAAATAATTATTGTTTTCAGAGATTATAAACGAATAAATTAATTTTTATTTGAATAAAAACTAAGATTAAAACAATACAAGTATCGAAGTTTTCTTTTATTTTCATGTCCTTCTCTAGACCACAAATCCTAACAAATATACTATTTTTAACTTAGGGTTATTTCCCTAATGGCCCCAACTTTGTGACCAGCTTCCCGCCTGGCCCCCTACTTTACGAGAAATACCCATATGGCCCTCTATTTCCGTTAACTTTAACTTTTCGTCACTCTCTCTCCTCCATCTCTTTTTCTCTCTCTGCCATGTCACGCCACATCATCTGTTACGCCACTTCATCACCTTCTCCGGCAAGGTCGCCGGCCGGCCAAATTTCCGGCCGGCGACCTTCAAACTAATTTTTTTTTTTTCTTTCTCTCCTCTCTCTCTCTCTAAGAACTCCGACGAAGGGTTCCTTCGTCGGAGTTCTTAGAGAGAGGAGAGAAAGAAAAAAAAAATTTTATTTTTTTTTAGTTTGAAGGTCGCCGGCCGGAAATTTGGCCGTCCGGCGACCTTGCCGGAGAAGGTGATGAAGTGGCGTAACAGATGATGTGGCGTGACATGGCAGAGAGAGAAAAAGAGATGGAGGAGAGAGAGTGACGGAAAGTTAAAGTTAACGGAAATAGGGGGCCATATGGGTATTTCTCGTAAAGTAGGGGGCCAGGCGGGAAGCTGGTCACAAAGTTGGGGGCCATTAGGGAAATAACCCTTTAACTTATAAACACTACATTCTTATTTATTTTTAAGTCGTTCTCATCTCTTTCTTTCTTATGTAACACATTTATTATTTAATCCTATTAGTGTAAAGTGTTGGAATAGGTTTCTCTCGAATGTAAATATTTCGTTTACCATGGTTACTTTATTTTTTTGTCGTCAAAATTTCGGCCACTGTGGTCGAAATATTTCCATATTATTACCAGAATATGTAAATTTGGATTTTAGTTCTATAATAAATCAGATTTAATATCATATTTTTACTTTCGTTTGTCTAGCATTTTGAAGATTGTAAAACAACCTAATGATTAGTTACAACCTAACGGCAATTATATGTGATTTTAGTTTTCATAATTCAATATAGTTTTGATTATTGTAAAACCATAAATTTGGTTTAGCATTTTACATATATTCTAATAAAAACCCAAAATTTGGTTTTACATTCGACATAAACCCTATGTCTTCTTTTAGCATTTTACTGATACTAGAAATACTCTAAATTTGGTTTTTAGTTCTATAATATATATTTAATATCATTTGGTAATTTTTTGTCTAACATTTTGAAATTTCTAATAAAACCTATGATTGATCACAACTCAATCCCCAACTCTCTGTCATTTTGGTTAACCCTCACCTATAGTGATTTCAATTTGATTTTTAGTAAGAGCATATACCAGATTTAAAACACTATGTTTTTGCTAGCATTTTGCAGATTAAGATAAAATGGCGAGATTAAAGCTTCCGATAAAAACGAGCGAAGATGGTGGATCTTCGAGTGATGCGAAGGACCGTGCTTCAGACATACCTACGGTGCAAACAAAAGAAGATCTCTGGTAAGAAGATCAAAACAAAAGAAGTTGGAGTATGGTGTAATGTAATTGTTTGTTAGAAATAACAGACATCATTTAAAAAAATTTGTTAGAGTTTTGCAACATATTTTTAACCTACCTTTGTGTTTTTGGCATTTTTACAAATTTTAATGTTATATATTTTGCGTTTGTAGCAAATCGACTAGTCGAGAAGGCTTAACAAGGGTATTTAGATTGAAACTGAGACCGAAAAGAGATTTTTTTTTGTTAGAAAACTGACTTGTCGGTTAGACTTGTTAGAGTTTTGTATTATCTTTGTAACCTCTTTTATGTTTTTAGCATTTTGACAATTTTTATTAAAGTTATATTTTAGGGAGATGCTAGAGTGCCCAATTTTTTAGGCATTTTAATACCCAGCTGATGTGGAATCACTAAAAGACAAGGTTTTTTCAAAGTTTGACTACGGTGGGGACTGCTTTTGTTTCTAAATGAGGAAATATGTCACCCTCTAAGTACCAATTTCTAAGTCACTCTATCATTTCCCTATATTTTATATGTTTTTAGCAAACTGACTTGTCGGTAAAACTTAACAAGGGTGTTTTGATTGAGGCCCTGACAGAGAAGAGAAAAATTGCAAATAATGGAGAAAAAAAGTTAGCTTATTGTGGGGTTATACTGCAAATTGTTATAAACACCACAGTAATGTTGAGATTTTTTTTCCAAAATTTTACATACTATAAAGTTGTTGAGAAAACTTCTCGCACTCTACCAACATTTTTCTAATCTATTACATAAAACCACTAAAGCATGATGAATTCAGTGCTTTATGTCTCAAACAAATGAGAGAATGAACAATGATGGACATAAATTTTTTTTCTAGATTGACGAGGTAAAATGCTAAAAGCACTAGAGAAATGTTGACAATATCCTGATAAGTAAAAAAGGATTTATACCCGCAAGTATACAGGTTCAAGTAATAATAAATCTGGTAAGACCGAAGTCGATCATCAAGTAACTTTGCTTTGAAGCTTGAATTTAACCCCCTGTCATTAAATTGATTTTGATTTTGAATATGATAAAAACATAATAAACAAAAGAAGAATGAAGAAAGATGAGAAAAAAGTCTAGAATTTTAGGATCCACCACAAAAATTCACTTCTTAAAGCATGCAATTAATTAACCAAATCTTTTTCGTTATTACTCGAAATTTAATATAATGACTATTTAAATTCCGGAAGATATTATTGATAAAACCATTTTATAATCTTGTATAAGACAAATAATAGAAATTGAAGCACAATAAAAAAAGTAATTAATAAATAACACGTCTCGGAAAAGATCAAATAAATATTTCATCTATAAAGCTAGATGAAGAATTAGCTATACATGAAATTGAAAGAAATATTCATTAAAATTACAAAAGAGAAAGGAAAAGAAATCACCAAAGTGAATCTAGTTCCATAACTCCATGTGCCTCCATATTGTCAAATTCTTGCTCCAAATATGCTCAAGGATGCTCCCAAACTCCAAGTAATAACCTCTCTTTGAGAAGATGAGAGAAGAGAGATTTAGAAAAGAAGTAATAGAAGAATAGATATTAAATTAGAAATTAGATAGATGAGATGTTTAGATGAAGAAATTAAGAACGAGATATGAAGGTGGCTTGAAGATGATGAAAGAAATGACTTTTATGGTTAGAAGAGAAAGATAAGAAAAGAAAGATAAGAAAAGAAAGATGAGAGGGTTTAGAAGAAAGGGTAAGAAAATGACTTGAAGTAAGGGTCTGTTTGATTCATGTGAAAACGTTTGGGAAAATGATTTTTTTCTGATGGAAAAGAAAATCAAAATTTTGACATGTGAAATGATGTTTTAGTGTTTGATAAGAAGTAGGAAGATAAGGTGTGCCTCTGGAAATAATCTATAGATTAGATTAGATTTTCTTAAGAAGTGCCTTTAAAAGTAAGAACTAATTGGCTTTTGAAGCGGTGCCTTAAGAATCTCATGAATCTGTCATCTCTTCCACTGTTCCTCATCTTCCTCGTCTTCACCATTACCGAACGTGAAGGTTATCCTCAACCAAAATCAGGAATCTCATCTCGATATCTTATCTCTTTTCTTCCGCTCTTTTACTCTGTCTAGGTCGATCTCTCGGTGAAGAACGAGACTGAAGCATAAATGAGGTTGGGGTTTTCTTCTTCATTAATTAACTAAGGTTCATAGAAACTAGGTTTTGTATTATTACTTCTTATTTTCTACTATTAATTGTGTTGCAGATAAACTAGGGTTCATAGAATAAGTTATGTGAATACTTAAAATCCATTATGTTTCAGACAAAATAGGGTTCATAGAATCAATTGTGTTGCACAGAAATTCCAAGTTATCTATGTGTTCATTATTGGTTAATACTTAAATTTTGAGATGGTTCTTGATCTTTATAGGAAATCAAATTTGATTGAGAGATATGAGATGCAGAGATAGTGTGCAAGAGAGATGAATAATTATCAGTAGTTTCTTCTTGGATCTTAAAGAGAGAAAGGAGGAAGAAGAGAGAAATCATCTAAAGAAAGAGAACGAGAGAGAGAGAGAGAGAGAGAGAGAGAGAGAGAGAGAGAGAGAGAGTTCAGCGAGAGGAGAGAGAGCGCAGCGAGATGAGAGAGAGCGCACAAAAAAAAAAATAAGGGTGGGCAAACGATTTTTCACCTTTTTGTAGAAAAATATTTTAGCCAAATTTTCAATCTTTTTTTTCCCACAGAAATTGATTTTCTTACCTTTTAAGCCCAATCAAACAGTGGAAAATCGACTTTCCTAAGAAAGTCGATTTTCCAACCCTATTTTTCCACCAATCAAACGGACCCTAAGAGACATGATCGGAACAAAGAGAATGAGTGGAAGGGGATCTCGAATGACTCGTTCTTAGGACACTACCCGGTGCTGAAGGGGATTGAAATGGGAACCCTCCCTTTCATTGTTAGATGCATTCGATGATTCCGCTTCTTATTTCATTCCGGCTTGTAGTGTCCAGACCTATATAGTAGCAGGGGTTATATCATTAGTTCGTTGCCGATTCGTAATCATTGGTTCCTGGGAAAGAGGGATCACTAGCAGATTGGTGAAGCCGGATGCTCGAAGTCATTTTAGATACAACAAGACAGCTCAAGAGGAGTAGAAAGTGGCTACAACCTAGGAGGGGTTTGACGCAAGGGCAGTAGAGAGCGCCATGACAGGCGTCAAGGAGAACGTCGAAAGCCATCAGTTTGAAGCGCGAGTCCAGCAGAGCTTGCTGCAGAGGTGATAAGAAAAGGCTTCACAGAGGAGATCCGGTAACTGTGCATGGAGGAGTGGGGCATTTTGCTCGTGAATGTCCCAATCAGAGGACGAACGAACGCTACAGGGGGAGTGCAGAATAGACCTCATAGCATTTTTGTCTAAGATGGAAAATGGGAATAAAAGGTTTACTTATATGGTTTGGTTAGGGTTTTACACTTTAATTGGGAGAAAGAAGACTAAAATGGGAAGTTGTGGTTACTTTCCGTCCAAGAAAAAGACATTTGTTGGTTTGAAATCAACTAAATGGGAGGAAAATAAATAATTTCAGAAAACTCAATACCCTTTTTCTATAGTTCTGGCGGCTAGGATTTGCTTGTGGAAAATTCAGATGCCAGGGTGGATCACGAAGCAACGAAGCTAAGTTGTGGACGCATCAGGGACCGTTGGATGAAGCAACGTTTGGATTTGAACACGTCTTGCATGTGGGACTACCCTAGATATAGTGCCACTAAATCTCTAGATCAACAACTCTTAGGCGCACTTAGCTGTGGTGCGGCCATGAAAAATAAGGTGCGACAGCAACTGTTGGCGTTGGATTTACTACATGCGTCAGTGGAAGATCTCGCAAGCTATGATGTCTCGCGGAGCACGGGGTTAAGTTACGACGACATTTCTGGTTGCGCCAAGTTGTACCACTTGCCCGAACTCGTCCCGAACGTTTACCGAATTTTTTAAACCTTCTTCTTTCTATAACTTTTTCGTCGGGACTCCGATTTGAGAGGACTCCGTTTTGAGTTCCGTTTTTGCCTACGGTTCGTCTTTGACTCTAACACTCATGCATATACTAAGTTTAGTCGAATTTTTCAGAATACGCTTGGCTCCAAATGACTAAAGTGTCATTCGAGTATCTTTCTCCCGTTTTTAATCGCTTTTCAAACATAGTTCCATAAAAGACACCTAATCAAGAAAGTGAATCACTTTTTTATAATAATTTTTATTTCTAAACTTCAGCAACATATATATATATATATATAAATTCATGTTGATTTTGATGAGAAACTAAGTGGAGACAGAAATTTGTGAAAATATTTCTGTAAGATTTCTTTTCTAGTACAATGAATGAACCGATTACTTAACAAGAATAAAACAAAACCATTAAAAGTTAGTTCAATTTATCTAATATGAATATAAAAAAAATACTAATTCGCGAAAAGAATATAAAAGAAAAATAGAAAACATAAATAAAAAACTAAATAAATTGGACACTGAGATTTGTGAAAATATCGTAGATCAATAGTTAGTTTAATGAAACATTGTAAAGTATATTCGGTGTTTAGAAAGTCAAAACACATAAAATAATACATTAGTAAACATTTCAGGTATTTAAATTTGTTGATAAAGAGAATAGAAACTTTAATTTATGATAAAATTTCGAAATATTATAATCTTAAGTTTAGTCAAGTTATTTCAGAAAAAAAGGTTTAGTCAAGTCGGAAAGAGATAACAAATAGAAAAGATGAATTTGTTCTTTCATTTGTGGCCAAGAAACATTTAATAAAGAAAAAGCTACAAAAAAACTCAAACACAAAACAAAATTGAACTTAATTAAATTCCGATTTACAAATTACTCCACGTTAGGGGTGGGAATCGGAGGGGTTCGGGCGGGCCCGGGTATAATAGAGCCGGAATCGGACGGATCGGGCACTACATTGCCTAGGCCGCTACTAGTTGTCGAGCGGATCGGGCCAGACAAATTCAACTATTTCAGGGCCCATAGCCCGTCCGAGCCCGCCTTCCCGAACGGGCTCCATCGGACTCGGGCCGGACGGGTTCAGGTAATTTTATTAAAAAATAATGATTAACAACATCTGTATTTCTGATATAAAAAAAGAATAAGTTACATATCATCATCATTAAATCTTACATCATTAAAATAATTAACACCATTTCTAATATAAAAAATAAACAACTAATAACAAAAAGTTATATCTCTTCTTCGTTAAGTTACATATCATCAACAATTCATCTTCATCACCATTAAAGCTTACATCATGAAAAAAAATTACATCCCGTTACTTAAAATGTTAAGAAAATACAATACAACTGACTAAAGCAATATCTAAAAGAAAACCGACAAAAATCTCAAAAATTGAAAGCTACTGTTTTATAAGCCTATAAACAAAAATAACTTGCTTTATTGGGTGGTTTAGTTTGATTCAAACAAATACTACAAACCCATTAATTAACGGATGAACACCTAATTCTTTAGAAATGGTCTGATTTTAAACTCAAAATATTACATCTCATTACTTAAAGCTCCCTGAAAAAAACAAAAAACATCAGAATTAGATAAGTTTAGAAAACCCTAATCAATGGGTTATCAAACTATAGATGAAAAAACATTAATCTGTTTGATCAGACAGATCTATGGTTTAGATCTGTTTGATAAAAAATATCTGACTCGTGAGTTTTACGTCCTTAAATAAAAAAACAATCATTCAAAAAAATAAGAAATAACGTATACATCATAAATAAAATCAGTAAAAATTGTGAACTAATGTCTAAGATGAGTTCAACGGCTTAACCGCGCCATTTGATCCGTAGATCATCGGCATATACCGATTACCAAACATATCATCGTATCTTCAACCCACATGTATGGATGTAGAAATAAGCTTCGATTTTAGTTTCTTTAAAGTTTGTAGAAGATAAAAGAGAGAGAGACAGTAACTATATGTCTACATTGTAATGGTTCTTCAAAGAATACTAATGGAATCATAAGTTAGGGTTAAGTGAAGTTAGGTTTCTGTTGGATAGGGTTTCTGTTTGAGTTGTTAGAGAGAGAGAGAGGCGGAGAGAGTGAGAGAGAGGCGGGTTAGCTTTTAGGGTTTTTGTTTAAGGAGGGTTTTATAAGGGATGAAGGGGAAAGGTGTTCAGATCCAACAGCTGAGATCTAATTTGAAGAGACGCCTTATCTCAGTCTATGGATCTAAACTATTTCACGCGGATCGTGAGTAGGGGAGCCAAACAGATCTTTTAATCGGGCTCTCTATCGGGCTCGGGTAAAGGCGGACAGGTAGATCGGGTCGGGACTCGAATTTGAGGGCATGTCCGAGTCCCGCCCCAATAAACCCGAGCCATCGGGCCGAGTATGCCCGACTCGGGTAGCAGTCAATCTGCGGGTCTCAATGATCTGGGCGGATCGGGTCGGGTCTCGAGTTTCTGTACCGTTTTTCCACCCCTACTCCACGTCATGCATTTGGAGATTTGGGTGGAATAGCTGGGAAATAACTTAAAGGAGAATTTTAAATGCATTCACCATTTTTTGTTATGTACATCCACCACTAATTTAACATATATTTTGTTTAAAGCCAAAGAAGATGTAAGTGTATGTAAATTCTCAGGAATTAAAAGTGGGTTGAAGAATATTTGGGTTTAGAATAGGGAAGGCCCTACAGGCGCCCATTTCTTATACAAAATTTGGCTATTAGAGAAGGAAGGCTTTATAGGCACCCATTTGTTATACATGGGCTGTTAGAGGACATCGGCAACAATAAAGGAGAGCTCATAGAACTCCCCTTTAGATTAAGGTATCGTATGGCAACGCCAAAATAAATTATTTTTCTACTTGTTTAAGTGAAAAAGTAAAAAAAAAGTTAATTTAGTAATACAAAATTTCCTACTCACTTAAGTTCAAATTTGACTTTCTTTTATAGTCTAGAATTTTTGCTTTTGATTTTAAAGTGAAGTAACTTATGTACAAAATATGCATGAATTTTCTCTTACCAATTTTTTCTCTTTGTCTATATCCGCTCCAGCACCACGATTAAACTTTCACTACACCTTAACCACCACCTTCTTACCTCTACCACCGTCACCACCACCACCACCACCACCACCATACTTCCATCACCACCACCACTACCTCCTTATCTACACTACCACCTCTTTATCTACACCACCGCCACCACCATAGCTCCATCACTACTACTACTACCACCTTCGTTCCTCCGCCACCACCACCACCGCCACACCTCCATCACTACCACCACCTCCATACCTCTACCACCACCACCACTTCCGCACCTCCACCACCAATTACGTACCTCCACCACCATACCTCCATCACTACCACCACCTCCGTGCCTCCACCACCAACATATCTCCACCACCACATCTCAATTACCACCGCCACCATCATACCTCTGCCACCATATACCTCCATCATCACCACCACTTCCTTACCTCCACCACCGTACCTTCATCACTATACCACCACCTCCGTGCCTCCACCACTACACCCCAATCACCACCATCACCATTACATTATCTCAACCACCACCACCACCACCACACCTCCACCACCACCTAGGGGCGAAGTCAGAAACTTATATCAATGAGGGCACTTCTTAGTCATAATTTTTGAAAAAAAAAAATCAAATATAACTTACTAAAAATTTTACGTGGTGGTTCATTCAAATGTAAAACATGTCTATAATCGTACTAGGTCATCTACTATCATAATAATTATTAAATCATTACTTCTTTCTAAACAATAATCAAATCATTACGATTTTCTCATCATAAGTGCAAATTATCATTTATCTACACATTTATCTTTCGATCTCGTGGCTAGTTTTAAAAATGATCATACCTAAAATTGTTGAGTTATGGTGTCTCCTAGTGTTCTAAGCGGAATCTCAGACATCTAATGTCTAACAATAGTATCCCTAGGATCTCATGCATAAGCCAAATATGAACTAAGCGGTTTAGAGATTTACCTTAATCGTTAATTTCCACAGACTAATATGACTGCTTTCTCGAAGACTAAGAGCTCCAATTGTAGCTCCTCTACTTGAGACACCCGAACAATCAACTTGATCTCCCACCTTCATGTTAGCTAGAAGTTCCCAGTAATTAGACGAAGAACACCTTCTTCTTTAGACTAGATAGATAGTTTGAAACTATTCTCTCTTTCTTTTTTTACTTGATGTTGTGACGACAGAAATCTCTCTGAGAATTTTCCTCTTTTGTTTATGTTATGAGAATTCCTAAAGTCAGAATCCTATTCAAACAAGGAAATTTTTAAGGCTTTTAGAGACATATGTCTAATTCCTACTTAGGTTAGGATTCCCTAATAGGGAAACCCTAATAGGGTGGCCGACCAGGACTGTCGCTTATTGGGATGGGCCTGATCGGCCATGCCTTGACCGACCCTCCTCTGGTCGGGTCTTAAGCCCGACCCATTATCCATTTCTTTTGGGCTTTTTGATAAGCCTAAAATTAGGTCTTTCCCCAAGTGTAGGGGTCAAGTTATAGTATTTAAAATAAGATCGAGTATCGTTCCAAAGGACAAGCTATTTTACCTAAATCTCGAATTAAAAACCCCCTTTCAAAAATTTGATTTGGAAACTACTTAAAGAAAGAAAACAATACTAATAGACTAATAAGAATGAAATCAAGGTGAGAAAAAGAATCTTGGGATTTCGATTTCACCACATAAATGGACTACTTAAAACAAGCATTCAATCAACAAATTACTTTTTGTTTATAACTCAAAACCTAGCTTAATGAACTAATTAGGTTTCGGATAATATTCTTTAATAACACAATTCAAAATCAAGAATATTTGATTGACTATCATATAAAACTAAATTCCTACACTATCATTCATTATCTAAAAAGCATATCTCATCTAATAATTCAATAAAAGCATGAAATATCTAATTATAATGCATGAATGATAATAAGGTTATAGAATCAACATGAAATGACAATCAATAGGCATTGAAACTCAATATAAGGATTCATTGATTTATAACATATCTCAAAATAAGCCCAAATATGGGTTTCCTCTACACCCTATATACAAATTTAGCTACTCATGGAATCTAAAGTAATATTCATTGAATTTATAAAATAAATAGAATTACAAAAGATTAATGGAAAGAAATCACCAAGAATGTTCAAACTCCATATTCCCATGTATCTCCATTTTGATATCCAAAACTAGCTCCAAATGTCTCAAGAATATTACCCAAACTCCAAATAATAGCTTATTAGAAGATAAAAGAAGAGAAATTTAGAAGAGAGATAGAAAAAGAAGAGAATTTAGAGAAGAAGGTAAGAAGAAATTAGAAGGTTAGAAGAAGAAATTAGAAGTGGAAAGAAAATGTAGAGAAGAGATGAAGGTGGTAGAGAAAGTAGAAGAAAAGAATGGGGGGCTAGGTTTTTTAGTTTAGAAGAGGTAGAGAGAAAAGGAGGCTAAAAGAGGAGAAAATGGTTTAGGGTTTTACTACTACAAGGAGGAGGAAAGAGAGGCTAAGAGGGGAGAAAGAGGCTAAGAGAGGATTGAGAGGGTTTGCAAGTCTAGAGAGAAATGAAAGAGGTAGAGATTTATTTATAGATGGATTGATGGCTAGGGTTTTAGGAGTTAATTGGGAGAAAATGGGAGAAAGAGGGTTAAAATAGGAAGTTAGGGTTGCTTTCTACTCAAGAAATGATTTCTTATTGGTTGAACATAAAGTGAGACAAAAAGGAGGGGCATTTCTGTAAATTCAGGGATTTAAAAGTGGGAAAAGAGGGGACCACATGTTGCTGTCCGGTTTGTGCATCCCACCAGCCAGAATGGTGCCCGAAAGTGTCCCACCAGTCTACATTGTTTGACTCCAACTTTGACTATGCATATCTCACTCTTCCGGACTCCGAATTGACTTCCGTTTTCTCCTACGAGCTCGTCTCGGACTGTACTTTTCACTCGTCACTGACCTTGTCCAAATTTCCCAGAATACCCTTGTGTCCAAAAGACCAAAATGCCCTTCAAGTAACTTTTTCTCATTTTTAACCGTTTTTCACACCTAACTCCGCAAAAGACACCTAATCATAAAAACCAACCATTTTATTATAATAAAGACTCGATACGAACTAACTTGGCTAAATTAAACGACTC
Organism: Eschscholzia californica; assembly: GCF_041429995.1. NCBI lineage: Eukaryota > Viridiplantae > Streptophyta > Magnoliopsida > Ranunculales > Papaveraceae > Eschscholzia > Eschscholzia californica. The sequence continues at coordinate 41,096,302 of NW_028238461.1, read as the reverse complement.
AGATGGGACATTTTCATGACCCATCACTTTTCTATCTTTACCTATGGCCTTTTGGACATATTTATGGATCTAATCCTTACTTAAATGTCTCATTCCTCTTTTCCTTCTTCTTCTTTGTTTCTCTTCTCTCTCTATTTTTGCCGACGAAGGGAGGATCCCCTTTTGTCGGCTGTCTAATAAACCAGACCCAAGTCGTCTGGATCTAGTAAGCCAAGTTCGCTTATGATTTTTTTGCTTCAGGAGTTCGTGATCTTCAATCCTCTATTTTTAATAAATTAAGAATCAAGTTCAACTTCTGAAACAAGTAAGAAAAGTTTTGTTGATTGTCAAACATTAAAAATCCCTGTATGGAGAGGCAGCCCAGCTGGTCTTAAGGTGAATTAGAAAACCCAAACTTAATCTTCTTTGCTTCTCTCTCTACCCATCTCTGGTTTTCATTTTGATTTGTTTTAAAAATTGCAAGTAATACCCACTTCAGATACTTTCTCTCTCTACCCTCTATAAATTATTTAAAGTATTTGAATGGGTAAGTCCAGAAATTGATTTTGATTTTGAATCCTATGTTTTGTGCAGTCACTCTGTAATGTTTGTGGGAACAGATGGAGGAAGAAGAGAAGAACTATTTTGGGTTTGAAAAGAAGGATCAAATGAGAAGAAAAGAATAAAAAAGATCAAATAAGAACAACATAAGATTGATTCATTTTTGAAGATTAAATTACTAGCTTATAAAAGAGAAGTGGTGTTACAGAATCAACAATGAAACACAAAGATCAACAATGGAATCAAAGAGATCAACAATGGAATAAAGATAAAAAATAGAGAAAGAGAGAACATAATAAGAGAGGAAGAAGAGAAAGGAAAAGGGAAAGAATTTTTTTTTTTTTTTTGTAAAGTCGAAGGCCAGAGGTTATCGGATGACGACAACCTAAAGGATTCTAACATTGCCAGAGGCATTGCCTCCTAAATATACATTGCTTTTAACCAAACTAAGGATTGCCTTTAGCGAGATTTCCTTTAACAACTTTGGACATTGCCTATAAAGTCTCACAAAAGTTTTAGTTGACAAGTGTCAATTAAGATTCTCTTTCCTAAGTTACAATGTAGAGACACGCCAAATTTTTTGTGTCTCCAATGGAGATGTCCAAAATAGTTAAAACAAAACTTTCTATTGATCAAAATTTTAGAGTGGCTGTATGAGAGTCTCAAGGAGACACTCTAATTTTAGAATCTCTCTAATAAATGCTCTCACATTATCGTGTAGTGTCAAATAGTGTCCCATTGAAAAAAAATTCAACAGAATTTCTATAAGTCCGAAGTAACACTCTAACTTATATAGTTTGAGTGTCCTATTGGAGAGGCTCTAAACTCGAATTTCTTGGTGAAAACCCCACAAAATGGGCCCAAATAGGAAATTAGGCCCTCTATCTACAAAAAATTAATTAATTAATTTTTTTTTTAAAAAAGATCCTAACATCAAACCCAAATACGGATCTCCGAACACATTTTCTCATCTATAGGAATCTAATTTTCTAGTAATATCCCTTCTGCCCTTCTATTTATAAATCTCCTTTCCCTCTCAACATTCCTCATATTTATCAAGCTTATTTTGTTCCCCTCCACTATCTATCTCTCCATACCGAAGAACATTTCTTACTGACAACAGTCAAAAATTTTCGCCGGGGCAGATTGCTTTGGTCTCGTCTACAAGTACCCCCCCCCCCCTTCTTCATCTTCTCAACCTTAATGAATGATATCTTGTTTGATTTTCATTAATCTCTTGAGCAACTAAAATATGGTTTCTTCATTTCATCTTCATCTTCAATTGTTTTCATTATCTTCATCTTTATTTCATCTAAAAAATGTTTTCTTAATCTTCATTTGTTTTCTTCATTTCAAACTGGAAACAAACTTTATCTCTCTACTAATCATCTTCAAACTTTGAACAAGATCCCCTTCTCTCTCAATTCAACCGTTTTTTCCTTTTTTTGCTCCCGGGTGGCGCGATTTGATAAGCAAATCGGAACCTCCACTTTCGGTGCCTAGTTAGTTATTTTCCCAACCAATTAGCAGTTTCTCCCACGTTTTTAGCTGTTCTTTGCAGTTTTAAACACGATCCCCCCTCATTCAACAACTCCGTTCTATTATTTAGCCCGAAGATTTCATTTTCGTCTCTCTTCAGGAGATTTTAATTCTCGAGATTCAGTCTCTCTTAGTTCTCTTTCTTTTTCTTCCTTTCCTTATCTGACCTATTAACCATGGACGAATCAAACAACCAGTTTTTACAACAATTTAAAGCACTTACCACAATTGAACAACCACCGGCGATGGTCGAACTGGCTGCTATTACGAATTTGGACTCTGAGATAATGAAAACCGGTGTCGTATGGATTCAGAGTACGAAAAAAATAGATATCGGACAGGCAATGATGAGATTAGCTAGGGTTATTCACGACCCAAACAAATTTGTGATAGCAGAAGTCAAGGAGAATATCTTCATCATTCGGTTTATAACGACAACTGAGCTTGATTTAGCCTTAGAGAGTTCCCCCTGGGTTATTCAGGAGGAACTTATTGTATTGCAACCCTGTCGTAGTGATTGTGCTCCAGGAGACCTCAAATTTGATACAACATGGTTTTGGACACAATTTCATGGGATCCCGCTAGGACTTCTCAACTGTGAAACGGTGAACAGATGTGCGGCTGCGTTAGGAAATTACAGGCAAACAACACCAGAAGATGCTGCGAAATGGAGCCTATTTGGAAGAGCCAAAATCGAGTTCTCTCTGAACAAACCGTTCCCGCAAATTGTTTATTTGAAAATTTCAAATACCAAATTAATTGCTATTGAAATACGGGTTGAAAAACTCACTAGATTTTGCCAATCATGTGGATATCTTGGACATACAATTAAGTTCTGTCCAACTATCCTCGCTTTCGGAGATCTCCTCAAACAAAGGCTTTCCTTTGAACAAAACCAACTGATTATGAAAGCTATGGAACCAAAATACAAAGATAATTTCAAAGTTCCCTTTAATGTGAGATCTCTAGGGCAGAAATGAGGTTCCTTAGGCCTTGAACGACTCTCATTAGAGCCAAATGGGAACATTGAGTCAGAAGCAACTACTGAGGGACCTGAGTTAACTGGACCCCGTCCTACTATTCGTACTAATTTTGGTGAACTCTTGTCTAGTTTGTCACAGATAAAAAGGAGTAAAGTCCAGACAACAGGAGGTATAACTTCGGTCAATGTCGGTGGTGAATATTCCAACTCAAATGAGACGGTTCAGCAAGTCACACACTATGCGGTAATACCTGATCCACACATTCAACCGATTACTCTGGAAGGTCATTAGGAGGAACGATCAAAGAAGCACTATAAAAGAACTACAAGGCAACTCTCATTGGAACAAGAAGAACGGGTACTGGAAACCTAAATGCCGAATACATCATGAAGCTTTTCGCTTGGAATTGTCGGGGTCTAGGGAACGCCCCGACAAAAGAGACTCCCTCTCAGTTCCTAGGAGCGACAAAACCACAGCTAGTTTTTCTCTCCGAAACTAGAATTTCGAATTATGTTGTTTTTCCATGTTTTCTTAAGTCTAATTTAGTTAATTATGTAGTCGTCCCCTCCACGGTAGAAATGGAGGTTTATTATTGCATTGATCTGATGATTTAGCTGTACAAGTTAACTCTTCTTCGGTAGATTTTATTCATATTACTGTTTCCACCCTTTCAGATCCCGACCCTTGGGATCTTTTCTTTGTGTACGATCCCCCTAGATTGCTGGGTAGACAACAATTTTGGTCCAATCTTCTGCTTAAAATTACCAATGTGACCAATCCTTACTGCTGTATTGGGGATTTGAATGCCATGAGCTCTAGTTCTGATAAGTGGGGCGGATCTTCAAATATTCCCTTTATGTCAAATTTCCAGAATTTCATCAGTGAGGCTAATTTGCTGGACCTTGGTTTTAACGGTCCAGCCTACACTTGGACTAACTGTAAAGCCTTACATCATTTGACCAAATAGAGACTAGACCGTGCTCTCTGTGATGCTTCCTGGTTGTTAAGATTTCCCGAATCGGGCGTCTTTCATTTGCCTAGGTACAACAGTGACCATGCACCCATTCTGCTTAAACTAACAGTCCAGGGGAATGTTGTGAAAACTATTTCCAATTTTGAAATTTTCTAGACCAAACATACAGACTACCAGAAAATCTTCCTCGAACATTGGGAAAACAGCTTGGAGCCTTTCTTAGATAAAATTCTCTCAGTTAAAATTTTTATTCAAATATGGAGCAAACGAGCATTTGGTGTTTTAAAGAACAGATTGACTATTTTGAGAAAACGATTTGCAGATATCCAAAACCTCACTCCAACTGAGGAGTCACTCAATACAGAAACTAATATTCAAGAAGAAATAATGTTGTTAGAGGAAGTTCAGAAATCCAAGGCCGAACAAAGAACAAAATCAAAGTGGGCCCATAACGGAGATAGGAACACAAAAGCTTTTCATCTAGCGATAGAAAAACAGAATACACCAACTCCGCCTCAACTCTGGTCAAGTCTCAACAAACGAAGAAGAAATTTCAAAAGAACTAATATCATTTTTTCACAATTTATTTCAGGTAGAACAGGTGACCGATCCACCAACTGAGATTCTTAATGCATACAAGGTATTTTCAGCCGAAGCCCTGGCCCACATCTCAAGGGTCCCATCAGAAGAGGAAATTAAAGCTGTCGTCGTGGAGATGGGCTCGATGAAGAACCCAAGCCCGGATGGATTACCTTGCTTCTTTTTCCAACACAATTGGGAAGTGGTATGAGCCGAACTTGTTACCTTCATAAAGGATACTTTTATCATAGGTGAATTTGATCCATCTCTTAATCAGACGACGATTGCCTTAATTCCTAAAATCAGGAACCCGAGTAAGGCCTCGGACTTCAGGCCGATTTCTCTTTGCAACTCAATTTATAAATTCATCACGAAAATTATTGCAAATAGAATCCGACCTTATCTCGAGGACAATATAACTTGGACCCAAAACGCATTTGTTCCTGGGCATCAAATCATGGATAATATCATTATCACCCAGGAACTTCTTCATTCTATGAATTTGTTTAAAGTTAAAAAAGGAGCATTTTCTCTCAAGATGGACATGGCCAAGGCCTATGACAGAGTTGACTGGGACTTTCTCTATAAAGTCCTTTCGGCCACGGGACTTCATGGTACAATCCTTATATTGATTATGTGTTGCACATCTACCACCCGTTTCAAAGTGAAGGTTAATGGGAATTTAGTTGGCGCCTTTTCGGCCTTTCGAGGCCTGAGACAAGGGTGCCCATTATCACCCTATCTCTTTATACTAACCTCCCAATCGCTCTCCCTCTTAATTTCTCATTATGATCATCAAAAGAAGTTTACAGGGTATAAGATCAATCAAGCCTGTCCGAGCATTACTCATTTATTATTTGCGGACGACTTGATTGTCTTCGGAAATGCTAACATAAAAAATCTAGATAGTATTTTACAGTTCATTGCTCAGTATGAAGCTTTCTCGGGGTAAAAGGTCAATTTCGAGAAGTCATCTCTACTTTTCAGCCGAGGAGTACCAGAGCCCATGCAACAACAGTTCATCAATCAACTTAAAGCAACAATTATGACGAACCAGGCTAAGTATCTTGGAGCCCTCCTTCTCAAACCAGGTAATCGCATTAAAAGTCATGAGTGGCTCGTCGAGAAATTCCAAAATTCCTTGTCAGGCTGGAAGCAAAAAATGATTACTCAAGCTGGACGAACGGTATTGATTAAATCTGTCCTTGGCCCTTATTGCACTTACCCTTTCAGTTATCAATTGCTGCCTACAGGGGTCATAGACAAACTCGAACAAGCAGAACGTAATTTTTGGTGGGGCAATGTCGAAAATGAAAAGAAATTGCATTTTATCAGATGGGACATTATTAGCAGCCCCAAACATAAAGGAGGTCTTGGTATTAGGTCTTTATCACAGGTCAATGAGGCGCTCATAGGCAAGATGACCTGGAGACTTTTGACTAACCCTAAAGCCGTCTGGGTCAAGATTCTTAAGGGCAAATACATTTATTTTGATGACTTTTGGTCGTCTCCTCCCCCTCCATCACCCTCTCCTTTTTGGAGATCTGTTCTCAATACAAGAGAAATCATGGAGAAGAATGCTTTGTGGATCATCGGAGACGGTACCACTGTAAAGATACAATTAGACCCTTGGATCCCAACCACACCTAATCACAGACCCACCATGAAAAAAGATCTCCCTTCGAATATTTTTGGGTTGCAGACTTAATCATTACTCATACTAACAGTTGGAATGTGCAGCTTATTAATCAATATTTCGACAGCAACACTGTTCAAGCTATCACAAGGATGAAGATTCCATCAAGAACTCAAAAGAACAGATTAATTTGGTGTCCAACAGAAAGTGGTAAATTTTCACCTAAGTCCTACTATACAAAAATCAAACAATTACCAAGCTTGAGTGAAAAAGCCCAAAACTTCCCCTGGAAGCAGTTTTGGAAGATGAAAGAGATGAAACCAAACACTCAAATATTCATATGGAGACTCATTCATGACGGATTAGCCAAAAGAATTGATACTATACTTCAGACATGTCGCATGTGTGAATCAAATGAGTCTGAATCTATAGATCATCTCTTTGAAAGATGTCCACAGTTCCAACAGTTGCTGTTTCTGGCTGGAGAAGAAGATTAGAACCAGATTAGTTTAAACCCTATAGATCGACTCAAACTAATTCTCGAATCGCAACAAAACAGAGAGTATAGATGGTATAGTATGACAACATTAATGTGGAACTGGTGGAAAGTAAGAAATGAACTTATCTTTCGAAATGTTACTCCGGATCTCAAAATATGCAGGTGGAAGACATGTGAAGATCTCAGGTTTGCTTCTATTCCAATGAACTCTCATTTAGCTAACCCCTCTGTTAGTGCAGATTTATGGTGCCCTCCTCCGATGGGAACCATCAAAATCAACTTTGATGGCTCATATAAAGAAACCAGAGCTGCATGTGCAGCAGTAGCAAGAAATGAGAATGGGATTATTCGTGATGTTCGAACAAATCTGTTCTTGCCGATATCTCCTCTCCATAGTGAAATGTTAGGGTTTAGGTCGGCTGTTGAAATGGTGGAAGAGAGGAGGGACTGGTCTTATATCATCGAAGGAGACTCTAGGGTTTTGCTAGAGCTAATCTCGGCCGATGATCCAACCATCCCGTGGCGATTATATAATGAAATCAACGATCTCCGTTCTCGCTCGCGTCAGCTGGACGTTACTCTTGCTTATTGCCCACGTGAGAACAACACGCTAGCACACGGGTTGGCAGCTGAATATTCACCCCCTTAACTTTGGCAGGTTTCATTTTTAAGTACCTTGGTTAACTCTGTGTTACGTTTTAACCCTCATCGCTTAGTCGACTTTGGGCATTCTGTGTAACCTATTTTGTTAATGTATTTTGTCTTCCTAAAAAAAAAAAAATCATCTTCAAACTTTCTTCATAGCTTTTCGTCATCAAGACACATGTTTGCACTTTACATAACGTCTAATGCTTCGATTATTAGATTTGTTCTTTCAACTTTGGTATAATTTTTTTCGTTCTAAGAAAATAAAAGTACAACTTTAGATCTGTTTTTCAGTTTCTCTCTCTAGAAATTACGTTTTTAGCATATTTTGATTTTTAACAACAAATTGACTAGTGTGTTAAGCATTTTAATTAAAATATCTCCACAACTATGCACACAAATAATATCATTGCCGAAAACCAATCCAAAATATGTAACCGAATAAGCTTTAATGGTGTAAAAAGTTAACAAGAGTAAGAGTCACCATGAAATACTAAAACATTTTTAATTATCTTCAAAACATCTGTAAAAGGACTAATACCAACCACAAAAATGCGTCCACCAGGTTAGTATCAAACATCTTGAAAATGTTTACAACAAATAAAACCAACTTAGAGCAATCCAAAATATACAAGCAAATTATCATCAGTGCTGAAAAGAAAAAATTATACTAAAAACTTACAATGCATGACTGGACTAGACTATTTGTTAAAATGTTAACAACAAAACACAATTTACTAAAACCAACAAAAAAAAAAATGTATCGATATTAAAACCCACCATGAAATACTAAAACTTTTTTTAGTAATGTTCACAAAAGAATAAACAATGACTAAGACCAGCCAAAAAAATGTATCCAACCAGATTAGTCTAAAACATCTAAAAAAATGTTAACAACAACTAAAAATCAACTTAGAGCAATCACAAATATGTAACACAAATAATGATAACTGTTGAAAAATGTTTTCCACCAAACAAATCACCATGCAAATCTAGACTATGACATTTCTTAAAATGTTCACAACAAAACATAATTTACTTATATCAATGCAAAATATGCAACCAAATAATCATCGATGTTGTGAAAAATTATAAATATTAAAAGCCACCATGAAATACTAAAACTTTTTTGATAATGTTCACAAAAGAATAAACAATGACTAAGACCAACCAAAAAAATGTAGCCAACCAAATTAGTCTAAAACATCTAAAAAAATGTTAACAACAACTAAAAATCAACTTAGAGCAATCACAAATACGTAAACAAATAATGATAACGGTTGAAAAATGTTTTCCACCAAACAAATCACCATGCAAATCTAGACTATGACATTTCTTAAAATGTTCACAACAAAACATAATTTACTTATATCAATGCAAAATATGCAACCAAATAATCATCGATGTTGTGAAAAATTATAAATATTAAAAGCCACCATAAAATACTAGAACATTTGTAAATATGTTCATAACAAATGTAAAAGGACTGATACCAACCGAAATAACTCATCCAACCAGGTTAGTCTAAAACCAAGGGCGGAGCTATGTGGAGGCAGCCCCTGGCTGCAGCCAGGGACCGAATCTATGAAACTAGTGCTATCCAGTGTAATTTTATAATAGAAGTTAGGGCTAGTCAGGGTGGCTTCGTCCCTGCCTCCCACTGTCCCACACCACAGGTCACGGGTTCGAATCCCTTGTCCCTCGTATTTTAGTTTTTTTTCTTATTTTTGGAATGAATCTCGTCTTAGCCCCTTATGTTATGTGTTTTTCGTTTTTGGTCTCAATTTATGACCCCTACTTCTCAACCAAATTCTATTTTGACCATTTTTTTTTACAAAGTCAAGTTTTACCCATTTCTTTAGGTTCCATACTATCTTCTAATAATTTCTTTGTCCCCAAATTGCCAAAGATCACATACATTATAAATTCTAGATTGTCCATTTTTCTTAAGTTTTTGTTGTTTAAACTATTAACGATATTTTTACGTAAATCTTATTTTTTTTCTAATGTGAAGTTTTGGAATCACTTGTTTTTTATCGAAAGTTATATACATACATATATGAGAATGATAGTCGAAGAAAATCTTGCATGTGTCAAATTTTTTGCTTTTGAAATACTACTTGTTAGTACATATACATCGGAAATGAAATTTTTTCTCTCTTAATAATTTTAGGCTAGTCCGGGTTAACATAAAATCCTAGCTCCGCCCTTGTCTAAAACATCTTGAAAAATGTTCGCAATTAATAAAAACCAACTTAGAGTAATCACAAATATGCAAACAAATAATAAAAAGTGTTGAAAATGTTTTTCACCCAACAACTCACCATGCACAACTGGACTACAACATTTCCTAAAATTTTCACTACAAAACATAATTTACTTAAAGCAATGAAAAATATGCAACCGAATAATCCTCAATGTTGCGAAAAATTATAAATATTAAGAACCACCATGAAATAGTAAAACATTTTTAAATATGTTCACATAAATGTAAAAGGACTTGTTCAACAAAAAAAAATGTAAAAGGACTAATACCAACCAAAAGAATGCATCCAACCAGGTTAGTCTAAAACATTTAGAAAAAGTTGGGTGATTTGGGAAAATATAGTAATAACTAGTGTATATCCCGTGCCTCCAGGGTACAGACAGTTATATCAATCAAATGTAACAAAAATTTAACCAAGTGTTTCTAGAATTATCTGATTTTTTATATTTATTATTACTATATTTAGTTATTATTTTCTATTTTAACCCTCGAAATATCTTTTGTTTTATTTTTTCTTAAATTAGTTATTTTTTTTAAGACACGGTTATTTTTTCTTTAAATATGTTATTTTATTTCTTAGGAGGACTATATTTTAAATTTCAAGAAGGGCTTCTAGACAATATCCTTTATTAAAAAAGGATGTTTGTCCCAGTCATCGTTTTCCCTTCTGCTTTATTATATAGATATTGGGGCCTTCCTCTGTTTTAGCTTTTCTTTTCATCAACAAGAGAGAGAAAACGTCTTCTCATTCCGATTTCAGACTATTCACCCGCCTCTCTCTCATTTTTTCCAACAACAAACCATCACCAATTCTCTATCTCTAGCTTTTCTTTAGTTTCTCTCTCTAGGTTCTAGGTACCAGATTGATCCGAGAGAGAAAGAAAGACCATTAGGAGTATTTTTGCTCAATGGAGCATCAAGGTTTCCTGAAGTTCTTATTCTATTTGTTTTTTGGAGATTGATTGGTTAATGTTTCGCTTATTGTTATCAATGTTACTGATAAATTCGGTGAGCATTTGTCAGTGAAGTACTGTTTAATTGAATCGATAGTTGCTGCTTTTTCATGAAACCTATAAGTTCTGAAGATTTCATTTAAAAGTATTAATCAGCGAGATAAATCAAAGAACTAGAAACCCTAATAAAATTGTTTTTATTCATCTGAAAACTCTTGAGTGAGATTCGAGAGACAGGGAAGAAGATTAGAGAGAAAGATTCGAGTGAGAGAGAGAGGGCGATGAGAGAGAGGGGTTCAGGAGAGAAGGAGAGATTGAAGATACAAAAACTGAGAGATCGAAGAGAGAAAGAGAAGAAGGGAGTGTTTGAAAAAAAAATAGTTTTTCCCACCCTATAAGATTTTTGTACCCCGGATACTTTTCTTATTTCCCCAAATCACCTACCTTAGAAATATGTTCACAACAAAAGAAAACCAAACATTTTTTTAATATGTTCATAACAATTGTAAAAGGACTAATACCAACCCAAAAAATGCATCCAACTAGGTTAGTCTAAAACATCTTGCAACAAACTTTGAGCAAAAACGAATTTGCCAGAAATTTACAAAATTATTGAGAGCAAATTAAAATTTGTTCGACATTTTAAAAAATTTACAAAATTATTGAGAGCAAATTAAAATTTGTTCAGACATTTTCAAAAATGTTTTCACGTTGATTTTTTTTTTTGAAGCCAAGGGAACCATTTTCATTAATAAGTGACAAAATCACATTGTTTACATGGATGATACATCATTCTTATTTCTCTCCTATGAAAACACATACCTTTAAATGCAAAGTGCCTCACGAAGAGAAAGAAATGGGACTAGACACGGACTCAATAAAATGACCCTAAAGGTCGAGAATGAGAAGACCCTAAAGGTCGTGAATGAGAAGACCCTAAAGGTCGCGAATGAAAAGACCCTAAAGGTCGACAAAAAGTAATACTAATACAAATACAAATACTAAAATAACTACTGTAGTCTTCACCGGAAAGTCGTCGTCGTCACCGGAAAAATCGTTTTTATCATCGGAAAACCGTCTTCATCGTCGGAGAACCGCCCCCATCACCGGAGAACCACCACCACAGGGGAACTGAACTTGGCCTCGTTTTCTCTTCTAATGCAACAGTTTGATCCAATTGTACACCCAAGTTGGATTTTCCAAAACAAAGATAGTAGTCATCCATATAGTTATACAAATCAAACAAAGTTAGGTCTAGAATTTCTAAAAGAGTCATCAACCCCATCTTTCATCTTTTCTTCATTGTTCTTCTTCTTCCAATTAGACATATTCTAGTTGGCTTCATCCCTGGATTTCTCCAATTGAGGGAGAAAATTTCTGGTTAATATGTCAAACTGTTCCTGGGTAATACTATCTTTTTTCTTTTTCTCCCATGTTTCTGCCTATCAAATCCAACTGTTGAAGCCTCCTTCGTTCATAAAATTGGGCTATGAATTCTTCGGCTTTCGCATCATCACCACCATAAAAATATTCATCTCCTTCAATCACAAAATCACAATTATTGTGTTTATCTTCGCTTCGATCTAGTTCTTGAAGGTTTTGAGCGACATTCCAATTATTAGGGTTTACCAAATCCTAGAGAAAATCGGAGGGGAATGGTGGACGGAATGCAATGTTTTCCAGATTCTCTTATTAAGAAGGGTTATAATTGTATTTTTAGATGGTCTTTTTTTTTGCATTAATATTTAAGAGTGAGTCTCCTATCTTATTATCCCCATATTTTTGGGCCTTAGAATTACCGGCCCCTCCAAACTCCCCTTGTCACAAGCCCAAGATTGGGATTTCTTCAGCCCGGTCCATTTAAATACTTACGAATCAATCCCAAAACAATGCTCGTATTTCCTACGCTAACCCAGCATCTAGGCCGACTTTTTTTTTTTTTTTTTGATGAAGAGCATCTAGGCCGACTTGGTCACAAACAAAAAGAGATTTGATAAAGAAAGCAAAGAATAAAACGAGAGGTTGGAGCCAGGACAAGAAACACAAAATAAGGGTTAGGGTTTTGAACTGTTATTAGTATACACATATGACATACCTGAGCAAACAAATTTAGGGTTTCTTTTTTCAGCGAGAGAAGGACAAGATGCCGAAGAACAAAGGGAAAGGAGGTAAGAATCGTAAGAGAGGAAAGAACGAAGCAGATGATGAAAAAAGAGAACTTGTTTTCAAAGAAGATGGACAAGAATATGCACAAGTTCTTCGAATGCTTGGTAATGGAAGATGTGAAGCTATGTGTATAGATGGTACGAAAAGACTTTGTCATATCAGAGGAAAGATGCATAAAAAAGTTTGGATCGCAGCTGGTGATATTGTTTTAGTTGGATTAAGAGATTACCAAGATGATAAAGCTGATGTTATTCTTAAATATATGCCTGATGAAGCTAGATTATTGAAAGCTTATGGTGAATTACCTGAAAATACTAGACTTAATGAAGGAATTGCTGGTGTTGAAGAAGAAGAGGAAGGTGTTGATGATAATTATATCGAATTTGAAGACGAAGATATCGATAAAATTTAGGGTTTGTCTCTCTATCTCTCTTTTTACACTTTCTGATTTGGGGAGTTTGACTTTGATATTTGGATTTTCTTATATATGACTATTATAATGTTTACTTGGATAAATATTGGTGTGTTCCAAAGGTCTTTAATAATAATACAGTACTTGGTAATAATCTTGATGTCTATCTTATCTCTTGTATTGATGTTTGATCATAGGGTTTCTCTTCGTAGGGTTTCTCTTCGTTGATTTTTTTCGTGATTGTTTGCTAGTGTAGTATGTTGAAACTGAATAGGGTTTTTAAGCTTGTGGTTCTGCCTCATGATTTCACTTCAATTTCAAATATTAGATCAACTATAGTTTCTTATTGTATTGAACTTAAAGTTGATGTTCGTGAATTAAAGCTCCAATTAGTATGAATTGATTTGGGAAAATTCGTAAACTATGATGTTGAAGGCACACTTAGGGAGTTGATTGTTGCTCGGACAACATAGCTCTTAGACTTACACGTTTGTCGACGCTTTTATGCACCTAGACTATTGCCTTGGCTCTGTAGGATAAATCACTAGTTGATTCGAGAAAACTGTTGGGTTGAATTGTATGTTAGGTTGAATATTGTAGTAGTGAAGTAGTGATGGTAATAATTTTCATAGGTGGAGGTATATAAGTAAATATTCACTACTCATCTTATGCTTTATGGTTATTGGTTATCGTTCAGATATAACCCTATCCCTAAGTTAATTTGTGGTTAAGTCCACATATATTTGGATAAAGGGGCGAGTATTCATGACTTCTTTTGAGTGATATGAATGTGACAAGCTTTTCTTGACATTCTTTCGGTATGTGACACTAGCACATCTAGTTTGTTTTAGAGTTGGGTTGTGACTAGAAACACTGACTAATAATAATAGTTGGTTAGTGCTTGCGTTCAAGGTGTTAACTCTGATTTCCGTCCTCTGTATCGGACATCAAATGGTAGCCATTATGTACTAATAAGAGATGAAAATAGTCAGTCTGCTTTCAGTGTTTTAGTTCTTAGCTTTTTATTTTCGCTCATCATTGTTCATTTGAAAGGTCTTTATCTTGGTCAGTTTACAGGAATTAAATCCTTGGCTCCTCTTAAGGGACGCAAAATCATGATGTAGGAACTCATAATTCTGTTCTCAGCTGTCGGAACTCATAATTCTGTTCTTCGTAAGCACCAACACTTCAGGAAATTAAGTGCCTTCTTCCTCGATTTCCTTGTTAGCCTCCTTTTTGCCCTAGTTTGCAGGAACATTTTATTGATTGAGTTCATTAGGTTATAACTGATACAAAGTTATATTTTCCTAACTTCAGTCTGAATTCATGGATGTTGGAAAGTGAATTCCTCTCCTTGGATTCTTCTGGTAGAGAGGTATAGTCTGAGTTGAAGGTGGTGTCATTGTGGGCAAGATCTTTCCTGCAGTCTTCCTCCATAAATGTTATATTTGTTAACGTCTGGAATTCCGAACGAACTTTCTACCTCTGATGGGTGAGGCTATAAGAGCACTTCTTATTCTTTGAGTTTCTTCTTTAAGCTGTTTAGCCCTTTGACCAGTAGGAGCCTTTTCGGCATCCTATTTCTCAAATGCAAGTTTCACCATATTTTCGTTCTTTGGTCTGAGTAATTTAGTTTTCGGTAACGATAGAGAAGGCGAATCCTTTTTGGCACCCAAGAGCCAGGACTTCCCTTTCTCTCTCTAACTTCGGCTTCTTTCTTTTTTGACTTCTGCTTCTTCTTCTTTCTTTTCGTAAACCCTAATCACAACAAACTTTTCATGAATCTTGCAATGGGCATGGGAATTCCATGTATCATTACGGTCTTCATCTGTACAAGGTTGAACTACTTATAATTGTTCTTAACCTTTGAGCATTCCAAATGTTGTTACCACAATCAATACCTTCAAATCCTTTAATAATTTCATGAACTAGTGATTAAGAAGGATAATACACCGTGGGGATTCGAACAATCTATAGAATTAGACCTCTGAGTTATCAGTCTCATAGTCAATATCACAAAAGAACCCAAGACAAATATAGATCTGTCATGTTAATTTAACAAGAACTAGTAATGGTTTAAGAAAGGTCAATTCACATATAAAATCAGATCTTAGCCTTTGGAAATCGTTAATGTAAAAGGAAAATCAAACTATTGATTAAATCAGGTTAGAGAGTGAGAAATGTGATCAAATTAGGGGAGAGGGAAAATCAACAACCAAACTAGGTTATAGAGAGAACGCGAAACAAAAATAAACGATTGATTAAATCAGGTTAGAGAGAGTGAGAAATGTGATCAAATTAGGGGAGAGGGAAAATCAACAACCAAACTAGGTTATAGAGAGAACGCGAAACAAAAATAAAATAAATAAAAAGACTGAATGCGGAAAAGGAATCGTCTTTTGGTGTTCAAGAGACCCCGTTCGATATTGTCATGCTTCTAAGTATATAGTATATCACGTGTAAGTCCAGAATGTGGCAGTAACCCAAATTATTTGAAGCCAACAACAAATCCATGGAATAAATTAGCCCTTTATTTCACAGAATCCAAGTCTTGTTGTAAACTGAAAGAAATATAGATACATCAGATCAGACTAATTATTCCTAAAAATTACATGGAAAGATTACAAATTTTGTCGTCAAGATATACCGGTTTTGTTTTTCTATTCGCTTCCTGTAATCTTTTTCTTCAATGACTCAATATCTTCAGCCAGTTCTTTCCTGTTCGACTGCAAAAAAACAAAAGTGAAACAACTCTATCTAAGTTCACGAGTATTACAGATAAATCGATGAAAAAACAAACTTGAACAATCAGCGACGGCTACTTGTTTCTAGTATTAGTACCTTGAATAGAAGGTATCGGTAGATAAACCATCCTGTGTATCCTAAACCAACTACCTCCATGAACCTCGGAACCTGGTAAGGAAGTCATCATATAGTGGAAGAATCATAAATTGGAACAGCATTTTGATAAATAAAATGAAATAGCAAATTAGCAATCAAAGTTATAACACCCCATCTTCAAATTTTCAATTTAAAGAAACGTAAGAATGTATTTAGTTCGTTCCGTTACCAAAGGGATTGAGTTTATGGCACCAACTACAACAGAAGCTAACCAAACTCCTACTACTGCACCACCTCCGTAGAGTAATACCGTCGACTTGTCTTCGATTGCGTCCCACTGTGAAACGCATAAAAGAGGGGTTAGAGGTTTTTTTTACATCTAATCAAATAAGATTAATTAGAGTTGAGAGTGGTTCGTTAATGACAATAGAAGGAGATAAAAGAGGAGACCCTATAAGTTACCTTCTCCTTTAGGTCTTCTAGTACTTCACTAACATCTGATGATTCTTCTGAGGAGGCTCTAATCTGAAACGATGGAACTCTTCTTGACTCTGTTATAAGGAGAAACACCAATACAGTAATAATTGAGATTCCAGGGCCTAGGCGTGTTAGGTGCGTGCTCAAGCTTAGTGAGTGTCCAGGCTTTTAGGGCTAGCTAATGGAGCCTTCGTTAAGATCATTTGATTATTTCCAGTAGAAAATAGGGGGTCTTGTGTCAAAATTATGAAATTGCACTTAACCTAAATGATTATTCAATGAATTTGACGAGGAAGAAAGAATGGGTGGAATACCTGAGAAGTGTTTGAAAGAGGAGTTAGGGAAGAAAGATGAAGAAGGTCGTCGAGTAGGGAATGAGTAGAAGAAGTTTCTTCTCTTCCTTGTCGGTGTGGTATGAAGACGTTGACCGGAAACTGATGCCGTTAAATATGTGCTTGACGTCGCCATGGCTTCTTCTCTCTCTCTCTCTCTCTCGTTGACCTTCTGATTGTGTGTTTATCTATCTGGATTCTGGTACACCTGAACTTCACTCGAGGAAGAAAGTGTGTTTTAATACCACTCTTCTATTCGGGTTATACCCGAACCTTAATAGAAGTACCGTTTTGACGTAGTAGTGGTTAGATACTTAGATGTCAGATTGTTGAAAGGGAAATACAAAGAACTAGACAACGCTCGAAAAAACATGAAAATCGTGCCAGAGAAGTTTCTTGTTTTTCCTGCTCCATTTGGTTAATGCATCTGCCATTTTGTTGTTGTTCCTCGGCGTGTAAGAAAAGATAATGTGTGGTGAAGTTGTCTTTGAGTTTCATGATTTCTTCAATTTGCTCGAGAGATTGTCACTGAACTGGATTGCTGGGATTCTGGATATGATTGATCACGTTCATGTTGTCACTTTCGATGTGTAGGTGGTGAATGTTAAGATCTTTGGCCCATAAAATCGCTTTGTGAATAGTGATGCATTCACATTCTTCTGTATCCTGACCTTTGACTGTTTCTGATAGTGTCATAATAAAGTTTGCCTGATCATCGTGAATAATACAGCCAATTCCTACAGTGTCTGTTAGTAAAGTGAAAGAGGCATCCACATTAATCTTAAGAAATGGTGTTGTTGGAGGGGTCCAATTAGTTTGTTTCATTTGCTTTTTGGTTGTTAGTCACTGATTTCATTGTTTTTGTGGGTGTTGCTTTGATCTTGATAATTATCTGCATCGGGGTTTGAGATAAAGTAGAGAAACATTTTTCACATCTCGCATTTCAAATGAACCATAAAATCTTAGTATATAGGTTCAATAAATCATCGTCTAGATCTTTCTAGGTTAGAATCCATTTTTTGACATTGGTTATAGATTATGTTCTAACATTGAAGTAAAACCAGATGGTTCTAGCATGTCCATTGCAATAAAGCATGGTTTATAGATTCCGTATAATCACAGTAGGGACAGGTGTAATTGTGACCAATAAATTTACCGGTTTTACCTCAAACTGGCCAGCTATTAGTGCAGCATTTCCATAAGCATGGTTTATAGATTCCGTACTTCCATTCCTTGTTGAATCTTACCCTTCATTCCTGGTTGAACTAATGAACTTCCTCCTTAGGTAAGAGAATCCTTCATTCCTGGTTGAACTTCCTCCTTAGATAGGAGAATTGGTTCAATTTCTTTAAAAAATTCTAGTCCAATTCAATCTCCTAAAAAAAAAGAAAAAAAAATGGAGTTTTAGAAGATCAATTTTCGAAGGATTTAAATCATATGGAACTAGTTACTGGAAGTTACTTAAAATTGAATCCATGACTGAATCTTAAGATAAACAAATGAAACAAAGATTGTAGCATATGGAGCCATTAAAAGGTTGAAGATGAAAGATCCAATTCAGTAGAAGAGAGAAGGAGATGAATGTTAGAAGGCTAAGTTCAATCGAGTAAATTTTTTAGCTCAAAAATAAATATACTCTCTAAGTCAATCTTGATTGACTAAGTCTTTATGCACCAGAAGCTTTTCTCTGTGCCTTTCTGTCACGATTGACTCATACTCTTTGAATGGTTGGATCAATCCTCTGATGAGAAAATGGGAACCATTATCTTGTTTAAATTGGCGTCAAATGTTAATATGCAATTACTTAGCAGGACAAATTTGGGTAATCACCACATTAAAAGCCTAATTTGTTCATATATTAAAACCCATTTCCCTAAAACTTGAATCAGTTCCGGCTTAATCATCCTATTGGCTGAAGATCACAAAGCTCATAAATAGGGTAAGGAGGATCAAAATAGGATCCATTAAGAATTGCCCATGTGATAAGCTTATTTGCAGCTTCTGTGGCATGAATTCCATCCCAACTCACATAATTTTGTGGATCTGCACAAGCTGTTGATGTTACATTGTTCCCCTTGACCACTTGGGTATTTCCACAAAAGAGTTGGGGATCAAAATTGTAAGCTCCCCCTCCATGTCCACAACAAGCTTTAGTCCCATATTGCAACCCTAGAGATAATACAAGAAAGAAGGTTGTTAAAACATATGTTAGATAAATTTCTAGAAAATAAAATGATTAGAGAAGAGAACTTACCATGGAATGTGGGATGGCGGAAGAGCTCGAGATAAACGGAATGAGTGTCGACGTAAATGACCGATGCGTTGGGGAGATCATCTCGAGTATGACGGAGGGCATCTTTTAACATATTATTGTATTCAATAACAGCATTGTTATATGAAATCATACAACCAAACATATCTAGGTCTGAGCTGTTATGAGGAAGTTCAACAAGGAATGAAGGGTAACATCCAATTGGTGCAAGATTAAGCACCATAAAGGAACGCCCTCCTAGATCATATACCTCCTGCATGAAAAAAATTACTAGGAAAATTTAGCGATAAAGTTTGATCTACTCTCTAAATCAACATCTTTCTGGACCTATTGAGAATAGTCTCAACATTTTTGATGTTTGATATGAGCACTATTAACATTATCCTACATCCTTGGTCTATTAGAATAAGCTTTTGGACATCCTTTTGATGAAGGTCAGTTTTGGACATCCTTTTTTGACATACTATTTTCCCGTTTATTATATTATAAAGATGCATGCTTGCGTAGATTATGTCCAATTCGGCCTGAAAACTGGCTTGCTAAGACAGCTTTGGCAAGACTTATTTACTTCGAAAATGATATTCCTCAGATGATATGGAATTATGCTAATACCCCATCTTCCCTTCTTCTGCGTAATAATCCCAACACTTGAGGTTGGGAATTGATATAATAAACGGGAAAATAGTATGTCAAAAAAGAGGTTGGGAATTGATGTAGCATCCAATAAACTAGAAATCGCATTAAATTACCTTGATAGTATTTGCAATTTGGGCAATCACTTGAGGGAGATACTGTTGCACGCCACTTATACCAAGAGCTCCTAAGTTGGAGGTGAAATCGTTTTGGCCAATGTAGAATGTATACAATGATTTCCCAAAGATATCCTTAGGTGGGAGATATCCTAACAAATTTGATAAATGTAATTAGCACTATCACAAAATATTAATCCTTTTTTTATTAATAGATAGAACGATTTGGAATTGAAGGTCTTTGTTTTTCTAATCCAGATCAGACTCGTCCGAAAGTCTGAACGACTGATTTGGAATGATTTTAGAATGTTTGCTTTAGTTTGAATTTGTGCATCTGATTCGTCCAAATGGCCAAACTCGGGATGATTTGTGGCATTTGAGTCGGTCTAAAATAAGTCATAGTAAAGAGTTCATTACCTGCACCAACTTGAAATGACTCTTACACCCATTAACAAAAGGGAAATGCTAAGTGTACCAATGATTTTTGACAAAATCCTTAATAAGTCAGACTCACTCAGACGATGCGAATTCAAATTGTCAATAGTGGGTAGGAATTACCTGATGGATCTAGTTGGAGAACTTTTTGATGGAAATCTTTCATTTGAAGGAGTTGAATGGCTAATGAAAATGGACTAAGCCCACTAACAAACATTGAAGTTTTTGGAAATAAAACTGTTGATGCTGATGTTGCATAGTTAGCTCCATGCTTGAAATTTGATCCAATTGACTGCAAATATGGACTTAAATATGGCAACCCTAGAGCTTGAGCTGTTAACATACAAAATACACCACATAAATTCCTTCATATAATATATACTTTAATACCCTTGATATCAACATTTCTAAATACCCAATAGAACTACTAGATTAGTAGTGTATTGTGAAACCCATTTTGTTTGTATGATAAATGTGTCTATACAAACTAAAGTTTGAATCTTACTTTATAAAAATAATTGTACCTAAGAAGTCAATAATGAGCCTTCCATCAGAAGCACGACCAGAAGGTTTGTGGAAGTAAGTCATACCAGAGGGACCATGATTACCACCAAATGCAGCTACAAACCCACCAGTGTCTGAATTAGAATCCCCAAAATTGAATATAGCTTTGAATTCACATTTTCCTTCACTCATACTCAAGTTTAATAATAGAATTAAGCTCAAACCCACCACAATGACCCATAACCTTAATGGTCGCCGGAATCTGGCAGAGTACATCTCCTGCATCTTCTATAATTCAGTTAAAAATGTAATTGAAGAGAGATGGTTTCTCTGGTTTTGAAAAACAAGTTTCCAGATATCAACCAATGAAAAACAAAAGGAGGAAAGAAAATTAGGAAAGTTGAATAGTGATGTTGTAGAAGTATATGAGTGTCAAATGGTAGTACATTAGGTGTTCTCATTTCCTATGCTCCTTATCTCTTATTTTATGACGTGCCCCTCTAGTGGTTTCCTTTTATTTGTACAAAGTGGAGGCACGAGGGAGACACCAATAACACTCTGTGGGGCAAGTTAGTAAGTGCATTTATTCCGCAATACGGATGTCTCAGCTTTTCAGGTTCGATCGCATGGAAGAGTAAATTTAGGAATATTGAACTTTGGATATGAATAAAGTAATATCTTTGAGTTTTAGGTCAGTATTATTTGTAGTAATTCGACAGTTATCGTACTCATCACATCGTATCGATGTATCAATGTCTTTGTAATGACCATTGTGTCAATATTCAAAACAAAAATCACTTTGTGGCGGCCAAATGAAATATCCGAATTAGTAGATGTAGCTTTAGATGTACATGTGGAGTGACATGTTATATAGTTTTCTCAAATGATAAGGTTATATGTAGATCGACTACGAATTTGATCTGTAGCTAATTTACAGACAACTCTCTCATGTGAGAGGCTTCTATGTACGGACAACACTTTATGTACATATAAAATTTCAGCTTGGAAAAGTAGGTTTCGTACCACTTTGATATCACTTTTACTAAAATATCCATTAAGAACTTTGTACTAAAGAGAGTTTATTAGTGGAACTCTTACCAGACTGAAGAAGTCTTGAGTTTTTTTACGAAAAATACCTAAAATAACACATGTATTTTTATATAATTATACGAAAATACGAATAAATCTAGAGTTTCTTTTCCTTACTTGCCATTTTCAGCTACTCGGAAAAATGAAAGAGAAACGGGTGTTCTGCAGGGAGGAGTTACTCCAAATTGGAACGAAAGAAAATGTTATACTTACGAAAGAACCAAGAGCATTTTCTAATAAAGCATTCGTAAAGGCTGATTCTTCCACATCCTAGGGAATCTTGAAGTTTCCAAATTGCACTTAGATGAATATTTTCATATCAAGTATTAATACACGAGGGGTTATGACGATCCATAACTTCAATCCAAATTAACCATTAGAACAATTAGTTTGAAGGCAGAGTCCCACAATCACAACAATTGGAGAGTGAAGAACTAAAATCATTGGTTAAAGTCAACAAGTAAGGTCGATATGTTCAATCAGAACATAACATGTCCTTCAACCTGTTTTAGGAACACAAATGATGATCCAAATATTGGTCACCAGTTGACCAAGTCAATAAGTCAAAAACTGACCAAAAACCAGAAAGGTCACCCCCTGGCCAAGTCACTAGGGAGGTGAATGCGAAAGAGAGAGTTCGGTCACCTAAGCTCAAAATTGGGAGGTCAACATGTGTCTCTTAAGCGTCTTAAGCCCCGCTCTGACTGTAAAATCAACCAGGTCAGCATGGTCAAAGTTCAACTCTGGATGTTGGAGTAGTAAGTTATAGTAGTAAGGAAAGTCTGTTGAAATTAGCTTTGACCCTTAACCGCGTCTTGCTTCAAGGCACGAGAAGGCGAACTCGAGTCAAGGTTTACCCAACCTAAGCTCTGACTTGATGTAAGGTTTGAGACGGAAAACCAATGAGATCTAAGTAACGTGAAAGACTAAAGCACGTCGGAAAACCAATTTTCCATAGGCAATCTACAAAATCAGCAAGAAGATTTATCGAACAAGAAAGATATGCACACAACAAAAGTTATCCTTCTTGCGACCGCCAAAGTGTGGTCTCGTCTATGCAGGTGGATCCTCACCGCATTATTTCAGTTGATCAATACAATGGCCAAGCAAGCCTATATAAAGACAACATGTTTGCCCTAATCAATCATAATGTTCACGGCTAAGTTCACGAGCTGGAGATAAGCGGGCTCGAACCGTTGACTTCCGCCACAAGGTAAACCACCGCCTCTCAGGTCTCTCCGACTGATTCTACCATAGAGGCCAACGGTAGAGTTCAATTTTAAAATTCAGATTTTGAATTTAATTCTTTAACTACAAAAATACCCTACTGACTTAGGCGTTGGAGAAATTTCGGAGTTTTTGTAGGTTTATCCCCTGAATTACGTTCAAAAGCTCATTGTTTGGTTCATTGAGTCGGAAAAACCCTAGGGAAAGTAAATCCCAAGATACCATGTTTAGTGAGCTTCTGGGGTGCGTATAGAAACCCTAGGGGGTTTGTCAAGATGCACATGCAACCCCCTGTCAATCTATCTCGATCGGTACACGTTCAGAAGACGAGAAAGACAAGAACAATAGAAAGTATAGTAAATGATTATTTATGTCAGAATATTATTAGTAATAACCAAAAAAAACATGTAACTTTTGTTATTAACTAAAGATTACTAAAATATTTTGGATAATGATGCAAAAGGTTGAAAATAATATAGAAAATTATCAATGAGGTCATTTTAAAAAAAAATCTTCCTGAAATACCCTTACCAACTAAACTCATATTCTCTCTAAAAACTCTCATAAGATTTTAGGTTTTTTTTCATTCTTCATCTTTTTCCCGATTCATCTTCTTCACGATTCATCTTCAACTAAACTCCTATCTCGATTGATGATACCTCGGATCACGAAATTCATCCACATACGACCAAGCTGCCATGGTTTCTTCTCCACCAACATCTTCCCGATCAAAGCAACAGTAAGATTTATTCTTATTTCATCTCTCGTGTTCTCTGTCGGACGGAGGAGTAAAGAATTTCTCAGTCATCCTTGATTGTGACATCACTTTGCTGCCGCCACTGTTGGTGGTGGTAGTGGTGGTGGAGGAGGAGGAGGTGGAGGAGGTGGAGGAAATGAGAACTTTCAGAACCCATTAATGGGTAATCATCAAGTTCTTTGTTGTGGAAGTAACAACCAATCTATGTTGAAGATGGAAGCTGCCCCTTATGGAGTTAGTAACAAAGAGTACAGGTACTTTGAATTGTCACTCTCAATTATAATATCAGTCTGAATCTTTATTGCTAGAATTAGCTTTGTTTAAAGATTGAAGAATACTAAAAGTTAAAAGGGATTATTTGTCATTAAGGAATTCAGACAACATGATTATGTGTTTGTCGGATAATCGATGTTCTTGGTAACTGAGGTGATTAATCAGAAGAGCTACAGATGAGATGTTTGATGAAATTACTAAGAGAGATTCATACCCCTTTTTCTGATCTATACTTCGAGCAAAGGCCTGTAGGAATATCTAAAGCCGATAATTTCAGCTACTTAGCCACGCTTAGAGCTTGTTCCAAACTTATCTCAATCACCAAGACAAAAACTTCTTGAAAGTCTATGATTACAGTAAGCAAGCATGGGTGTTCAATACTCTTGTGGCTATTACGAGGCTTTGCCTTCCATGACGACTATGTGATTATAAAAAACCGAGTTTATGAAGTTTGTGAAAGAATGTTTTGTGATGGAAGATACTATTTGTGGTTGAGATGGATTATGGTTCTGTGTGTGAGTTTGGTAGCTTTATTAGTATCTAATTTTGTTGATTTCTTGTCATTGGTGGGTATTAGTTTTTGTGTTGTATTAGGGTTTATATTACCATCTTTATTTCATTTGATAGTATTCTACACTATTTAAATAGTTATTTTCTCTTTAAATTATGTGATTTTTCAATTTCAATTCATATTATGCAAACACATATTTACAGCTTACAACAGATAGTTGCAAACAAATGTTTGCATAACTTGTTTGCATAACAGATTGTTGCAAACACGTTTGCTTAACAGATTGTTGCAAACACGTTTGCTTAACAGATTGTTGCAAACACGTTTGCATAACAGATTGTTGCAAACACGTTTGCATAAAAACGTAAAGGAAAAAAACGCCGTTTTTTCTGGGTTTTTTTTTTTGAAAAAAAGTATTGAAAGTGGATCTTGTTAGAAAGCTAATGAAAAATCATTTCTAAATATATAATTTTTATAGAAATCCGACATCTCAAACAAAAGTTATATCGATTTAAAGTTTAATAAAAAATAAAAGAAATTAGTTACACAAAATGACAAAAAGGGGTATTTTAGTATTTGCACACTTTTTGACCTGAATAATAATTTTCAAATGTTTTGTGTTTTTTTTACTCATTTTCAATATTATTTTGACCTTTCTAGAAATTACCTCTAGAAAGTAAATCCCAAGATAACGTGTTTAGTGGGGTATATATAATATAGGAATCTTGTCTGGGATGCGTGTAGAAATCCTAGGGTTTCGGATCTAACGGTTGAGATTTGATCTTCAAATACCTCCTTATATATACAGTTGGATCATACCCTAAAACTACGGGTGCTGTCCTTCGACTAGCAGTATCGGTCGGTCGGGTCGATCGATCAATCCCATCGGTTGTTATTTGAACATATTTTACAAGTACTATCCACCGGGCCTTGACCACTAAGGTTAATCGAGACAGTTGTCCAGCAGTGCCCTCTGACCACTTCCTACCTATTAAATACTTGACAGATCGAGCTTTCCCATGACAGGGCTACCAACGGCTTACCACGGACACGAGCAGACACGAGTGACTAGGAAGCTCGGGTCGTTTTCCCATCCCTATATTCTGATAGTTATTTTGGCCATTAGACTTAAAACGGTTATATGCATACACAATCCACTTAGTGAAGAATGTAAAATTAGAGAATCTAACAACTAAACTCAAATATAGAATCTAATAACAATTTCTTTTCTTTTTGCTGAAAAGATAAGCATATATAACTAAATAAGAGTACAATTACAACCAAAACTAAGGAGGGGAGGTACTACAGACCAAGTTCTATTGCTATTACGGGCACATGCCCATTTTGCAAGTTTGTCGGCATGAGCATTGCAATTGCAGCAAATGTGTCAGAAGGTAATGCCTACAAATTTCTGAATGAGATTTCTAATTGTTGAGACGTGAGCTTTTGATTACCATTGTAGTCTTTTTGGACACAAATGACTTAAGAGGCTTTGATTTCTAGGTGGAGAAATTTGATGTTCTTTTCATAAGCCTAAGATTCCACATAATATTGCTTGACATTCGTTTTCTTCAGCATATCTAGCCTAGAGAGTTGTTGTTTTTGCATCCATGAAACGCGCTTGAGAATCATTGATAATACAGCTGATTCCTAAAATATCCTCTATATTCTTGAACAAAATATCAACATTCATTTTTATATACAGGTTGACAGAGGGGTTGCATGTACTTTCGTTTGAAGAATTCCTCCTTAGATAATGTGTACCGATCAACATAGATTTTTGAAAACAAAAGATGAAATATTGTCTGTTAGCTACATAAACGTCATTGGTGGAATGAGACCACTATTCAGATGATTACAATAAATTTATCTCATAATAATTCGACTGACAAATATGCATATTAAGGATGAGATATCATAATATTCCATTAATAATCCTATTTACAATGACAACATAATACTGTGACTTTATCTGATGAATCCAAGAGGTATAATCGCATAAAAATAATTTTGATACTTACCAGTTTTAGACTAAGCTGTACAGACAAAGACTGCTAAATTGCACACGAAAAACACAAGATTATCATCTATTGTATATCATTTTACATATGAAACAAATAAAAAAAGGATTATAGTAGGTCTTAGCCCGTTCTTATTAGGATAGCAACTCAGAAATCCGGACGGGCTTTTTAACTGCATTTGTGAAACCCTGCAATAAAAATCAAGTAAAAAAACTCAATTCCGTAAAAAAAAATGAACCATTTGTTTTCTCGTTTCAGTGGTTGTCTTGGTCTTGTAAGACCAATAAGGTACCAGTCAATATTGAAAAAAACAGTAAACTGTGGTGTAACAGTTGGTGGGCGATACAGTAATAACAGGAAAGTTTTGGGTTATATAATGTTTATAACAATTAATACAATGGCAGCATAAAACAGAGTTTTCAAATAACAATGAAGGTTCCACATAGTTACAGATAACGGCTGTTATTTATGGAGGAAAACATGGGTACCAATACCTACGAGTGGACTGGTCCATGGTTCATTTGTCGGTTTGAAGGGAAACAGTCAAATGTAACTAAATTTGGCAGGATAAATACCTCATTGAACTTAAATATCAGAGGGCGAGAATCTCGCTCTATTGTTGCTGGCTTCTGCAACCCGTTATCAGTATCTTGAGAAAATTTGCCACTTTTTTTCCTGAAACTGGTTTACAAAAGATAATTCAGAAACAAATAAAAACACATAAGATTGAATGCAGACATCTGAATTCTAATATAATTTTTCACCAAGGTAATATTTATCATATCAAGCAGGTTTCAAAAGCATCACTTTTATTGCTTCCCGAAAGCAAAAAAGTACTTTTAAACTTTTCTAGCGAACAACTTCAAAACGAAATATGATAATCAAGGAAGTTATTTTCTCCATAAAAGAAAAATTTGAGCTCAGCTTAACACGAGTTCCTAAAAAGTACAATACAACTAAAGATTTGGTTGCCCTAGTCGTCTAACAGGAGATGGCAGTTGGATATAGACTTGGTTCCATCCCAACCATAACGAAAGGATTACACTTCACCGCAGTTAAAAAGCACGGAGTAGGATGAGATCAGAACGAAAACAAGTGGAAAAGCAAGGTAGCAAAACCTAGGCATAGCAAACAGCAGAAGAAATATAAAAAAATGGATTACAAGAATCACAAGAACCAGATCAAACCTGTCAAAGAAACTAGAGGAGGAACGAGCAGGTTTCTTTGCACCAATGAGGCCCTTTGATTCCACGTTTGCTGGCAATAGTTTATTGGAACCCGAAGTTGATGTGTTTGTGGAGATCTTAGTGTTGCTTTGCCGTCCATTATCGGTAACAGTTTTACTGGGGAATGCTTTGCCACCTCTAGTCGGGGCCTGGTTTTGGTTGTTGGTCAAGCCCTCTGATTGCATCAATCTAGTGGCACTTCCAGATAGAATCTTCTGTTTTTCAACCTGGAAAATATAACTCTGTTATGCCGGTGTCTAGTTACTAAGCTTGAAAGGATGTAGCTCTGGAGGTGTACAACAATTATACACATTAGAAATATAAAAAGTTATGAGCACTTATTTTGGGGGTGAATCATAATGGGACCCTGGGAGCAAGAAAAACATCACTTTGTTAGAAAGCAATCAAATGCATCTAACATTAGACTCATCAGGAATACTAGGACTCCAAAGAACAGTACATATAAAAGTCTTCAATGATTGACTGAAGAAAAAGGATTCAAGAACCCGATTAACTGAAAAGACAATGATGTTGGATACCAGATTAACGGTCATAACAATGAAAAGGACTAGAACAAATGGCTCGCAACAACAGTGAAGTCGCAGGAACATGTCTAATTTCCAAAAGCTTCAATAGCCAGATGAAAGAACAAGGTTTTGCTATAACTCTTTAAGGAATAGAGAAATTGCCATTATTCTTAGAAAAACAGGTCAATAGATCACATTTTTTTTACCATGTACTAGTCAGTAGTCACAGCTTCAGTCAATTCAAACAAGAACAAGTGCTATTCAAAGAAAAACAATGTATAGTGATCATGGAATTCTAGAAGTGACAAGTGACTTTAGGATTCCTGCTGATCATGAAACAAAAATAATAAATACATCAAGAAGGATAAAAAAGTAAATTGTTTTAGAGTTTCATCGCACACCTCATGCACCAAAACCCGCTTCACAGCTAAAGAGAGTCCAGTATGAGCAGATATATAATCCTGTATAACACCCACAGAGACTTTTAAGATATAGACATACATATGACAACATTAAATGCCTAAAAAAGAATCAATGAACTAAACCTTGAAGTTAATAAAGTCTGCAATCGGGGGATCCAAAGAAAGCACTGGAACATCTAAAATTGCTTCATGTCTCAGGTTACTGGGCAATTTTTCAGGATTCATGTTTTTATATGATACGGAATATGACACCATTGTGTTGACTAGTTGAGCCAGATCTTGCTTCTCTTTTTCAGACAACAAGTGAAATGCAACCTGAGAAGTGAAAATTAATAAGCCACAAATTAGATGGGAAACAACATAAAAGTTAGCCACTACATGTACACCACATTGTCAAATTTACTCCATTTCCTGCAGCTCACCATTCAAATCCAAAATATACGGATTTAGATTTACATCCAGAACATACAAACCTTCATAGATCATATTAATATGGTATTTCCAATTCGTAGTTGTCTATTTTTTTTTACTTGTAACAATTTCAGTTTTGGACAATCAATGCTACATTGTACTGTGAAGGCGTTAATATAGATCCCTAACATGATCTCGTGTAGTTTTAAACTAGATGTACAACTGATTGGAATACCTGACAAGAGTGTTTGGCATCAGAGACAAGTATCGGAGTATCTAATGCCGGCCAAAAAGTCTAAAGGTTTACTGAGAAAATATTGAAACTATACTAGAAACTGGGGTATAGAGTTTGAAATATTGATATTCCTCAGTCATCACCGAATATGTTATGGTTGACTCTCATAATGATTATGTTAAAAAACATGAGCAAATTATGAGCTGTGGTAGAAAGTAAATAAGTTATTAGTTACTTACAGGTCGTAAAGTGGGTGGGGACAGAATATACATAAATGGAGATACGGCATCTCCTACAAAAGATTCAGTTGACAGATGCCTTGAAATTGATGGCGTGATTTTGTTGCACCAACACCTTAAGAGATCCCTTTTTTCTATTAACATTGCTCGGGATCTGAATGTGAATTCACATTATTTTAGATATTAATGTATAGTGGAAATGGCAAAGAAAATTGCTCAAGTTAAAAAAGACCTTTGAGAGGACTTGGGCCATTCAATATTTGGCTTTCCTATCTGGGCTATTAGACGGTTAATAGCTATGACAGTAGAAGGTTGATAAGCTGATAACAAGAAAAAGGAAAGAAGGTTCAGCAAGTAGACTAATTAAAATGATAAATACTCAAGGACATGCAGTGTGCATTTACCATGAAGGGCCATATGCTGAGTGCGCATGATATATTGTTGCAAATGATCAGAAGCGCCAAGAATGTTTAAGCACTTGACCTACAAGCGAGAACCGATTTGATAGTTATGTATTTTGCTAAACTAACAAAGCTATGACTCAAACTTCAAGAATAATCGTGAAGATGGAATAGTATCAAGAATATGATGAAGAATCACCGTCTTTTGCATCACGGGATCGTGATGCTGGAGATGCAAAATGTTTTCGTGAATCCCATCCATAGTTATATCATAATCTCCACTGCCAAATAGTACAACTTTTAAGAAAACAATCGTATCACTCCAAAATATTGCAAGGACGATTTGAAGTTAATACTCATCAGTGTCCTACCAGTTAGAAATGAGGGAGTGCATAAAGTCAAAATCACTAGGCATGCTACTGCTCGGGGACTTCTGTTCTCTATTTGTTTTTCGCTTTTGGAATACCTGAAGGAACAAAATGTGAGGCAATAAGAAAATACTCGAGGAAGAATTCAGAATCATCATTGTAGCATTGGCTGCATTACCTCTTTCCAGACATCAAAAACACCTTTCGCGATATCTTTTTGACCAACAACTTGAGAATTGATTTCCAACTGATATCAAACGCGAGGTAAATTAAGACAGGATAGGTGGAAAGATTGGTTTCAAAAAGCATCACCAAACCATCAGCTTACCACATTAAGTGTTGTTTTCTGCTTGTTGAGAAACTGAAGCGTGTTTAGGCATGAACGGATGTCACATTCTAAAAGAAAATAAACCTCAGAAATTAGATAAGAAGTCGAAGTTGTTAGGAAAAATAGCCTAAATAATTTGTTCACAAAGATGAAGATTAAAGATGTGAAAGTAAAAGCAGAATCACCAAGATTATTTAACCTAAATAATCTGTTCCTTCTCTCCTTCTACTTCTGCCACTGACTTCGAAGAAATCAGAGTACGAAAGAATAATAAGTCATAACATGAAATATTATAATGAGTTGCACCTGAAGGTGCGAGAAGCTGATGTGACTTGAGAGACACACCTCGTGCTCCAAACAACAAAGGGAGAGACTTGAATTATTAAAACCTAAAAGGCGTGACAGTACTACTTCAAAGTAGATGTGTTATCCCCTAAAGTTACAAAGTAAAAAAAAAAAAAATCATGTATCTGGTGTCATTTCCACCTTTTTCTTTTATGAGTAGCAACCAATTTAAGAACCTAACGACTAGAGAGTTGAACCTTTTTCGAAAAATTTGATTGAACTAACGAAAAAGAATTACACGAAAAAAAAAATGGAGGTCGTAAGGGTGAGGAACCTAAAGGTGACAAAATCACAAAACTACTAAAATTTACAAGGTGTGAATCATAGCCTCCCAAGAAATCGAGAAATCGAAAAAGGTGTAATTCCTAGCCTAATGCTTCTGTCTGCTTCAACGATATTTATTGGCTTGAACATGCAAGATCATGCTCTGCCCGTCAGCCACATAGTTTTTAAAACTCGATTTATTACGATTTTTCCGAATAGCCCATAATACGGTGTGCGTGATGAGACGCCACAGCTGTCAGCCCGTCTTGGGGAGCTCAAGGCTTGTCCATTGGGAAATACACAAGTCACCCTTACCATGCAGCATGCAATGAACTCAGTAGAGTTAGAGAAAAATCCCAGACCGGTCTGGCAGCAGGGAATGCCAGAAAAGATGATGAACTGATTCTCCACTTCAGTTGCATCTAGTGCACCATAATTCTTCTCCTGCTAAGGAACAAACTAACCAGTGATAATTCCTTACGTGACTGGGTCGCCTCCCATCTTTTATTCTTACCTATTCTCCACATCCAAGATAACATAAAGAATTTCCGATTTATCCGGAAAGCATACTGAGAAAGTGAGAAGGATGATGAACAAGAGAAGTGAAGAAGATAGTAGGAGAAGAAGAAAGAAAATGAGATCACAGATCAGGACTCTAGAGTACAGCACTAAAGCTAGAGTGAAGCTTTGACGGGGGACACACCAACACAGTGAAGAACCTTCTCCGGAATACAACCTGTGTCAGAACTTCTCTCTCCTGTGTCTGTAAGAGAGGCGACATAGATCACCTTTTCATGCCCACTAGGGAGTTCAGATTTTGACTGTGAATTTTTTTCTTTTGGAAAGCTTTCACTTGATTTCAACTTGTGGACATGTATAATTGTATATTATACAACAAACAACCAAAGTAAATGTAGAATCCAATTCCAAAAAAAATGTAGAATTCAGTTACCAGTATGTGCAGCAAGTGCAGTAAGCGCAACAGAACTTGCCCTGAATCCTTCTTTGTTGCATATAAACTTGAGCCTAATATAAACATTTTGAGATAAGAATACTATCAAATGTTGCCAGTGATCTTCAATGACAGTTAGATGGAGCTACTAGTTCATTCATGTAATTAATTTGCAAAGAAATGAATAAGCAGTAAAGAGGTTACAATTTACCTGTTCACCACACGACTAACCGATGGTTTCACAAACATATGCACCCTACAGTACAAACACAAAATAAACGCATAGCAGATGAATCATAAGACATCAAAAAGTTTCTAATATAATAGCTAAATTGGAATTTATGCAAGTTTTTGTACTTGATATGCAACTATAGGGAAGTGCAACTGCAGAAACCCAACAAAAGAACGATAAATAAAGTTTTGCCAACTTAAGTTTCAAAGGATCAGATTGGAGAAAACTAAATTAGCGACTATGTCTTGTTTTTCTTTAGTGTAAGAAAAAACATTGGATGTATCACAATTCACATGTCCTTTAGGAAGTTTACTATAGTGGGAGGTTTTGATCATAACATTGTTAGTTGTTCCACGTTCTTAAGTTGTATATGTATTTCAAGATTTTTTCCTTTGCCTACTATCTTGTATAACCTCTTTAGTCACTGTTCTTCTAATATATCTTAATATATATTAGAAAGCTAGGAATCTAGTTGGTCTATCTGGAAAGCTAGGGATGATGGCATCTTCAAGGATTCGAGTGTGTCGATTAGGGTGGAGGTGGAAGACACTATTGGAGTTTTGTTCTCTTGGAGTAGGAACATTGGTTGGGCTAGAGCGTATACTTATCTCGATTTTGTTTCGAGTTGGGAGGCTATTTTGTTTTAGATGTAATTTTGTACAGCTCCCTTCTTTTTGTTTTTGTTTTTGTTTGTTCTCTTTCCTGTTTCTCTTTGTACTCTCTTTTCTTTTTTCCTAATATTAATTCAAAGTATTCTTTGACCTGTTAAAAAAAATATCTCATTCTTTGACCTGTTAAGAAATTAATTCAAAGTATTCTTTTTTCCTAATATTAATTCGAAGTATTCTTTGACCTGTTAAAAAAAGATACCTCATTCTTTGACCTGTTAAAAAATGATCAGATTGAAGACTTACTTTGCTACCTGACGCAGTGGCCTCAGTGAAGGCGCAAAAAGATTATTGCAAATGCATATCACCTTCAATTGCAAACAATATATTATATAAAATCCCATAAATATAAAAACAGAATACAGAATACAGAAAATAAAATAAAGAACAATGTGTCAGATATTGAATCTTACAGGTCTTGACAACGTTGCGGTTTTCCTTCCTCGTTTTGATGAAAACTTTCCTTGCTCCTTTTGAGCAAAATTTTCCTTTCCAAATTCAGACTTTTTCTCAGCAGCAAGCTGCATAGATAATAAAAAATAAATCTTAACTTACACTGAATAGAATTCTCAAAAGGAAGTGCACAGTTACAACATCCAAAAGAAAACAAAAGTTGATATAGACGCTCAAATCAATTTAATAGGTTTAAGAACTAACAGAAATCTCTACTATACTGTGTCTTTTCCTGTACTCCCAGTAGCTCATGTTAAACTTTGCAAATGAAGTCCAAAATTCTTCAAAGAGATCCTGAACTATAGTATTGTTTATTAGGCCGACCACTACGAGCCTGCCCTAGGACCTCGGACGGTCCCCAGGTGGACTTTGGGCACGTCGGGCCATTTAGGCCTGGCCCCATCAAGGGGCCAACCCATCTAGACGCCCAGTGGCCGTCCCATGATTTTTTTACACATGTCAATATATTATAAGTAATGTGTAATATATATATGTATGTAAATATGAGTATTATGATATACTATATGACTATATGTATATGTATATGTATATGTACATGTACAACAATATAATTATGCTATGACAATAAGTTTTATCACATAACGATAGTACATTACCCCATTATGTATATTATACACTTTATAGCATGTCATATACACAAAAAACAATTTTGCGTATAAAATTTGTTTAATTTCTCTTAAGTCTCTCATACACATTCATCATTTCATTGACCATAATTCATTTAAAACATTGTTAGACCATTGTTGGCCACTTTGAATATCATTGTGACCATATTTGACCTTTTTAAAATATATTTTTCACCCTGTAAAACAGATTGTTCATCACAGTTGACCATGCCCCACCAATTCTTTGTGACAAATATTGAAAGTTGTAAAAAAAGAAACTTATGAACATGACAGCAGACCGGCGCGCATGGGCGGAGCCAGGAATTTAAGTCAGCCCTGAGTAACCTCAAATTACTAAAAGTAAATTT
This sequence comes from Eschscholzia californica, assembly GCF_041429995.1. Taxonomy (NCBI): domain Eukaryota; kingdom Viridiplantae; phylum Streptophyta; class Magnoliopsida; order Ranunculales; family Papaveraceae; genus Eschscholzia; species Eschscholzia californica. Next base: position 41,061,558 of record NW_028238461.1, on the reverse strand, counting down.
TCACTTGCAATGTATATGTATTTGTAAACCACAATTGACAGACATTTTTCTTAGTAAATATATTATTTTCTATCATTATTCTAACATGTACCTGAACTTTTCAATTCAAATTGACTTATTTCCAACTCTTCACACAAGGATAAATAAGATTTATGTTAATGTTTTGATTGAAAGACCTTAAAATGTAAGAAAACTAATTGTCTTAACGTTAGTAGCTTATTTAGAAAAATAATAGATGTGATAGGTCATTTGCGGACAAAATATCGCATTAGCATAGCTCGGACGAAATCCAACAAAATGGGGCAAAAATTGATTTAGCAAAAAAAGATGGTCAAAAGGTAACGTTGTCAACAAGTAGGGGCATAAATTGGGACCAAAAGTTAAAATGAACAGAATGTAGGGGGCCAACACCAAACTAGCTCAAGAAATGAGAGTAAAGAGACCAATAGCAAGCCGTAGGATTCGAACTTGTGACCACCACTGTGCTAGACAACATGGGAAATCACTCTTGCTAGCTTTAATGAATTTTTTTTTTTATAAAAAGTTTGAATTAATAAGGGGCAGGGGAGAAGAATATACAAAAAGAATAAGGATGATTTACAACCCTGACTTGTTACTTCATAATATCATCCCAATTCGAAATAAAATCATGATACGGCAAATTTTTTGCCCACCCAATATTCCTACTTCAATGAAACAAAAGACCTAAGATGTCCTCCACTTCTATGTTAATGCTGTTAATGGAATCCTTGAACTTTTGCAACGAATATGCCTAGATTAATGGTTTTGTTTTTTACCCCTTATCAGAGCCAGGGTTCACCCCACCCTGGCTCAGCCCTTGCCGGCGCAGCTTAGCCCATTTTGAACAGTCACGAGCTGGCCGAGATACGTGAGACACGGGTCATCCCAGCCCATGGCCTACCAGTTGGCCGCTTCTGACGGGCCAGGCCAGCCCAAACCGTGGCTTGTCGGGCCACTTCTGATGGGCGTCGCACTTGCTTCTGACAAGACAGGTTGGCCGGACCGAATAACACCAATACTGCATTGTCTGAATATATAACGAACCAAACTGGAAGCAGAAGGTGCCATCAACACCTAGGAGTATCTATTATAAGATAAGGTATCATACTCATGAGTCGTCCTCACAAAATCTTTTTTATCGATCTCTAAGTCAATACACAATAGGTAGTCGACGAACTGGGATTTGCAACTAGTGCTGATTAGTCAGAATTAGTCATCCATAATTTTTTTAGGTGAGAAGGCTGACTAAAATATAATTCTAGAAAAGCATTTAGTGACGTAACAAAACAATTATTTTCATAGTTAAAGGAAGAAATTAAGTTACATTGAACGTTATCAAGAAATAGATACTTAGAAGGCCAAGTGCATTCAGCTAGGTCAGGAGTATAACCAATGAAATTGGTCATGTGGAAGTTGGCACCAAATGGGGGTTCTTTTAGGCATATGCAGACTATGCTAATACCAATATTACCTACTACCTAGTACATGGATTGCTATATTGATACCAATGTTACCTGGTACACAGATCGCTCTGGTACGTGGTACTGGTAAACGGTGCGCTACCATGTGAATATCGGATATGCTAGAGTATGCTTCTTTAGTACACCACTTTCGATTGCAGTACATTTTGGACTATTTTCCTAGACAATACACACTCTTTATGATGCATTTATGATAGATACATATACTCTCAATCTGTCGTACGTCCTACCTCCATAAAATTTACAATCTAACAAATTAGTTAAGAAATTCTAGTAACTAAATACCCAACTAGTCAAGTTTATAGATTTTTACAAAGACTTAGGGTTAATTAAGACTAAAAGTTCCGGTACACTAATTTTATGGTACTGGATTGCGAAACCACCCAATAAGGGTATGCGGAATCGGATACGCAGTACTAGGGGTGGGAATCGGGCGGGTATGGGCACCCGCGGGTAAATCTGAGTCGGGCTCGGGCGGGTCGGGTAAGTTTCTCCTCTGCCCACTCGGGTTCTCGGGCGAATTCGGGCGGGCTTTTCTGAAATCTCCTATGATCAAAGCCCGCCCATGCCCACTAAAGCATCGGGCAAGTCGGGCTTCGGGCAAATCGGGCATCGGGTTTCTTTATCTGATATTTTTTTACCAGATCAGAAAACTCTAGAAATTTGATATTGTTCAAATAAGCTTCTTTAAACAAATTGATACCAAAACTTTACAAAACTTATAAATCAAGAATGAAAGAAATACTCAGATTCCGTAACATAAGAAATCAACAACTGATATAGATCTATATATGCAAACATGAGACTTGGTTGTCTTCCACTTTTTTTCTTGTCTTTGTATGTTTCATTAGTTCTTCTTTGTTCTTCCTTCACATCAAAATAATCTTAAAATTTGACCACTACATAGAGATGGAAGATGATCCCAATAACTTATTTAATAGAGAAGAAGGTTGGCACAAGAAGGTCTAGTAAATAAGAGAGAAACGGCTAGAGAGACAACGTAGATTCTTTTTCTCTCTCTCTATGCTACCGAATTTTTCAGATTCAATGTGGTAAACTATTAGGGTTGCTTCAATATGTAGTTTATATATCTTGGGAGAAACCTTAAATCTACTTTGGGCTTTATAGTGAAGTATAATCGACACTCAAAGTGATTGGCATCTATAGGCACCCGTCGGGTGAGCATATCGGGCTCGGGTATGGGCGGGGTGGCGGGCAGAGCTTTTTACCCGAGCCCGCCCACGAAAAATCATCGGGCTGGGCGGGTAGTACCCATCTTCGGGCGCGGGCGTCCATGGACATTGTCGGGCGCGGGTAAACGTGACGGGTATCGGGCTTTCGGGTAGAATTCCCACCCCTACGCAGTACACAAGGGGGAGGAGTATATCTGGTAATGTTGCTTGATACCTAATACATTATTTAGTTTTTAAGTCTTAACATTCTAGAACAGTCAAACAAAGAAAGTTCTAATATCTTTATCCGTTATAATAAACAGATGCGTCTTTCCACATTTTTTTTCATGTAGTTTAAATACTTGAACCTGGTTTTGCTATTAATAATACAGGTCGTACAAACTTAAGAGACTTATAGCAATCAAAGGGATTTTAACCTTCTAGGTTATTTATCAGTTAAAGTTTCTCTCCTAACAATTTCTCTCTTTTTATTAAGACCAATTAGAGACTTAGAGCCTATTTGCAGCTTAAAGAGTTTTGAGGATATTGGGCTTTTGTTGTGAAGCCTAACACTCACCTCTTATGTTTTTTTGACATGGTTTATCTAGCTGCTTCGGCCTGAATATCTACATCTTTTCTAGAATTTCCTTTGGTTGGAAGTAATACTTGTGGTTTAATACCAGTTAGGTTGTTAACTGACCGACTTTTCATAGTTTAAGTGTATACCCTTGCCACCTTTAATACATTCTCTTTGTTGGTGCATTCATGACCATGACTAGAACACTCATGTAGATATTATTTAAAAAAAAAAGATGTTCATTTGGATTTACAAAATAAATTAATCTCGTGATGTTTGAAAAACGTATATACACACACACATGCATATACACTTACGTTTTTTAGTACATACTAACGTGCATATAGACACACATGACAGGGAAATGAATTAGATCACACAACCAAACACTATCTACGCATATATAGATTACCATTTTTAGGATCACCTCCACAGCACCCTTCCCTTCACCAAGTGCTCCGTCAATTTCATCAATTATCTGTACAGAATCATTTATTAATCGTAGACAATACATGTCTATGAGCGAATATTAATCAATTATTAGAAAGGTCCCTGGTTACCCAACTTGTCATAGGAACCAAAAGAGGTTGATCTAAGGGCAAATTATAATCGAGGCTGATTTACTTACCAAGCACTTAGGCTTTGCATCCGCCATGACAGAATTCATTTGCACAACATCAAGAATTTTAGCTTCTATTGTTGACGAGGACCTATCGTCGCTAGCATTTATCTATGGATAGAACATAGTTAGTCAATGTTTCCTTTTGGTGAAAGCTGCATACCACTAAATTGAACAACAAAAATACACAAGGAAGACCCGCATACAAAGACAAATTATTTTAATGAATAAAGATTGAAATTATAGAATTAAAGCAACCTATTAGCGCACAATTGATGACAACGGATACATTTTATAATATATTGACTTCTCAAACTAGATAAGTTACACTATTTTGTTATTCAATGTCACATGGGTAAATGATACCTAGTTTTTTGCAAAGAAAATACGTGCAACACAGATACGCCAGACACGGTAGACATGGCAACTGATACTCCCACCATAACAAGAAAAAGAAAAGAAATAGAAAACATTAATAAATTTAAGAAGAACAGGACTGCCTCTTGTTATTGTTTTTAATGGTTCCACGACTATTAATGCCATATCTACCTTCCATAAACTTGGGTCGCCTTCTGTTCTTTTAGAAAGAACCTTTGCTTGACATCCTAATTATTAAGTTCTAAACCTAACTTGTTAACTGAACTAAGCATGTTTTTGTGATAGTCCAACATATTGAACTTCTTATATGAGGCTATTAAAACTCAAACTCAGATTGAAGTCAAATACCTCAATTTTATCTCGGTTGCTCTATGTTCCCACTCAAACCAATCAATACTAGGTCCGAGCCAAACAAGTGTCTTCTACTGGAAATAAGGACATATTATATACCAAATTACCAATACTCAGTCAGATCAAATAATTTGAGTTTCAATCAAATCCAAAAGGGAAGGGGAGAGAGAGAAAGACTGAAAGAGAGAGTCCATAGCGGCTGTATTCAGGTGTATGTTTACCACTTCAGCTTACATGTTAATGACCAACACAAATCCAGAAATTGCAGATTCTTATCTAAAACTATGAAGTAAACACTACAAGTTATTTATAGGACAATGAATGCAAAGCAAGCTGCATTAAAGAACTATAACAAGTTCGAAAGATTATGCTGAAGGCACAAACCTCCACAACACGATATCCACAATGCTTAGCAGCTACATGTGCGAGAGTTGTCTTCCCAAGCCCTGGGGGGCCACAGAGTAAGAGAACCTGAAAGTGATAGGTAATAAAATTTGATACTCGAAGCAGATAGTCGTCGCACAGAAAACATATAGTCTAAAGGACTAGAAAAAATGACGTTGAACTAACATTGTTGTCATCAAGCCAGTGTCCTGCCCTCCATGGTTAAAAGTAGCATTGTATTTTGGAAATGTATCAGTATATTGAGATGTTGGTACGTATCATACATCAGAATAAGTCATTCCCTAAAAGTTCCACAATACCAATACATCAAGATTCAAGTGTTCATTATAGAAATCAAGACTTTGATTTTGTCAACGGAAGCACATTTGATTGAGTTACCAAAATTTCCATTTTCTGCATTTTTGACATATTTACAGAGTACATCCTCGAATTTTTTGTATATAATGAATGTATTTTCACCAATTAGCGCCTATACTAGAACGTTATGGGAGATAAATCTAATTAACTAACAGTCGAAAGGTAATAAGATAAGAAGAACAACCGTGAAGACTAGCCACTATTTACTAATGTGTAAGATCAAATGGGCCTACTAGAATTAAGGGGTTGTGCTGGCCTACAATTCTAATAAAAAAATATATGAATTTCTCAATAAATGTTAACTTCAGAAACAGGAGAAACTACTAAATACTTCAAGAAATAAAACCCTAGAAGACTTCTAGATCTCTTAACATATGTATGATGTGTCTAATACCTTCGTTGGTGTTTGAGCTGCCAAGCTAAAATTCTAACAGTTACAGTACCTATTGAAAAGACAAAATATATGAATCATATAGCTCGTTGGTGAAAAATAAACATATCTACACCTCACCTTGGGATCTGGTGGACCAGTACTCGTTGATTTTTTGTTCCCTGATTCATGAATTTCTTTTACATTGTTATGCTCTCGATTAAAACTATCTGAGTGTTTGAAAGCACTACTTGTAAAAGAAGTTTTCCCAGTCTTCCCAAAAGAAGTTATATGAGAGAGCTTTTGGTGTTGAGCAAGTGAAGTATGTCGTCTCAAAGAAGATAAAACATCAGTGGATGTACTCCTAATTTCAGATCCAAATACACAAGTATCCCATTGTTTCAGCCATAAAAGAATCTGAAAAAAGGCAGAAAGGGGCGCTAATTATTGAAGTCCCAGTCTTAAAAAAACACCAACTTCACTGACGTACCACATACAAGGAGCTTGAGTTCAAAATTTCAAATAGTAAGAAACTATGTACCTCCCGATTTGTCTGCTCGTCGCTCAAAAGCTCTGTAAACGATTTTGGAGAATATTTATCCACCCAAAGGTTTTCAGTGACCACTGAACTTTGGTGACTAACAAAAGCATCGGAAGATTCAGATGATACCTGCAAAGACTTCAATATGACATCTACAAGTGATCAGGGAACATTTTTAAATTGCAATACGCATATAAGCGAGCTAGGAGTTATGAGTTGGGAGGTATAAATTACGTATCAAACCCTCATTTTTTTAATCACTACAAGTAATAACTGATCCTTCAAAACAGTTACATTGTACATAAAAAATAGTTAAAGACTTCGTATCATATATTCATATCACCCAAAGCTTCAACAGTCAGAATAGGCCCATTGTCAGCCAGCACCTACTGTTCTTTCTTCTCACTTTTAAATGAAATATATGCACCAACGTTCATAATTGATTATTTTACATTACAGTCTTCTCAGTGGAACCTCGACAGCAACTCTGAAGTTCTAAGTGACTACAAATGCTTGAGATATTTATTGGATAGAAATATCACTAATGCACAAATGGCATTAGAACTATTTAAGAGTCTACCAGAAGTAGCACCAGTTGAATATATTGAGAAAGCTATTTACTTTATTTTGTTTCATCTTAATACAGTTTTTATGTGGGTAACTATTTGCTTTTGTAAGATAAAATTATAAATTAGCATGTACTTGTATTATTTGAGGCGCGAGGCGAAGTGGAGCAATGAGCCCTCTGACTTCGCCTAGGCAAGAGCCTCGAATCAAGGGAATGGCACCCAAGAAGCTCTTCGTCCCTTCATTCCTATATGTATTTTCCTGTTCTTTAATATTCAAAATATTTACTTAAATACCTCAATTTCATACATACATTCGAGAATTCAACACGACACCAAAGATTCAACTTTTAAAAAATAGGCATCGCCTTTGGTCGTCTCGCGCCTTGACAAGGCATTTGCCTTCTAACACACGTACAAGGATCTAATTTTCATAAGAATAGAGATGTTATACACTTGAAATATATACCTTTAAGGAAGTATCTTCCTCCCATCTTTTCATTAGAACGGAGACAGGTTCTGATATTAGACCTACAAGATATAAGTGCGCAAAACAATGAACGAGTAGTCACAAGATAATAAGGTATAAGCAATGAAACTTTTAAATTGATAAATACATCATACAAGCATAACAAGGTAGTGTATAGTGTAATAGCAAATTCACACACTAACAAATGAAACATTGTTAATCGCTAAACTGCATCCTTATTAAAGCATCTGCCACACATGATATATGAAATGCTGACAACTAATTTCATGCTTTAAAATGTGATTATAATTCAAAAAAATAAGTAAATCATGTGTGTGGCAACAAAATTCACAATCCAATTTTTAATATAGTAAAAAAGGAAAATTATTTCAATGAATCTAAATATACAAATTAAAATGTTAATGATGAACCCCAAAAGCATTTGGTGAGAAACGACAGACTAGAAGGTTTAGAGCTATACCCTTGCTCGGAAAAGATTTGGATGTGATTGATTTATTGTGAAGGCTGGTGTTGTTCATCATCTTGGTTACCTTGGCATAGACTCGACACCCTGAAGGTCCAGTAACTGAAATGCAAACCCCATCGACTTCTGAAGCGAATCGAGATATAAATTTCTCTTGATTTTGATCTTGTTCTTCCACCACTGGAACTGAGGGTTGTGGTGTTGGTGGCCGGGAGTAACGAAGCCACTCTTCGTCCTCATCTCCTTCTGGACGAATTGGAGGTTCTTCAAGTCGGTTCCTCTTTAATCCACTCGAAAATGATGTATCTGAAGAATGATCATCAAGATCATTTGAGTTTGAGTTTGATTTTGACCATGACCTCTTATTATTGTTGTTACTGTTGATCTGGCCATCGGTGATAACAACGCCACCGCCACCGCCGCCGCCTGAAGGTTGAAGAATTTTTGGAGTGGTCGGAGGAAGTTGTTGTTGGTGGTGTTGTTGTTCGGCTTCTTCTTCATCGGGATAATAATAGTCTTCTTCTTCTTCTTCTTCGGGAAGAAGCCCCTCGAGCCGTTCAAGCTCATCCATATCCATATCCATCTCCATTCTCCTGGTTTCGTCCTTCTTCCGTAGAATTTAAGCACCAGAATCCAAAGTTGTAGAGTGATTTGATAAAACTCGATTTGGGTTTTACTTCTTTGACAAAGGAGAAGAATTAATTTTGGCGGGAAAGAAAGAGGGGCGACGCGGCAAAAGTTATGTGATTAGGGCTAGATTTATTGCAAAAAAAAAAGGGCTACATTTATTGAAAGGTTCTGTTTGGGTCGCTTCAAAAGAATGGAATGAGAAAATTACTTTTTTCCATGATAAAAAAAAGTGTTTGGTAAAAACTAAGAAGAGAATTCTTCAACAAAAAAAAAAAACTAAGAAGAGAACAATCTCAATCCTATGATTTCTTCTGCTCACTAATCTTTGATCCCCTTTGTATATTCCAACCTAATCAAACCGAACTCGATAAGAAAGAGTGAAGGTTTTGGTACGCTTAAAGTATTAAATTTTGGCCAGTGTTTAAGGGAAATAAGCGAAGTTTCCGCGGCAATAAGTTTTGGGTGGAAACAAAAACTTTTTGTTTCCTCCAAACACTTACAGTATTATTTTCAACTTCTTCCCTCTTCTTCCTCTCTCACTTTCACCATGAACTTCGGCGACCTTCATCGTAAATCCCGCGTGAGACTCAACGACCCTACTTCTTCTTTCTCACTTCTCCCTCTCTTTTCTCTCTCACCTCTCTCTATCTCTCCTCTTTCTTCTCTCTCTGCTTTCTCTCTCATCTTTCTATATCTCCGACGAAGGGGAGGAACTCCTTCGCCAGAACCTTAGTTCCAAGAGGGAGATTTGCTGTTTGGACCCCCTTTCACATAATCCACTTGCTGTTTGGACTCCCTTTTTCCAAAGTTGCATTTTGGACTCCTTTTTTCAAATAAATAGTTATATATAACAGATTAAAAACATTTCGGAGATGAAAATACGGTTTTACCCTAAGTATATAAGAAGTACTAAATTACCCTCTACATAAACTAACCCAACCTATTTTTTTAACCACAAGTTAACCAACCCTAACATATGACCCGTGAGACAAAACCCTGGTAGAATGAACCCGATTCCCATTTAAAACTAACAAATCGATTGGGAGAAAGAAGAGAGAGAAACCGAGCTTCGTCTCCTCCATCTACCTCAATCTTCTTCCATTCTCTCTAACTTATGTAAGTTGTCGTTACTAATTATTCAAACCTAAATTTGCTTGACCATCTATGGAGGATAGGCATCTAAATTACCTAACGAAAGCCAAGCATCAACTCTGTAAGAAACTGAAGGAGATATTAACCAGAAAGTAGTTCAACTACAAATCTTGTTAAAATGAATCAGAATCTAAAAGCTTAATCTCTAAAGTAAACATGGATGATCAAAATCAAAATGAATTGAAGACAAGATATTGTATAAAAATAGAATCACCATAAACTTACCTAAGCATATATGAGGAGCAGGAGCTATAAAAATAACTTTTAGTGTAAAGAAGCATTGCCCAAACAACAAACAAATCACACAATGACACAACTTTTAATTAAAACACTACAGTCCCCACAAAAACAAATTCATAGTAGTAGAAGAAGATGATGATTATAAACTTGACCTGAGGTGCTTCCATGGGGTAATGTTCAGGAAAATCAACTTGAAGCTGATAAGTTTCATTAGTACTTCTCATCTAAATCAACTTGAAGCTAATAAGTTTCATTAGTACTTCTCATCTAAATCAACTTGAAGCTGATAAGTTTCAGGAAAATCAACTTGAAGCTGATAAGTTTCATTAGTACTTCTCATCTAAATCAACTTGAAGTTGATAAGTTTCAGGAAAATCAACTTGAAGCTGATAAGTTTCATTAGTACTTCACATCTAAATTGAGTATCTTTTGCTGTTCGACTAACATTTATGACATTTAGTTGGTGGAAGATGGGTACGATTTCTTTTCTAAAAAGAGATTAGTTATGATATTTCTGGCTCCAAATTATGGTGCAGAATTCGATAATGCAGGTTGATGAAGGTCTAATGTGTTCGTTCAAGATCTTGAAACCAGCAGGAAGTGAACACGCCCCTAGGAAATTTTAGTTCTTCAGGTATGTCAATTAAGAAGGTGGATGCTTTTTCTTCTCATGTTCATCTATCAGTTGCTGTCTGATATGAGCAAAATCTTATGCTGAGTCAAAATATACTAACCAAACTTAGTTTTTTCGAATGACTAGTTACCGGAAGGAGCAAAATAAAAGGAATAAAGGATCAATCGTGTTTTATCAAATGAGTTTCATTGACAGTTTTCTGCAACCAACTGTGATTAGGAAAGGGAAGTCACGAGGAATGGAGTTTCGGTCGTGGGTGCTATGCTCATTTTCTTGTTTAATTTAGACACATTTCTTGAATCTTTAAATCCAATTTGATTAGTAGCTTCCTTCTTTCACAAAGTTTAGGTTGAGAGTTGATGATGTGAATCAAGAGTCCTTAAGGGAAATTCTCTTTAGGTGAACCAAGATCTTAATCTTCTGTTGAAGCTTCCGCCAACGAGTTTACACTCGTTCTCTTTCAAGAAACACTATACCTTAAGCTATGTCATTAACCAATTTCACTGTCTTTTTCCATGTCAGACGTTTCGTGTCTTTCTCTTCCGGATGTGCAAACTAATTGCCCGAGAACCTTAGGAAAGTTCAAATAAATCTTTGAACTAAAAAAAACTTACAAGATAATCAGCCAAAACAAGTGAATATCAAAAGATGAGACTAAATATATTCCTTCGAACCACGAGTAATCAGACCAAAATCTTCAAAATCATGGGTTCAATCTACAATCAATTTACAACCTTATAAATCAAAAGTAAGGCAAGTTGAGAAACAAAATCAGTCATCTATCTTCCATTTCCCTTCCTATTTTCTGGACTAACAGGAGACTGCAAGTTCATCTTGACTTCTAGTCTCCTTGTTGCTGGAGTAGCTGCGCGCAGAGAAGCTGCTTCTCTTTGCCGTTGATGATGGCTTCTTTTGCTGAAAAAAGAATAACAAGACCAATATGAGATTTAAATTGACAATTTTGTGCTTATAAAGTAGTAAGTGGAAAGTGAATGGCTATACCTAACGAACAAAAGTCCTGCTGTGAGTACCATCCCTCCCACTGCCCATGAATCTCTTTCATTGGATGATGGTATTTCTCCCACCCACTGTTGAAACTCTTTTAATGATTTTACTTTCTGAGTTCTCCTGGTGACAACAGATTGTGAACATTTCCATGAATCAGCAATCGAATCTAAACTTGCTTTTCCACCATAGCAAGATGGCCTAATCCCCATTTTGGAGTTACTTTCAGATGTTTTAACAGCAAATCCTGCAAGTTGTCAGAGTTCTGTACCATTAGAGCCCCATTCTGAGACTCTACATTGAAACATATTATCATAATCAACTTAATGCCCCTTAAGAATGTCAATAATCAAGTAAATGTATGAGCACCGATCCAATAACCACACAAACTATATTAGACTATCCAACAATTGAAGATTTTCCTCCAACTAAACACAAATCCTATTGCCATTAACAACAGACTTTCGTGAGCCATTGATATAGAGGTGGGCGTGAAAGAGAGCGAACTACGAAAAACATAAGGACAAGAAAGGGCATAAAAACATATATTACGGCATTCAAATTTTAAACATAACTCAACTATTACATCAATCCCCTCGAAATTAATAGAACACCATCAACATTTTTACCTAGAACAACTTTAGCTATCACCCAATATAATTCAAGATTGTTCAAACTATCAGGCAAAATTCCAACTAAATTGTTATCACTCAAAATAAGTTGTTCCAACTTAGAACAGTTTCCTATACTATCATGAACAATTCCAGATATTAAAGGGATACAATTTTCGTCTGATCTCTTATACTATCTGGTATTAAACCAGTAAATTAGTACTACTAAGATAAACAGTTTCTAAATTTTGTTTTTGCAACAAACAGGTACAGGGTTTGTGCCCTAATTTTGTAATCCTTACTTGAGGAAAGTGTTAATCTGAAGAAAAAAACCCTAACGTAACAAGAATATACTTCCTTGATTTTGTTTGGGATTAAGAGACATGTACATAGAGAGAGAAAGCTGCAACAAAAACTCTAATTTTATTTGAGATTAAGAGAAATGTAGATAGAGAGAGCTACAACAAAAACCCTAAAATCGGTTTGGGATTAACAGAGACATGTAGATAGAGAGAAGAGAGATTCATCACGTTACCTGAAGATTCTTTGGCCTCCTAACTCGAGCAATGATACCACTAATTCTTGATCCACAATCTTCAGCCATCCTCTTGACATTTCAGATTAGGGTTGTAATGGAGAAGATGAGCTCACCAAGGAACTCACGATGGTGATTTCAACAAAAAACAAAAACAAAAACAAAAACAAAACAAAAAAAACAAAAACAAAAACAAAAAAAACAAAAAAAGGAACTCACGATGGAAGAAGAAATACACTTAAGTGGACATTCACGACCAACCCAGGTAGAGTCGAGTCAGATGGGTCTATGGTATGGTTATTTGGACCCATCGCATCCGTACACGTGGCAACCCTCTAGTTGTTGAGTTAAATAAACTAGGGAGTCTTAATTGCAATATTGATCATGTGAGGGTAATTTAGGAATTATTTAAACTTTAACTTCATACACGGAATATTCTCTTTTGATTCTGTCAAAAGGGAGTCCAAAATGCAACTATGGAAAAAGGGAGTCCAAACAGCAAGTCGATTATATGAAAGGGGGTCTAAACAGCAAATCTCCCGTTCCAAGACGAAACCGATCTGGTTTCGTCTAGAAATCAAACCAGATGAGATTTGGTCTCATCTCGAACCAAACGAAACCAAATCGGTTTCGTCTAGAAACCAGAAATCCGCGCGAAGGAGAGGAACTCCTTCGCCGGATTTAGAGAGGGACAGAAGAGAGCGAGAAGAAATAGAGAGAGAGAAGGGAGAGCGAGTGAAGAGAGAGACAAGAGAAAGAGAGAGAAGAGAGAGAGAGAGAGAGAGAGAGAGAGAGAGAGAGAGAGAGAGAGAAGAGATAAGAAGTCGTCGGCCGTTGTCGGACACTTCCGGTCGGCGACATTTTGCCCGCGACGTCTAGGGTGTGTTTGATTTATGTTTTTTTTGGATTTTCACCTATTTCTCCGGAAACTATTTTGATTTTCCCAAAGCACTATTTTTCTTGTAGTGAAATTTGAAGAAGAGACAAAGACGACAGAGATATAACAACAAGAATGAAAGAGCCACCGTAATAGAGGATTCTTTTCTAGAATTTGATTATTCTATTTATTATTTTGGTCAAACTAAACACTCAAAAAATATATTATTTCAATAAAATCAATCTTTTTCACTTTATATTCAAGCAAGTCAAAACCAAAAAAAAAGAAAACTAGGGCAAAATGAAACTACTACTAAAACGTCGAGTTTCCCTCGTCCATGATCCATGTAACAAATACTACCAACTTATGCATGTGGTGTGAAATATTTTCCTTGCTGGTTCGCTATTTCCTGCCCACCAAACATGCCCTACGAGCTGAGTTGATCCAGCGACTTGAAATTCCCGCCATTACTGATCTCTCTACCCCTCTCTCTCTCTAGAGTCACACTTCCGCGGACGCTCAGCAAGTCAGAATCGTTTCTCTAATGGACAACGAAGTGGAGACAAAGCAACTTAATGGCGAGGTATGCCCTTCTTCTCTCTTTCTGTTCAAAACCCTCTCTTATCAGTTTCATTCTATTCGGTTGTAATCGCTTTCACCGAGAGATCTTCAAGTTCGAGACGGACTACTGAGAAAAAAATACTAACCTAATTTGATTCTATTCTGTACAAGTAGCCAAAGAAACAGAAAACTATCTTTCTCTCTCTAGTCACGGTAGAATTCTTCTAGGGATTCTTTCATTTTCCCTAGCTCTGGGGACGATGAAGGTTAATCTGATTACCCATTTGGGAATGTTGTATTTATCACGCTTGAGTGTTCGACCAATTACTCAGTGCTCGATTTTGCTTCATTTCCAATATCTATGCTTGTGTTTAGAGATAAAGATATGAAGGTTAATCTAATTACCCCTTTGGGTGATTCATTGCTCATGTATAGACGGATATATGTTTTTTTTTTCTTTTAGTTCAATCTTGACTAACCATCAGGTTTGTTTAAAAAATCGATCTGCTTACGAACATCTAGTTTTCTCACTGTATTCACTTTAGTATACTATGTCATAAAAGTGCCGCTTTTGTGGCGTTAATACTTGCAAAATGTTAGGGTTTTTCTTCTTCTACGGAAAAAGCCTCAAGCATATCTGAGAGGCAGTCTCTGCTTTGTTTTCATTTTGGAGGTGATATGAGGAATTTGTTCATGACTGAGAACTTTTCTTGCAACATTGACTCACAAACACAGGAACACAATCCTGCACATAGATCAACACATGATCATGCACTACGATAAACTACCATGAAAGCCATGTGCGGTACTCAAGAATTTGAGTTTGAGATCTAGTATGAAGCAAGGAATCAAATGTCGAAAAATTTCGGTCGAAATGACCGAAATTTTTCGGTTTTTCAGATCATGGAAACAAAAACACACTTACAAAGTTTTCGTGTAAGATTTCGACTGAAATCTCACGAAATTTCGCTTTCTTCATCGTTTTCTTCTTGATTTCTTCATCAAATCTTATTCATTTCGTCTTCATAGCTTCAGGTTTCAGATTTTATGGGTGGGTTTAGGGTGAAGAAGAAGAAAAGAAAAGAAAAGAAAGAGTCTAGGGTTTCGCAGAAGAAGAAGAAGGAGGTGAGAGAGAGGCGGACTGGTGGAAAAAGGATTAGGTTTGTAAAAGTTATAAGGTTATAAGCACCCCTAAAACGTTATCCGGCACCCTTTCCTTCACTGTCCCAATGTTTTGAAGGGGTGCCAGAAACAATTTCGAGGAGCGCCTTCAAAAACCTGATATATACTTAAAATCATCTATTTACTTACCCCTAACAATTGTTTAAGTGAATATTGCCCCTCAACCTAACAGAACAGGTTAAAAACAATTCAGATTACCCCCTAAATTAACGATTTTATTGCACATTAGCCCCCAACGTAAGTGTTTTAGGGTTATTGGAGGTGAATAATTTAATTTAGCCTCTAAATTAACCACTTTAATGCATATTAGCCTCTAAGATACTAACCTTTCATACTAAAGAGACGCTAATAAGGATACTATCATTTCCACAAATTTGTAAAGTTTCCACATAGACCGAAACGTTTCCACGAAACGTTTCCACTTTTGGTCTCACCGAAGTTTCCACCGAAACCGAAGTTTCATTCCTTGGTATGAAGTTATTGCATTGCAAATCACATCTCAGTATGATGATTAGATAAAATTCGTACATTTGGAAGAAAGATCTAATTGACTCACTTTGTTCACTCTCTCAGACTCTTTTAGTCGATTATGTTCAGGGATTTTGCTTTCAATGTTTCCCGCATATAATTTTTTTTCATTGAAAAGTTGGGGGCTGGAATTTACTCCGTTATCACAATGAACAAAGAGAACATGAGTTGATCAGCTTGATGTAGTAACTTTACTTTTTGAAGTTTGAACCAAACTCTTTGTTATCATTTCTGCATTCGTTTTATGATTGTATGACCTAATAAAGGTTAAGTTTTCTTGGGGTGTCTTGTATTAGACCTTAAACTAAAAACCAGAAATGCTCGAAACCTATTTGTTGGGCATTTGTTCTGCTGCTGTGAAATTATTTCACTTGCTCAGCTTACTGATATCACTTTTTTTTCTTCTCATTTTATAGGCTAATGCTGACTTGGATGAAATGGTATGTTTAAATTCTAAGTAGTGTAATCTTTTTACTAAGTAGTGTAATTTTTTTTTTTACTTTCTACTACATACTTTTATCCTTTTCCCTAAATAAGAAAACTAATTTTTTATTTTGTATCTGATTATTACACTGAAGGGGCAAGGAAAGGACTGTTTTCCGGATGAAGGAAATGATAAGACAATATCAGAGGTATTTACGACAATGACATTGAAACCACATTAACAATCCCTAATTTCCGTCAACATATTTGGTTTCTTTTAACTTTTATGTGCATTGGGTTCTAATGTTCTTTTGCATAACGTAATATCATGTCTCTAATTAGATATGGTGGGGGTTGTTTCGGGAGGAGAAAAAAGAGCTAGAACAGGTGCATGGTTGATAGTAACATATACAACTAAAGAGTGTTAAAAGTATGTAAAAGTAATCACAGCGGGCCAAAGTATTATCCTACCATTAGACTGGACCACCTGGGGTTTTCATTGGTAAATGAGAAAGTGGATTCGTAATAGAAGTTTAACGTTCACCATGTATCATTATGAAAATACAACTTTTTATGTTAGAGTAGGTAATGACAACTCCAAGATTTTTCAAAAAATAAAATAACTCCAACCTATGTGTGTTTGAGTAGGTAATGACAACTCCTTTTAGTTTAACCTTCACCATGTATCATTATGAAAATACAACTTTTTATGTGATCTTGACTTCTGGAGGATAAAAGAATAGCATCGACTACGTAACTCGGGAACGGCTCGGGCTCAAGGGTAGTCCGAGTTGATCCAAGGACGAACCCCTAGTTAGTTACTTCTTATGTTAGAAAAGCTGAATTATTGAAGTTTGATTTGAATGACAATATGGAGTGTGCGCCTTTGCGGCCTATATTTATGTAATATCATTATCATATATTTGTATGTTATTCATTATATGTGAATTGATATATGAGGGTGTGTATAGATATGTATCTATATAATAAAATGTATTTTTATACAAAAGGTGTGTGCACAGTCACATATATAAGAGTTAGTGAAAACTCGTCCGAGTTACTCCGCTCCTATCTGTGACGGTCGGGGTAGAGCCCTGTCCAATCTCGAGTAGCTCCATGCCCAACTGCTTAGCTTAATAGTAGACCTTTACCTGTTGGTTTAACCCATTACTTACTGTTTCAACAATATTTTCAAGTTTATACTTTAAATCATACAAAGTTCATTAGGATCTTCTACTTTGCCCCATGGATCTTGCAAACTTGGTTATTAACCTAAGCATTTTTCCAATTTAGGTGTTCGATAGTCGTATTCACCTGGTCAACCAACTTGGGGATTCCGACCAATCCGAAGCAGCTGACTTGGTTAATCTTTTTGAACGTCTTTCAGTATCCTATTGTTTTGTCTTTTCCATAATTTTAAGAACATTTCGTATTAATTTTTGTAGTTTTAAGCTTTAGTTGTTTGCTTTTCTGCACAAGTATTACCCTAACATCATGATAGACACTTTGGGAAGATTCCCCTTGCATGGACATATCCCAGTGCATGCTAAACAAAAGTATTCTGCATGTAGCTGGAAAATATGTAGAAGCCGATATATCCGGATGTCTGGAACAATTCCTCTCTTTTGGACTGAAGGTATTTTGTCAAAATTTTCCTTCTACTCTTATTACTGTGGTAAACAGTGGTGTTATGGTGTTACCTTTGTGCGCTTATTCAGAAAGGACAATCTAAAATACTATCACTTATTAGGCAAGCGAATGGTGTGGAAAAAATCTCAACGTGATGCTTTTGTCAGTGGAGGAATCTCAGGAAGAAAGACTGGCAAGTTCTTATTTTCAGGTGGGTGGTACTTGAGTTGATGTAGTACGCAATTAGGTGATATTTATTCTTAGGCATCTGAATATGGTTGTTTCTAAATTCATGTACCTAACTTTGAATGCTGCAAGATCTCCTAGTTTAGGAAATGTGCGGTGAACTTGATTGTTCAAGTCAAACCTTCATAAAGAAATCAGCTAAGATTTTAGCTCATTGTGTACAATAAAGATTTGGCAATACAAGCAAGTGCAACTCACATTCATATACCTAATAAAAACACAAACCACCTATGATGATGTTTGTTTGTAAAGGAATCTGAGTCTGAACCTGAAATTTGTTCATGTTTAATTTACTTGCATACACATCATGACATGAGTTCTTGCATGCATTTGTCTTCGTTGTAAAATCAAATCTTAAAACAATTTAAAAAAAAAAAATCGAATTCAAAGCTGAAAACACCTTCGCTGGACAGGAGAATTGTTTTCAGATTGAACTCAGTTAAAGGGATAAAGCATGTAAAAGCAACGGAGAAGGATTTTGTCAACCTGCAAGCGTAACTGGAGACAAATGGGAAGTCCTGTAGTACCTTTTGAAGTCCGCACGAAGAAATGAATTATTCATAGGGAGCTGTATCTTGTTCAGCTATGTAACTGGAACTCACAGATATATAGAAGCCAGGCTTTGGTATCTTTAAATGTAACTGGATAGGAAAAAGAAACCTACTTATAGCAGTTAGTGATGATTGAGTTACTTTTAAGTCTTAACACTGTCAGACCTTTTAGTTAGCAATAACAGTGAAAGCTAGATTCGACAATACAGATCATCAACAAGTCAATTCTGAGCTTTACAGAAATGCGTAACTGGAGTGAGAGTGATATGGTGAGAACAACATCCTCATACCCCTCGGGTCATATCCAATTGGACTCCAAAAGAATATTGTAATTAGATTGTATCTTGTATGTAACCTACCTCTGTGTAATATGAATATGTTCGGATCTCTTTCTAATGACATAAAGCTGTTGGGGTTAAGAGATCTCTCTTTGCCTGCTCAAAATTCATTTATCCTGGAATCGCAGGTGTTAAATGAGAGAGGATGTTATAGGCTTAATCATATCAGTTCCTGCAATAAATTACTGTGTGTTATTTCCCTTTTTGCATCTGTTGTTGTTCTTTGCCCTTCGGACGTGATTTCAATTCAGCATCTCAATTAAACTCATAGCAACAAGAACTGGATAGTCATTAAGCATGGTTCCTCTCACTACTTAAATTTGTAAGGAGAGTGACTTCATGCTGTTCATTTGTATGTTTCCTCTCACTGCTTAAATTTATAAGGAGAGGGACTTCATGCTGTTTATTTGTATATTTCCTAATTCCTGATTTGCTTGCACTTTCGCTTGCAGTTGGTTTTGAACTTGTTAAGCTTCTCTGCAGCTAGCTTTTCAGCTTGTACAAGACTGCCTGTAATGAGGGATCATGGCTTACTTCTTGAGAAATTCCTCTTCGAATGCTTAAGTCTGACTAAAAGTTCAGTCTCCGAGATGAAGGTAGTCATTGTAAGGAGATATTCCTATGCTACTTAATTTGAAAAGTTTATTAATTCTAGTAAATATGGTTGTACTGAAAATTTCAGTTTCTATCGTATTTCTGAGATCTGGAGTTCTAGGCTATGATCAGAAACACATGGACCTTGGACTTGGGTATGGACCTAGGACCGTTTGAAGTCCTAGAGTTATGTATGGAAACACCATGTTACTACCACAAAGTGGTGGCCGTTTTAGGTGAAGGCTGGTGTTTTCGTGATTTTCATGCTATTGCAAATGTTCTATGTGTTGTTTCTTAATAGCATAAATCAGATGGTTCTGTTTATTTCTACCTACTACGAATGTGACTTCTGCTGTTCATGTGAATGCCCTCTATAACTTCCCTGAGTAATACATTATATCTAAAGTTCTAAACCAGCTTAAGAGTTGCCTCGATGATTTCTGCTGTGAAGAGATGTACACCTTTTACTTGTTCAACTTGTTTATTTTTCAAAAAGTTGATGTACTTCTAGGCTAATGAAAGTCATTTGTGTACAAGGAATTAATCCCGTCATATTGTCTTCAAACTGTTATCTTATATTACTAGATGGTGTAGTCCAGTGGTGCTCATAGCAGATGGTAGAAAGCCCTGGCATGCAACTAGTGCAGTAGAGTCATAGTTCAAAGCTTTTCAAATTAACCTGCATAGCTAGCTGTTCATATAACGTATTTAAATGTTGATATTGCTCTTGTACCTTTTCCCTTCATTCGATCTTAAAAACTTTACATCCTCTCTCACTGTCTCACAACATGTGACTAAAGTTAATGATCATTTCTTAACAGAGGATTCATTTAACTGCATCAGAATTACTGAAGGTGGTACAGTTGGTCCTGGATGCTTCGGTAAAACTGTGCAAAACATATTATGTAAGCCTAAGTTTGGAATCTTGTGGCACACTCAAAGAGGGTGAAAAAAGCTCCATGGACGAGGAAAAAGGTGGTACTGTGAATCATGTTATTAACTTGATGAAGTGCACGATAAACAAGTTGTGCGAATTGGGTGTCCTCGCAGCTGGTGGTGGTGGGAATCTGGTGACAATTCTTAATGTATCATGGAAAGGTGTGGTTACACTACTGCAGCTTGGGAAGGTGGGTTTAGCTCAAAAGATAAATGTGGCAAACATTATACTAAATCTAATCTCACTTGCCACGGAGTCTCTGAGGTGTGCATCTGAATCGTGGTTTTCTAAACCCAATGAAGATATATCTGCAATTGAAGCAAAGAGGGTATTCCTTCCGCTAAAATTTTATATAATTAATGCTGTTCGAATATCCACACAGTACCCTTGTGAAGCAGTTGAAGTATTTAAGGAGATATCTTTATGTGTCTTAATGATTTCTGCCTTTGGTATTTCACTGAGCAAAGAGACTCGTTTGAGGGCTTCAAGTGAATTGTTGGTCGAATTTCTGGAGCCAGCTTCATTTCATCTACTTCAAACTTTACTCAATTCAGCTGAAGTAAAACATGAGTCTGTTCTCCAAATTTTGGATTGGTTATTCACAGATGAAGATCGTTCGAGCTCTATTCACCCCAAGGAAGTTATTACAAATGAAAGAGCTTTAACGGATGAAATATTTACCGTCAGTTGTGAATCTATATCCAAAATGAGGGTGTTAATGCTTGGACGTCTCGCCTTATTTCTTAATCTACTGAAAAGTTCTCCTAGCCTGGGAGAAGAGGTAAGACTTGGAATTTGCAGAAAGCTTGGATGGTTTATTCACAGTTTGGTGGATGAAGATGCCTACTCTTCTGTACTTGCTTTCTCTATTCCGGTTCTACATAATTCTGGAACAGTGCCACAGTTAACTTGGCAACCCATCTTCTCTTTCATTTTACATGCACTAAAGACCTTCACGATTGTTGCCTCTTCAAGTTCAGCTTTCGAGGAGATCGAATATTTCTTACTTGAGAATCTTCTTCATCCTCATTTTCTTCTCTCTGAGATCATTGTGGAACTCTTGTGCTTTATTCTCCGTCATGCTGAGTTAGAGAAGGTGAATGAAATTATTGATAAACTATGCTCATTGTTCCAGTACGTGGCATCTACTGAACCAGGCTTAATTCAAGGATCTCCATTGAGGAAGATGGCAAGATCAATCTGTATAATTCTTACTTATGCCCCAGATGGTACAGTAGATCGATTTCAAAGTACAATAATGGATGATAGTTCATCATCATCATATTTCATGTACATAACCTTAATCCTAGAAGGATTCCCCCTGCATCTGTTGTCATTTAGGCTTCAAAAGCTTGTTAATGAAAGAACTATTACTGCATATGCTAGCTACATCGAAAATAACGAGACGAAACTTCTAGCTGATAACTTCTCAAGGTCTTCTAGTACTCATCTCCTTGGAGAACCAGTCTATGCTTTATCATCTTTGTTACCCTCCCTGTAAGTACTCCTATCAACCTTTTCTGTTAAATACTAGTGCTTTTTCAGTTGTTCCCATTGGGTTAAACGTGACTTTAATACATGACGCATGAAACACGGATATTGTTCATTTGATACCTTTTTGCCATGCGGATCTAGGATACACGTATCAGACAGTCTGCTACTTGTGCCAGACACTCCAGTTAGGCTAATTGGTGGAATAAAAGATATTGTATGTACACTACGGCCTACACCCCATGTGAACAGTCGTGTTAGGACCATAAAATACAACTCTAGGTTAATGTCTCTTGTGTATAATGTAGTATATTAGTATTGGGCCTCTTATTGGCATTTTTCTTCACACCACATTTGACACCTGTTACCGGTGTCAGATACTAATACCCGTATCAGATTCCGTGCTACATGGGCATGGAGAGGACAAGTAATAATAAAATCTTTTTTATGTCGTTTGTGCAGCATCAAGATCAGTTTTAATGTTGATCAAATTGATGTCAAGACTCTAAATTTCGCAAATGCTGTGATTCATAGATACAAAAGTAGTACAAACAGTTTAAAGGAACATTACTGCAAACTTCTAAGCCAGGTAATAGGGATCATCTCACATACGAGGCATCTATACGGGTATCATGAGATGGAACAGTTCATAATGAACCTCCACTCCTTGTTTGTAGTGGATGATTCTGCAGAAGCTTCAGCAGGAGATAGTAATCCAACTCATTTATACCGATGCAAACCAAATCTATGTGTTTTAATGGCAGGTCTAGGTAACATGGATATAGACGAAACTGAAGGAAACAAAACAACTGCCGCTTTATGGAACTTATGTCACATGTTATTAAGGGATCGGCATTGGGCATTTGCTCATTTAGCAATCACTGGATTTGGATATTTTGCAAGCCGTACTTCTTGCAATCAACTGTGGAAATTCGTACCACAGGATGCATTACTTTCGTTTGATATAGATACCGGTAATGAAGCAAATGAAGATAGATTTATGTCTCATTTTAAGGCTTTTCTTGAAAAGGAAGTTGCTTTATTAGACATTGAACAATGCACAAAAGAACAACAAGCAATGCTTGTTAACGAAGGTATGATTCTGAAGGAAAAAGTTCGGAGCCTGAGCAAGAGGATGTTACAAAGTATTGAGAAAGAGGAAGATACGGAAAGTGCAATGGAAATTGATGCCGATGGTAATGACAACATTCAAATCCAGGCAAGTAGGAAAAGGCGGAAACTTTTCCCGGATGAAATCGGTGAAGGAATGACATTGTTACAGAGAGGTTTGAAAGTTACAAGTGATGGTCTTACTCTATGGCGGCAGCAGCAGCAAGCTTCCTCCATGGAACAACAAGATGAGTTTTTGGCTCGTTTCTCACAACTTGAAGATGTGATTGCTAGCTTGACGGGTTTGACAGGCGGAAGCGGGTAGTAAATAGGGAATGGGAGTTCACTTTTTATTAATCAAACTACTTGTGGAATCAAATGGAAAGACTCAAATGTTCATTGTAGATATTGTTGTTTGTTCAGATATACAAGTTCCGCTGAGTTGATTTTTCAAGACTTTTACATTTAAAATGTCCTTTCGTCATTAAATATAAGAAAATGATGTTTGTTGTTCGTCTTCCAATCATACAGAGCCCCTGGATATGCCATCTTCTGTCAAATCCGTTAACATCGGACCCTGGATTTATGAGAACCTTTGAATTTTATGTTTCGCAATCGCAAATTTATATAAATTAGAACATCCAATGGCTCAAACACCACCACATAAGGCCATTGCTTTTGTATTAATCAGCGGGTTACAGGGCTGGACCCTCATAAACAAAGTCGTGAAAATAAAACAAAATCGAAGGAGGCACAAACTAGAAACAAATAAAGCTAAGAATTACTACTGAAATCTTTCAACTCCCTCAGTTTACTCTCACAATGAGCTCCACCAATTTACACCTTCAAATTTAGAAAGGTTAAAGGTATGTGTGCTTAACCAGACATCATAAAGTCAACCATTGGTAGCCGAAGTGGTTTCAATGCGTTGAAATAAACTCCAAAAAGCCCTGAAGGTCCCAAGTTCGAATCGTAGTTAATTCCCAAAAAAAAAAAAAAAAAAAGAACTAAACAATGTAAAGTTTTAAAGGTGTCTCCCATTATTATTAAAGGCATTTTTTTTCTTCACAAATTTACCTCTAAAACTTACAGAGGCGCCTCTAAAACTTCCCGCGGACGTTTTAATAGGTGGAAGATATTTTACTAGGTCATCACTTTCGAGAAACATCCAATAATAAACACGTAAGAAGCTGAGGTGGAAAGTAGTTTCGAGATATCTCGAATTGGAAAACCGAGAAACATCTGGAAAACCGTAGATGATATTTCCAACCTATTCCAACTGCCCTTATAAAAAGCCCTAAAATTCATAATTCTGATGCATCGGAAAAATAAAAGACAAAAATCTAACTGGTTGTTTTTAAGCAAAAGAGGTTGTAAATTTCTGGGTTTTGTGGATTTGATTTGTTCTGATAACTGAGTTATTTGGATTGAGGAATTGCTTGGAAAGAGATTCACAACTAAAAAAAAACAAAACTTGTAAGTTATCATTTTCCCACTTCTTTAGCTCTTTCTTGTTTTCATTGATTGGGTTTTCATGGATTTCTTTTGCCGTAATTTAGGGTTTTATGTGGGATTGTGATTTTTATGTGTTTGATTTCACAGTTCTTACTGTTTTCTTGTTTCTGTTCTTCCTTTTACAGATTAGAA
Organism: Eschscholzia californica; assembly: GCF_041429995.1. Lineage (NCBI taxonomy): Eukaryota > Viridiplantae > Streptophyta > Magnoliopsida > Ranunculales > Papaveraceae > Eschscholzia > Eschscholzia californica. The sequence goes on along the minus strand of NW_028238461.1, from coordinate 41,036,846 downwards.
AAGATTATCATATATCTTACTTGATCAGCAATAAAAGGGGGTGAAAATTATGATTCCCGTTAACAGATTCATGGAGTATCCCCAATCATTTCATGGAACCCACATTCCTTACCCTTATCAAAATCATTACCCAAGTTGGGTTCCACCTCAAACTACTAAATCTCCTGGAATTCAAGAACCTTGGTTGAATGGTGGTGGTTATGGGATCCCAAATGTTGGAGAATGCCATGGTTGCTGCAACCATGGTTATCCTTCTTCTGGGTACTATAACTATAGGCCGCCGTACTCTCAACTCCCACCACCACCACCACCACCACCACATCCGTATTACCACCCTTCTCCGTATTCCCCATACCTTGATCTTCATCCTCTACAATATCTTCCTCCACATTACTTGACGGAGAAGCCGAAGTATGAGGCCACGCAGAGAAGCCATTGTTGTGGTTGTCCAAATCATACTTGCAGTGGCAAGGAAGATAAGGGTGTGAAGATTGAAGAACCAGAAGGTGAGAAAAATGGAAATGATTCATCAGGTTTCGCTGAGGAGAAAAACCCATATCCATTGTTATGGGTTCCACCTGAATATATGAAGAACAAATCAGCTAGCAAGCTCTCTGAATCAGACCCAACAGTTTTGAATGGGTGGTTTCCGTTTGATATGAAGAAGAACAATGAGGGAAGTAAAAGCTTGGATTCAGTGCCGAAGGTTTGGAACGGATGGTATCCACTTGATTTGGACAGTCTAAAATCTTCGAGGCACGATGCGCATACAGAAGGAAGACAAGATCAGAAAAAGGGCGAAGTTAGAGACGCCCCATGTCCTATTATCTGGATGCCTGTTTGTGATAAGCAAGAGGTTGAGAAAGGGAGTCCAGAGGAGAAAAATTTGGAAGGATTTGAAGTACCGAAAATGAAGTATAAGATCATCCCAGTGAATTTCCCTTATAATTGTAATGAGGAGGTTGAGGCAAAATCTGTAGAAGACACTCAAAGAAGGGTGGAGCCTAAGGTTAAAGAGAATGAGGTTGAAGAAAAGAGAATTCCTGTTAGAGAACTTCGAGAAATTGGAAAAAAGGAGCAATTGGATGATCACAAAAACTTGAAAGAGATTTTTGTGAAGAAGCTAGAAGAAGATGGAGATAACAGAAGTCCCCAAAAGGAGAATGTGGAAAAACGTCCTTCTTCTCCGGTGAAATCTAAATTACCTCCTGTATGTTTGAGGGTCGAACCCTTGTCTCGAAGGAAAACTAGGTCTCTCAGTCCTCCTTCCCTTAAGGAAAAAGTGACTAGGGAGAGGAACAATGATCCGAAGTTTGACAAGCAGAGGGAAGCAACTAGGAAAGAGCCTGTATGTAATGTGGTGCCAAAGTCGGATACGACGAAAGATGTTGAGAACCAAGGAAAGAAGATTTCCATGTTGGAGCCCCTACATAATGTGGAAACCAAATCTCAAAGGACAATTGATGTTGGAGATGGAGGTGAAAGGCTTGGTTCTCCGAATGAAAAACCTGTGGGGAATGTTAACACTAAGAATGCAGAAGACAAGACTGACTTGGAAAAGGAAACAATGAAAGCAGTAGACAAGGAAAAACAGAAGACGAAATACTCACCCAATGAAGCAGCAGTGAAGATTCAATCGACCTATCGTGGATATGAAGTGAGGAGGTGGGAACCTCTGAAGAAACTAAGGCAAATAGCCAAAGTAAGGGAGCAAGTGAACGAGGTGAGAAACCAGGTCTTGGCTCTCGAGTCCTCTGATATGCAGAAAAATGAGAGGCAAAGGGTGTTCATCAGTGAGACAATAATGAGTCTTTTGCTGCAACTAGACACTATTCAGGTATGTTTGAAATTAGATTATGCACATGTTCCATTCAGCATATACAATTCATGATTGTTCTCTGAATCTTGCTGTTACTAGATCTTGTTGAATGTAGTTTTTGGTAGAAGAAATATATTTAGACTAACTAACTAAGACTTGGGTATTGCCTCAGGGTCTGCATCCAAGCTTGAGAGAAGTCAGAAAATCAGTCGCAAGGGAGCTTGTCTGCCTACAGGAGCAGCTAGATGCATTGACTACCCAAAATGTCGAAGAACTGACATCAAAGAAGACGCACGAGGAGGTTAATGCCAAAGCTACCGCTGGGGATAACAATGAGGCTACTAATAGCAAGAGTGTGAAAGCAGCATCAAGTTCGGAGTCAGACTCAGGAAAGAATTTGTTATCTGGGTCAGAAGAAGAGCGCACACTCAATGTTATTAGTTCGAATGTTGGGGAAAATATGCACCAATCTGTTTCAGAAGCAGATTCCTTTACTCAACCTATCCTTGCATCTGAGGGGAAAGATGGAGATGGAAAGGAAATTTTGGAGAGATTGGCTGAAAATGCGACCTCCAAGTTGACATTGGAAGAGCAGTTCCTGTCACCATTGGACAAAAAAGACACCAACTCAAAAACCGGTGTTGAAGCTGGGTTCGAGAAAATATCTGATTCTTCTCAGGAGCCTGCAGACAATTCAGTTGAAGTCACAAACGAAGAATCAGACTCTTCTGGTGTAGCAGAGATCGACTTCTTGAAGCCTGAGCAACCCTATCTTGATGAAGAAAAGCCAAAGCCAGAGGAGCCCATGGTGCCATTGGCAGAAAAAGAACCCCAAGACTTTGCGAAGCTTGAGGAACCCCATCTTGATGAAGAAAATCCAAAACCAGAAGAGCCCATGGTGCCGTTGGTAGAAGAAGAATCCCAAGACAAACTGCATCAAGAAAAGAGAGACATAGAGCAACCTGCAGAAGAATATAAATCAAGTGCCTCTCTATCTGATGCAGACACTTTTGATGCCGTAGATGTTATATCTCCTGAATTTGTTGATTCTGCAGCAGAACCAAAGGAGGTAATGCAACAAATGAACATGATGAAAGAAGAGAAGAGTAACATAACTGAAGTTGAAGCTAAAGGTAAGGCAGATGGTGAAGATATGGAAACAGAGGAGGAAACAGATGCCAAAGATATGGAAGCAGAGGCAGGAACAAATAACAAAGATATGGCGCCAGTTGATATCATCAACAAGGCCACGGGGGATTCTTCCGAAGCTGTCAAAATAGAGCAGATTGGTGTTGCTGGACAAGAAAAACAAGAGGGAGTAGAAGCATCTTTAGGACCAGCTGCTAACGAACCTTCTTTAAGTGGGTCAGAAGAGGAAAAGAAACTGGTGAAAGAGAACGAGAAACTGAGGGAAATGCTAGAGAAGTTAATGAAAGCTGGTAACGAGCAGTTAACAGTGATATCAGGTTTAAATGGAAGAGTGAAAGATCTAGAGAAGAAGTTGATGAAGAAGCAAAAGCTGAGAATGAAAAGCAAAAGAACAACTGGTAGAACTAATTGTCCCAGAAGCAGTCAAAAGGGTGCCTGAAAATGTCATTATCTTAGCGCTTTTTCCGAATCTTGTGCTAGTCCAAATGCCCTTGTCTGTGTGTAATGTTTTGATATGGTTGTGAAGAAGTAGTTTTGTGTTCTAATGTCCAATGCATTGTTAAAACTATAATAAAATGGTTGTGCTTGAATAAGACTCCTTGTATTGTGAGCCTTTTGTTTTCTTTATGGGGTTTTCAAATATGTGGCTTAAACCCATATAATTTGGGATGAGTTCATTATATTTTTAACTTAAAGCCGGTGTACTTGGAAATAGGCATAGGACAGAACAGACGTATCTCTCGTTTCTCAATTGAACTCGTAGCAGTAACAACTGGATAGCCATTAAGCATAGTTCCTTTCACTACTTACACTTGAGAGTGACTTCATGCTGTTTATTTGTATATTTCCTATTCGCTTGCACTTTCACTTGCAGTTAGTTTTGAACTTGTTAAGCTTCTCTGCAGCTAGCTTTTCAGCTTGTACTAGACTTGTACGCAAACTGGGTTTGCAAATCTTAGAAACTGGATTGTAGAATGTAAATTGCAAACTCGATTTGCAGAATGTAAATTGCAAACTCGAATTGCAAAATGAAATTTCAGTTTGCAAAAACAAACTAATTTGGCAAGACTTATTCTTCTGTCAATTTCGCCATATACTCTTAATCGATTTGTTCATCAATTTGTCTTTGGAATTGAAAAAATGATCTGAAGCCTTGAAAATGAGACATACAACAAGCAAATATCAAAACCTCGACCTCATCTTCCATAGAGTTAGGATTTCATAACTTTGAATATGGTATTAGAGTTTACAACGTCCCTTTTCTTCGAGTAACAATGAGTGGATCCTTTCGGTGCCACCGATGATGAGGAATTAGTTCGAAAATCATAAAGTAGATTTAGGTCTCGAGATAAAGTACAAGTCAGGGAGAAAAATAAGAACACGAAGACGAGTTAGTGAAGAAGAATATGAGAAGAAGATAGACTGGCGGAGTTTAGAGAGAGCAAACATATATTTTATCATGAGAGTAATTTTGGGAAAAGCAAAATACAAAATGACCAAATTGATAATTAGAGATAATATTTTAATCTGAAATGCAATTATAAATGATATTATGACAAAATTTTAGTTAATGAAAAAGTCATTGTCTTTTTTTTTTTTTCCTGCTTATCATGTTTAATATTTTGACTCATTTAACTATTTTCTAATCAATTATTATGCCAAAATGCGACTTATCATCAATGCAGTCGAGCAATGCTCTAAATAACCAAACAAATGTACGTATCTTCGGAGTCAATCAACCCACATCCAAACAAAGTAGAAAGAAAGCCAATGATAACTAACACCAACAAAGAAGCAAATGACATTTCATACTTACTCGTCAAGTACATGGTAAGTAACACATTCACTCGATTAGATTTCGTAATTTCCTTCTCATTATCAATATAGAGTTGAAATGCTCCTAAACTCGAACAATGGTTTAGTTGCACAAGAAAGAGTTACAAATTGGATGTGGATAAGTGGATTCTATATTGGTTATAAGAAACTGTGTGACAATACTCAACTTGTGTAGTCAGAAAGATGAAGTATGAGAATCGCTGACTCTTCACTTTGAGGTCAGATGTTATTCAATCAGATGCATAACAAAAGATCAACGTTAGAGATATCAAACTTCTTCTAATCCACAGATGAAGCAAGATGATTAAACACCAAGAATCACTGGAACTTCTGCAACCAAAAAGAAGCAAAGATGATCAATATAAGAGAACCTTGAACATAAGAAACAGGGTAAAAAAGAAACGACATCAGAAAAGATCGTAAATCAAATGGCACTACACCATGACCAGTTTCATTCTGTGCTGGTCTTGGAGAAACTCATTCCTGTCACCATACCTGAAAAAGAAGAAACATTACTCCGAAATGGAAGCTTCTTGAAAAGATTCCAAATCTTTAGGTGACTGCGAAGAGAACTGTTGCACAACCAAAACCGAAGCCGTTGTTGGCATATCTGGTGAAGTTAACAAACTTCCTATTGGCCCTAGTTCCAAATTATCACTCCGTTCACTTAAAACTGGATCAACACCAGTTGGTACTCGACCCACTACGAATAGATTGCACCTATTAAACTCCTGAACAACTGCAACAATTTCTGCAGAATTTTTCGCCGATTTCTCATGGTACTGGATTGAAGCATTTGTTGGGATCTTAACTCGTAAATCAGCGATAGCTTCTTCATCAAGTGATCGACTTTCAGCATTTGATTCACTATTCATATCGATAACCGAAGCTCCTCCAACTGGTTCAAGGTTGATTGAAGTGTGAACCACTATCAAGTTTATACCAGGATGCTCAGTCATGCGGACAGCATATGCAAGTGCTTCACGGTCATCACGACCCCCAAAGAATATAACAACAATCAAAGAAGAGAAATCACTTGAGGTTACTTGGGTAGCCCCACCGAGGCCTCTGTCGACAAGGATTCCTACTGAGCATGGCGCATGTTGGAGCACCTTTTGGTTGACCAATCGAAATTCCGCACGTGTTGTCTCTAGTGCACCGTCTACCCTCTGCTGCTTGTGAAATGGGAGAATGATCATCGCCACTCCTTTTCTGTAAGCGCTAGTGCAGATATCCTCGTGCATATTTGACATTGCAGAGATGGATGTCATTGGTCTTATAGAGACATGGCTCAACTGCTCGAAAGCCTCGAAGGCGACAACAATTTGGTCAGAGTTCCTTCGCCCCTTGTTCCAGAAAGGTAATCCATTTTTTCGTGCCTTATGCACCATGAGAATTGCTGATGATCTCTCAGAGAGTTCCGTTAAGTGCAACGCGTAAACACATAGACCTTCTCTTCTGCCACTTCCACGAGAGGCTTCGATGAGATTTATCATTGTTGGTATATTCTTTGTACTGTGAAAGCATGTCAAAATCCTAAGTTGGGTACTTGTGTCTTGTCTCTCTATCGTTTTATTCTTGTAGTTAGCACTGTCCTCTCTTTTTGATGGTTTATATAAAACCATAACAATAGGTGTTGTGATGAAAGTAGTGAAGAGGGCCATCAAAACCATGATAGCGAAGGTTTGATCATTTAATACCTGCAACAAAAGAATGCGAATGCTAGAAGTTAAATTATATATCAACCACTAAGCAAGAAATGAGAAACGACCGGTAGATCGCACTTGGTCCATGTGGAGCATGACTTAAACGAAATTCTTACACAAATCAGAGCAATGCACTAATTACTAAAGACTTAAATGGAGATTCATTAGGAAAACAAGAGTATAATTTTAGTTTACCTTTCTATCTTTACCGATGTTGAGGACGATAAGCTCCACCAAACCTTTACTATTCATGAGGAAACCCAGAGTTAAAGACTCGCGCCAAGGAACTTTACAAGCACGAGAGACAATAACAGTACCGAATATTTTTCCAAAACAAGCTGTAATTATAACTAAAGCCAAGAGCCCCCAAGATTGAAGGCCTTCAATCGTGGCGACATTAGTTTTCAAACCACTTGAAACAAAGTACAATGGGAGGAACAGACCAGATACCAGATCCTCAACCTTTTCAACAAGAGCACCTGCAAATGGTCCTTCTTTCGGGACAAGAATTCCAATCACAAAAGCTCCAAAAAGAGCATGGATACCGATTGTGTCGGTAAGAAAACCAGCTGCTAGAACTGCAGCTAAGGTGGCACAGATATAAGTTTCATTAACAGGTTCGCCGTCCTCAGTTTGTCGGGCTATGCGTGAGAAGATTGGGCGGAAAATAAGAATAGCAGCTGCGACAAAACCACAACCACAGAATAGAACCCAAAGAGCAACGAAAGGGGAGTGGCCTGTGCCAGAAAGAGCAACGGCAAGAGCAAGTAGGATCCATGCAGCAACATCATTGACAGCAGCAGCAGACATGGCCATCTTACCGACATCCGTGGTAAGTAGCTTCAGCTCCGCTAGTATACGGGCAAGGACAGGGAATGCAGTAATAGAGAAGGCTACACCCATGAAGATTAGAAATGGAGGCCCATCAACACCTTTAGATATAGTACTTCGCAGGACAAATGATGACCCAATTCCTAAAGCAAATGGTACTGTAATCCCAGCAACGGCGATAGCGAGGATCTTTTTCCCTGTACGAGAGAGGGACTTTGGATCCATTTCTATGCCAACCAGGAAGAGAAAGAAGATGAGACCGATATTCGCAAGTGTGTCAAGCACTGTAAGACTTCGGGCAGGAAAAACAGCATCTAGGTACACCTTACTACGACCGAGAACTGATGGCCCGAGCAATATTCCTCCCTGCCAGATGAGGAGTAAAAGAAACTTAAACGACATTTCTCTGATTATTACTCAACACTTCTAACTCTGTTTACTTGACCAATTGAAGCACATAAGCTACAGACCTTAGTGACTTTGTAGAAGAAAAATGTATCGAAGTGATCTCAAAAAAAAAAATTAGAGTAGATATGTACTTACAACGACCTCAGCAATCACACGAGGTTGTTTGAGTGGCTTTAGAAGAAGAGCAAGAGTACGAGTGAGAACAAGCACTAAGCATATTTGCAATATGATAAGAGGAAGAGCATAATGTAGAGGATTATCCCCTTGAAAGACTCCATTTGACGTCGCTTTCATTGGAGGTGGACAAACATTTTGCGTGATATTTGTAGCCATCCCGGCAAAACAAGCACCTCAGCTAGCAGCAAGACTTCACCTCTAAATAACTGAAAAGGATTAACAATAATTTGACTTTTAAAACATACAACTACATGATGATTTCAGTGAAGAATTTAAGGGTAGTTTGGCTTTTTCTAACTTTTTCGTCAGGTCTGATAAAAGAATTCTAGGATAATAAAGATTTAAGCTGTTGGAATGCTTTTAAAATTCAGATAAAGTAAATTCATATCTCAAGTGCATAAAAAACAAACACCTCCTGACAAAATAGAAGATTTTAAAACACTTTTTCAGAAGTGGGATCAAAATTTAGTGACCAAAAAAATCCAAAACTGTATTAGTGACAAAACCAAATAGGTTTTCTTAGACTCTCAAAAGTTCTCAATCAAAACCCAATGGGAATTCTACTTTCCCCACATGACAAAACAAATGGGTTTTCTTGTAAACACTTCATTATTCTTACACTTCATTTACACTTCCCGACTTCCCAACATGCCATACAAAGATGGCCTAAGTTTATTAAGGATGATCTAAATGATAAAGAAGATGGTTTTCCTAAAAAGGAGTAAGCATTTGGAATGTTTCACCATTTTGACTTACTCCATCAACTTCAAATAAAGTGAAAGGAAAACTTCATCGAACAACGACGACAAAAAGTTTTCGTCCCAACATCCATCCCATAAGCTCATTAAAACCTTGATGTCACATTATGGTGGTAGGGTTCAAATCTCATCTATCCATCCATGTAAGTCTATATGGGAGTATGGGACCATTTATTTAAAATTGTGACGAAAAGTGAGGTTTTCAAGCATACAAATAACAAAAAAAAATTAACCAATTTATATTATCAATGAATTACAAACCCTATAAATATCAAAGAAACAAAAAGGGGAAAAACTTGTGAGTAAAAAACAAGAAAAGTAATCTCAATCCATATATTATACTTATATTTTATCAGTATCATCAAAACTGAAGAAAAATTAAGCACACAAAGAGAGAAAAAGGGTTACCTAAACTTTCTTGTGGGGATGAAGAAACCCAATTAGTAAGATTCTGCTAATGAATACATCAATGAATCCTGAAACATTTAATCACTACCACAAATTAAAACTACCATTCTCAATCAAAACCTAAAAACTAGAGAGAGAGAGAGAGAAAGAGAATGTTACCTAAAATCTGTTCAAGAAATCCAAGAAGAAGAATAGATGAATTCTTTCTTACAAGTTGGAGCTCATTTAAATGAGAAAAAAAAAATACTCTTGTTTTTCGAAAAATAGAAGGTGTATAAATTCTTGTTAGAAAAAAAAAACAAGATCTGGATTGAAATAGTGGGAATCACATTTTGATTTTATAAAGACTTTATCTAATAATTTTTTTTCTAAATTTGAGAATCCACCCGTAACTTTAGGGTTTTTGATTTATCAAACAGCTCAAAAGGGAAGTCAAATTTATCAGAAAAAACTCATCAACCATCCACGTCTCTCTGTTACTACCCAATAAATTACAACTGCTTCTTCTTCAGGAAAATTACTTAACAGCTCGAATGATTACCGGAATCTATTCCCGAAATATCTTGTACCGTTGATTTTAATGTTTTTGGGTGATTATATACTGATTGACGTGAGGTTCGAGGTTTTAGGATTTAGGTCGATTGTTTCGGGTGATGCTGTATTTTAGCCTTCCCATTTTGCATTACTTGGTTAATAAATTCTTGTTGCTTGGTTTAACTACCCATCTTTATTTACTTTTAAAAGTATTTAGTATTCTCTTGTTAAATACTCTCTTCCTCCCCGTCTCCTTTTGTTTGATTGTTATTCTTTTTTTGGATGTCTCGAAATGTTTGTTCACTTCCTTTTATAATATTCTTTTTATTAAAATGATAAAACTTTCAAAACTATCCTTTTATTTGAATATCAATCAAAGGTTTAAATTAGTTCTACACTTATACCAATGTATTTAATGAAATACTCTATATTAAATGAGGGTAATTTAGGAAAGGTCTTTGTATTTGTCAACAGTAAATAGCATTCCTTAATAAGTTGAATTCCCAAGACTACAAACAAAATGGGACGCTGGGAGTACTACAATGTCTAATGAAATTGTAAATATTTTGTTTATGATTCGAGCTCTATTATAGAAAAATTACAAGCAGATTAGCAAAGCTGATAAAAGAGTCGATCTTTATTATATACGAAATTACACAACTTCAAAAAGAAGAAATCAAAGAATGCAAACAACATTGCCTTACAGAAAGTCGCTTCGACCATAAGAGAAAAAAGTAGAGAAGAAGATGCAAAGAGCTCTTGCCATCGAAGGATCAGATAAGCCAGTTATCTGGAATGATCGCAACATCGTAGGGATATCGATTTTCATCAGTAGGTCCTTCAACAATACAAAATCTTCTTGCATCTCTCGCTTTGCTTCATGTATATTAAGGGCATGCCTATGTGAAGAAACTTGGCAGTAGGCGTAAAAGGGTCGAATTCAAGACCCATGAACTTCCACAAACAGAAACAAAATCCACCTTCTAGAATCTAAAAGTAAATTCTCGTATAAACCATAAAAGTCATTTAAACAAGATCAAGATAGGTTATTTTGAACTAAAGAGAAGCCAGTGAATTTTTCATGAAAAACATATAAGAAACTTCGAAATTCGATTACTTGAAAATAAAGTTTGGCAAAAATATGAAAAGGAGGGAACCAGGAACACAAAGCTCAAAAGAAGCAGAGGGGTTAGGAGAGGTAAAGTGGATGTCATAAATTAAACAATGAAATGAACCACCATATTTCAAGAACGGGAACAATGAATGATTAAGCTTAGTGTGATAATTTCTCAAAAAAAAAAAAAATAGTGTGAGAAATGTTGCATTGAGAAGGTACAATATCCGAATGATGACATTGCATGCAGGGTTTCTCCAAAGCAAAATATTTGACTGGCATGATTAACCCTGGCAAGTTCAGAAGTATCGAACTAGCGGTAAAATTCTTTTACTCATGAGCATATCCTCGTTTTGCTAAAGAGTGGGAGACTCGTGATAAGCCAAATATTGGACAACTCTAACCAGTCAAAAAGTCAACAAATTGACATGGCTCGACACATAAGGCTTTGCATGCACACGAGCAAACCTTTGATAGAACTAACCGATAGGTGGACCCACCTGAACTCAATTCTAACCATATAGATTATTTGGCTTGTCTGTTTGAGGCTCGTACGAACCTAAAGTTCCATCATAACATGAAGCCAATCAGAAATAAGCCTGTCAATGGATATCCGAATATTCGACATCCGATCCTCATTCGTATTCGAATTTACAAAAATATCCGAAATTTCAGATTCGGATATTCCTTATCGGATATCTGCTTATCGGATATGGATACACTCATATTCGATTCGATAAATATCCGTATCCGATAAGTAATATAAAAAATTAATAAAAATTTAAATTTATTCATAATAATATATAAAATGTATGGTTGAGATTTATTGTTTAGATCTAATGGTTAAAAATTTAAAGAAATTTTTTGAAATTTTGTTAAAGTTTCGGATATCGTTAATATTATCGAATTCGGATTCAGATATTGATTTCTAATATCCGTCAGATAATTATCGGATTCAGATGTTCGGATAGCTTATCGGATTCGGATATGGATATGCCTATATCCAATCCGATAAGCTACCATTTACAGGCCTAATCAGAAAGGTGACCCAATTAAGCATTGTCACCTGAGTCTTGCTCTCACCAGGGAGGCGGAGTAAAGAGGTATGAAAAAGTAAGCTCGCCAGCTTGAGCTCTACTCTGCCCAAGAAAATGAAGTTATGCGAAAGACCAGATAGTGTCATAGATCTACTTTCCATATACAAGTCGTTTGTCAAAAGATACGTTCATGTTGGAAGTTATGATCATAATCAAAGATTATCTTCTGGCGGTCATGCCACATGACTATCATCAAACTAGTGTCTACCACTGCAAAGTCATTTATCACCGTCATCCAAACCTATATAAAATTACAAGTTTTCCCTTATATTAGATGTGTGTCTTTATTACTCTATTTTTAAGTTTCTTTTTAATATTTGTGACGAATAATCTGAAATTTATTTTTTTCTGTACCCTAATACCCCAAAACAGACTTTGAACAAGAAAAATTTAGCTTTTCCCAGGCACCCCCAAAATCTACTAATGTTTAACATAGATTACTTAAATGCCACGACAAGAAATACCCATAGACTCCCGAGCTCGACAATATTTCAACCTCTAATTGTGACGCAAATTAAGTGGACCAATAATCAATTTGTTGAACAATACGGTCTTTTCCATAGATTACTCAATATGCCCTGACTAGTGATGGGCCTAAAAAGTTTCCTAAATAGGTCTACACCCGCAAGTGCACGGGTGTCAAGTTGTAAATTCCGGTAAGACCGGTTCGTTCCTCAGAGACTAAGTCAAACTCAAATTCTAATTTTAAAACTATTATGACTTCAAAAAGTGGTTTGATTGGTAATATGATTCAAATAAAAAATTAGCAAGTAAACTTTAAATAACACTTAAGTTGATATTTAGAAAAGGGGAACCTAGGGTTTTCGAATCCGTCCAAGTGACAATCCTAAAGATGATGTATTTGCCTTAGTCAACTAAGTACTTTGTTTTACTCAGATTCTATAACATGAACGCTCTAAAATCCGGAAAGTGTCATCGTAAAAAGCAATAAAGTTTTTTTAAAATACACTAAGATTTTAATCTAAACATTAATTGACTTGCATATAAATCAAAACGATAACATTCTCATTATGAACTTCATCTAAAACCCTAGATAGACAAGATTTAGCTACACATGCTGGAAGAGATAAACATTTAAATTTATATAAGTAAAAGAGTAAAGAAACTTAACTTTTCTGTTTTTTCAAACCAAACAGGGCCTTAGGGAAGTGATTTCCTTATGTTTTTCCCAGAATTCTGCCAAACGCACCCTCGGAGAAAACGATTTTCTCGTCTTCCCGGAAATGGATTCTCTGTGGGAAAATTATTTTCTCATGTTCTCCAACTCTTTTTCTCTCTTTAACTTTCTGTAATATCTCTCTCTGTCTGAGATAATCCTTCTTTTCTCTCTCTTTTTCTCTGTAATCTCTCTCTCTCTCACAAAGAAAGAGAATATAAAAAGAAAAATCGAAAACAAGTGATGAAGTGGATTATTTATTTTCAAAACCGAGTCTCTCAGTTCTGTTTCTCTTTCTCTCTCCAATATCTCTCACTCTACTGTAATCTCCCTCTCTCTCACAAAGAAGGAGATAACAAAGACAAAATAAAAAAAGAAAATACAATGGAATCAAATAAAACTCTTTTTTGTTTTCTAAAAATCTCCTCTCTTGTTTCCTCCTAAAAACGTGATAATCACAACTCTTTTTCTCCTTCTGTTATATAGGCTCGAACCCAGCAAATCTCGGCCAAAACGAACTCTGATTTCTTCCTCAATCTTCTCCCAAATCCGAACCACCCTCTCTGTTATTATTGTCTCGGTTCTTCCTCTCTCTAAATACACCCAAAATCTAATCTTCTTTTCTCTCTATCCATCCAACCGAATCCTCCTTCTTCATTAACCAAGAGCTTTCTCTCTCTAGGATCCTAACCAACAATCTTCTTCAATCCCTCTCTCTCGGGTCTCTCTAAAACTGTTTTATAGGAGAGAAAAATCTCTCTCTTTCTCTAAGGTTTATCAATAGAGATAAGAGAGAGAGAGAGAGAATATGATTCCACGTAATATGAGAACTAACCAGTTGCCGTTAATTGCCATTAGGAGCTGATGGTGTATGCTGCGGGACACCAAACGATGATCAGACGCATTCCCAGGTAATGCCACGTGCACGGGTAGAACCCAAGCCGTTTGATGCTCGCTGTTGGATGGTAGTCTTCTGGTCGCGGCTATACTGGATCTTTCATTCCAGTGGACCCTGGGGTACACATGCAATGCCCGAGTGCAGCACTCAGATGAAGAAATCGCGACTCTGATCAGTGCCACGTGTCTATGGGCGTCCTTTGTTTTACTTTGGTCAACGTACTTTGACCAAACTTTGACTTGGGCTATCTTGCTCATCCGGGCTCCGATTTGACTTCCGCTTTCGCCATTGGGTTCGTCTTGGGCTCTACTCCTCATCCGAATACAGAGGTGGACAAATCACCAGACTCAATAAATGACCAAAATGCTCCTCGTGCGTCTTTCTCCTGTTTTTATCCGTTTTCACACTGAACTCCATAAAAGACACCTTAGAAAGAAAATCAAACAAATCATCAGAGTAACCGCTCGAACTGGACTAACTAACCCGAGTTAAGAGATTCAGATGGGACATTTTCATGTCTCATCAAACATCCCCAAACTTAGATTTTGCTAGTCCTCGAGCAAAACAGATAAATAAAACTAATCCCATTTCACCACTTTCGTAGGGAATCACGATTGCACTTAGCATGTGCAACAAGCCGTTAAACCTCTAGGTTACCCAAGAGGACGAGTTTTGTCTCGTGAGGCTTTGCAGTGAATATACCCGCAAAATTCAAAAATTAAAAAATGCAAAAGGGTCTAAATATGATGTGGACTAAAAATGTTCATCCGGTAGATTTTCGAAAGTTAATAGAAATGAAATCCAAGTCAATCAAACCATACAAACGCTAAAAATCTTTTCACTAGTAATCAAGACTCGAAGTGCACGTGACCAGCCAATATGAGTATCATTTCGGTTCTGTAAAGACAAGACCTTGATTACTGTCTCGATACATTTCGCCTCGACTACTGCCTCACGGTCATACACTCAAAAATCAAAGTCACTCAAGAATGGTTCACTCTATGTGTTAGTATGAATATGGAGGAAAACTCAACACATGAAAAAGACGGACTAAAATTTTGTGGACGACTGATCTCAAAGAAGGAAGCAACCACTAATACGGGATGGGGAAGCTAACCAACTCTTCTCACCTAATCTACTATCTAACAATGCTTCATAGAGGTCGATAGACACTAATGATGATGTGACTAGAACTCCTGAGAACTCAACGTCTTCAATTCTTCAAGAACTACTTCAAGGGATCAACTCTCAAACAAAACTACACAAACACTTTTTTCTTTCATTTTTCTTTCTCTTTTTTTTTGCTACTGACTCTGGTAATAAAACTCAAAATACATAACATACTTTCTTCATTATTCTTTCCTTGGGTAAAATTCTATTCACTTTGCTTCATGCCTTATTCTCAAGGTTCTAAATGATGAGTTTCTATCTTCCTATAGTTGACACTGTTTTCAAGTTTCTCAGACTACAAGAGTAAAGTTCGCTTCCTGATGACATCCCTAGTGGTTGTAAAATTTGAACTCAAGAGATCAACTGGGTTCTAATGAATATTGCGAGGTTGAGTAGCTCTTCATTCTACTCAGAATTAGCTCAGAAGAGATCACTCAAAACAAAAAGAAAGGCTCAGAATCTCACATGGGTTAAGTCTCATCTAATGATCAATTAAGTTCTCTTAGAAAAGTCTACTCTTCACCTATCTAATACTCACATGGCTAGTGCACAGACAACTTCAAGACTCGAAATTCGTGGAAAAACCTTTAGCAAAAGCATAGTATAACCAACTAGACTCTATAACTATTAACAAGCAAAAACAACTAGACTCACGTTTCCAATCCAAAAATTAAAAATTTTGAACCCTTTTGAATTTTTGAAATAAGGACTAAAAATTCAATCCCCCATCCTCAAACTTAAACCGAACATTGTCCTCAATGTTCTGAAGACTATGCAAAATAACAGGATTAGGGAAAGATGTTACCAGATTCAGAAGTCCTATGCATGGGTTGCCTCCCAGAAAGCGCTAAGTTTAACGTCTCCGGCCAGACGAAACTGATCATAGCGGATCAGTTTGGATAGACAGGATCTTTGATAGGAACGTCCTCTGTATCAGTCAACATCTCTAAAAATGGTTTTAGCCGTTGTCCATTCACTTTGGACACACTACCATTTCTGTCTTCAATGTCGACCGCACCATAAGGATACACAAACTTGACCGTGAAAGGCCCTGACCATCTAGAACGGAGTTTACCAGGAAATAAATGCAAACGTGTGTTATATAATAAAACTTTCTAACCTGGTGAAAATGTTTTTCTTAAAATAATTTTATCATGCAACATTTTCATCTTATGTTTATATAACCTAGCACTCTCATATGCATCATTTCTCAACTCCTCCAACTCACTGAGTTGCAACTTTCTCTCTCTACCCGCTTTGTCAAGCGAAAAATTCAATTGCTTGATAGCCCAATATGCTCTATATATGCTCTAACTCAACGGGTAAGTGGCATGCTCTGCCATACACTAGTCTATATGGAGACATTCCAATAGGAGTCTTAAATGTTGTACGGTAAGCCCATAGTGCATCGGTTAGTCGTAAAGACCAATCCTTCCTATTGGTGTTAACCGTTTTCTTTAGAATGCGTTTAATCTCCATATTCGACACCTCGACTTGACCACTAGTCTGTGGATGATATGGGGTAGACACTTATGGGTAATACCATATTTACTCAAACTGCCTATTTCAAAAGTGTGCGCCCCCGTCACTAATAATTGCCCGCGGTGTACCAAAACGTGAGAGTATGTTTTCCTTCAAGAAAGTGATCACAACTTTGTGATCATTCGTTTTGCAAGCAACCGCCTCTATCCACTTAGACACATAGTCAACTGCAACTAGGATGTACAGATTTTCAAATGAATTTGGGAAGGGACCCATGAAATCGATGCCCCACACATCGAAGACCTCAACTACCAAAATAGGATTAAGGGGCATCATGTTCCTACGTGAAATGCTTCCCAACTTTTGGCATCGTTCACATGCCAAACAATATACATGGGTATCCTTAAATATAGACGGCCAGTAAAAACCACATTGTAGAATTTTGGCAGCCGTCTTTTTACTACTAAAATGCCCTCCACATGCATGATCATGACAAAAGGAAATGATTTTCGATTGTTCCTCATCAGGAACACATCTCCTAATGATCTGGTCGGGACAATACTTGAATAAGTATGGGTCGTCCCAGAAGAACCATTTTACCTTGGATAAAAATTTATCACGATCTTGCTTGGTCCAGTGTTTGGGTATTTGACCAGTAGCAAGATAGTTACTATATCAGCAAACCAAGGTAATCGGGAGACACTAAAGAGTTGCTCATCGGGAAAGCTCTCTCTCATGGGTAACTTGTCTTTTACAGACTCGACTACAAGCCTAGACAAGTGGTCTGCCACTAAATTTTCGGAACCCTTTTTGTCCCGAATCTCTATGTCAAATTCCTGTAGCAGTAGTATCCATCTAATCAGCCTAGGTTTTGCATCCTTTTTAGAAAGGAGATATTTTTAATGCAACATGATGAGAGAATATAATGAGCTTAGACCCAACGAGATATGATGTGAACTTCTCTAAGGCATACACTACAACTAACAACTCTTTTTCAGTCGTAGAGTAGTTTAGCTGTGCATCGTTCAACGTCTTACTGGCATAGTATATAACGTGAAGAAGTTTATTCTCACGTTGACCTAACACGACTCCAATGGCATAATCAGATGCATCGCACATGATCTCAAATGGAGTACTCCAGTTGGGAGGTTGGACAATAGGGTGGAAGTAAGCATAAGTTTAAGTTTTTCAAAGGCTTCTAAGCAAGGACCATCAAAGACAAATTTGTTCTCTTTTGCCACAAGATTACAAAGAGGTCTAGATATCTTGCTGAAATCTTTGATAAACCGTCGATAAAATCAAGCATGTCCTAAGAACGATCGAATATCTTTGACCGTTTTAGGGACTGGGAGGCTTTTTATCAACTCAACTTTTGTTTTATCTACTTTAATGCCCTTTTCATAAATGACATGCCCTAAGACTATTCCTAAGCGAACCATAAAGTGACATTTCTCCCAATTAAGAACTAAGTTTTTCTCTTTGCATCGAACCAACACGAGTGTGAGGTGATGCAGACCCTGATCGAATGATGAGCCAAAGACTGAAAAATCATCCATAAAGACTTCGAGAAACCTCTCTACCATATCTGAAAATATGCTCATCATACATCGTTGAAAAGTGGCGGGTGCATTACACAACCCAAAAGGCATCCGTCGATAAGCATAAGTTCCAAATGGACAGGTAAAAGTGGTTTTCTCTTGGTCTTCAGGGGCTATTGGGATCTTATTATAGCCAGAATAGCCATCTAAGAAACAGTAGTAGTTATGCCCAGCTAGTCTCTCTAGCATCTGATCAATGAAAGGAAGAGGAAAATGGTCTTTCCTCGTGACCGTGTTTAATTTCCTATAGTCAACACAAACACGCCACCCAGTGGTCATTCTGGTGGGTATTAACTCATTAGACTCGTTCTTGACTACAGTAATGCCTGATTTCTTGGGTACAGTTTGAACAGGACTGACCCAAGTACTATCTGAAATAGGGTATATAATACCCGCACCTAATAATTTCAGGACTTCAGCTCTAACAACCTCCTTCATGTGAGGGTTAAGTCTACGTTGCATTTCCATTGACGGTGTAGCATCTTCCTCTAGGTAGATATGGTGCATGCAAACAGAAGGACTTATACCCTTTAAATCAGCTATTGACCACCCTAAGGCCTCTTTGTGGTTTCTAAGGACATCTAGCAGTCTACTCTTCTGTTCTTTTTCTAACTCAGAAGCAATAATGACAGGGAGAGTTTCAGATGGGCCTAGAAACGAATATTTTAAGTTATCAGGCAAGGGTTTCAATTCTAAGGAAGGTGGTTTTTCTGTGGATGGAGACAACTCTGGGATAGAAGGACCACTGGACTCATTGGTAGATGATAGTTGATTTGTCTCTAAAGTTGGCAAGTCAATTGGCTCAGACAAAATGAGGGGTTCAACTTTCGCTTTCCACTTATCAATATCCAGTAATGGGGTAGAATCCAGTAAAGCATTTACCTCATGATACTTCCCTCCTCATCAAAGTCTAAGCCAAAATGAGCCAACAATGTTTCTAAAGGATCGTCGGATAAAGTCTTAGGTAAAGAATCCTGAACGAACATATCTAGCAGATTCAACTCGCTAAAATCATCAACATCATCTGGGAAAAGTCCAGCTTTATAGATGTTCATCTCTACAGTCATGTTTCCAAAAGACAATCTTAAGAGTCCACTCCTACAGTATATGACAGCATCAGATGTAGCTAAGAATGGTCGTCCTAAAATGACGAGAATTTGACTTTGGGTATCACGAACTGGTTCGGTATCCAAGATGATGAAATCTACAGGAAAGATGAATTCACCAACTTTTATCAAAACATCTTCCACTATTCCACGTGGTCGCCTAATAGACCGATTCGCCAACTAGAGAACTACAGAAGTGGGTTTTATTTCTCCTAAACCTAACTGTAAGTACACCGAGTAAGGAAGAAGGTTAACACTAGCACCTAGATCTAACAATGCTAGTTCGATCTCATGTTCCTCTATGGTGCATGGTAATTTAGGACTTCTTGGGTCTTTGTACTTAGATGGAAGGGTTTGTTGGATAATAGAGCTCTCATGATTAGTCAAGAAGACTTTTTTATGCACGTTCATCTTACGCTTTCTAGTACATATGTCTTTAAGGAACTTAGCGTAAGCTGGGATCTGTTTAATAGCATCTAATAATGGAATGTTAATACTAACCTGTTTGAACATTTCCATTATCTCCTCAAACTGAGACTTCTTCTTAGGTTCTACCAAACGCTGAGGATAAGGGGCTCTAGGAACATATGACTCAGGCACAATGGGTAGGTTTTCAGACTCAGGAGCCTTCACAGGCTCTTTACTAGGGGTACTAGTTGGTAAGGTTGGTGGTTTAGAGTTTGGTTCACTATCTTCGGGAACTTCTACCTTATTGTCAATTACCCTACCACTTCTAAGGGTGGTTACTGCATTGGCCTGGTCCATCGACATTTTACCCTTCGGATTTGGCTCTGGTTGACTAGGAAATATACCCTGTTCTCTCTGCCTAAGGGCTTCTGTAAGTTGACCTACCTCGGTTCTTAGACTAGATATAGTCTGGTTGGTCTGTTGTGCAAACTCCATTTGGGCCGTAGCTAGCTGCTTCATGGTTTCCTCTAAAGACTCCTTGTTCTGAGAAGGATATTGGGTACTAGATTGACTCTGATTTTGAGCATAAGGATTCCTAGGAGCATTAAACCCAGGAGGGTTCATTGAACTACTAATCTGACCCTGACCCTTTCAAGTTTTTTGCTTCCAAACATACCCGTGTATAAAAAGATATCTAGAAATTCTAGATATCCATAGTTTACCCTAGGGGTGGGAATCGGTCCGAACCGGTCGATACCAGACTCTAACTTCATTGAACCGGTCGACTCAGACATAAACTGTTGGTGACCACCTATTTACTCGGGCGGACTCGGACGGTCACTCTCAAGAATTCTTTGTCCATTGACCGTCCAGGACCGTTTATTTTACCGGTCAAGTCGGACACCAGACGGTCTCGGTCTGGACTTTCTATTAAATTTACTTAATTCAGAACTTTATTTTTATTACCACAAACAAAATTACTTACAAATGAAGATGTTTAGCCAAGAAATCAAAAGTAAATATAAAAAAGAAAAAACACAATTGATCATCATTTGACAAGATATAATTAAGCCATGCACTAATGTTTGGTCTTCCAGAAGACTATATGACTATAGCCAACGATCATCATATATTCATATGTCTATAAAATTCAACAGACAACTTCTAAAAATGGGGACAGTTTAGTCGGTCAACCTATTCGGTCACTCGTACCGGTCGGTTAGCGGTCGGTCCTTCGACATAGAATTTTGACCGTGACCGTCCGCCAATTCTTTCGAGCCGGTCGGACACTGACCGTTATGACCATCGGGTGTCCATGGACACTTTTTATCTCGGTCGAACGGGTCGGATAACGGTCTTCCGGATCTTTTTCCCACCCCTAGTTTACCCCCAAAACCAGATTTCTTCTTCTTTCTCCTCAACCAAACCTAACCCTTGCCATCTTCTTCTTCCCTCATAAGATCTCTTCACAAGAGCAAGCGAAAACCACTCATCTCTCTCTCATTACAGTCGAACTAGAGCTACAATCTTTTTCCTTCTTGCATCATTATCAACTACCCAGGTTTTGTTCACACTAGAGGGCCTAAAATTCTCTCCCTCTCTCTCTTAAGTCAAATTTTGGAATTATTGCAGTCGATTTTGTAATCTCTTCCTCCAACAGGTATTTTCATTGACTTCAATGTTATTATTGCACGATTATGTTTCTAATTTGGTATGATGAAATATCAATTTAGGGTTTTGATTTGGACATAAACTTTTAGGTTTTTTTAAATGAACATGAATCACCAATTTGAGGCTTTCATATTCGGTGTGATGAACCTAATTGTTTTACTGAACATGAATCATCAATTTGAGGTATGATGAAAACAAAAGCCAAAGGATTTTTAGCTCGAAATGTGATATAGCCAGAGAGTTTTCATTAGGGTTTATGTATACGAATTAGGCTTTATCTTCTATTCGAATTAGATTCATTTCTATCTTATTTGAATATTCTTAGAACTTTCTTTATTTGCTGCATAAAATGATTAAATCAAATGAAATTCAAAAGGTTTGATATTCTCTCGTATTATCACCTCCAATCCTTACTCCATGAACATCAAACTGATGAATGCATTTAGTGCTAACATGATTAATTGTTGTCTTTTAATCTTTGTTTCAAGTTGATTGAATTAAGTTTTTTCATGGTGGATTATAGTATCTCGTTAAATCTGTGTTAACATATGTGTTGTGATAGATAATATTCCCTCTGGACTGAGGCATTTGCATCTGTGAGAATAGTCCCACATGGGAGAATGGGTAACTAGCAACCAAGAATATAAAGTATAGGTCCTCTCCACTCATTGCCAATTGGTTTTGAGTTGGATGGCCACAAACTTAACATGGTATCAGAGCTAGGCCCACACGTGATAGGCTTAAAAGCCACACGTGCTCCACGTCACCCGTAAAGAAAAAAAAAACACGTGTTAGGCTCAAAGAACGCCACACGTGAGGGGGCGTGTGAGAATAGTCCCACATGGGAGAATGGGTAACTAGCAACCAAGAATATAAAGTATAGGTCCTCTCCACTCATTGCCAATTGGTTTTGAGTTGGATGGCCACAAACTTAACAGCATCCAATATGAAATCGTTTACTATGTGGGTATGGTACTTCTCATTTGTCCAGTTTAAGTCTATATTTTGAAGTCATGCTAAGATCATTTTGGTCAAACAGGAGAGGTTACTTCTGTTGAGAGTTTTCTTATGAGCAAATTGCATAGTCAAACTTGCTGGACATAATGACTACATCTAGTTAGCAATTTACATCAATTTTCCATATTAGACTTTCTAATATAATTGCCATGCATCTTGAAAGACACAGTTGTGGTTAACCCTAGATAACTTATTGTTTATTTTACTATCTGTGTATTTATGTATTTTGTATTTTATTAAATCATTTCGTGTTGTCTATATTTGGTTTACTCAGCATGAGCATATCTTATGTTCTATTTTCTGAAAAATTCGCTCATCATAGTTATTCAAAGCTTAAATACATGGGCGTGTCTATAATCTTGTGTTGGTGGAACTGTATACCAGACAGCGTGTGCATTTTTTTTCGTCGATATGTAAAAAGAGATGACTATATTGTAACATCAAGAGCCTTGTGTTAGTAGCAATTGAGCCTTTTATTGTTTAGACTAAACCATGACTTGGTAGTTTATATGTAAATTTTCAGATTTGCCACGTGAGCCTTTCAATACCTTCATCTGTCCGTGATGAGCTCAATGTGCGTGAAACTGGAGATCACAACTACACAACAGTTCGGGTCAACTCATGAAGATTGCTGTTAGGATCATGTCCTCGAATTAACCGTGTACAATTAGTTACTGAGTCTTGCTATTGTTGTATAGTAGTTGGGAGTCATTTTAATGTTTTTGTTCTCTCGTTAAATTGTTATATTAATACTTGTTTTTGTAATTACACAAGATATGAGTAGTTGTATCATAACATTGTAAATTTTTTACTTTCTATTTTAATAATACTTGTTTTTGTTATCTAATTAGATTGTAAGGTACTATTTTCAATAAGTAGAACATGGAATTGAAAGTGTTATCAAATACTTTGTGGTGCTTTCTCAAAAAAAAAAAAAAAAAAACTTTGTGGTGCTCATGTAAATTTAGGTTATTCATGAGTAATAAGAACAAAAATGGGTCATACTTTGTGGGCGTAGCTAAAGTCTGTCTATTTTGTAGGGCCAGTAAAATGGTTTATATCGGTGGCTTCGTGTCGAATCTCTTCAAGGGAGTTCGACTGGAGTTGATATCGGTGGCTTCATGTCGAACTCCCTTGAAGGGATCGACACGAACCCATCGATTTGGTGTTTGATGAAATTCCTAAGAGAGTGGATATCGACGCATTTAAGAGAAAATATGGATCTTTTTTTTGGGAGATTTTATAGGCAATGCTCAAAGTTGTTATAGGCAATCTCGCTAAAGACAATCTCTAATTTAGTTAAAGGCAATGTGGATTGAAGAGGCAATGCCTATTAACGAGTTGTCGGACGGAAATACATCAAGGTGCCAACCGATAATTCCGGCCAGCGATCTTGAAGAAACAAATTTCTCTCCTATTCTTCTTCCTTCTTCTCTTTACCCTTTCTCTCACGTGTTTCCTCTCGAAACCAGACCTTCAAGTCTGGTTTCTGGTTTCCATTTTGTGGTTCAGATTGATTACCGTATTGGAAGGAAGCATTAGGAGTCATCAAACCACCATGGGTGCTATGACAGTGGGTGTTGTCGAGATTATCAGAAAGAATACCACTTGCGGTTGATCTCCCACATAGATCTCTCTGACCTGAACCTGGTGTGACAGAGATCTCAACGGAATCAATCGATTTACGGATATTACTTGGAGTCTGACATACAGGAGACCGGAACCCATGATCACCCATAGCAAGACGCTTTGCTGATGATGCAAATCCACTATCTTTAGACTCTGTTGATTTTCGTTTTAGTGGCAAAAGTAGTGGAGTTTCAAACCAGATCTGCGTTCTGGTTTGAAAGCATACCTCGCAACAGAGGTGGGAGAGGGGGTAAAAAGGAAGGAGAGAGAAGGAAGAATAAGAGAGATTTTTTTTTAAAGTTAAGGTTGCCTACCGGAAATCGTCGCTGGCCGGAAATCGTCGCCGGAAAAAAAGGGTATGGCATTGCTTCTAAGGAAATTTAGTCAACTTAATTTGATTAAGTCTTTGAGGCAAACACATTGCATTTAACAAATTTGGGCATTGCCTATAAAATTACCCATTTTTTTTTGTTGAAAAAATATGGATCTTTTAAGTTGCCAATTAAGTGTTTGATGAAATTCCTAAGAGAGATACATTATTACATAATGCTATAATGAGAGAAATAATTATATGCAAAATGTGAGTCCGATTCAGTTATGTCAATCAAGTGTTTGAAAAAATTCCTAGAGAGATAACCTTATGTTATAACGTTATAATATGAGAGAGTTACATGTTAGAAAAACGTGGGTCTCATATTTTTGCCAGTCAAGTGATGAAATGTTACGAAATTTCGAACCAAAAAAGCAATCGTCAAAAGAACTTATGACAAATAATACTTTTAGACGAACCAAAAATATCATTGACCATCAAATCGGCAGCTTCATGTCGATTTCTTCAAGCACATTCAACATGAAACTTTCGACCAAAACTCTAGTAACTTCCTAAGCTACCAGAGTTCAAATCAGTTGCTTCGTGTCGATTCATTTCAAGGGCTTTGGACATGAAGCCACCGACTAATATTGAAATAGCTCAATATTAAGCCGCTAGAGTTCAAAATGGTGGCTTCGTGTCGATTCCCTTCAAGGGAGTTCGATGTGAAACCACTGATTTGTATTGAAACCATGATATAGGTAGTTGTTACATAGAAACGCTAAGAATACGTTCTTCTATTCGAATTTCAGGCCTAACATCAAGAGCCAACATCCTTTTGTCATCAAACTTGACCTAACCTTGTACATCTAGCCTTACTTTTAACAGATTCTTACTTGAACAAAAATCATAACTTTACAAAATTGATATTCAAATTTTACATAAAACAACAAGAGTACAAAACATTCATCTATACATGATTGCAAAATTGATATTAGCCATATTGAATGGACTTCAACATAAAATGGGACTATGTTAATCTAGTATCTGTTCTTGGACCTCCAAAGAACATACTCCTCTTCTATATAACTAGGCGTAATTTACTTCCACGATCTAGTGTCATCTATATTCTTCTTATCCACATTTTCCCATTCTCCCACGTGGAATAACCTCAACGATCTCATCACACAAAAAAGATATTATTTCCTACAAAACAAAACAAAACACATGTAAATTCATGACAACTAACCGAAATTTGCTCAACCAGCTTCTATGCATAAAATCGGTAGGTACGTGTCGTTATGACTCAATAAAAAATGACACGAAGTAATCGATTTTAGGCACAGAAGGACAAACAACTTACTGGAGTCTATTCGGTCAGTGAATGTCGAACAACTTCACATAAAAACGAACTGGCGCGACCGATTTGATCAATAAACCAAATTTCTAATACGGGTTTAACTTAATTTCTTAATTGATCGGCCAACTTGATGGAGAAGATTTGTTAGTTTTTCATTGTTACATTTAAGTTCTAAACAAGTAGTTTGAGAGAGAGAGTTTTAGAGGGTGTTTGATTTTTTAGCACTTATAAGTGCGACCACTTACTAAGTGATAATCACTTAGTAAGTGATATCACTTGTAAGTTCTATGACGTTTGTTTTCCATCACTTCTAAGTGATTGAGTTTTGTTTTTATATTAATTCTAAATGTCATAAAAATGAGAAATTGTCGATTTTGACCTTAAAGTATGTACATATTAGTATTTCATACTAATTCATTATGCTTGCGAGTTTGGACACAAGAGAATTACGGTTTATGATGAGACATGGAAATGTCCCATCTGAGTCTCTTAATTTAGACGAGTTAGTCTCTCTAGAGCAGTTACTCTCACGAATTACTCTCTTTTATGTTCAGGTACCTTTTTACAGAGTCATGCGTGCAAAACGGATAAAGTCGGAAAGAATACAAAATAGGGGCATTTTGGTCATTTGTTGATTCTGACTTCTTGGTCAATATTAGTGTTCGGATGGAAAGTAGAGTCCAAGACGAGCCCGTAAGTTTATATTTTTGGACACTTTTACTTGCTTTTCCGTTTTTGGTGTAGAAAAACACTAAGGAGCAAAGGAGAAGGCGCAACAAGGAGAGGAGCTCAAGAAGAAGAATTTACATTTTTTGTTATTTTTATTTTTATTTGGTGAGAGAGAGACTTTCTTTTTATTTTTTGGTTTTAAAGTTTTGACCCTAAATTGGAGGGCTTAATTAAATTGTAACCGAAAATCAAAACGGAACCTCGGGTCGGGACACTCGCGGGTCATCTACAAAGGTCATCGCCCGTCTTGAACGGGAGGTAAATTTCTTGAACACCCACGAATCTCCTGTCAGTGAGTTTTGGTGTGAATTCGTGTGCTTAATTGCTATGACCGAACTGTTTAATGTAATCATTCTAGTAAGGGCACTAACCCAGTTACAAGATAAGAAACGGATTTCATCACCGTTCTCTTGCCCACATAGGTAACAACATTCACGAACCCAAACCTCACTTAAAAAGCTAAAATATTATTTAGACATCAGCCCCTAAGGTATCGAGCTCATAAGACCCTTCAAAAACAACTCGGGAAATTGACTTTTATCTAGGCATTCTCAGAGGAAAGTTTGTAAACAATTCTTGTCAAAAAGGCCGCCTCGAGAAGAGGAAACGTTTGCCGAAGGAAGACGGCTGTCACAACGTTCATCGTTGGTTGTCTTCCTGGAAAATTGTCTACCGACTACTCTGATCGAGTAACCTTTATAAACAGTCAAAGTTCAAGTGTTGTGGCGAAGTAGGAGCTGTCTAGATTTGTAGGGTGAATCTGACAAACCTGTCTATTGTCTAGATTTTGTTTAGGTTGCTTGGTGGAGTCAGACTGATTGTGTTTGCTTTCCTATAGGTTCCTCATAGTGATTCTTTGGTTCGAATATCCTCGGTCGTTGGGCTCTAGTTTATGCCCAATAGATATCGTGATAAGAGAGGTCGTTTCATCAGTAGAGAAGCACATTTAAGTAATCTTTTAGCAAATCTCTCTTTGAGTGACACTATGGGTGAGAATCTAAACCAAGCCAGGGATGGAAATCAGCCTATGACACTCAGGGATTACATGAATCCCACCAGAACGTGTCAACCGTCATGCATATAGTTACCCCAATGCACGACTCAATTAGAGTTGAAACCGAGCACTATTCAAATGCTCCCTGTTTTCCGTGGGGTTGAGAACGAGAATCCCTACTACCATGTTAGGGATTTCGAAGAAATCTGTGGGACTATGAATTTCCCCAATATGCCTGACGAAATATTGAGACTTAGGTTGTTCCCTTTCTCACTGAAGGAGAAAGCAAAATCTTGGTTGTATGCCTTACAACCCCATTCCATTACTACATGGGAAGAATTGAGCAGTGCATTCCTTCTGAAATTCTTCCCGAAACACAAAACTACCTCTTTAAGGCAAAGTCTTAACAGTTTTGTGCAGCAAGAAGAAGAATCTCTCTATAAATATCTTGAGAGATTTAAAGAAATCTTACTACAGTGTCCACACCATGGTTTTGAAAAGATAAGACTAGTCCAGATTCTCTATGACGGACTAAATTACCCAACTACATCCATGGTAGAATCATTCTGTGGTGGCGGTTTTACTCATAAATCCGTCGATGATTGCATGACTTTTCTAGAAGATCTAGCTGAGAAATCCCAGCAATGAGAAACTTCTAGAGGACCTCCTACTAGGGCTAATCCTACTCCGAATAAAGCTGGCATCTATAGAGTTGATGAGTCAGATCTTAAACTCGCCGCCATGACGAGAAGGATAGAAGCCCTAGAACTTGGTCAGCCTAAAGCATTCAGGGAGGATCCCACTCAAGTCATGAGTGTTGGAAATGAATCCATCTCTTATCCGTGCTCGGTCTGTGGAGACCCATCTCATACTGGAAATAAGTGTACCCTATTTTTTGTTCCTGACGAGAAAGAGCATGGTAATGCTCTTTATCTAAACTCTAGGCAAGATAACCGTCAGAAATATGATCCTTATTCGAACACTTATAATCCGGGTTGGAGAAATCACCCCAATTTTTCTTGGTCAAAGGGTCAAGGTCAGGGTCAGATTAGTAGTTCAATGAACCCTCCTGGGTTTAATGCTCCTAGGAATCCTTATGCTCAAAACCAGGGTCAATCTAGTACCCAATATCCTTCTCAGAACAAGGAGTCTTTAGAGGAAACCATGAAGCAGTTAGCTAAGGCCCAAATGGTGTTTGCACAACAGACCAACCAGACTATATCTAGTCTAAGAATCGAGGTAGGTCAACTTACAGAAGCCCTTAGGCAGAGAGAACAGGGTATATTTCCTAGTCAACCAGAGCCAAATCCGAAGGGTAAAATGTCAATGGACCAGGCCAATGCAGTAACCACCCTTAGAAGGGGTAGGGCAATTGACAATAAGGTAGGAGTTCCCGAAGATAGTGAACCAAACTATGAACCACCAACCTTACCAACTAGTACCCCTAGTAAAGAGCCTGTGAAGGCTCCTGAGTCTGAAAACCTACCCATTGTGCCTGAGCCATATGTTCCTAGAGCCCCTTATCCTCAGCGTCTGGTAGAACCTAAGAAGAAATCTCAGTTTGAGGAGATAATGGAAATGTTCAAACAGGTAAGTATTAACATTCCATTATTAGATGCCATTAAACAGATCCCATCTTACGCTAAGTTCCTTAAAGACATATGTACTAGAAAGCGTAAGATGAACGTGCATAAGAAAGTCTTCTTGACTAATCAAGTGAGTTCTATTATCCAACAAACCCTTCCATCTAAGTACAAAGACCCAGGAAGTCCTACATTACCATGCACCATAGGAGAACATGAGATCGAACGAGCATTATTAGATCTAGGTGCTAGTGTTAACCTTCTTCCTTACTCGGTGTACTTACAGTTAGGTTTAGGAGAAATAAAACCCACTCCTGTAGTTCTCCAGTTGGCGGATCGGTCTATTAGACGACCACGTGGAATAGTGGAAGATGTTTTAATAAAAGTTGGTGAATTCATCTTTCCTGTAGATTTCATCATCTTGGATACCGACCCTGTTCGTGATACCCAGAGTCAAATTCCAGTCATTTTAGGACGACCATTCTTAGCTACATCTGATGCTGTCATATATTGTAGGAGTAGACTCTTAAAATTGTCTTTTGGAAACATGACTGTAGAGATGAACATCTATAAAGCTGGACTTTTTCCAGATGATGTTGAGGATTTTACCGAGTTGAATCTGATAGATATGTTCGTTCAGGATTCTTTACCTGAAACTTTATCCGAGGATCCCTTAGAAACACTGTTGGCTCATTTTGGCTTAGACTTTGATGAGGAGGGAAGTATCAATGAGGTAAATGCTTTGCTGGATTCTACCCCATTACTGGATACTGATAAGTGGAAAGCGAAAGTTGAACCCCTCATTTTGTCAAAACCAATTGACTCGCCAACTTTAGAGACAAATCAACTATCATCAACCAATGAGTCCAGTGGTCCATCTATCCCAGAGTTGTCTACATCCACAGACAAACCACCTTCCTTAGAATTGAAACCCTTGCCTGACAACTTAAAGTATTCGTTTCTAGGCCCATCTGAAACTCTACCTGTCATTATTGCTTCTGAGTTAGAAAAAGAACAGGAGAGTAGACTGTTAGATGTCCTTAGAAACCACAAAGAGGCCTTAGGGTGGTCAATATCAGATTTAAAGGGTATAAGTCCTTCTGTTTGCATGCACCATATCTATCTAGAGGAAGATGCTAAACCTTCAAGGGAAATGCAACGTAGACTTAACCCTCATATGAAGGAGGTAGTTAGAGCTGAAGTCCTGAAATTATTAGGTGCGGGTATCATATACCCTATTTCAGATAGTACTTGGGTCAGTCCTGTTCAAACTGTACCCAAGAAATCAGGCATTACTGTAGTCAAGAACGAGTCAAATGAGTTAATACCCACCAGGATGACCACTGGGTGGCGTGTTTGTGTTGACTACAGGAAATTGAACACAGTCACGAGGAAAGACCATTTTCCTCTTCCTTTCATTGATCAGATGTTAGAGAGACTAGCTGGGCATAGCTACTACTGTTTCTTAGATGGCTATTCTGGCTATAATCAGATTCCTATAGCCCCTGAAGACCAAGAGAAAACCACTTTTACCTGTCCATTTGGAACTTATGCTTATCGTCGGATGCCTTTTGGGTTGTGTAATGCACCCGCCACTTTTCAAAGATGTATGATGAGCATATTTTCAGATATGGTAGAGAGGTTTCTCGAGGTCTTTATGGATGATTTTTCAGTCTTTGGCTCATCATTCGATCAATGTCTGCATCACCTCACACTCGTGTTGGTTCGATGCAAAGAGAAGAACTTAGTTCTCAATTGGGAGAAATGTCACTTTATGGTTCGCTCAGGAATAGTCTTAGGGCATGTCATTTCTGAAAAGGGCATTGAAGTAGATAAAGCAAAAGTTGAGTTGATAAAAAGCCTCCCAGTCCCTAAAACGGTCAAAGATATTCGATCGTTCTTAGGACATGCTGGATTTTATCGGCGGTTTATCAAAGATTTCAGCAAGATATCTAGACCTCTTTGTAATCTTTTGGCAAAAGAGAACAAATTTGTCTTTGACGGTCCTTGCTTAGAAGCCTTTGAAAAACTTAAACTTATGCTTACTTCCGCCCCTATTGTTCAACCTCCCAACTGGAGTACTCCATTTGAGATCATGTGTGATGCATCTGATTATGCCATTGGAGTCGTGTTAGGTCAACGTGAGAATAAACTTCTTCACGTTATATACTATGCCAGTAAGACGTTGAATGATGCACAGCTAAACTACTCTACCACTGAAAAAGAGTTATTAGCTGTAGTGTATGCCTTAGAGAAGTTCAGATCATATCTCGTTGGGTCTAAGGTCATCATATTCTCTGATCATGCTACATTAAAATATCTCCTTTCTAAAAAGGATGCAAAACCTAGGCTGATTAGATGGATACTGCTGCTACAGGAATTTGACATAGAAATTCGGGACAAAAAGGGTTCCGAAAATTTAGTAGCAGACCACTTGTCTAGACTTGTAGTCGAGTCTGTCAAAGACAAGTTACCCATGAGAGAGAGCTTTCCTGATGAGCAACTCTTTAGTGTTTCTCGATTACCTTGGTTTACGGATATAGTGAACTATCTTGCTACTGGTCAAATACCCAAACATTGGACCAAGCAAGATCGTGATAAATTTTTATCTGAGGTGAAACGGTTCTTCTGGGACGACCCATACTTGTTTAAGTATTGTCCCGACCAGATCATTAGGAGATGTGTTCCTGATGAGGAACAATTGAAAATCATCTCCTTTTGTCATGATCATGCATGTGGAGGGCATTTTAGTAGTAAAAAGACGGCTGCCAAAATTCTGCAATGTGGTTTTTACTGGCCGTCTATATTTAAGGATACCCATGCATATTATTTGGCATGTGAACGATGCCAAAAGTTGGGAAGCATTTCACGTAGGAACATGATGCCCCTTAATCCTATTTTGGTAGTTGAGGTCTTCGATGTGTGGGGCATCGATTTCATGGGTCCCTTCCCAAATTCATTTGGAAATCTGTACATCCTAGTGGCAGTTGACTGTGTGTCTAAGTGGATAGAGGCGGTTGCTTGCAAAATGAATGATCACAAAGTTGTGATCACTTTCTTGAAGGAAAACATACTTTCACGTTTTGGTACACCGCGGGCAATTATTAGTGATGGGGGCACACACTTTTGTAATAGACAGTTTGAGCTTTTGATGAATAAATATGGTATTACCCATAAAGTATCTACCCCATATCACCCACAGACTAGTGGTCAAGTCGAGGTATCGAATAGGGAGATTAAACGCATTCTAGAGAAAACGGTTAACACCAATAGGAAGGATTGGTCTTTACGACTAATCGATGCACTATGGGCTTACCGTACAGCGTTTAAGACCCCTATTGGAATGTCTCCATATAGACTAGTGTATGGCAGAGCATGCCACTTACCCGTTGAGTTAGAGCATAGAGCATATTGGGCTATCAAGCAATTGAATTTTTCGCTTGACAAGGCGGGTAGAGAGAGAAAGTTGCAACTCAGTGAGTTGGAGGAGTTGAGAAATGATGCATATGAGAGTGCTAGGTTATATAAACATAAGATGAAAATGTTGCATGATAAAATTATTTTAAGAAAAACATTTTCACCGGGTCAGAAAGTTTTATTATATAACACACGTTTGCATTTATTTCCTGGTAAACTCCGTTCTAGATGGACAGGGCCTTTTACGGTCAAGTTTGTGTATCCTTATGGTGCGGTTGACATTGAAGACAAAAATGGTAGTGTGTCCAAAGTGAATGGACAACGGCTGAAACCATTTTTAGAGATGTTGACCGATACAGAGGACGTTCCTATCGAAGATCCTGTCTATCAAAACTGATCTGCTATGATCAGTTTCGTCTGGCTGAAGACGTTAAACTTAGCGCTTTCTGGGAGGCAACCCATGCATAGGACTTCTGAATCTGGTAACATCTTTCCCAATTCCTTTTATTTTGCATAGTCTTCAGAACATTGAGGACAATGTTCGGTTTAAGTTTGGGGATGGGGGATTGAATTTTTAGTCCTTATTTCAAAAATTCAAAAGGGTTCAAAATTTTTAATATTTGGATTAGAAACGTGAGTCTAGTTGTTTTTGCTTGTTAATAGTTATAGAGTCTGGTTGGTTGTACTATGCTTTTGCTAAGGGTTTTTCCACGAATTTTGAGTCTTGAAGTTGTCTGTGCACTAACCATGTGAGTATTAGATAGGTGAAGAGTAGATTTTAATCGATCATTAGTGGAGACTTAACCCAGGTGAGATTCTGAGCCTTTCTTTTTGTTTCGAGTGATCTCTTCTGAGCTAATTCTGAGTAGAATGAAGAGCTACTCAACCTCGCAGTATTCATTAGAACTCAGTTGATCTCTTGAGTTCAAATTTTACAACCACTAGGGATGTCATCAGGAGTGCAAACCTTCTCTTGTAGTCTGAGAAACTTGAAAACAGTGTCAACTATGGGAAGATAGGAACTTCATCATTTAGAACCCTGAGAATAAGGCATGAAGCAAAGTGAATAGAATTTTACCCAAGGAAAGAATAATGTGAAGAAAGTATGTTATGTATCTTGAGTTTTATTACCAGAGTCAGTAGCAAAAAAAAAAAAAAGAGGAAAAAAAAAAATGAGAAATGAAAGAAAAAAAAAATGTTTATGTGGTTTTGTTTGAGTCCCTTGAAGTCTTGAAGACGTTGAGTTCTCAGGTGTTCTAGTCACATCATCAGTAGTGTCTATCGACCTTTAGGAAGCATTGTTAGATAGTAGATCAGGTGAGAAGAATTGGTTAGCTTCCCCATTCCATATTAGTGGTTGTTTCCTTCTTTGAGATCAGTCGTCCACAGAATTTTAGCCCGTCTTTTTCATGTGTTGAGTTTTCCTTCATATTCATACCAACACATAGAGTGAACCATTCTTGAGTGACTTTGATTTTTGAGTGTATGACCGTAAGGCAGTAGTCGAGGTGAAATGTATCGAGACGGTAATCGAGGTCTTGTCTTTTCAGAACCGAAATGATACTCATATTGGCTGGTCACGTGCACTTCGAGTCTTGATTACTAGTGAAGGGATTTTTAGCATTTGTATGGTTTGGTCGACTTAGATTTCATGTCTATTAACTTTTGAAAATCTACCGGATGAACATTTTTAGTCCACATCATATTTAGACCCTTTTGCATCTTTGATCTTTGAATTTTGTGGGTATATTCACTGCAAACCCTCACGAGACAAAACTCGTCCTCTTGGGTAACCTAGAGGTTTAACGGCTTGTTGCACGGGCTAAGTGCAATCGTGGGTCCCTGCGAAAGTGGTGAAATGGGTTTAGTTTTATTTTTCTGTTTTGCTCGAGGACTAGCAAAATCTAAGTTTGGGGATGTTTGATGAGACATGGAAATGTCCCATCTGAGTCTCTTAATTTAGACGAGTTAGTCTCTCTAGAGCAGTTACTCTCACGAATTACTCTCTTTTATGTTCAGGTACCTTTTTACAGAGTCATGCGTGCAAAACGGATAAAGTCGGAAAGAATACAAAATAGGGGCATTTTGGTCATTTGTTGATTCTGACTTCTTGGTCAATATTAGTATTCGGATGGAAAGTAGAGTCCAAGACGAGCCCGTAGGCGAAATCGGAGTTCGGATGAGAGACTTATAGCTAGTCAAAGTTTGGATTAAAATCAAGTCAACAGTGACACGTGGCGAAAACCTGACGTCGAAGAGGAATGTTTCGGTACAGTCTTCGGGTTCTGTGGGATAGAGTCACGTTGGCAAATGAAGAAGGATCGGGTACTTTTGTGCATCCAGATTTTGGTGGCCCGCAAGAATCTAGCGGCCCATCTTTCGGTCAGCAACACATGGGTCCATCGAAGCCTGTGTTGTAACTATCTTTGACACGTCCGCGAAACACTGGATCATGTTGCTTCCTCCCCATCAATACGTGAACTGCTTCTCCCGTATTCTCCTCCTATCTATCAAATCTTTTTTTTCAAATTCAAATTAAAAACAGAATTAGAGGGAAACCGAGAGGAAGGTCAGGTATTCTCGGCTGAAGGAGGATCGAGAGAAGTTCGGGGAGATTGGTTTGGGCGAGATTTGTTGGCGACTAACTTTATAAAAGAGAAGAGCTCTCGGCTGAAAGAGGGAGGTATCATCACAGTTTAAAGAAGAAAGTAGAGAGAGAAAGATAACCGAGAGCTTTCGATTTCTGATTTCTTTGTTTTCCTTTTATTTCTTTGGTTGTAGTTTCTGTATTTGTGAGAGATAGAAAGATTACAGAGAGATAGAGAGTTTACAGAGAGATAGAGAGTTTACAGAGAAGGAGATTGTCGAGAGAGAGAGAGAGACCCGAGAGCTTTAATGGATGTATTTCTTTGATTTTAATTTTATATCTCTTTGATTATAATTAGTCTGTCTTTGTGAGAGAGATAGAGAGAGAGAATTAACAGAGAGATTAAGAAAAGAGAGAGAAAACAGGAAGTTTAGAGAGAGAAAGAGAGTTAAGGAAGGTGAGAAAATAAATTTCCCAGAGGGAAACCATATCCGGAAAGACGAGAAAATCGTTTTCCCAGAGGGTGCGTTTGGCAGATTTCAGGAAAAACAGGCAGAAATCAACTCCTTAAGGCTCTGTTTGGTTGGAAAATCGCAGAAAAGTAAGTTCCTTCTTCTTTCTCTTATATTACTTCAAATATTTATCGTTTCTAGCATGAGTAGCTAAGTCTTTTATATCTAGGGTTTTAGATGAAGTCATAATAATTATTTTTTCGATAAATTTATTAAAGTTTTACCATTTTTAACGATAAAATCTTCCGGGTTTTTAGACCGTTCATGGACTAAAACCTGAGTTATATAAAGAACTCTTGAATTAGATCAAAATAAAATTTGTCGTTAGAATTGTTAGGAAGACGGATTCGAAAACCCTAGGTTCCCTTTTTCTGAATACCGACTTATTCCTTTATTTATTTTTGAGTTTTATATTTTATTTCTATTTTACCACCATCAAACCAATTTTAAATCTCACTAGTTTTAAGGTTAGAATTTAGTTTAACTTAGTCTCTGAGGAACGAACCGGTCTTACCGGAACTATTACTTGACGCCCGTATACTTGCGGGTGGAGATCTTTTAGGGTAACCTTTTAGGCCCATCAGTTTATGAATACTTTTTGTTGAAAATATTAACCTCAAATAATTAAAAATTATGAAGCAGAAAGAACTTACGTTGCATCATGGAGTTTGGGTGGTTCCGTGATTAATGAAGGAAGGGATGGGAAAAAAATTTAGGAGAAAAACTTCGATGAAGGATGAGTGGAGAAGGAAAAGAGTCATCGCTAAAGTCGTAGGAAGATTTTTTACTTATCAATGGTTTAAGATTTTCTTTTTAGATATAACTATATTGGTAACTATTATATTCGGAGAAGGATAAAAATGTCTTTTTTAGCACTTAAAAAGTAAGTGCGAAAAAAATAAGCTCCAAGTTGGAGCTTACTTTTTTGCACTTACTTTGGCATCACTTGCAAGTTATATTCCTTTATTAAGTGAAAAAACAAACGGCCTAAAATTGCCGGCCCGCACTTATTAAGTGAAAATCACTGTGCAAAAATCAAACACCCTCTTAGTGTTTCAGTTCCGTGAGTCAATTCTCCAACAATAAATTTCCATAAGTTTGTGAGGAAGAAGATGAATATGTAGTTTAAATCTACCTAATATGAACAAGTAGTGTAAATCCTAAAATCAATTTAGGTGATTGAGTGATTAGGGTTTGTGAGGAAGAAGATGGATTAAAGATAGAAGAAGATGAATTAAATAAACTAGGGTGTCAAAAATGCAATATTGATTCAATAGGGGTAGACTAGGAACTGTCTAAAGTATAATTTCATAGACGGAATATTCTTGAGTGATTCCGTCGAAAAGGAATCCAAAACGCAACACTAAAAAAAAAGGAGTCAATTCAATTGTACGAAAGGAGTCCAAACAACAAATCTTTTCCCACTTGAAGCAAAATTGATCAAATGCCACCAAATCGGGGCATTTGAGCAAATTTCCGCATATTTTTACTCTGCCGACCCCAACCGATCTCTCTTCATCTCTCTCTCTCTCTCTCTCTAGATCGGTCTGTCCGGCGGCAATGGATTACGATTACAGAACGAGAGCAGGGCCACCATATGATGCCCACATCCCTATGTACAGACCAACCAACACAACCCATGACTCTTCCTCTCTCTATCCTAGACTCGGTACTTCCGGTCATCCTGGTGTCCCTCCGACCGGCCGGACCTCTTCTTTCCACCAGAACTCCGCTCCTTCCGCCTCATGTACATCTCTCCCTCTCTCTCTCTCTCTCTCTCTCTACCGTTGGAGTCCATCAATCCATGTTTTTGATTTATATATTTACTTGCTTTGATTTTAGGTATTACTGAATTGATATTTGAGACCCGTTTTCTTATTTGCAGCAGGATTAGGAATTAGGGTTACAATTAAACCGGAATATCGGATTACTCCACCTGTAAGTCTTTCTTTTTAACCTTAATGCTCTTCTGTTTCCAAATCAAATCGATTTTGCGCTTTGATTTAATTTGCTCATTAAATTTGCAGCCCCAGTTGTCTTCCTATGTGGGTGAAATTCCTAGGAGCAGTTTCCAGTTTGATTTCGACTTTGAGAAGAAAATACTTGCAGAGGCTGAAAAGGTTAATCAGAACTGGAGTCGATTTGGGTCTGAAAATCCCCCTCCTAGATCCGTGGAATCAACTTCTTCTATGGTAAATTATCGTTCCGAGTCAATGTCTTCCAACTTTTTGTTTTCGATTCTTACATTTCTCATAATAGTTAGGATATATACTTACAAATTAGACATTTTTGAGGTTCTAGTGGTCTCAATTTCAATCAGCTGCGCCGTAATTATTGCATAGATTTTGCATTTTGATGTGAAGTTTCGGGAATTCGGTCTCTTCTATATTGGAGAAAAAATGATAATCAAGTTATATATGGGATATCTTTCGTAAATATTTAATTGCGATAGGGGAACAAAGGCTACATACGCTTTAAGTTAAATTTTCGTTTTTGAAACTGCGATTTAATTTTTATGAAAATGAATGGGACATGTAAAAGAAAAAGAAAAGAAGCAAACGTTAGAACATGCAATCAATCTTGGCGTTTTGAACTAGCTAAGGTAGCTTCGTTACGAAACAGTCATAATGGCCTCCTAGCTTACATGAAATGAGAAAACAAAAGACTAGATGCCCAATATATTGCTTGAGGAATCAACTTCCAAAGCTTTACTCTTGTCGCAGGCACCTTCACCCTTTTCCACTGAAGCATTAGGTCTGAAATCATCTCTAGATTGCACCAATCTGCTTGGATCTAGTTTAGGAAGTAAACCCATAACTCATAGGAGCGGCTACAATGGAAGAAGTGATGGTTGATAGATTCACCTTCATTTCTACATAGAATTCACTAATTTACCAAAGTAAAACACCCCTCTCATAAGTGCTCCGCTGTTGGTGATATACACCTGTAGAAATTCACCTTTGTCAGTGTATCCGTTCTCCAACTTCACCCAGATGGTCAACCAAAGGTTATACTATGTCATTGCTTTGAACAACACCGCAGATAGAAAGTGTACCCTTTCCTTTGAATGAATTATCGTTTCAAATCATAGTTATCTTGCTTGTGATATATATCAGCTCACTGTGGTTACTTTTTTATCTGGTCACTTGCTACTCCTAAGAAAGTTTACAATTTTTATTGATATTTCTTTTCATTCATTCAGTGTAAGGGAACTGTGTATTGCTGTAGGTTAATGTTATTGGATAAAAGTTTCTTCTGCTTTAAGGAATCCTTTAAGCTCATTGGTTTTAGGGATCTTTGCTGTCTTTTAAGTATATATGGGCATTGGCATGAAACCGATAGACAGTGTGAAATTTACAATCTCTATTTTCAAAAAAGGCCTTGTATATTATATTTATATTATTTAAAAATTGATCCCAAAAACTGAAGACAAGAGGGAGAAATGTCTGACCAGAACAACTAGTTTGATGGTCGCCTATTGAAGTGTCATCTTCTTTCGTCTGTTGTCTAGGTTAGTTCTTTTAAGATGGTATTACCATATCAGGCAAACCGACAATGTTCTCTTTTAAATTTTATCAGTCCATTCAAAACCTAGACAACAGGGCGCTGCCACGGACAATGTTCTCTTTTTAATTTTATCGTTATTGAGCAAACAACTGGATATGACCAGATTTAATACTACAGGGCGCTGCCACGGACCCAGTGGTGACCAAATACATTGCTTCAGGATTAGACCGAGAAGCTGTGCCAATTGCAGTTGCAAACTTTGGAGATGATCCGGCCAAGGTAACTGTCTGTCTTCCTATGTAAAAAATATTTTCAGTGCACTTAGTTATAGTTAATTATTCGATAAGTCTAATTTTGAGATCTCTTGCCATCTTGAAGATGGACATTGTAGCACCACAACCTTAGTCTTACTTAAGTTATAGAAACATTCCATTGATTGGATTATTAAACAAGGCAGGACCATCCAGGAAGGACGAGAATCTTAGTGATAACCTGCTATTCCCCTATCTTTTGAAGAATTGTTATGGGAGTGCTCCCTCTAGCACAAAAATCACGTCATTTTATATGTAAATCGAAAGAATTTGGGGAGGGACTGAATTATTATTCCTTCTCTCTCTCCAAGTACCTTCTTCACCAATCTAATGCCCTCTTTCTAGAATTAATAATTTTCGGAAAGGGACTTCATGTCTCCAACTATAGTCTCTTTTAACCTGTCCTGCCCTCACTGCCGATCTAGCTCATTCTTCTAATTGCAAGGTTAGAAATCAAAAGGCGGTGGGGTTTAGTCCTTTTTTTTACAAATCTAAAGGTGGGTAATTTTCAATAAAATTTAGGTGGGTGCCTGGGTTTTATGTGGTTTTGCGCATTTAACAAGGCATGTTTACAGGATAACTGCGTATTGAGAGGCTTAATATTCCTTGCATGTATTTATGCTCGAATCAACATCCCATATCTGTATTTATTATGTGTTTTCTGTGCACTGCATTTAGCTGAAACACTAAACCATTTGTTCAGGTTAGGGAATTTGTTAATGGCTACAAAACTCTGAGGGATATGGGGTTCCCATCGAACAGTGTTACTGAGGCCTTAGCTATGTATGATAATGATGTAGACAAGGCAATTGTTCATTTCCTCAATAGTTCTACATAAAGACGTACACACATCTACGGTATGGCTGTAGTTTTTTTCAATATTACTGTTGTATACTATTTTAGCTTCTTTCTGTAGTCGTGTGATGCTATGCTGACTACGTACATGCATATAAGTAATTCCAGGTTTAGGTTCTCTCAGTATTGTATTTTATACTAGTATTTTTCGTTATGGAAAAACCCATACTGAGTCCTCCTTAAATATGTAATTGTGGGCTTTTCCCCTTACTCTTTTGGTTATCAGTGTCTTCTAATAATGCAGATTTTAGAGAATTAATATCTGTATCTAAATGTTCTTAAAGTTTGATATGATGGTTCTTTGAGACTCAAGTGTGGAAATCCTGAATTCAAAAGCAGGGATAGTTCTCTCTCGTTGTAAATGGGTGATCTATGACTTGGATTAGGTAAAGGTTCCAATGTCATAGTTACATAATCTTTTGTTCAATGGTAATTTGTCAAAAAACCCATGAAGAAACTATGATCGTAAGTCTAGGGCCGGCCCTGCGATTTCGGAGGCCTGAATCGAGTTAAAAGAATGTGGCCTACATATGTTTCACATTAAAAATATTCGTATATTGAAACTTTACGTTTTCCTTACACCTAATGTTATGTTTGAACATGAAATTTATGTTAAGTCTCGGCAGAAGGAAGAAAAGAAGAATAGGGAAGCTGGGTTTGACAGTTGGACTAAAGCTAGAGAGAGCCGTGATTCATACTGGTAGTATTTGAATCTTCAATTCTTCATCATCTCTCTCTAATCTCTATCATCTTGTTTCTCCTCCTCTCTAATAGCAAATTCAGCGAAGGAACTATAGAAGCCGACATTAGGGTTTATAGATTGAAGATTGAAATTGAAATCGAGGGTTCTTCAACTTCTCACTT
The DNA here is from genome assembly GCF_041429995.1 of Eschscholzia californica. Classification (NCBI taxonomy): domain Eukaryota; kingdom Viridiplantae; phylum Streptophyta; class Magnoliopsida; order Ranunculales; family Papaveraceae; genus Eschscholzia; species Eschscholzia californica. The sequence continues at coordinate 40,995,824 of NW_028238461.1, read as the reverse complement.
GTCACCAAAAACGAAATAAAGGATTCATTGATTCAACGCTTTGTTTATATCTCATCTTTTGGTTCTTTTTAAAGTTTCTAATTCTTCAGGTTTTGTTTTGGTTCTTTTTAGAGCTTCTTCTTCTTTTCTAGGTTTGAATCGTCAAACCGATCCGAAATCGACTCCAATTCCAATACATCTTATAACCTAAACCTTTCCATCCATTAAATGTCAAAAGAACGTATTGCAATCTCTAATTAATATCTGTAAATTGCCCAAAGAAAAACTAGTAAAAGAAATTAGGCATTTTGAATGCTGGAGCTGGGAGAGGAGTAAAAAAAAAACAAATTTACCTACTACAAGTAGGCTCTGATTTTCTCTAGGTATAGATTCTTTATAATCAATCGGAGGACTCTAGTTGATCACAAGTGCCCAATCTGACTCGGACAAGTCCTTAAGTGGGTTTCTGATGCTAATAGTAATAGGATAGGTTATTTCCTTATCATAAGATGAGTTAGAACTAAAAATCTACTTTTTTGACAAGCTCTAAACCCTTTTAAGATATTATTATGGACTAAAAGCCCATGACCCTTAAAATAATTCCTTTAACAGGACTCTGAACAAATCCGTTATTGGCGAAAAAATAGTCAATAACAAATGATTAGGCCGTCCGAAATATTTGAGAGGCCCCTAGAGAAGTCAAAATTTGGGTCTTATGTAATGCATGTTACAAAAAAATAGATAAAATTCTTAATGGTGCTCGGACGAAGATTTGAATCCTTTTTAAACTCTTAACCACTAAACCACAGCCTATATCATGTTTTAAGGTTACTTAAGATAATGCTGCTAATTATTATTCGGAAATCGGAAGTGACATACAATTCGAAATATGAGGCCCTCAAATACGTGAGAGTCCAAAACGATTGCTCTGTTGTTTTGGACCCGGATCGTTCCTGACTTCCTGCAAAGGATGAGTTGTTTCCACCAAATATAAGTACAGCAGACTACCAAGATTAAGATTAGACCTGACTAAATAGTATTTTCAATATAATGAATATTTTAAATAATTTACTGAAAATATCTCATTAGGATTGCTAATGAATAGGGAACATACCTTTGCATGAGATACTATACGAAGATGACCCTGACCTTTCATTTCAAAAGGTATGGAGAAAGAAACGGCTTTCTAAAAATTCTTTTTTCTCTCTGGCCTTTAGAGTTTGCTAATTCATGTCTTCTTTAGTCCCGCGTGTTAATTAAAGTTGAACAGTTGCAATAAAACTTAAAGTTGAACAAATGATCTCCTACTTGCAAATTATTGAATAAAAACCTCGCTCTTGAGCTATATAGCAACTGTAAGATTGTAACTGTTGAGCTAAATATTGGTCAGATTTTACTAGTCAAGAAGTCAACAGATTGACTTGAGTTACACTTGCCGACACTCATGTGTCCAGCGAACAAACCCTCGATAAAGACATCGGGAGGTGGATCCCACAAATCTCTACCACCTGAGACAAATTCTAACCAAAGTGATTGTTGAACGTCGTCATGAGTTTCTTAGGCACCTTGAATTGTGGAGAAGTCTGCAGAAGTCAGATCAACACCTTGAACTCTACTTTGCCTCGAGACAAGCAGAAAGGAGGATCTGATTCAGCTCTGCATGAGCCTTTCTCCGATCAGAGAAACAAAGCTAAGTTGTTTGCAGAAGCCAGCTTTTTACCTCGAGCTTTGCCTTGCCAGAAGAAAATAACAATTACACGGAATGTCAGATAACAACGAAGATTCATTTTTCATACGCGAACCTTTATTGTCAAAAGATAAGCATTCGATCACATATTATCTTCTAACAACCATAATACATGGCTCTCATCTAAACAAGTTGTGAGAGGGTATAGGCGGTTTCTTGGAGGCGGTTTGTGAAAGATGGCTTGTGGCGGTTTTGGATATAGGCGGTTCTGAATTGGGATTTCCAATTGAAGCAAATTTCCAAATTGATGGATGGCGGTTTCAATTCCACCTGCTTATATAATATATAAATAGGAGGGATTTAGTGCTTAATCAAAACATCACCATCAACACAATCAAAAAACAACTCAACAACAACTCTTCTTTAGAGAGAGCTAGAGAGGGAGCAAGTGAGAGAGAAATTTGTTCATAGTTTTGAGCGGTGTTTAATTTCTCGGTCGTCGAAGATTTAGTATAGAAGGTTAATTCTATACGGTATCATCTTGGGACGAACTTGCGGGTTGTGTGAGTCGTCTTCATCTATCCTTCAATAAAGATTTCTTGTTCGCCCGAGGACGTAGGCTTTAAAGCCGAACCTCGTTAAATTCTGTTCGCATATTTGATTTTGGCTTAGCTTTTCAATTAATCTTCAGGATCGGATCAATTTCTAGGATAGGTTCGGTAGCTTCCGCGACTTTTAGTTCTAACAATTGGTATCAGAGCCTTGTTGAGATTGAACGAAGAGAAGATGGGATCGAGAAGTGGTACAGTCAAATCAGGGAAATATGAGATAGAGAAGTTCAATGGGAAAAACAATTTTTCTTATTGGCGGATGCAGATGAAGAATCTGCTAATCTCGCAGAAATTACACAAGACGTTGACGGGAAAGAAACCAGGAGATATGTCAGATGAGGATTGGAAAGAGTTAGATCTCGAAGCACGGGCAACCATTATGTTGTGTCTTGAGAGGGACGTGGCGTTCCTAGTAGACGGAGAAACAACGGCGGCGAGTGTGTGGTTAAAGCTAGAAAATAATTTCATGACGAAAACTTTAACGAATCGGGTCTACTTAAAATCCAAATTATTCACATGTAGAATGGAAGAGGGTTCTTCTATTCAGGAATATGTGAATAGTTTTGACAGGATTATCTCAGATTTGAAGGATATTGATGTTAAGGTTGAGGATGAGGACCAAGCCCCACTACAAAAAAATGGGGCATTAGTGACGGGATAATACCGACGGTTTTTGCTTAACCCGTCGGTAATTGTACCATTTCCGACGGTTCTAGAGAAAACCGTCGGTAATAGACCTTTTTCGAACCCGTTTCTCAGCACTCCGTCAGAAAAAATATCCTCTACCGACGGAGTCGCAAGAAAGGAACAGAAAATTGATTTGTCTATTAGCGACGGTTTGTGAAAACCATCGTTATTGGTTGTCAGCGACGTCTCTGAGAACTAAATTCCGTCGGCAGTGTGAAGGAGCGAAAATTTCACAAAAACCCGCGACTTTCCAAAATTGCCCAAAACAGTTCCCATTTGCAAAATTCCAAAATCCTTCACTTTCTCTCTCCACGTTTTGTTGCTGCCGTCTCTTCCTCGCTCGTTCTCTTCTCCATCTCTCCTTCTCCATCGTTAGCTTTCCCTCTCCATCTCGATCTCCAGACTTGGTAAGCACTCAATTTGTTTCTGGTTATTATTTTGTTTTTGTTACTTCCTTAACGTCTCTCTCTATACTTCCTCTTTTTCTCTTATTCTTTAGGGTTTAGAATTGTTGAATGATTGTTCGGGGTTTATTAAAAGATTGTTTAGGGTTTATGATTTTATCAATTCCTAACCTAGTTTCATGTGCAAAATTGATCGAACCTGACTCAGATTTGATCAATTCCCATCCTATGTACCTGTTTTCTTGTTATTCTTTTGTTTTCATTGAAATCTCTCTCTCTCTCTACTGCTCTTCTTTTTCTTGTTCTTTAGGGTTTAGAATTGTTGAATGATTGCTCAAGGTTTATTAAGACATTGTTTAGGGTTTATCATTTTATCAATTCCTAACCTAGTTCAAATCCATTTTATCAATTTCACATTCCAATTTGGAATACTAGTTTATACAATTGAATTTCTCTTTTAAGAAGTGGGTTTTTGTGGTTTCCTATTTTGTGGTTGTTTAAGTAAATTGGGCTATATAGAAAAGTTTATTTAAGTTTTAGATGAAAGGGTTGTAGTTTTATTATCCTATTAGGGTTTATGGTATGAATGTCCTTATTTTCTCTAAGCTCTTGTCCATTTTGAATTGTGCTTATTGGGTACTCATCGAAATTCATCTCCTTAATATAGGGATGGAAAATCCACATCCAAAACTTGCAGGAGCCGTTCTTCTCTGTTCAGTCTACCTAAAGCTTTTACAGTACTATTCTATCATCTGTCTTTTTCCTAATCGACCTTAATTATTCATTATTACATGACACTGGGGTGGTTTTGCGATATATTTTTTCTAAACCGGTTGCTGCTTTCAAGGTATTAACTTGCAACTTCTTCGTTTTCTTTACTAATTTGATTTCGACTTCGAGATGTTAGGATTAGAATGAAAAATTGTATGAATTCCTTTACAAGGTGACACTCAGCTTAGCTGCAAAAGCTTTTGCAACTTCTCTATCGCTTTGCAAAGAAACATTTTTCTCCAAAGAAATGGAAGACGATTTAGTCCAAAGGTTAGTACACGAGAGCTCTTATCTTTTATCTGCATAGAAGAGAAGTTATTTGTGCATGTCAATAATCGTCTAAAACAGTAGGGACTTTTCCACAAGCAACAAAAATTGAAAGCCCATTTTACATTAACTGCATAAAATTTTACCAGATTTCCTCAAATATTCACGTGCTAAACTCGACTACTTGTGATTACATGTATACGCATCATTTGATTTACTTCACTGTTTTTTCCTATATTGATACAAGCAAGTATGAGAGCGAGACTACGATACAACCTGCGCAAGCGTGGGTTGGGACAAGAACCTGCTATTGACTCCAGCCCTATAGAGTTGCAAACCAATTCCTTCCATGGTGGCAATGTCAGTTGTCACAGTAATCTCTGTATCGGCTGGCACAAAAAGAACTCCACCCTTTGAAACTACCATTTGATCACTATGACTAGATGAAGAAGCCACTCGGATTGTTGCATTTCCTGTTACGAGAATATCGACGGTCCAGGAACGGCAGGAAATGATGTTGAAGAAGCCACTCGGATTGTTGCATTTCCTGGAAGACAACATCGATTCAGTTCAAATTCGTCGAATGGTGGCATGTACCTTGTTATAAATGGGTTTATGGTAACTCCTCGTAGAATGTCCGGATAGCCCTGCACAGTAAATTCCATTACTAATGGTAGCTATATAGCATAATAAACAATTATCTCTATCTCCTCTCAACCTTAAATGAACTTATTCTTGTTATTCATCTGTAATCATAGTAAACAGCATAGCTGCCATCTAAAACCGATAATGTGATCTGACCAGTTTCGACTGAGCAAGATAATCCATTTGCCCTAAAATTACTAACAGTGCAATAGTTTGCAGAAATTCGTATTACGCATACTTGTACCAATTAAGCATCTAATAATTCAGGAGATTCATACCATTGACAGAGATATATATTATATATTTGTTCTTCTTGGCTTAGTAATAATTAGTTTGAATCGACCGATTTACCTGAGTAACTTCTGAAATCAAGCCTGAAACGAGTTATTCCTAACACCATACCCGAGTAAATTATCATGAATGAAACTTTATACATTTGTATAATTTGTTTATTTTTTGTTTTGTTAGTACTCTTACGTTGATAAACCTTGTTATGCAGGTTATACATGGACTTTTGAGAGGACAAAGACTATTTTGGACGAAGATTCAGGTCTAAACAATATTTTCGCTCAAGTGATGGAACCTGATCGAGGCAGTCCAGTTCGTTTGCAGGTTAGACTCTTAATATTTGTTAATGCCTTCTGGCTTAAAACAACGTAAAAAATGAATAACGTTCAACCTTCAATATCCAATACCCTTTAGTTATATCGTACATTGATTCCGGATCATAGTACACACTTAGTTCATATGTCTTCTGAAGTTCGATTTTCATTAGTTCTTGGCTTAGTAATAATTAGTTTGAATCGACCGATTCACCTGAGTAACTTGTGAAATCAAGCCTGAAACGAGTTATTCCCTTGGTGCAACACCATACCCGAGTGAATTATCATGAATGAAACTTTATACATTTGTATAATTTGTTTATTTATTATTTTGTTATTACTCTTACGTTGATAAATCTTGTTATGCAGGTTATACATGGAGTTTTGAGAGGACAAGGACTATTTTGGACGAAGATTTAGGGCCATCAAGCAGTAGACACTATGTTCATAAAAAAAAAGTAGTAGACACTATAGTATGCATTTTTTACATGTGTCATATCTTTGAATACAATTTAAAATGGTTCTTTTTCATGTTTGACATTTTTGAGATGTCTTTGTTTAATGTAGATGTGAATATTTGTTTGGTTGAATAAATGTGAGCTTTTGCTTCTTTTGGCGTGTTTGAAGGAATTACCTTTAAGGGTTAAGCATTCTGCCAGTTCAAAAACAGGGACCGTGTTGAAAAATAAAATTTAAGAATCTGTTAGTAATACCTATTAGTGACGGTTTATAAACCGTCTGTAATAAGGATCAGAACGTTTTTTTTAAAAATTTAATGACGGAAGGTTACTAAAAAAACCGTCATGATGTATCAGTGACGACATTCATAAACCGTCGCAACATCCGTCGGTAATAGTATTGCCGACCCCTCTTGTAGCGACGGTTTTGCCTCTCGTCGGTAATGCTTTTACCGACGGTTTTATCTTATTGGTGACGGTTTAAAACCGTCGCTAATAACCTAGTTTTTTGTAGTGCCCTCATATTGTTACTTTCATTGCCTAAATCCTATGAGAACCTTGTTCAAACTTTGATGCTTGTTGGTGATAGTCTAAGCATGGAAGAGACGAGAAATTCGTTATTAGCGGATGACCTTCGTAAGGTTGCTACTAACAGTATGGCGTCAGGTGGAGTAGACAAGGAACAAGCATAAGGGTTGTTTGTAACGAGGGGGAGGAGTAATGAAAGGGGAAAGGGCGGGAAATCTAGATCCAAATCTAGAGGCTCTTTCAAGAAAACGTGCTTTAGTTATGGTGAACTTGGCCACTTTAAAGCGGCTTGTCCAAAGAGAAAGTTGAAGCAAAAGAACGAAGGCTACAAAGGAAAACAAGAGATGCAAGAGGCGAGATATGTGTCAGAAGACCCTGACGAATGTTTCTCGGTAACAGAGGTGTCTGAGAACATCTCCGATAAGTGGATGTTTGATTCAGGGGCGTCACACCATATGTGTCCAAATAGGGAGTGTTTTACTACCTATAGGAGTATAGATGGTGGTACAGTTATATTAGGTGATGATAGTATATGTAAAACTGTAGGACTCGGAACAATACGTATCAAGATGCACGATGGAGTGGTGAGAACATTGTCGGACGTAAGACACATACCTGATTTGCGGAAAAATCTAATTTCCCTTGGTGTGTTGGAGCGGAACGGCTGTAAGATAATTATAGAGAATGACTCCATAAAAATCATTAAGGGTTCTTTGGTGGTAATGAGAGGTACTCGTTATGGTAATTTATACAAACTTTTGGGGACAACAATTACTGGAGATGTAGCAGTAGGAATCAGTGGAAGGGATCCAACGGCTAGTACGAGGCTTTGGCATATGCGCCTTGGGCATATGTCAGAAAAGGGTCTATCTTTGATGTGCGGGAAAGGCTTGTTGAAGGACATGAAGAAGCCTTGCATGGAGTTTTGTGAGCATTGTGTGTTCGGGAAGGCACACAGGGTGACGTTCTCTACAAGCAAGCACAGGAGCAAAGAGGTATTAGACTACGTACATACCGATGTCTGGGGACCGGCAAAGTTACCTTCCAAGGGTGGTTCCAGGTATTTTGTTACATTCGTTGATGATCATTCGAGATTTGTCTGGCTTTATTTTCTGAAGCATAAGAATGAGGTATTCAACACGTTCCTGGTGTGGAAAGCAATCGTTGAGAACAAAACTGGTCGAAAGCTGAAGACGTTAAGATCGGATAATGGGACCGAGTACACGGATGGGGCATTCAAGGAGTTTTGTAATCAGGAAGACATTGTGAGGCACTGGACAGTAGTAAACACACCTCAGCAGAATGGAGTCGCAGAGAGATTGAACCGTACACTACTTGAGAAGGCTAGATGTATGCGCTCCAATTCGGGATTAGACATAGAATGGTGGGCAGAATATGTTGCTACAACTTGTTATATTGTGAACAGGTCTCCACATTCTTCTTTAGGGCATACCTTACGAGGTGTGGTCAGTTGAACATGCAGATTACGAGGGACTTAGGGTTTTCGGTTGTACGGCCTATTACCATGTTAAAGGTAACAAACTTGACAATAGAGCAAATAAGGCAATTTTCTTAGGATATGCTACAGGAGTCAAGGGTTATCGACTATGGTGTACGGAAGATAAAAAGTTTGTAATCAGCAGAGATGTGGTGTTTGATGAGTCATCTATCGTAGCTATGGCGAAAGCTACGGTGCCTAGTTGTGGTGATGTTGGGTCTACTAAAGCTCAAGTAGTGGAAGTAGAAGCCGAAGACCAACGGGTTTCTAGGAATCATGATCAGGTGGAGCATCAGGATAGTACTCGGGATGAGGAAATTGATGAACCCGATCATGAGGAGGTTCAAGGAGAAGGTACACAAGTTTTACAACAACAGCAGCAGGATGTTTCGGTACACACTAGGCCTAAACGGTTATATAAGCCGGTACAGAGGTTAGGGTCAGACAAACCTCTTAGGCATTACAGGCAGGCAAATGTGGTTGAATATGCACTCTCGGTGGAAGACGACGAGCCGGTCACCTTCAAATAAGCTATTACTGCGGAGGAAAGAGAGAGTTGGTTGGTTGCTATGGAAGAAGAGATGAAGTCTCTTCACAAGAACAAGACATGGGAGGTTGTCCCATTGCCCGAAGGTAAGTCTGTTATTGGTTGTAAATGGGTGTACAAGAAGAAAGAGGATTCTTCCGAGATCAAGGGTACAAGGTATAAGGCAAGACTAGTGGCCAAGGGTTATGCACAGAAAGAAGGGGTCGACTACAATGAGATTTTCTCACCAGTCGTGAAACATACTTCTATTCGGGTGCTATTGAGTATTGTTGCTCATAGTGATCTTGAGCTAGAACAACTCGATGTTAAAACCGCTTTCTTGCACGGAGATTTGGAAGAAGAAATTTATATGGCTCAACCCGAGGGATACAAGGTTGAGGGTAAAGAAAATCAAGTATGTCGTTTGAGGAAGTCTCTTTACGGATTGAAACAATCCCCTCGCCAATGGTACAAACGATTTGATTTTTTCATGCTAAAGCATGGTTTTCGCAGAAGTGACTATGATTGTTGTGTATACATCAAGAAGCTTCGCAAAGGTGACTTTATTTATCTCCTTTTGTATGTGGATGACATGCTTATTGCTTCTCGAAGCATGGTGGAGATAAATAAGTTGAAATCTCAACTCAGTCAAGAGTTTGAGATGAAAGACATGGGCGCTGCAAAGAAGATACTGGGAATGGAGATTAAGAGAGAGAGGTCAAGTAAGAAACTGTACTTGAGTCAGAAAGGTTACATCGAACGAGTAGTTTCTCGATTCGGGATGCAGAATGCGAAGGCGGTGTCAGCACCTTTGGCACCACACTTCAGGCTCTCGGGAAAACAATCTCCCACTACTACGGTGGCGAAGGATCATATGGATCGTGTACCGTATGCTAGTGCAGTTGGCAGTTTGATGTACGCTATGGTGTGTACTCGTCCGGATATTTCACAAGCGGTCAGTGTGGTTAGTAAGTTTATGGCAAACCCGGGGAAGACACATTGGAAAGCTGTGAAGTGGGTGTTGAGGTACTTGAAGGGTACCGTTGATACGGGTTTGTGCTTTGGTGGAGACACATGTCAGGTAAGCGGTTATGTTGACTCGGATTATGCTGGCGATCTAGATAGAAGACGATCTACTATTGGTTATGTATTTAGGGTACATGGTGCTCCAGTTAGTTGGCGATCGATGTTACAATCTACAGTTGCGTTATCTACTACGGAGGTCGAGTATATGACTATGGCCGAGGGTGTAAAGGAATCATTGTGGTTGTGGGGTCTTCTGGATGATCTAGGGATTAAGCAGGAGCACGTAGATTTATGGTGTGATAGTCAAAGTGCGATCCACTTGGCGAAGAATCAGGTTCATCATGCTCGCACTAAGCATATCGATGTCGGGTATCACTTTGTACGAGATGTCATAGAGGAAGGTGATGTTGCTCTCATGAAGGTACACACAGATGAGAATCCCGCGGACATGTTGACTAAAGTGGTGACGTGTAGCAAGTTTCAGCATTGTCTGGAATTGCTGCAAATCGGCTCGTGTTAAGTTGCCCGAAAGGGCGTAATGGCGACAAGGTAATCTTTATGGGAAGGGTTGGTAGAACTACGGTAGGCTTGATCCTGTAAAAGGGTACGTAGACAGCCATGGTCATATGGTGCAGTCAGATGAAGCTACAAGAAGCAGATATATCTTACAAGGAGTATCCTGGTGTTCGTCCAAAATTTGAAGTGTATCAAATTGTGTACGAGGTGGAGAATTGTGAGAGGGTATAGGCGGTTTCTTGGAGGCGGTTTGTGAAAGATGGCTTGTGGCGGTTTTGGATATAGGCGGTTCTGAATTGGGATTTCCAATTGAAGCAAATTTCCAAATTGATGGATGGCGGTTTCAATTCCACCGGCTTATATAATATATAAATAGGAGGGATTGAGTGCTTAATCAAAACATCACCATCAACACAATCAAAAAACAACTCAACAACAACTCTTCTTTAGAGAGAGCTAGAGAGGGAGCAAGTGAGAGAGAAATTTGTTCATAATTTTGAGCGGTGTTTAATTTCTCGGTCGTCGAAGATTTAGTATAGAAGGTTAATTCTATACGGTATCATCTTGGGACGAACTTGCGGGTTGTGTGAGTCGTCTTCATTTATCCTTCAATAAAGATTTCTTGTTCGCCCGAGGACGTAGGCTTTAAAGCCGAACCTCGTTAAATTCTGTTCGCATATTTGATTTTGGCTTAGCTTTTCGATTAATCTTCAGGATCGGATCAATTTATAGGATAGGTTCGGTAGCTTCCGCGACTTTTAGTTCTAACACAAGTGTTTTCACATTACATCGATCGTCCCAGCAGGTGCTTTGCTACTGCCCTTTGAACTAAATTACTTCATAACATGGAACATTTGACTGAACTGAGCGTCAAAGTGCCTTTTTTGCAGGCCCCCAATGTCGAATCATATTTGGCTCAAGGAAGGACATTATTCACTATAGTTCACACTGATATCATTTTTTTAGAAATATTTCGACATCATCAATTTTGCGAAGGACAGTGGATGACTTATGATGAGCCAAATGTTGGTCATCGTTGACCAGTCAAGAAATTTAAAGATGGACCAGAGCAACACGTGTCGTATCCCACATAACACAAGTATGAATCTTCGATAGGGTCAATAGAGAGGCAGACCAGAAAGAGCTCTGCCACCTATCCCAACTCTAAACAGAGAGATTGTTGGGAGGTCGAATCTGAGTCTATAGGCACCTACAACTCTATCATGACATGAATACAAGCAGAGAAGTGGATCCAAAGATACTCTGCCACTTGAGCTAGGGATTAAAAAAGTGTACAGAAGTAAGCTCAACACCTTACATTGTGCTTTACTTGAATGAAGTAGGAGTTAGACAGTAGGCCAAATAGTGTCGAATATCAGCTTTCTGTATCACAAGACACGATCCCTACGGAGATATGATCGTGATGAGAAACATTTTTATTAACGACTATGCCACATGACTATCATCAAGCTAATGTCTGATCAATGGAAACCACAGTTGGACGATTTTACAACATCATCAAAGACCACTATGACTATTTCCGGTTGACAATTTCAAATAAAAAACCACTAGGACTATTCAGCTAAGAGTATGCTTATTTTCTCCAACTAGACTATTTTGGGGGAAGGGCGCTTTTGGAGAGTGTTATGGTCAAAACGAATCGGGGGCCTATAGAAGCATCCCTAATAAAAAATATCTTAGTGAGGGACCCATAGGGGGAAGGCACAAAGAGTGGCGGCGAGCCTACAACTACGTGGAGAGAGTGACGTCATGGATGACATGTAAAATGTCGCGTTTGACAATATCGAATCGCCACGCAGACAGAAACAAACTAACAAAATCCAACCGTCCATCTTAACAACGAAGGCTAGAAACAACCGCTTTTCAGCCTTAACCTACGCCTTCTTCATTGTTTTCTTAACGTGCGCTCTTTCTTCTTATTTGTGTATTCCTTCCTTCCTTTTTCACCCGTTTCTTCACCTCCTTCCCACTACTGATTTAGTGGCCTTCCACTTTCGGCATTTGAAAACCCTAAATTTGATTTCCTACAATTCGCCCATTACTCTGTTAGAAGATTATCAGTGTAATTAAAACCCCTGCCGATTTGAAGGTATTTTGATCGCTTCTAACTCTGAAATTTCATTTTTTTTCCTTCCCTTTTGTTGTTTTAATCATAATTGAGATTCATTACTTAGTTTCCTGATTAAAACCCTAGTAATTGTAGTAAACTTGGATATTTGTTCTTGTGTATGATGATTAACTATCTTCCACTAATTTTAGATTCTCCAAGAGAAATTAGTCATTTTGCACTTGGAAATAGATGAATTGAATCAGATCTATCTAAATCAGCTCTCACTAATACACAAGACTTAATTGATTTTAAGAATATGTGATAATTTTTTTAGAATTAAAATGGAAGAAGAATATTAGGTTTACATTTGCTAGTTTTCATAGGCTGATCAGTGATCGGCTCCGTTGTGTTCACCCGAATACCCGAGGTACACCTTAGCTAGTGTATCTTTTGTATAACTCATTAGTAGGACATGGTTCACTGATATGTTAGGGTTTTGGGCAGTTGTGTTTCATCCTAGAGTTTGCTTGCGTTGACACTAGGCCCGCCCTTCTTCAGTACTTGTTGTTGGCTTTTTTTATTCTCGTGTGGGGTTAGAGATATATTGTATAGTATTCTTAGGACTCGGTTAATCACAAATGTGAAGAATTAGTTTATTTACTTAAAGAAAGAAAAGTAAAGAAGGATCCCGAGACTGGGTAAGAAGAACGTGAGATAGATTTTGGAAGGTATCCTTTTGGCGGTGCAAATCTACTGCCACAGTTAGAGGATCTCTACTATAAAAATTGACATAGCATATGGCTCCTGAAGGTCATTGGGACATTTCCAACATCTGGGTCTCGTGAACCTATTTGAGTATAAACACCATTTATCCATCTTTAGTGGTGAATATTGTTTTTCTGAACTGAAATCCAGTATTTGTTATCGTCCTACGAGTGTTACTAGTGAAAAGTTCATTCTTTGCTATCATGTCGGCATTTGCTTGCATCTCTTTGCTGTATTATTGCTCCCGTATCCTATCAGAAGATATTGACTTATAAATAATGTTCGTATATCATAATATACATGATTAAAGCTGCAAACAGTTTGATTCTTCCCATAACTACAAGGTTACCCTGAAACAAAATCTTCGTCAATAACTATATCTGCCTCGTGGGTTTCCTTTGTAAAGTTAAAATTTGCTTATCGTTCAGAGAAACATTAACATTTGTGTTTTCTTTTGTGCATTATTTCTGTTCCCAATAAGGATCAGGGTACAGCCACTTTTATTCAATCGGATGATTTCTCTTATCCGATCTTTTTTTGTCATTATGGAACAGGTTGATTAAATGCAACAGCGCTATTGTGAAGATACTAATTGATGTTTGATTTGTCTTCCCATTCAGTGATTGACTAGCAACATTGTCTTCTTCCTCCTCAGAAATGGATCGTTGTGATACATCAGGGTTTGTTAGTGGGGGTGGGCTGACTTGTATTCAAGTCTTCTAGCCGTAGTTTTGTTTCTCATTTTTCTTACCTAGGAATAAAGCAGACTGCTATTTATTGTAAATAGATAGGTTTAATTTATATCAGAAGTTAGATTAACAAATAAACAGTACATGGATACAAATAGAAATAGGTTTGAGCAATTGGGTTTCTTAGCTAAGGCATCGTCAAATGCTTTTGGAACTTTGAGCAAAGTCGTTCGAGGTGGAGGAGTTGCAGCTAATTTTTCTATCGACACTGATTTGCGGCTTCACTCTCCTATTGCTTCAGCCTCTTGCTTTCCCGTGTCAAAAGGGATTAAGAGGAAGTGGAATGCGATCAATGGAAAAACTGGACCACAAGATGGTTCTTCTCTTTGTCTTGGATTAGGTCCTTCTCCAAGTTCCTCAGATAGCAAGGAGAGTTCAGCAACTGCTTGTACAACCATCTCCTCTGCCAAAGAAACTGACTCGTCATCTTCCATGGATATCTATTTGGACTTTGATCTCCATCTTGGCAATGAAAAATCTACTATCCCAAAGAAACCTTTGAAATTGAATTCTAAAACCCAGAATGTGAAACCCAAGTTTGGGCTCGAATTAAGTCTCTCAACAGGATTTGCTGAATCTGATGTTACCAGTATTACTTGTGGCTCAACCAGACGTAAATCTTGCATAGATATTCCTCTAGTGATGAGCACAGCCGAGCATGTAGATGAAGGATCAATGTCATCATCCTGGCAACTTGAGCACGCCATGCCTCCAGCACAAAGTCTACAAAATGCAGAAGCTAGGTTCTCATGTAACCAGATTCCCACCAAAAGCACTCCAGAGGCAGTTGTTCTTGACCTATCATCAACCATGGTAACTACACCAAAAAGCTTAGACACCTGCACTTCTGGGCTTACTGAACTGCTTCAACGAAACTGCAATTCAAAGACCTGCCAGTTTCAGGGGTGTGAGAAGGGAGCTAGAGGTGCTTCTGGTCTCTGTATTGCCCACGGTGGTGGTCGGAGGTGTCAGAAAGCAGGCTGCCACAAAGGAGCTGAGGGTCGGACAGTCTACTGCAAGGCTCATGGTGGTGGCAGACGATGTCAATATCTTGGGTGCACAAAGAGTGCTGAAGGCCGAACTGACCACTGCATCGCTCATGGTGGTGGCAGACGATGCAGTAACGAGGGTTGTAGTCGAGCAGCAAGAGGAAGATCTGGACTTTGCATCCGCCATGGAGGTGGTAAGAGATGCCAAATGGAAAATTGCACGAAAAGTGCAGAAGGTTTCTCTGGTCTCTGCATATCTCATGGTGGTGGTCGGCGTTGCCAGGTTTCTGAATGCACAAAAGGAGCGCAAGGGAGCACCAATTTCTGCAAAGCTCACGGCGGAGGCAAGAGATGCACAGTTCTGGGGTGCACTAAAGGTGCTGAAGGAAGCACACCTTTCTGTAAAGGACATGGTGGTGGAAGGAGATGCTCGTTCCAAGGTGATGGAGTCTGTCCTAAGAGTGTTCATGGAGGTACCCTTTATTGTGTGGCTCATGGAGGTGGCAAAAGATGCGCAGTACCAGAATGCACTAAGAGTGCGAGAGGACGAACAGACTTTTGTGTTCGTCATGGAGGTGGTAAAAGATGCAAGTTCGAGGGATGTGGGAAGAGTGCGCAAGGAAGCACTGATTTTTGCAAAGCACATGGCGGAGGCAAAAGATGCTCCTGGGGTCAGCTTGGATCGGAATTTGGAAGGGAAGCTGATACTCCTTGTGACCGGTTTGCTAGAGGGAAGACTGGTCTATGTGCTTCTCATAGTGCCCTGGTGCAAGACAAACGTGTCCATGGTGTTGGCAGTCTTGGTGCTACTGTTCAGAACCGGAAAACTGGGAAGAACGATAAATTGAAAGAGGTTATCACTGGCGAGGACATGCAGATAGAAGTTACTGAAAGTGGGGATGTTGGTAACACATTTGCAGGTTATAGTGGAAACCATTTGGGCATCTCTTTACAGTTGTGGGCAGAAGCTCATTTGCCAATCCATACAAGGGGCACGATACCTTGTTTAGTTTCGGTTCCAGAAGGTAGGGTTCATGGAGGAAGTCTGATGGCAATGCTGTCAAGTAACCATAATCAAGCAGCAGGTGGTTCTTCAGAGCGAGACGGACCTTCTGATACGACACCTCATCGTTGGATGTAAGCGATAAATCTAAGGTTTCTTCTACTCTCCCTCTCTTTTTTTAATTGGTGTTCGCAAGGATATTCCACTATGTCCCCATGTTGTCGTTGGATAAGTTGCTTACCATTTGCACATGAATAGATGAATAAAGCTGTCTAACCTTTTGATTTTTAATGGTTAGAACTCAAAGGAGTTGTATGTTTGACACTCCGAAATAATAATGTGAGGTTTGGTTAGTGTTTTGTGGTGTTAATTAGTGTTTCATCCAATTGTAAATATAAATTGTTTAGGTTCTTATGGAAAACTTGGGGCTTTACTTTTGATAAAGATGAGCAGTTACATTGTGTGGTCATGATGTGTTCTATCATTCAAACTTGTCTTTTGACCAAAATTTATCTCTTGCACATTGGTTGATTAACCACTACTAGATACTTAACCAGCGACCGGTAATCGTTTGTTCTTCATGAAATCAATGTGTTCTCCCTGGAAACTTAAAGATACAATCAAACTAAATGTATCACCAAAGAGACACGAGTATATGGTTCTTTGTTTCAACATTTCATGCTCATTAAATTTTAATTAGTTTGAGATATGAGGATTCTGCCAGTAGATAAAAGGAAAACATCAAATAACAATATTACATAATGTCAATAACATTAAGTCAGACATTACGTTTCCTGTCTCGAGATCCTCAACCTCAGCCATAGAAGTATTCGTTAGTTAATTACTGTCGCTGTCTCACCCTATTTTGATTGTAAATCAAAGCCTCAAAAGTGTGTTTGGAGACGAACTACTTAGAAATGGATCGTCCAAGTTGATTTAGAAGCAACAGTAGAAAAAGATATTGCTAAGACATCTCGTGTATGATATTCTTTGATTTTATCTTTCTCTTTTGGAACATGTCCTAGACTCTATATTTTCGTAGAAGAGGAGCTAACATACCGCACCATGTCTCAAATTCTAGTAGTTCATTCTCCGTACTCCTAGAATTAAGTGTCCCTTCTAGTTCTCCTTAAGTAGCAGACCAATGAGATTGGGTGTATGAACAAAACAACTTATTTGAATGAAGAGATCCCCTTGTAAAAAACATCTCGGGTGATCATGTCAAGTAATGTTCTTCTACAAGCCTCTAATTTTTTTTGTTATGAGAAAACGACTACGATCTACGTTAGTCGTTACAAGGCATTGATACATCAGGAAGATGTGATAAGCACGATAACTGCTTACGTTCAACATTAATGAAAGAGGCCTAAAACCCGACAACATCAGGAAGATGTGATAAGCACGATAACTGGATTCAACCGTCTGTCAAAATCGAACCTGTGACCTCCAGAGTTTTGAAATTTATGTCAACATTTCCAACCACTTCACAAGCAAGTGTTGACTACAAGCCTCTTTGTTAAAAGTCACAAATGTCAGTCTACTTTTGCCATCTTCACGGGATAGTTTTTTTTTTTCGAGCGAAAGGATAGAACTTATGTACGATGCAATTACATTAGTTGTATCATTACTTTCACAGAATCTTTATTTTACAATAAAGATTCCAAAAATTATCATATAATAATCAATTATGTACAAATGTCATTTAAATTATTAAACAGAGAAAAAGCTTTCCGGAACATAAGGGCAACTCTAATTCGGGGGCTGGTGGGGCTCCTGAATTCAAATTTGACAGCCTCACCCAGCTCCATGGAGCTCCAAACGGAGAGCCCCACGCTCGAGTTTCTACTCCGGACTCCTGAATTCAAATTTGACAGTCCCACCCAGCTCCATGGAGCTCCAAACAGGGAGCCCCACCCTCGAGTTTCTAGCCCCAAATGTGACGGTTCGGAAACTCCTCAACCGTCACATTTGGGTGGATCCCACCCAATCATTTTTTTTTTGTTTCTCTCTTCAACTATTTTTTTAAATTCTCAATCGCTGTAGAATAATATCAAATTAATAATTTATAATTGAAAATTGAAAATTGAAATCAAGAATACGCACATCACGCACATATATAATTTGGTTTTATTTGGGAGCCCGACATTGGAGTTGGAAAAATTTAGTGGCTCCCGCGTCCCAAAATTCAGAGTCCTAGCCCCTGTATTGGAGTTGCCCTAATAGATGAAGAAGTTCGGTCAACTCTTTCTGGTCCCCAAGATTAAACCAGATCTGCTGGATTTAGATTTTAAGATAATCTGATTAAAGGGACAATAGTTCAGATAGAAATTCAGACTATCAACCAATTTATCTTTTACTCAAAACTGTCAACTAACAAAAACATTCCCATAAGAGCTTAAATTAAGAGTTCATAAATAATCCCACCTCAAAAAGAAACTAAAATATAAATATGCGATGAAGCTGATAAGGAGACAAAAGACCTCTCCATTCATGAGAGAAGGGACTCTTCTGGCGACTCCATTCATGAGAGAAAGGGACTCTTCTGGCGAAAACTCCCATCGAATGAAAATGGCAGAAAACATATGCCAAAGGGTAGGCGAAGTCTGATCAGTTGTAGTTATTCTTTGGTGTATCAGAATTAGACTTGCCTGACCTGGATATTGTGAGTAGACTGGAACCGCCAAATTGGTTGCTTCCCACTCTGCACTAGAGCAACCTCTTCCCCTTTCTTTACCATCCCATGCTCCTGAACAAGAAACACCACATGATTTAGAAACACAAAATAATGAAATACTTCAACCTGAGAGATTTCACAAACGTTTGCTACAAACTCTAATACTTCAAATTAAACTTCAACGGTTCAATCATAAAAAGCAACTTGGGCTTTGTTGGGATCGACTCAAGCCACTCAAAAATGTAGCTCATCCACGTATCACTCAGGTGGATCGGCCGATCCCAACTCTTAAGACTTTGAGTTATGTATAATAGGTAACTCAAAAAGATCCAGCAGGTCCGAAAGCAAGGGAATTTGCAGAGACAAAGTTATCGACTTTCTCTTCTGTTTATCGCACAGGAGATTTATTAGTTCAATACAAAGAGTCACAGTCCACTACACAACTCGGTCAACAGGGGAACTTGGTTAGATCTCATAAAGGTCATGTAGAGGATTAGTGCACCAAATTAGGGCTCAAACTCCTTTACTCCTTAAATAATACATCGGAGGGCTAACCTCTATGCAGCAGAGGTAAAACTCACTGGATTTTTTGCAAGTTTGAACTTCGACACCAGGACTCAGCAAGGTTACAAATAATGCGTTTAAAATTATTAAGAAAAAAAAAATGAAGTTTGAATGGCTGCTCTTTGAGGATTGACATAAATGTGACTAGGTAGTGAAGGAGTAGATCTCCAAACGGTGCTCCATAACAGATGTGTGTGAGGTTCACCCAAATACGATTAGTCGGTGGGGATAACTAATGAAATGACAACGGTAGTCTCTGAAAATGACGTGAAAGAATTTAATTACCTGTAATAACGATAAGGCACTCTCGAAAGTTTCCTCCGCATCATTTGAGAACTCCATATATATGGGGCATACGCCTTGGTATAAAGCAAGTCTCTGTCTTACTCTTTCCCTGTGCATTGATTAAAGTAAAATTCATTATAGAGTCAACAAGACTCAAATTTCTTCATTCATATGATTTATTAGCAGCAATAAGTCACCAAACATAGCAAACTGAATAGATATAACGAAGTAGATCACTTCTAATGATGGGTTCAAATAATTCTGAAGGGAAGTATTACTGCCTCTTCGAGTTGAATTTGCTTTGATGAGGAGTAACTAATAGAGTTTAACAAAGAGAATGTGCATGGAAACTTACTCATTTGTAAAAGCGTATATGGTGCCAGAAGGTCGGTAGTGGCTCAGTAGGATTGCCATGAAACCAGTTTGGGTGAAAACCACAATGGAAGTGCCGAGAGTGTTGGACATCATTGTTGCATGAAATGCAAACATTTCACTCATATGGTTCTACAGGGCAGAAGATAGTTCTGTCAAGGAATATAAGAAAAAAAATTCCCGTACCTAATAAAAGGTCTTGTCATGTAAACATAATTAATTAAATGATCAGTAGGTAACCTTGAAGGCCCTGCCGAGATTGGCCGGTGTTTCACCTGGAACCATAGCTGCCTCAGTTCTCAAGGAAACCGTGTGCATCACCTTCACAGCTTTTAAGGGAAACCTACATTGAAGTAATATCTAAAAATTTTAGATTTCAAATTGATAGTCCAAATTTGGGGCATAAATTATGAGTCTCTACGTAATTAGCAGATACTCATCAGAGATGCAAAGCAGCAAAGATCATGTTACTATCTACAAAATAAATTCCACATAATTAATTATAACACTTGACCAACATAATCTAGTTGCCGCATCAAGTAGGTAGCACACCCATGTTGAACCATGGTTAACCCACTGAACCATGCGTCTATACGCAAATCGGACAGATACAATCTGGCCAGAAGCGGCAAGTCCAGCGATCCCAGGCCGAAATATAACACACATATTAATCCAACTGATAACCATTATGGTTATCAGGAAGCACTACAACTTGCAACATATGAGGTCTTAGGCATTTGATTATCAAGAATTGGAACTTTACAGATAAAAACCGAGAAATTGATCTCCATCCTTTTCGTTTCTTGTGCATCTGGTAAACATAATCTTTGCTTGCACTCAGTATCTAGGGAGGTCGGATCTCCACATTCAACTATACATGACAACATGCCATGCTTATTTACTAATCATGGTTACATGGATTTTATGCGTATTATAATTCATCTATGTCATCCACCAAACAACTAGATGGATCGTATATTACTCTTATGCGTCCTATAGATTTTTCCTTCGATAAGTTCAACCAAATAATGTTGGAAAACCAATTCAGTAGACAGCCAGTATTAATCTGCCTACCATATTGTTATAGAGCGAATATTATGGACGGCCAACGCTACATTTTACTAACATACTAAATGGCTCGTCTTCGTTAAAGAAACACAGATGAGCTTCCCTCTTATTCTAATCTGACTGGAGATAAAACAACTAAAAAAAGGAAAACCTACTTTCCATGGGCAGTTTCTCCAGAAAGCATAACTGAGTCAGCACCCTCACGAACTGCAATGGCAATGTCTGAGACCTCCGCTCGAGTAGGTGTAGGATGAACAATCATGCTTTCCAACATATTTGTTGCCACAATGACAGCTTTTCCCATGCTTCGACACAGCCTAATAATCTCTTCCTGTGTGAAGAAGCAATTTAATTTCTATTAAGTAATCAAGTACTTGACGCATTTATTACTTCTGTAACATCTTTGTTACATCTTCGTTCTGATATACAAAAATTACCTGCAACAGTGGAACCTCCTCAACTGGAAGTTCAGCCCCAAGATCTCCTCTAGCTACCATAGCCTATAAATAGTACAATTCGAATCAGGAATCTACTACTGTTATATCTGTACAGATGATTTTCGAAAAAGTAATAGATTATAAACGTATCCTGCAGGTGTGATATCAAGTTCCAATAAACAAAATTACCAAATCTAACATTGTCAAACTAGGGATTGTGAACATTTTACTGGTTAACCAAAATGGTGGTTTCTTGACTTTCTTCGGTAAACGATGGTTTATGACCTTTTGCGTGCTTGGGCAATTATCATGCATCTCTGGAATGTGGATGAATTTAGGTCCCGACATTAGAAAAGAAATATTGACCATTGCCTAATTCGATAGCCCTCTTAAAATTTTGTTAGTTTTCCTCCAATATTCTCTGTATCATTCTTGTAATCCCCATTCGCCACATTTTTATTTGTGCAGAGGGCTCTCAACTATTTAAAGCTCTTTTAATTAGAAAAAGAAGACGAACATAACAGATTAAACATGTATTATGTATACTCCTATATTTGTCATTCTTTCAGTCAATAGTTATACTTATATAACACAGGTATGAAGAGACTCAAATATCAACCCACCCCATCAGATGCAGTGATTATAGAATGAAGATTTGGAATGGAGTCTGCACTTTCAATTTTCACAATCACATGTATATCTGCACCGCAACCTGCAAAATGATAAAGGAGAAACTATAAGTAAGGAGTGCTGCAAAGTTCTTGTAGCCTGAGATTTAGTAGATGGTTGAAAATGTCTTAAGAAGAATGAGTTGCTCTATCTGATACTTACTTTTTAGATAATCCTTCAATTCATGGACCACTTTTGCATCTTTAACAAAGGAAACAGCATAGAAATCAACTTTGTTGTCCACTCCAAACTTGATGTCATCCCAGTCCTTTTCTGCAGCAAACGAAGACAAAGAGTTCTCAGAATCTTTAAAGAAGGGAAACCGGAAGGATTTCGACTTTATTAGTATTCTTGTGCCATTGATGGATGTGGCCGCGTAGCAAAGTCTCACCAGTGATGGATGGCAAGGTAGCACTTTTTCCTCGAACATTCAAATGCCTTCTAGATTTAAGCTCCCCTCCATCAACAACTTCACATTTGACCGAGTCTTCTATCTTGGACGTGACAATAAATGACATCATTCCACCTACAAAATCGAAGTTCAATGCAAATGTGTCAACTCATCACTCCAGCGTATTGTTCATGGTTCGAAGAAGCTTTTCATGTCACTATCATTTGAGAAGTCCAAGAGCTAGCACAAATTAATGGAGACTTGTAGCTCAAAAAATCTTGCTTATATACTATAACAGAATTGAGGGCGCTTTATTTTTCTCCTGACGGTTTTATCTAGTAAGAGTTTGAGGATTTCTATAGAACCTAACTTTATCTAAGAAAAAGCAACATTTTCATAGTATACTGTTGTCGTTCTTTTTCTCGTTTTTGCTTTTTAATAATCGAAAAAATGCTCTACTAGAAAAAGTTTAAGAACTTGCAAGATATTGGGATAAATAATATTTATGAGATCAATAATAAATGACTAATGACAATTTTTACCATACTTGCATGTGGCGCTTCAGCACTGACCTCAGGTTGAACGTAAAACTACGTTAAAAGCAGAACAGAAGCGCACAAAACTTAACCTTTTACAGTCATGTATTTGCTTTCAAATGCGGTTTTCGAAGGAAAATAAGCCTTGGGTCCTAGTTTGCAAAGAATATAAACATAACATTTATTTTGACAGATGACAATAAACCAACCTATGGGGACATGGTCTTATTAGAGGGGGAAGAAATGCGACTACCAGTCATTTCAAGATTGAATAGTAGCATTACAGGATTGGCTCGATAGCATGAAGATATTATGAGGTAATTAGCATATAAATAACAAATATATGTTAGAAAGGTCATTGCTGCATACCATCGACGAGAAGCATATCGCCAACTTCAACATCATTAACAAAATCATCATAATTTACACTGACACAAGTATCTGTGCCAACCCCTCTTTTGATGGTGAAAGTAAATTCTTGTCCACTGCTCAATGTAATTGGCTGTGGCAGGTCACCGCTCCTGACCTCAGGGCCCTGCCAAAGTATAGAAAATTTCACATAACATAGAAAAGATAAAGAGCAGTTTATGACAGTTTGATTTGCTCGTAAGAGATTTTGGGTTTCACTCGTCTGATTGTGAAGAAGTCTCAAATAGACCAGCCACAAGTCCACATTACGAATAGGATAAAACTCTAAATTCTACGACTACTAGCTCCAGCAAATGACCATTTTAACACAAGTATTTTTCAATTAAAGTTTAGAGTCTAAACCAAGTAGATAATAAACCACTAAAGAAAAATTGTAAAACCTGCCTTTGTATCTAGCATGATTGCGATGACATTGTCTTTGTGTTGTGCATTGTATTCCTTAACTAAATCTACAACTTTCTGGTGAGATGCATGGTCTCCATGAGACATATTCATTCGAGCAACATTCATCCCAGCCTTAGCTAGCTTCCATATCATCTCCTTTGTATCAGTAGAAGGACCAATAGTGCAGACAATCTTTGTCTTACGTCTAACTGCAGGTTGTGACCACAAGCCAACTGCTGTGTCTCCAAGCTGCTGGAATCCCTGAAGAGGTCGAAACTCCTCTACTCTCTGATTACCAATGGATACAATTTATTAGCAACGGATTAGAACACATCGAATGTAGCCATTGAGAAAAGAAAATAAGTAAAAACTGAGTAGCGATACTACATACTAGTCTTGGCATTAGTTGATAAAAAGGCAACAAGAATATGGTTGATAAAAATGATTCATGCATGATAGTCCAGCTCCAAAAGATTCAAATTTTATTCCCAAAATACTGTCCCTATGTTTTTTTCTTAAGAACAAAGGAAAGCTCATTGTATTAAATCGACAAGTGAATCTTCTCATTTGAGAACTAGAGAAGATTTAGTGCATGTTTTGACTATAAGTCTACAACACCCATTTTAAGATTTATTGTTCCTTATTAAGTGCTCCATTAGAAATCTATTCAAATCATAAGCTGCATTTTTACAAAAACTACTCTGTGAAAAGCACTATTGGGCATGACTTCATTTATAACTAAAACCATACTGACCCAAAACCTAAAAATGAAACTAAAAGTTAAAAATTGCAAGAAGAAAACCCAGAACTTCACATTCAAGAACAACTAGGGCAGGCGCATGATTAAGTAGACGATTACGAATCAATCAAATTTAATACCTAATCAATATTAACCTCCTCGAAACCTTTCTTTTTTCACTTTTGGGTAATCGGATGTCATTACTGGGAAGAAACAAAATCGAAATGCAATGACTTGATTAAATAACCGAGAACAGACCTAATAAATGCTTAACTGTCTAAAATTAGGGCAAGTTGCATGCCAATGATTTAGAATCACAGAAATAAATTAGACAAGTATTTTTTTTTTTTTTTGAAATGTTCACGTACAGATCCAATTTTAAACTTCATGAAGGAATAATAGGATTAAAAGTTAGATTTACAACCTTTGGAACATCTTCGGGTGATACAGGAAGAACTTCCGTATCAAATTTTGCAGATCTCTTCGCCATTACAGAAACGCTGCTGCTCCGAAAGGCTTTGTTGTTCCTATTTTCTACTCGAGAAGAAAATATCTTTACCGGAAAACCAACATTCTTGAGCTTCTCGAGTGGATTATTCATTACAGATCCAGAATTAGGGCATAAAAATGAAGAATGTAAAGATCTAGTAGCTACTACTTGTGCCATTTTTGAAGAGAATGAGAAATGTAGAGGAGATCTTCAACAATACTTATAAGATTAGGTTTTCTTCTCTCTCTCTCTCTCTAACTCTTTCTTTCTCTCTCTAGCTGGTTTTGCTTTGTAGAAATCGCCGCTGAAATTAGGAGAATTTAAAAAGGAGAGGCGAAAGCTTTGTTTGTATCGAAATGAAGGTTTTTCTTCCTTTCGGTTTGCAGCTCAACCAAAATGAAAACGGTTGAACTTTTATCTGTAAACGGAATAACGGTAAATTACATTTTTATCCATGCTCCAAGTCCAAAGGTATATAGAATTTGGGCAAATCTCACATTTTTCTTTTCAAGGCCGGGGTTTTGGGAAATAAAAAAATGGGGCGGTAATTATAAGGCCCAAAAGTTGGGACCCGAGAGAGAATCAAGCCCAGTGTAAAATAATAATGAGAAATAAACCCACTGGGTGAAAGTACGTAACTACCCTCATTTATATAAACTAAAGACTAGAGAGCCCCAACCCTAGTTTTGCCGCCCAAAATTCATTACGTCCCATCATCTCTATTTTCAACCATCCCTCTTTACTAGCCGAACAGAGTGAAACGATTCACTTCGACTTCTCCTTCTCTCTCTCTAACTTTTTTTCGAAAATCTCTCTACAAAACGTTCTTGAGCTCCAACTCCATAAATCTTATCATTCTTCTCATCTTCTTCGTTTTGTTGTTAGGGTTCCGGTTTGAAAGGGTTTTTTCTTGGGTTCGATTTTGAAAAAGGGAACTAGGGTTGTGTCGTTTCCGGTGAGAAACACCTCTATATTCGACGCCGGTTGAGAAGCAACTGTTTGAAAGGTATAAAAGAGTTGTTTATGTTGATCCTAGAAATATTTTTGTTCGAACTCAAAACCCCCAAATGTTTCGTTTCCTGTAAGTGAACATCCACATAAAATTTCGGATTTTAGGGTTTTGTTTTGTTTTGTTTTTTTTTTATGTTTTTGATTTTAGACTACTAATGTTTTGTTCGGACTAAGCAGCCTTAAACTACTAATGTTTTTTTGATGTTTTTGATTTTTAGACTACTAATGTTTTTTGATTTTTAGGGTTTTGCTTTTTTTTGTCTGAAGATCTTCAGAATGTTTCTAAAGATCTTCATCATGTTTGTAAAGATCTTCATCATGTTTCTTAAGATCTTCATCATGTTTTGATGTGTTTAAAAAATATAGATTTTGTTCTTCAGAAAAATTTGGTATATTGAAACCTTGTGTCATTTTCGATGGTTTTATCTTCAGATCTACATATAAAAATTCTTCGGTTGTAAACATATCTGGTTTTGGTGTTACTCGTATGTGAGATTGATGGGTATACTTTGTTTTCATAACTTGAGGGTTTGTTTTTCAAAACCACAACATATTTGTAAACAAATTTCATATTTGTTTAGATATATGGTTTTGTGCATACTGCTTTCTTGATTTTTTTTAACATCTGGTTTTATGCAGAAGCTTAAAACATTTTGGGTTCTATTTCAAACACTTATGGTTTTGTTGTAGTTATTTTGGATTCTGTCTCAGACATTGAGGGGTTTGTTGGTGAATTTTGAGTGTTTTACTAGGACATTCTTATTGTCTGAAAGATTTTGTTCTCTGTTGCATTGAACCTCTTTGTCTATAGAACATTCTTATTGTCTGAAACATTTGTAAATATGTTTGTTGTTGAAAGATATGAGTTTTTGACATACAAATTGATTGTTTGCATATAGTTAAATGTTCATATCTTGGCTGTTATTATTTTTTTGATGCTTCTAATTGTACTGATATTTGGTTATTTGTCTGATTCAAGGAGACATCTGCTGCTGCTAGAGGCAGAAAAGATAAAGCAATTGCAGAAGACAACAAGAAAAATGGCCCATCAATACAGTTTAAATGTAGCTTATATTTTTAGGAGCAAATCAGGTAACTAAAACAAACATAGTTATAATTTTTCTGAGCATATACTCATGTGCTCTAAACATACTAAAATATGTTTTGTTTTACCCGTAAAAATTCAGTGTACATATCCCTAAATTATTATCTGATGAGTAAACTTTAACTTTGAAAACATATATTTTTCTAAAAAACATAATTTCATTTGTTCTAAACATATCAACATGTGTTGTCTCTATACTTTAATGTGTTTATATATCTACTGGAATGCTACGGAAGAGGTAAGAGAAGTCTTGGTTGATAAAACTTGTTATTATTTGAAACATTAGTAAATATGTTTGTTGTTGAAGAAATATGTTTTCAGCAGTCAAAATGAGTTATTTGCATATAGTTAAATGTTCATAACTTGTATGTTACTATATGTTTAATGTTTTTTAATGTAGACAATTGGTTATTTGTTAGCTGCAAGGACAAATCTGTTGCTGTGCGAGGGAGAAAAAAGATCGACATTAAAGAGAAAGTCATCGTTGAAGTTAATAAGAAAAAAGGGACATCACAATCTAACATATGTTAGTGGATTGGAGGATTAAGGTGTCATGTTGTGGATATTTTTGTGAACAATTTAACATATGTTCATCTGTATCGATATTTTGAAAAAACAAAGTTTGGAAAATGTAAACAATAGATGAAAAATGCTCTCGTATGATCGGCTTGTGCTACTTGCAATTTCGGAAAAGCAGAAACAACTTAATATTTGCTTTAAGCATATATATAATTTTGTTGAGAATACTTATTTCTGTTGTAAAATAACAATGAATATGGTAGGAAATTTTCTTAACACAAAACTAAATGTTGAGGAGTTCAGAAATAAGATTTAAAATATCTTAACATTAGTAGAAAGCAAAATAGATTGTATTCAAAATGATAATGCAAAAAACCCCATTTTTTGAACATTTTTAAAATTGTTGAGAACATATGTAATTATGTTCTGAACAACATATATAATGCATTAGCCAAAATAATATTTGTTCGTCAACGGATTTGTCAAATACAAAGGATAATATGCATAACATTTTAATTGCAAAGGACAGATCAAAAAATGCTTTAGTCTAAATATTTTTGTCGAAAGAAAAGAACGCGAAATATTTTGGCAAAACAATGTCTGAGCAAAAACGAATTTGTTCAAAAATTTACAAACTTGATGAGACAAACTAAGATTTGCTCAGGAATTCAGAAATAAAATTTAAAACATCTTAATATTAGGTAGAAAGAAAAATAGATTGTATTCAAAACAAAATATTGCAAAAAAAAAAACCAATTTTTTGAACATTTGTTAAAATGTTGACAACATATATAACTATGTTCTCAACAAAATATATAATGCATTGGCAAAATATTATTTGTTCTTTAATGAATTTGTCAAATACAAAGAATAATATGCATAACATTTACTCAGTAAAACACCCAAAATTCATCAACAAACTCATGAATGTCTGGGACACAACCCAAAATAACTACAACAAAACCGTAAATATTCGAAACATAACCCAAAATGTCTTTAACATAACTTTAAATGTTTTCAAAACCACCCAAAATGCTAACCGAAGACAAAAGCTTTTTTACGAAGTAAAACACTTAAAATCATCAACTTTTCCCTGAATGTCTGAAACAGAACCCAAAATGTCATCAACAAATCCATAAATGTTTGAAACAAAACCCAAAATTTCTTCAACATAGTTGCTTAGAGCATATCTAGATTTGTTTAGATAAATCTATTTCTATTTTGAAGTTGTAAATTTTCTTCATGCTGCAAAAACTAATTTGTTCGGAAATATTTCCGAGATTGTAAATTTCCTTGGAGCATATATGAATTTGTTAAAATAAATAAATTATTGAGAACAAACAAAGATTTGTTTGGAGCATATATGAATTTGTTCAAAAATAAATAAATTATTGAGAACAAACAAAGATTTGTTCAAACAAATCTTTGAAGTGGGAAATATTTTTGATGTTATAATAATATACTCGAACACAAAACTAAATGTTAGGGAGTTCAGAAATAAAAGTTAAAACATCTAAAAATTAGGTAGAAGGCAAAATAGATAATATTCATAACAAAATATTGTGGATAATCACAAAGGATAATTTGTCTTCCATATTCACTTGAAGAACCAACTTTTCACTGCATTGTAACAATCTTGTCTCTTCTTCACTCTCTGCTTCCAACTCCTCCTTAACCTTGAAGAACATATAAACGATTTTATTATTTGAACAAAGTAAAATATTTCACAAAATATATGTCTTATTATCTGAACATATTAAAATATGCTTCATGCAAAACTGGACAGATGTTGGCTAATGCAGACAAAGTTTAGTATGCAAGTAACACATTTTAGGTATTTCAGAACATATCTGAATATGTTTACATCCAAAAAGAAATTGGCTCATCCAAATAGAAACATATCTGAATTTGTTGACATCCAAAAAGAAATTGTTTCCGAAATTACCTAATTTGCTTTCAGCACATCAATTTCTTTCTCCAAACCTGCAAAGAAGTAAAATAAAACATGAAATTTGAAAAACATGAAACATCAATGAAAACATACAGATGAACAAGAAAGTTTTATCAAAACGAAATTTCAGAAAGAGAAAGTTCAAAGAAAAAAATAGAAAAGGTTCAATGAAAGGCTTTCACTCCTCCATCAAATATTTGACCAATATGAGTAAACACAGTGCTCCAAGATTCAGATACTAGTGGTTGGTCCCTTAATGGGGCCTGATCTGGGTGTAGGTCAACCTCCATATGCAAATGCTGTGAAAAAATGTCTTCAAATTAATATATATTCTAAGAACACAAAACTTTATGTTGATGGAGAACAAAAAATACTCTGAACAAAAAAGTTTGTGTTTGTAGAAGTGAAAATATGTTTCATGAAATTTATTAAAACAGAAAACATGAAATCACAAAAGGTGAAAACAAAAAAATATATGCTTCCAAAATCAGGGAATTATCTGAACAAAAAAAGTTTGTGTTTTTTGAAGTGAAAATATGTTGCATGAAATTTAGGAAAACAGAAAACATGAAATCACAAAATTTGTGAAAACATAGGACATATGCTTCCGAAAACAGAAAATACTTTGAATACAAAAAGTTGTGTTTCTGGAAGTGAAATATGTTTCATGAAATTTATGAAAACAACAAAAAATGAAGTTTATGAAAACAGAAACACATGAAATTTATGAAAACAGAAACACATAAAATTTATGAAACAGAAAACATATTGGGGTTTTGTTAGGACATAATTTGCTGTGTAACAAAATATGAGTGAGAAAAACAAACAAAATTTCAGAGAGACAGACTTTAAAGAAAAAATAAATGGAAAAGAAATGAAGATGAAGAACAAAGAAGGTTAAGATGTTTTTTTTTGAAGAACACAAACTCTCTACAAACTAAAGAAGACTCCAAAATACAGCAAACATTTTTCAGTTTGCTCATTGTATTAACATCGTGCTAACAACATATCTAAAATGCTTAAAATACTTGTCAATTTGTCTGTTAAACATCAACATCTACTAAAACGTAATTTCTAGAGAGAGAAACCGAAAAATAGATCTAAGTTTGTACTTTTTGAATTCTTAAACAAAAAACTCTGTAAAAGTTGTTCACCATGTTAAGAAATTAATTAATGAGGAAGTAATACTCAGAGATGAAATTTCTAGAAACATCAAGAAAAACCTCATTAATGGTGTTTAAAATCTTTAGATCTGAATTTTTTTTCTCTAAAACATCAAGAAAAAACCTCATTAAATGAAGATGAACATAGAGAGAGGGAGATTGTTAATATGAAATGAAGACGCAATGAAGATGAACCTAGAGAGACAAAGTTTAAAGAAAACAAGAAGTGAAGATGAAATGGAGAAAATATGTTTTAGTTTGAAGAAATGAGGAAGATGAAACAACAAGTAATCATTTATTAAGTTGCAATAAAAGATTAAAGATGAAGATGAACATACCTTGACTGTTATTCCAAATAAGTTGAAGACCAAGGA
Source organism: Eschscholzia californica (assembly GCF_041429995.1). Taxonomy (NCBI): domain Eukaryota; kingdom Viridiplantae; phylum Streptophyta; class Magnoliopsida; order Ranunculales; family Papaveraceae; genus Eschscholzia; species Eschscholzia californica. The sequence continues at coordinate 40,964,881 of NW_028238461.1, read as the reverse complement.
AGAAGAAAATAATCAAATTGTGATGAAGATGAAGATGAAAACAAGGTTGTTGAAGATGATGACGATTTTGTTGAAGAAGATGACGATTTTGTTGAAGAAGATGACTGTTATATGGCGAAAAATCCGGTGGAGTTATATGAAGAAAAGGAAACTTTTGTTTCTCTTAAGGAGAGGGAGAGCAGAGAGAGGAGAGAGAGAAAAAAGGAAGGAAAGTTTTGGAGAGGGAGGGAAAACTATGAATTTATAATGGAAAGAAAATTATAAAATCTGGGAAATATATATATAAAGGGTATAATAGGGGTTAACAAAAGAAAGGGGTTCCTAAAGATGGAAAAACTGACCTAGGGATCCGAAATTGGGCTTGATATGGGTTTATTTTTGAAAAAAAGGTTTGTTAAGTATTATAATTCTAGGGTGGGCCTTATTTTAGTTAACACCCCATTTTTTGGGCTTTTAACTAATTTTTTCTATAAAAATTATCCGGAGAATAAAAATTTAGTAATAAATATTGACTCATGGACATTTTTTCTTTTAGTCCAAAAATTGAGTTGATCGAACATTGCCCCTTAATCTTTATCTTCCCTCTCTTTATCTCTCTCTCTCTCTCACTGTCTCTCACCGTCTCTCTCTTATTGTCTTATTTTTTCCCTCTTATTCTCTTAGTCTCTCTCCCTCAACTTCTCATTGTTTATCTCTCTATTGCTCTCATTATCTATGTCTCTCGATCTCTCACTACTTTCCTCTTAATCTCTCACTGTTTCTCAATCAATCTCTTATGTTTTTTTTTTTCTCTCTCTCGCACAGACACTGTTCCAACAAAGGGAATTGTTCACTTCGTCGGAATATGACATCGAAGAGGATTTCTGGTGAGATCTTCCTCGATGATTTCGTGGCCACGTAACATTTCGTGTCTACAAAACATTTTGTGACGATGACCATTTCGTGGCTACAAAACGTTTCGCGGCCACAAAACATTTTGTAGCCGTGACCATTTCGTGGCTACAAAACGTTTCGTGGCTACGAACTCTGTTATTTTCACACAGACCGAGAGAGAGAGAGAGAGAGAGAGAGAGACTGCGAGAAAGATAAAGAAATGTATACACCGAGATAAATAACGGGAGTGATCTACAACGAAAGAGAGTGAGAGATCTAGAGTGTGAACGACATAGAGATAGTCATTGAGAGAGAGAGAGAGAGAAAAAGAGAGAGAGAGAGAGAGAGAGAGAGATAATGAGAGATATATAGAGAAATGAAAGCAACAAGAAAGAGATAGAGATAGATATAGGGTAACAGTGAGTTAAAGAGGAGAAGAGAGGAAAGACAATGATGGTGGTGTAAACTTGTGGTGGTGAAAGGGATAAAGAAGATGAAGATTAGAGGGCAATGTTAGATCAAATGAATTTTTGGACTAAAATAAATTATTCCCCCGAGAATGTACAATAAAACATGGATTCCCTAGAGAATTTATTCCCCAGAGATTATTCTTTATTTCCCAAAGCCGCGGCTTTTTTGAATGACTAACATCTCGACTCACGTTTAAAAAGAAAACATTTGGATTCACGGCCAAGCCGCTTAGCTCAATTGGGTTTCAGGGTCCTTTGATTGGTCTGTAAGGGTTTAACTTAGGGGGATGGCTTTGCTTGGAGAAATAGAAGGCGTTTCGATTCACGTGTTACTACTCAACTAAAGTGAGTTTCATGTGCATTTACGCGTTTTGGGTCGGCTGCACCTACTGGCTATTCGCTCCATCAAGTCAGGCCGATGTGGGGCTCCAATGTGTAGAACGCCTTCCTTTTTTGCCATTATCCTGCTCAAGCGCCCTGGCTTATCGTGGTGCGGCTTGTCAAGTACCCACTATCTTTGAATTGGGTATTTCAATGGAGTACCCTAGTTTTAACACCGTGAAACTATTTCATTTAGAATTTTGAACATTTTTGCCCTTGTTATAAGGTGATGGATTCTTTGTTGTTTGAGGTGCAAGGCGAGGTGATAAAGCTCTCGCCCGCGCCTTGGCGATCGCTTCATGATTCTGAAAATGGTGATGAAGAGGAGTGTGGAAGAAGGAAGAGAAGAACAGAAAATAAAGGAGAAGGCGAAGGAAAACAGGGTGATATCCCTCTTGTTGCTGAAGAAGATGAAAGAGATATGAAACCCTAAAAGGGTTTAAGTCGTGGCCCTTAGATTAGATCACAAAGGGTTTAGATTTGGTCAAAATTAAGTTTTCTATTTTTTTATCTTTAAAATGCTTTGACCAAATCTGGACCAATATAATCTTTGACCACTAAATTTCTAATCTAATCATGGCCCTTAGATTGGAAATAACTTTTCTCTTTCTCTCCTCTCTCTTTTAACCTGAACATCATCTCTTTCTTTCAAACCCTAAAACGAAACTACTGCATCTTGTCGCCTCTTCTCGCCTCCATATTTTCTCAGGTGAGGCAACACTTCTTTCAACCTTGCGCCTTGGTCGACTAAGCGTCGCCAAGGCGCGCCTTTGACAACATAGGTTGGGTTATGGAGTCTTCTAATATTCTAAGCAGAATCTCATACGTCTATATGTTTAACATTTGGTTTCCTGGATCTCATGTATAAACTAATAATTCGGGTATAAGATATATACCTCAATCGCTTTCCCACGTATTAAATTGATCGCCTTTATCCCAAATGTCAAGAGTTCCAATTTGCATCTCCTCTACTTGAGACACCTTAGCAACCGACTTGATCTCCCACCTTTCAAGTTAGCAAGAACTTTGTTCAGCAGTTAGACGAAGAACACCTTCTTCTTCAGACTAAATAGATTTAGACTAGATAGACATAACTTGGATTTTGTTTTCTTCTATCTCTCTGCTTGAGGAAGCAGAGATAGAAATCCTCTTGAGAAAAATCTACACACATTTCTGTTTCTAATGAGCTCCTAAAGTCAAAATCCTAATCAAATTAGTTTCCTGTAAAAACCACAGAAACAGAAAGACTTAGAATTTAATTCTGAGTCAGATTCTCAAATGAGAAGTCTATCCCTCTAGAACATTCTTTAGATGTGGTCGGTCAGGTAAGCCCCTCAATTGGCTTAGCCTGGCCGACCCCATTCATGGGTTGGGCCTTAAGCATGATCACCTTTTGCCTCGGACTTTTGGCCTGACGATGTTATCTTTGTTCAACCCATTTTGTCGAATCCTTTTAGGCACATATATAGATCTAATCCATGCCTTTATATGCCTAATCCCTCTAGTCATATCTTCCGACTAAATCGACACCCTTTTGTATAACCCGTTGTAGGATCCGGTCGAAGTTAGTTGTGAATCATCCGAGTGGTTCACTGGTCGTAGTTTGTTTCTAGCTAAACATTACGATCCCTAAAGACTGGACTTGATGACCTTCTTCACCATTTGTTCTATCCGATAAATTGAGCACATTGTAATCTTGATCGAAGGATATATCCTTCAATTTTCCACTTGTCCTAGACTAAGTGCAACGCTCGATTCCCTCGTCGCTCTGTATCTCATTTGATACGTTTTCCCTTTCAAAATTTCTTGATCCCGAGTTCAAATGTCATCCAAATGATTAACTCTTAAATTAATTTGAGCGTGACCACACATTACCCTTCAAGTTGCCCAGTGATACACATGTTAAATTGAAATGTTAGGGTTGTTTGAATGCATGTGTTACACGTTTATATCTTATTCAAACTTTTATATATTTATTTCATATATGAACATTATGTTGATGTCTTGAGGGGGTTACTTTAGTATTAACGGATTTATTGAACATTGGTTGTTATATGGGGAATAGGAAAGAGTTAATTCCTATTTGGCCCCCTACTTTGTGACCAGCTTCCTTTATGGCTCCTTATTTTCTATAAATTCAAATATGACCCCCCTTTTTTGATGTAAATGTCATAACTACCCTTCCTTTAAATATTTTTTCAAAATAAAATTAAAAATAAAACCTTAATTCCACCTCATTTCCCTCTCCACCACACATCTCTCTCCACGTCACCTCTCTCTCTCCAACTCACTCCCCTCTCTCTCTCCTACTCACCATCACCTTCTCCGACGACCTTAAAAAAAAAAATTCTCATCTCTCTCTCTCTCTAAAAACTCTGGTCGACAATTTTCGTCGGAGAAGGTGATGGTGAGTAGGAGAGAGAGAGGAGTGAGTTGGAGAGAGAGAGAGGTGAGTTGGAAAGAGAGGTGATGTGGAGAGAGAGAGGTGACGTGGAGAGAGGTGATGTGGAGAGAGAGAGGTGACGTGGAGAGAGATGTATGTTGGAGAGGGAAATGAGGTGGAATTAAGGTTTCGTTTTTAATTTTATTTTGAAAAAGTATTTAAAGGAAGTGTAGTTAGGACATTTACATCAAAAAAAGGGGGACATATTTGAATTTACAGAAAATAGGGGGCCACAAAGGAAGCTGGTCACAAAGTAGGGGGTCAAATAGGAATTAACTTAATAGGAAAATATTCATAACAAGAAAGAATGTGTAGTTGTTAAACAACCTGAAATTGTTTTATCAAATGGGACAAACTTGCACAATTTCATGAAGCTGTGAGTCATATACTCCCTCAGTCTCATATTAAAAGTCTCACTTTCCTTTTAGAGATGTCTCATATTAAGAGTCTCACTTCCTTTTTTATCATATAAAATCCATCTACTTTCCCACAATGCCCTTACCTTGGGTCAACTATAGTTTGTTGGAATTTGTTTTTGCAATGAAAGCAATTAAATATTTAGTGAGGTGGAAAAATGAGACTCTCTTTAATTTAGACTTTTCCTCTACAATAAATAAGGATACAAATGGAAGAACAAAATATATGAAAAATAGTTGGAGATCCAAAGCGGGACTCTTAATATGAGACGGAGGGAGTAGTATGTATAGATTTGGAGCATTGTTAATCCGAATTTAATGGTTCCTGATACTCTGAGAAAGAATATTAATATGACAATTGAAGGTTTTATACCAAATTGTGATGGTGAGAAGGAAATAACACCCTAGAGAAGGTTTTGTCAAGGGAAGATTATACTGTTGATTTGAATAGTTATCCGAGAACGTCAATGTATAAAACAACTCAAGATGAAAAATGTAAAATATAAGGTTTCGACAACAAAATTTGATTTGAATCATTATCCAAGTAAACATTGGTTTATGGGAAGGTTTGTCTAAAGATGAAGTGGAAATACTTGACATTAACTACTTTTAGATGAGGTGGATATAAAAAGTATAAAGGTCAAAGAGTGGAAGAAAAGTTTGTACCATAAGTCAAATAGTGTTTATGAAGATAGTCATGTTTTAATGGATAACTTTGTGTGATGAAGGTGTTGTATGCAGTGGAACCATTTTTCCAAAAGACAAATAGGGAGGATTACATACATTTGTCGGGTATTCGAATTTAGAGAAAATGGCTTAAACGTGTGGTGTAGATAAATATCAAGTGGGAAGTTTTATAGGGCCTCCCCAATTTTGTTAAAAGGGCTCCCCATGAACCATTTCACTTGGTAAATTATCATTGAGGGGGGGGGGGAGGGGGGGGGGGGGGGGGGGAGGGGGGGGGCTTTTAACAAAAATGAGGGGGTCCTATAAAATCTCCCTTATCAAGTTCATGTGACACATATGGTGAGGGTTCAAAAATTTTCGACGTATTTGAACGCAAGAAAGAATTGAATATATGTGTAATCAAAAATTCAAATTTAAGGTGAAGAAGTCTGATAAACACTTATGATTTGCAGCATTCGTTGATGAAGATTGTAAGTGGCATCTTCGTGCAGCTATGGTAGATGCATCTTCTTTCTTTAGGATTTGCAAGTACTTCAATCCCCGCTCTTATACTATGCTTGGAATCTCCATCATGTGCATAGACAAGCCACTACTGGAGTGATTGGTGAGTTTTCCTCTTCTGCCCTTGATGTTTGCTCTCACGGGTGATTAAAGACTGGATTTCTACTACCAGTTGTGTAAGGAATAGAAAGAAGATGAAAAAGAAAGAGAAGGTCGAGGATTAGGGTTTTCTCTCATTTTCTCTAGTAAATGGCGGCTGAAAAATTAAGGACTTGTTTTCCTACATAAGAAAGCAAAAGGAGAATTTACAACAGAATGATGAATTATCTTCCAATAATTTTGAAATCATCTATGTTAATTCATTTATATTAATTTGCGTTGGGTTATTTACGCATTGGCCCCCAAAAGTGTAACCAGATTCCCGCGTGGTCCCTAAAGTACGAGAAATCATTTAATTAAATATTAATTGGATGTGTGAAGAAAGTGTTCCAATAATGATAAATTGGAAAAGACAAAAACAAGAAAAAGCAATGAAGAAATCCCTTATTGCTGAAAAGGGTCTTATGTTCCAATAATGATGAATTGAAATCTCAACCCTCATAAAAGTTGAAGTTCCCTTGATGATAAATGAATCAGTCAGATTAAGTAGTCCATAAGAGAGGAAGTGAAACTTTGGTACTCAGATTGCATCTCTCTCTATCTTCTTTCTCTCTCTAGGATTTTTTTAGGGTTATTTCCCAAATGGCCCCCAATTTTGTGACCAGCTTCCTGCCTAGCCCCCTAAATTAGCAAAAATACCCATACAGCCCCCCCTTTTGAATTTCCGATATAACACCGTTAACCAGTCAACATTTCTCTCTCCTCCATCTCATAACCTCTCTCTGCCACCTCATCTTCTAGCCAACTCATCATCTTCTCCGGCGAAGGTCGCCGACCGACCCATTTTCCGGCCGGCGATATTCAAACTTAAATTTTTTTATTTATTTATTTCATCTCTCCTCTCTCTCTAAATTTTTTTTATTTCATCTTTCCTCTCTCTCTCTAAAAAAATAAAATAAAAAATTGCATCTCCTCTCTCTCTTTCTAAACTCTGGCGAAGGAGGTTTCCCTTCGCCGGAGGTCGGCAGACCTTGAAGGTCTGCTGGAACAGATCTTTTAGATCTGCTCGAGCAGACCTTCATGGTCTGTTCCAGCAGACCTTCAAGGTCTGCCGACCTCCGGCGAAGGGAAACCCCCTTCGCCGGAGTTTAGAGAGAGAGAGAGAGAGGGGATAAAAAAAAGTTTGTTTTAGAGAGAGAGAGAGAGAGAGAGAGGAGAGATGAAAGAAAAAAAAATAACTTTTTTTTTTTAAAGTTTAAAGGTTGTAGGCCGGAAAATTAGTCGGCCAGCGACCTTTGCCGGAGAAGATGATGAGTTGGCTAGAAGATGAGGTGGCAGAGAGGGGTTATGAGATGGAGGAGAGAGAAATGTTGACTGGTTAACGGTGTTATAACGGAAACTCAAAAAGGAGCCCATATGGGTATTTTTGCTAATCTAGGAGGCTAGGCAGGAAGCTGGTCACAAAGTTGGGGGCCATTTGAGAAATAACCATATTTTTTATTTAAATCCTAAACATCCTCTCTCCTGTAACTTTTTGGAGGGATAGATGAGAGGCATAATTTATTTTAGTTGATACAAAAAATCAATAATTCAAAAAGGAATTTTTTTTAAGGAACTCCATTAATGGAAGTTTTCCTCATATATAATAGCAAAAAATTGTAGCTAATTACGTTATACAAAGAAATATCTACTTACTTCTTATATAATATATATATATATATATACTAGGTGTCCACCGCGCCCGTAGGGCGCGGTAGATCCCTTTTGGCTAACGCCTTCGAAATATAAATTTGCGGTTGACTACGTTTTAGTGGTGCACGTATATGGGACGACATATCCCGAGACGCTTATACGTCGCAAAATTCATTTCTAGACCAATCCAACATTATACAGGTATGGGATCTGTAATTCGCATTTGCTATGCGAATCACAGGTCTCGGTCTAATCCTAAATGGTCTAGAAATGAATTTTGTGACGTATAAGCGTCTCGGGATATGTCGTCCCATATACGTGCACCACTAAAACGTAGTTAACCGCAAATTTATATTTCGAAGGCGTTAGCCAAAAGGGATCTACCGCGCCCTACGGGCGCGGTGGACACCTAGTTGAAGAAAGAAGATTTAATATTGTTCGTTTGTTAACTTTCTCAAACGCCCTTAAAGAAGATATAATATTGTTTGTTTGTTTACTTTCTCAAACCCCCTTCAAAAAGTTGCAAGACTATGAGATCATTCATACACAAATTTATTCCTGAAAGCCACACAATAAGACTCATCATTTTGTCAAAATATAATTGCTTAATGAATTATTACAGGGTATGGGAACAACCTAAATTGGAGGTAGCACACAGAGACAATTGGAGGGATTGTTAGAGAGATTTAGGATGGTTAAAGAGACATAGTTTAATATAGACATAAGGGCGCGTCTATAGGCGCCTCCCAAAACTACTGTAGGGGCCTCCCGTCTGTAGGCGCACCCGTACGACCAAGGAGGCGCCTCCCAGGCACCCCATCTTCTTCTCTTTTTCCGTTGCTCTACTTTCTCTCTCTACTTCTTCTAAAATCATAGATTTCAATGGTGAATTCCCGTTCACATTAATATGTTTTCCTAAGCCATGAACAACCTCGATGTATCTAATGGCATTTTTCATTTTTCAATCTTTTGAATCTATGAAAGGAACAACCCTTACCATGAAACAAAAAACCCTAATCATGAAATGAAGAACCCTACCCATTAAACAAAGAACCCTCCCTAACCATATTTTTGACTTTTTCTTTTTTTGTAATTCCATCCACCCTTCAATTTTTTCTCTATGATTTCCTTCTCTCCATCTTTTCAAATTCATCACCATTACACCTGTGTTAAAGTAACATGGTTTTCTTCCTTCAAAAACCCTAGAAATTTCTGAATCAAACCAAAACCCATATGTGAAATAGTTTGTGAGATTAGTATGACAATATTGTGGTGCACCAATAACTCTTGAATTAGAGAGAGAGAGACATTCCATAGTTTTTTAATATCATCAACAACAATTATATCTGAATCAAGATAAATTACTCTATTAACATAAGATTCAAGTTGCTAAGTAATTTCTAGCATAATTTAATGGGTTTTCAAGTGCTAATCTAATTGAAGATTAAATTAGATTCTTGACTTGATCTTCATTAAAAAGATGAACTTCGAAATTGAGAGAAGGAAATGTTGATCGAACTATTTTAGATAGAGAATTTGGTTTAAATTTATAGATTGAGATGAAATGAAGTGAAAGAAAACCTAGGTCCCAGACTGCACCAGCCCGAGACATCACAGAGTGGACAGTCCATCTCGTCTCGGGTTGGCCCAATCCGAAGAAATGTATTGGGCCTCGGAGTGACCGGCCCGAATGAGGGGCGCCTACAGCTGTCGGTAGTTGACTGTGGTCAAACACATTTGAGAGGCCCTTATAGTAAATTTGGGAGGCGCCTATAGAGGCGCCCTAGACATAATCTGATAAAAAAGAAAATAACTAATAATTATGATAATCAATTGAAACAAATAGAATGAGAGGACAAAATTAGAAAGGGAAAGATTAGGATAAATCTGATCATCCATAAGAGGAATATATCCCTTTTATCGACCATGAAAAAATACAAAGGGTTTAAAAATAAAGATAAAATTGTTAGTGTAATGGAATAATTTTTTTCTTTGATGTCTTCATAATGAAAGATGATAACAATCGACTAAGAAAACAATTAATTTTTTTATATCTCTAAAAATGTGCAACTCTAATCAAATAACCTGAAATAGTAAGATAACATTACATTCGAAGATGGAAAATGAGAGATTGAATTTAATTTGAAACTTAAAATAATGTGGTTAGTTAAATTATCATCTTAAGTGGACAATTGAAGTGCAGAGACAATGAAAGAGATATCTAAATAGACAATATTATAATTTGGTTAATTAGATTATCATCTCTACTTCTCTACACAAAAAGTATACAACTTGACCTCAAACCTCAAGTCTTGAGAGAACATAAGAAATACAAAGAAAGTCAGTGAAGGATTGAAGTATATAATAATCTGGTACATTATTCATCTCTCTCTCACAAACAAAAACAAATAAATAGAACATAACAGAAACAGAAAGAGTGTGAGAGAGATGGATTGAATTTAGAATGAAAAAACATATACAACTTTAATCAAATCGAATATAAATAAAATCTAATTAGAGCAATGTATGAATATATATATCAATCACGGTTTGGGAAGTTAGAAAAGTAATCCACCATTTTCTCTCAAACGATTTCCTCCCATATTTTAGGGGTAAATGGTAAATGATGATGTTACCCCTTAAACTGAATCTTTAAAGCTTGACCAGTCGTGTTATTTTTAAAAGAGAGCGAGGGTATAAAAGTACAGAAACAGTTTTAATAAGTTAGAACTGAAATTAACCGAGTTGGAATAAGGGAGAGAAAGTAATGGGAGATGGCGATTTGTAACTTCTTATCTAATTAGGTGACACGTGGAAGGGAAGTTAAAACAACTTTATCTTCAATTAGTTTAAACCATTCGATGAAAAAATTATAGATGACAATCTTACGGACGTGAATATCCAAGAGATAAATCTACGGTCCACCTAAAAAAACACCATTGTGTTTTATATAATAGACTAGGTATGACCCGTGCCTCCGGCACGGACACTAATGTTGAACCAGAATATGAAACTTTAAAACTGCAATTTATAACATGTTTATTCCTAAACATTTGACGAAATCCTGTCCCGAATTGCGGCAACCACTTCAAGCTCAAGCGCAGAAACCTTAGCCCATGCTTCTTCTTGAATGCCCTGCTAACAACATCATAAAGGATCTCAGCTTGAAAGATAAAGGGTGAACTGTGAAGTGACCCAATGGTCATATTTGAGGATTTGAACAATATTAAATGAGGAATGAAGGAATATATCAAGTAGCAGATATATGTTCCATACTCTGTCTTGAATATCTAACATGGAAAACCACTATCCAGGTCATAATGTTTTGAAATGACGAGATATGTTGCAACTGTGGTGCATGCATAATACATATGAACCACGACAAATTTACTGTTTACTAAAATCTCTAACCAACAAAATGGTTGCCGTTCTTAAGAAGAATGAAGTTTATGGAGAAAAATTGAAAAGTAACCAACTGGTGGCATTGTACAATCATACCATTATTACGGTAAGTAATTTATGCATATCTACCTTTTAATTCACAAGTTCCTTCCTCAATCTTTTCATTTCGCACTCCAGGCTTCTATCTTCTGCTCCACCATGCGAAATTGCAGAACAAACGGTTGTCATGATGTAATTAATCTACACATGCTATCAAATGCAATATAGAAATGTTAGAGGAGAGAGGTTACTTTTCTACAGTGCAGAGAGGTCTGCTACTCTTCTTAAACTTGGGATTCTAGTTGGCGAACTTTCTTCTCAGACATTACCACGTTCTCCCTTGTGTCTTCCTATTATTCCATGAAAGCATATAAATATAGGCTATAAATAAGTAGATCAAGTGCAAACATCAAAATACATTCATTGGCAGAGAAAAGACAACATACCAGCTTTCTCCCCCGTGAATACACAAGTAAACGACTCTCTTTATCCGACTCCTGAAAACAGGCAAAAAATAAGTTTCTTTGAACGGGTTTTTAACAACGTCGGCCTACAACACAATAAGCAATTAAAAAAAGCAGAATTTTCTCAAGACCTGAAGTTTATTAACAACATCTTGAGCTTCCTTTCCTGCTTGTAGGCGGTGTCAGACTCTCTGTTTCTGTTATTCATCTAACCGTTTCTCAAATGCAGATATAGTTGGCATTTGACTACAAAAACACACAGTTAATTGTTTCTGACATCTTACAAGAAAACAAACTTCATTTGAAGAATCAATGACAATAAAGCAATCAATAGTTCACATCCGACCAAAAAAAAAAAAGAAACATCAATCTAACTACTTGTGAGAGAACGTTTAAGTTGAGCAGGAAAACATTTTTGTATTGGTAAACATGAAAAATCCTTCATGTATGTAAAAGTGATGCTGAAACAGTGAAAGTGACAAACAAATTTAACATCAATTAATAGGTGCGATCATGAACGCAAGAAACAAAACTAAACATTGGTTAGGCGACCCAAATGCGCTTCCCGAACCGTTTGAAGTAAAAAAGTAATCTGTAAGACTGCCGAATTGTTTGAAGTATGAAACACATGATGGAAATAAAATAACAAAATTTGCAAGCCTTTTCAATGCTTAAAATCATCAATGAAAAAGGCGGATAATCGATCTCGCCACATAAGAAGATAAAGCTTACAAAAAGTTTATTTCAGGGGAGGCACAATTGCGTCGAAGTCTATTACAGTGAAAGACGGCATAAAACTAAATGATTTGTAAGAATTATATACTTCAAAAACCTCAATTGGTGATCAAACTCAATAGTGATAAGAGACATAATGACATTGTTTACCGAGAAAATTATTATTGTTCGTAGTTAATAACTTAATAAACACAGTTTTAAGTAAAAAAAAGGTAAACCTTGTTGAAGTTCCATTGGCAAACGCAGGATTCGTGTTTCTTCATGACCTGTGTATCCGCGGAAGCATTTCCAAAAACTTAGAAAAACACAATGTTGTACCAACTGTTGGACAGAAAATTTGCTGTAGCAAAATATTGGATACATGGCTACATGCCTTCTGATGACCACTTCTACTCCCCAGATCCTCACCAAGAGAGATAAGAAATCATTGTCATCTATGTTCTTCCTGGCCCTTCTGATTTTTAGCAACAATATCTTCTTCACAGCTGCTATCTTGAAAGTGAAAAGTAAACCCTTGTAGTAGATTCATTGAGGTTTTAGTGTTTTACTCATTTTAGACGATTACTGGGATATTTAAGTTGCAATAATTTCAATCTCATTTGCAAAAACCATGCATGCAGACAGCACCCTAGTCCCCTCGTAAAATATTCTAAATGGCCATGTGTCCCAATGTAGCGGCTGACTTCGAATCCTTAGTTCCTCTACCTAGCAAACCACTTTTATAAGTTGTCCCTATCACTGTACTGTTACATATAGGTATAATGAATATATATGATCAACACAAACAAAACTCACAAAATTTGGTATCATTGACATATTAACCAAACCCTAACTTTTTTATAAACACCCACAAAAGCAAAACCCACATCAAAATAAGAACAAACTTACACTACCCATCCTCCAATTCAAGGCTCAACTCCACAAAACTCCATTCCTACTACCATTCTCACTGCCATTCCCGCATTATATTATTTTTTCTTCATTATCTATATAGATAGAATGAATTCACTTGTAAGAAATCTCACTTCAAAGATTTCTGAATAAAAAATATACATTATTTCGTTACCCAAATAAGCAATCAAGATTCAAAAAACCTACTTCGTAAATCAATGTGCAAATTCTACCTGATTCATCCTATAGGGACTGGATTGGCAGGAATGAGGCAAAAGGATTCATCTCTATGCCCATTTTTTTGTGTTGTTCTTCTCAAATTTGTAATACAACCAAGTGGCAAAAGTCTTCAAATTTTATCTCTACCTTTTGCCTTCAGATATGTCCATATCGACAGCGAGGAATCTACAGAACGGAAACTTCCGGCTACCAAGGGGACGGTAATTTGTTAATCATTTTCAATATGTTCTGGTTTTCTCCCCACTTTCTTCGAAATCTGAAATTTCTCAGGTTTCTGTTTCAAGGGGTCACCCAAAGAGAGCCATGGAAAACTACAACAGTACATTACGACAAATAAACTACATATAACTAACTACATGTATGCAATTCTCTATTAGACATTTATCAAACACATATATCGCAACATCAAAAACATAAAGAGGCAAACCAAACTTTGGCATTTCTATCAAAATCTACCTAACAGGTACAGAAAGAAACATCCACAAAGATCAAAATGTAAGTGTATGCAACCAATGAATCAAATCAATAAATCATTCTTACCACTATAAGATCAAACCCACATAAACTTATGAACAATTTATAAAAGAAAACTAACTGAATAAATTTCTACAATGAAGATGAAGTTTAACAGAGATTGAGAGAACAAAAGATGAAGCAATAAATTTTTACAATGAAGAGGAAGTTGAACAGAGATGGAGTACTAACCTCTGGTGACCTAAAAAACGAACAAAAAAAAGAAGGAAAAGAAACATCGGTTGAGAGGAAAGGAGATGTGTAATGCAGTGAAAAGAAACGTCCGTTGACAAAACAGGAAACAATTATGGATTTAGGCGCCTAAATGACCACATACCATCCAACGGTTGATGATATTGCTGATGTGGAACGAATGGCTGGATTTATCCAAGAGTTTGTCCCAGTCAGCACTCATCCACCTGTTTTATTATATAGATATTGGAATAAGGGAGAGAAAGTAATGGGAGATGGCGATTTGTAACTTCTTATCTAATTAGGTGACACATGGAAGGGAAGTTAAAACAACTTTATCTTCAATTAGTTTAAACCATTCGATGAAAAAACTATAGATGACAATCTCACGGACGTGAATATCCAAGAGATAAATCTACGGTCCACCTCAAAAAACACCATTGTGTTTTATTATATAGATATTGGAATAAGGGAGAGAAAGTAATGGGAGATGGCGATTTGTAACTTCTTATCTAATTAGGTGACACATGGAAGGGAAGTTAAAACAACTTTATCTTCAATTAGTTTAAACCATTCGATGAAAAAACTATAGATGACAATCTCACGGACGTGAATATCCAAGAGATAAATCTACAGTCCACCTCAAAAAACACCATTGTGTTTTATATAATAGATATATATATATATATATATATATATATATATATATATATATATATATATATATATATATCTAATGATATCAAACTCATACATTTGAATCCGAATTTTCTTCTAAAATATCTGATATTTGAGAAGCTTATTAAAAACTTTAAAAATAATTTTTTCTTAATTATGTTATTCTTTAGTTAGATTAAATAAATTAATCGAAAGTTTTCATTATTATAAATATATAATATTATTAGTATATAAATATATATACATATATATCTTTATTAAATACAGATATATCTTTAATTCATAAAGATACATTTATTTAAAAATTAAATACTCTTAAAATGAAAAGAACACGAACTTTTTAGTTGCATATTTATTAGTTTCTTATATTAAAACTTAAAATACTAACAAAGACTTCTTATAACTAAAGTTAAATGATTAAAATTAAATGTGTCGCTTTTTTATCAATAAGAATAAGACAGAATTGTTGTTTGTTTAATCTTAGTTTTCAGTGATTAATTAGATTTATTTTTATTTAATAGTCAATTATAATGTTTCAATTCGATTAATGCTCATTAAACTAATCAGGTATTTACACTCTCCTAATAACTATCAAACGATCTGTAATATAGAAAATGCGAATTATTTATATTAACTTCGATGCTTAAATTATTTTTTAAATGAAATGATTTACAACTTTAAAACTTTATAGTGGCATTATCCATTATATCTCTGTTGTTTGTTAGTAATTAATTTATAAAACTTTTTTCATTTTAATAAGAATATTTAATTTTTTATTCTATCTGTTGTCTTTTATCATTTAATAAGATTAATAAATCTAAACTTTTGATTAGGAATTGATAATATTTTTATTTAACAGATATATATTTATAACTAAAGAAATATTTGATTAAAAAATAAATACTTTTATAATTAAAAGAACCTTAAAACCGTATATTCTTATATGTTTGTTTGATGATGGAAGCTTATAGCACGATTAGTGTTCAATAATTTCAGAGGACCTGATATACCATGTTACATCAATTGTCTCAAGAGTATTGAGTTTGCAACTTGTAAGTAAAAAAGAAACTAGGGAGAAAGTACATAGTAAGTGTTCGGTGTTTGGCAATGGTGATAGTATGTGGAAGTTTTCGTGGTTCCGTTGTAGTGGCTAAACATATATGAAAAATTAAGAAATGATTAAAAGAAAAGAAACAATAAAGTGAGTCGGGAGTTGGAGGGATGAAATTTGAAACGATGGCAATTTTTCCATATTTTTTTTAGTCAGTTTGTCTTAGTCACGACCAAGTTGTCTTGTTATATAGATTTTTGTTTAAAAGTTTATATAAAAAATATATTTATTTAATAAATATAAAATATCTTTATTAAATGAAAGTAAAGAAAATATAAACCATATCCTTCATTGGTTTGATTAATGAAACTAATCTAAACATTTAATTATTATAAATCTTGTTATATATAGTTTTGTTTAAAAATTTAAATAAAAAATATATTTAGGTAATAAATATATAATATCTTTATGAAATGAAAGTAAAGAAAATGAAAACTATATCATTCTTTAGTTAGATTAATGAAACTAATCTAAACATTTAATTATTATAAATAGATAATATCTTTATTTAATAAAGATATTCTTATTAACTAAATATATGTTTATTTAAAAAATAAGTACTTTTATAATTAAAATGGTTACATCCTCAATGACCTCCTAATATATAACCAGCTTCCAGCTTGACCCCCTAGTTTATCAAGAATAACTAGATGATCATTTTTGTAGTTTTTAATGCACTATCTAAGGGTCGTTTGATAGGCAACTTTCCCAGAGAAAAGAGAATTTTTTTTCTCTAAAAATGAAAATTTTCCCATGTTTCATTGACAAAATGGGTCAAAGAAAATAAAGGATCACGTGAAGTTACTTTCTCTAATTTTCTTCAAAAAGTGGGAATTTGTTACCCATCTTTTATTGGAGAAACTTTTTGTCCGTGAATGCCTAACCCGTGAGGAAGAAAACAACTCAAGAGAAGATTTACTATCTCTCGCTGACGTTCCTTCCCTCTACTCATGATCTTGGGTTTACTGCCCCTATACCCTACCTACCTAATCAGATTTACTATCTCTCTCTGACAATGAAGGAAGATGAGAAGATTCACCTTGTTAAAGTATGGTAAGAAGATATTTATAATGAAAAGAAAATTTCTGCAAAATCAAAATCCATTACTCAACTTTGGCATACAAATGGAAGATGCCTGGACATACTATACCAATTAGAAAAACAAAGACAATTGATATTTTAAGAGCTATAACCTTGTTAGAAAATATTGGACAAGAAACATAAAACCATTCCTAAACCTAAATCAGTTGAACTAGATTTGATTTTCGAAAGTGGTATTCAGGTAATTGCATTTCCTCTCTCTTACTTCTGATGTCTCTCTCTATCTTATTGTATATTTTCTCTCTTTACCCCCTTTTGGAATGAGTAGCATGCAATTGCTTAGGTTGAAGGAAGAGCAAAATTAACTTTTTTATGTTTGGAAACCCAAAATTTCAGTTTATCTCAAGTTTGGATCTTGGGTGTTTTTTTGGTGAAGATCTTTATGACATTTAAAAGCTGGTTTGCAGAAAGTTTTAACAATTTTCTCCTCTTCACCATGAAAAAACAAAAGGGTTTTCTCTATTAAGACACTCTTTTGATGTCTTTTTCTTGTTAATCTTACTGAAATCCCAAAAAGAGAAATCGAGTGTATGTTTTTTTTAATGAGAGGAGGATATGTTCTTGTCATGGATGAAATTTTGGATAATATGATTTCTTTTGTGTGTTAGAAGAAAATAAAAATAACCATTGTTGTGAGAAATCGAGAAGACAATTTTTTTTTTCTGATAATATTCAAACAGTGGAAAATAGAAAAATAAACTTTTCTTTTTCTTAACAGGCCAAACAAAAGAAAATAAAGAAAATAATTATAGAGTAAACGTTTCTCTGGGTAAAAATTTCTCTGTAATTTTTCCTTTCTAGCCAAATTGCTATCAAACACAACCTAAAATGTTAGATTTCATTTTTCCCAAATTGCCCGCTTAAATTTTTTTTTTTCTTTATTTCTGATAGGGTCATTTGCCTTAATATGTTCACATATTATATTCTTCTTCTTCTTCTTCTTCTTCTTTTTTTCAAAATTTGATATGAAAAAAGTTAAATTTCTATTTAGAACAATCATAAGGTTTTATTTGAAAACTAGTTAACTAATTAATCACTCGTGAAATAAAATTTCAGTATCTCTCAGAGAAGAAGACGAGAGTCTTTTTAGACGGTTTAACAATCAGATTTTTCACGAGCAATCATTTTTCGACCTTCAGATTTATAATCCCAACTACAATCATGTAGATCTGAGTACTTATGTTTAGGACGAAACAAATCTCCACATCTGCCTCTAAATCTAGTTAACCCTACCTCTTTCTACCAACCAGAGCACTGTTTTACCTCTATTTGAATTGATTTTTGTAGGTTTTTCTTTTAGTTTACTGTTTTCGTGGTTCAAAACATTAGAACGAAGAATCTTGGAGGTCAGATCTGGTGCTTTTAAGGACTGAGTCGATAAGCTTGAACTTGTATTGCTTGATGTTGTTTGAGGCGGCTAAATCAAATTGATCGATGATGATTTGAAACATTTCTAGCACATATGTTATGTAGATGAATTACAAGAGATTATTGAATTGCTAACACAAAAATGATTTATTGTCTGGATGATCTTCAATTTGGTTTATTCTTTATCTATTTGAGCCATTTCTACAGAGAGAAACTAAAGAGGAAAAAAAGAGATAAACTAAGAAAGAAGAGATAACCTAGAGAGAGAAAAAAGAGGGAGAGAGAAGTAGAGATAAAGAGGATAAGTTCAAAGAGGGGTTGGATATTGGGTTCTTAATATAAATTAATGGATGTGCGTTTGGTAGCAGATTTGCTAAGTAAGATTCCTACCAAACATGAGATTTGGTAGGAATCAAGATTCATTGGTCTGTTTTGCTACCAAAAACCTTAGGACTCTTGAAACTTAAATCCAAAATTTGGATTGGACCAAAATCCAATCCTACCCCTTAAGATTTACTAGGATTTTAGATTAATAAAACAAAATTCCAATCTTAGAATCAACAAAATTTTTTTTTTCCTTATGAACATATTTTTCTACAAAACAATTATTTTAAATTTTTTTCTTGCACAAAAATCACTTTTTTTCCAAAAACTATTTTTCCCATTTTCAAAAACTATTTCCTTTTAGAAAACCCGATTTTTCTGATAGCTGTTTTTTCTCCAAATAATTTTTTTCCCGAAAAAGTTTTTGTCAAAGACAAATTTTTTTTCCCCGAAAATCGTGTTTCCTCCGAAAATTCTTTTTTAATACCGAATAAATTAGTTTCCCCCAAAAATACCGAAAAATAGTTTTTTTTTTTTCCCGAAACCGTTTTCTTCTCGCAAACCATTATTCCTGAAAACCATTTTTTCGTTTAAGGAAGATATCCTGAAAACGTTTTCCTAAAAAAAAACATTTTTCCCCCGAGAAACCGTTTTTTTTTCTCGATAACCGAAATTTATTGAAAACTTTTCGTTTCATGAAGAGCGTTTTTCTTGCAAACCTTTTTTAAAGGGAAAAATTGTTTAGGGGAAAGAAAAAAAAAGATTTTGTGAAAAAAATAGTTTACTAAAAATTTTGGTTCTCGAAAAAAGGTTTTCGAGTAAAAAAAATGTTTTGGGGAACACAAATGTTCTTTCGAGGAAAAATCAATTTTCAAAAAAGAAACGGTTTCGAGAAATTCGAAATTTTTATTATGAAGAAACAACTTTAAAAAAAAAAGTTTGACAAAACGAATTTCAAGAAAATGATTTTTTCAAAAATAAATAAATAAAAGAAGCGTTTAAAAAACTCAAGTAATAACAAATCCTTGGATTCTTATTAGTGACCAAACAAACAAAACAGTTACTTGGACTCATGAATCTGTGGAATCATGAATCAATGGATCCATAATTCCGTCATTCAAAGTTCAAACACACCATAAGTGTTGAAAAAAGGGTTCTATTGAAGGTCGACAATGGAGAAGGATGTAGACCTCTAAAAGACTCGTCATCTTCTATGAGAGAGATTGAAATTCACGAACCAATATTTTTAACTTCTTTAAAAATCAAAACTAGTAAAGTAATTAATCAATTACTCGCAAATAAAATTCATGTAATTTCCTATGTCCAAGAATCAGAACAAGGAGTTTTATGTCCTTCTTTAACAAACTAACATTCAATCAAACATAAGATGAATTCAAGTGATCTTCGGTACAATAAGTACTAAATAAGAGTAATAAAATCTTAGAAAAATAGCGTAGAATAGTATGATTCTACTAAATAAAAATATAACTTATTTTGATATTGAAATTAAAAAAATATGAGGACCTCCATTAATGGAGGTCTAAATAAGAGAAAGAAGATGATGAAGTAGCAGAAGAAGGATATAAAATGTGAAGATATAAAGCCAAAGGACCTAATTGGAAATAAAGAAAAAAAGAAGACAAAAGAGAGCACTTTGGGAAAGATAAAATCTGAATTTTTAGTCAATGCATTGAGAATTACAAAAGAGGGTCATCTGGGTTTTTCTATAAACTACGGCCCACGTGGGAAGCTGATCATAAACTGGGGGCCACTTGGGAAATAACCCTAACAAAAAATAAATCTAGTCGTATATTAATATTTTTCTTCAATTACAGAACTAAGAAATGCTAATAAAGATTTCGATGATAGTCGAAACAAACATTTTATTGAATATTTATAAGTTTTTAGTAACAATTAATTTATCAATAAATAGCTAAAAATAAATACTCTTATTATCACAAAATGCATACCTTTTAGGTGCAGATTCATATTTGGGACTTTATGAGTTCTATAACTTGCAGGGGCCAAAATACGTCACCAGTAATGGGCTTCCACGGTGACCAAACCCATGAATTGATTGATGGCTAATGGGCCTGAACCATTTATCTTAGGACAACCCGAAGGAAAGTGAAAATACGCAATCACATCCAACCCTGAACAGAGAGGTCAGTCCTCAGCGGAGCTCCCTCTGTGTATCCGTTGGGGAGATGTTACGATCATTCAAGATAACAATATCCCGAATATACCCGTTAAGGGGTTGCAATTTCCGTATTAATGGTGACAGCTCCATGCGTTACCACATTGAAGGCAACAGCTCACCGCTAGGTGACGGTCGACCACCATCACTATAAAATGACCAAGAAGAGAATGGTACATGCATTCTAATTCTCGAGCAACCAACTGATAACTTACTTTCTCTCTCATAAAGTCTTAGAGTGTCACTCCATCACATAATCCTGCCTCCTTCCTCTCACCCAAGTACGATTATGGTCTTACACCCGGGATTTAATCAGGTGCAGGACCCTCCCAAGTACAAGACCACTTTATCAACAAGGGTCTATTTTCTCTCTCTTGACAACCACGTGTGATCAAGGGTTCGACCACTTTATCAACAAGGGTTTGCTCACTTCATTGGTCAGGCATTTTACACATCACCCACGTGATTATCTATATATGAGGATACAAGGTCAGGCCTTAAAGGTTCCCACTTTATTTACGTTACATACCCTCAGCCAGACAAGCCTCACCAAGGCTGCCTTAGTCAAGGACATACCTCACAGGTTGTCGTAATCTCTCTCTAAACAAGTCAGTCTAACCTGTAGAGATCGAGCTCCGACCACTTTACAAGCCGTGCAAAACTCCGACTTTTCTCCTCCACGGTAATATTCCAAGGAAAATATCCACGTGTTCATTACTTCTCTTGCAAGCTTACTGACTTGACCGTCGGAGCCTGATGAGTCATGAAGATGCCTCATTTGAATCTCTTAATTTGGGTTAATTAGTCTATTTCGAGCAGTTACTCTCATGAATTACTTGTTTCTCTTTTCCAGGTGTCTTTTACGGAGTTCGGTGCGAAAAATTGCTAAAATCAGGAGAAAGACACAATTGAGGGGCATTTTGGTCATTTTTTGGTTATGCTAATCCTGGTCGACTTTAATACTCAGATGAAAGTAGAGTTCAAAACAAATCCAACGCCAAAAACAGAAGTCAAATCGGAGTTCGGATGCAAAAACTAGGACGGGTCAAAGGTGTGTTTTAAATCTGTTGACCAGAAGTCAGCACCGATGTGTTACACTTGGCGCGCATCCAGAACCGGAATTCAAAATTCGGTACACTATTGGGACACACGGGTGTGATTCGGGATCAAGCCCTAGCGCTAATTCTGTGTAAGCTGGCGCAGGGTACTATGTTACTCCCTTACAAACGGAGTATGATCTAACGTAATAAAAGCAATGAAACAGATTGGACGGCTATAGTAACTCCGTAGCACTGTAACTCGGTGTTTCCGGTTACAACAGATCCCCTCCTTTTAAATCTGCCAACTAATAAATCTGTGTTTAAATATCTCTTTTCCTATTATCTTCTCCAAGGTGGGGGTAGTGGATAGGGATTTAGGAGGACATTCGTGGACAAAATGTCTCGTAGACATTTCGAGACATTTTAAGACATTTCGAGACATTTGTCTGTAGACAAAATGTCTTTATAGACATTTTAAGACATTTGATTCATGGACAAAAAGTCTTTATGAACATTTCAAGACATTTGGTTTATAGACAAAATGTTTTGGAGACATTTCAACATATTGAATCCATGGACAAAATGTGTAGTGGATATTATTATTATTATTATTATTATTATATTATTATTATTATTATTATTATTATTATTATTATTATTAT
The DNA here is from genome assembly GCF_041429995.1 of Eschscholzia californica. Taxonomy (NCBI): domain Eukaryota; kingdom Viridiplantae; phylum Streptophyta; class Magnoliopsida; order Ranunculales; family Papaveraceae; genus Eschscholzia; species Eschscholzia californica. The sequence continues at coordinate 40,942,362 of NW_028238461.1, read as the reverse complement.
TATTATTATTATTATTATCCCATCATGGATGACAATTAGTAGACATTTATTATTTTAGTAGTATCATTATTGTCTAACCATACAAAATAATATATTTGTACTCATATTTTAAAAATATATTTTTCGAGTTTTGTGGACGTTTGTGGATATCTGAGGACATTTATGGACAATTGGTGGACATTTATTTATTTAATTTTATCATTATCGTTTAATCATATGAAATAAAAATAATTGTACCATTATTTCGAAAACATATTTTTCGACTTTGGTAGCCATCCGTAGATATCTGTGAACATTGATGGAGAATTGGTAAATATGTATTATTTTATATAGTATACTAATATATATATATATAATATAATAATAATATAATATAGTAATATGATAATAATATCATTATTACTATAATATAATATAATAATATAATAATATAATAATACAATAATATAGTAACATATAATAAGATAATAATAATATAACATAGTAATATAAGAAAATAATGTAATAATAATAGGATAATAATAATATAATATAGTAATATGATAATAATATCATTATTACTATAATATAATAATAATAATATAATATAGTAATAATATAATATAATAATAATAGAATAATATAGTAACATATAATAAGATAATAATAATATAGTATAATAATATAATAATAAGATAATATTATAATAATATAATAATAGTATAATATAGTAATGGCAATAATATCATTATTACTATAATAAAGTATTATAATAATTAATATTTTTATATGTTATTTATTATAAATTATTTAATCTAATTTGATAATAATAATTATTTTTATATTTCTTAATGAAATGTCCGCAAGTGTCTTCCATATTTTGAAAGACATTTTCTCTCCAAAAGCTCTCCAAATTTACACTAAAATGTCCTCACATGTCTCCAAAACCAATTTGTCTTGACATGTCCGTAATTTCGTGTCTCTAACGAATACCACAGACATTTCAGGACATTTGAAATGTCTCAAACGAATAACACGGACATTTTGAGACATTTTGAGACATTTTAAATGTCCCCAACCAATAACACAGACATTTGGGGACATTTAAAATGTCCCCAACCAATAACATAGGATTTGGAGGGACATGGCAATGTCCCTCCAAATCCCCAACCACTACCCCCCCCCCCCCCCAAGTTTTGGAAAGAAGATATGAAATACACAGTGCCGAGAATAGAAAGGAATAGAGATTGAAGGAGCTTGGTTGAGTTGGATTTTCTCTTCTCTGATTTAGAAAGCTCGGTTGGATTAAAATAAGAAAGAGATTGTGCTCTATTTAGAGATGGAAATAATAGAGAATCATGAAGATGATTTCTAGAGAGAGAGAGAGAGAGAGAGAAGCCGAGAAGGATAGTAGAGAGAGAAAGATAATGAGAGATTGATTGCTTTAGGAAATTCTTAGATGGAGATATCTTCTGGGCTTATAGAGAAATCGAGGGGTTCGTCTCGGGTATAAGAGGAGACAGGAAGAGAGATTAAAGCTATCTCGGGTTTTTGGGGGAGGAACAGAGCTTCAATCTATTTCTTCTCCTTCTCTGGGCTTCAAGGTTTGATCTTTAGAGAGAAGGAGAAGAATTGCAAACTGCTAAAACAGAAAAGAAAAGGAACTGAGTGGATGTTCTCTGTGAGAGATAATTGCAGATTAGTTTTCTTCTTTGATTGAATTCAATTTAATATGTAGAGAGAGAGAGAGAGAGAGAGAGAGAGAGAAAGAAATTTAAATCATCACTGTTTCTTTTTATTCATCTTATTTCTGTGATTCTTTTCTAATCCGGCCATTCTTATCATCTCTTAGAGCTACCATTTGATTATCAGCTCCTCTTATCTTTTATCTTCTGGATTTCTCTTTGTGAGAGAGAGAGATTTAGAGAGAGATTTAGAGAGAGAGAGAGTTAGAGTGAAACAGAGAAAAGAGAGAGAGAGATTTGCAAAGTGATGGATAAATTGTTCTTTTCAATCCTTTATCTTATATGATATTTCTTGGTGTTGATCTTTTGAATTGAAAGATTGAAATAAATCAGAGAGAGAAACAGTAAGAAGAGAGATAGAAATCTGGTTGGAGAAGAAGACCGCGTTTGGAGAGGAAGTTCTACTGGAAAATAATTTTCCAATATTGCTGGAAAATAATTTTCCCCAGGGGAGCGTTTGGCTCACAGCGGAAAACTCAGCGATAAAAGTTAATCCTTTTACCTTTTTCTCTTATACTTCATATTTGTTTTAATCTCGTACCATGATTAGCTAAAACTCTCTGACTAGGTTTTATGATGAAGTTTCAACATAAATTTTGATGATATCCTTTTCTTGCTTTAATATCTTGAAATGTTTTAATCGTAGTAATATTGAATTTTAGGTTTTGATATACGAATATTTCTTCATTAGCTATACTTTCGATTTGATGGTTCATGTTTAGGTTAAGTCCTTTAATGAGTCATGCTTATAGATTGATAGTTAATAGTTGCGACTTCGGTATTTCAAAACTTCGAGTTTAGACTTTAGTTTTATTCGGCTTTAACTAGAATATTTTCCGGGGTTTGGTACATTCGGTTACCAAAACTTGAGTGATAAAAAGATATGCATGATTATATTATCATTGATAAGTGTTAAAATGGATTCTAAAATCCTAGGCTCTCTTCCCATTTGACTTCTCCCCCTTTGAGTTCACCTTTTTAATCGTTTTAATATTTTATTTATTTTATTTTAAAACCAAAACCAATTTCAAACCCGAGTTACTTCCAAGTCTTAGAATAGGTTTCACTTAGTCTCTGAGGAACGAACCGGTCTTACCGGAATTTATTATTACTTGACGCCCGTATACTTGCGGGTGGAGACCTATTTAGGGTGACCTTTTAGGCCCATCAAGTTTTTGGCGCCGCTGCCGGGGACTATGTTTTAAATTTATTCTAATTTTGGAAAGTTTTTATTTTTGGTAAGTTTTGAATTTTGTATACTTTGACTTGCTTCTCTGTTTTTGGTGTGCAGAACACTAAGGAGCTGAAGAGGAGGCGCAACAAGGAGGAGGACCTCAAAAGAAGAAATTTACTGTTTTTATTTTTATTTTTTTTGTATTTATTTTGGTGAGAGAGAGACTTAGACTTTTTAGTACTTTCTTTTGTTTTGACCCTAAATTGGAGGGCTTTTATAAATTGTAACCGAAAATCCAACGAAGCCTCGGGTTCGAACACTTGAGGGAAGAGTGGCCCGGGTCGTCTACAAAGGTCGTCGCCCGTCTTGAACGGGAGGTAATTTTTCTAATCACCCACGAATCCCCTGTTAGTGGGTACTTTTTATAAGATCTTAGTAGTGCTTCCTCGGTTTTCGTGTTAAAAAAAAAAAAAAAAACTTTGGACCAAAAGAAAGGAGTCAAGTTTAGTTACATAAGTGTCAATTCTCATCTTGTGATCGTGCCTGACCATCATGGCACATTTTTCTAATGGTTGGACGTACCCTGTTGATGATGATGACCTTGATCTAAAGGGACCCGTCATCAACCGAACTGATATAACCTTAAGAGAATGCCAACAGTTGCGTAAAGACTGGCTTAACCGACCTGGTACGACTCTAAGAGATTATCAACGAATTAACGAGGGGAATAGGCTAGTTGAGCCTAACCGGACTGGAATGACCCTAGGAGAATACCAACAAATGTGTAGAACCGAGCCTAACCGACCTGGTATCACATTTGAAGATTATCAACAAATGTCTAGAAACGGTCCGACTAGTGAGTGGAGTAGACCAGAACCTGATCGATCTCGTATGACATTAGGAGAACACCGACAAATGTATAGAGATAGTCAAAATAGTGATGGATATGGTCCGACACCAAATATGTATGAGAGACCTTATAGTCCATACTATTATGAGGTCAATGACTTTAGAGACAGGTATGATCCTAATATGTACGGAGGAAGTTATTATCAAGAGTCTCCATTTAATTACACTAGTGAGCCTTACTATGAGGAGACTCTTGAAGATAGATCTCGATCAGAGTCCGAGAGTCGTCTCAGAGAGATGATGTCACAATTTGCGACTCAAACAAAGCAGGAGATCGAGTCCTTGACTCAACAGGTAAAAATGCTTAAGTCACAGTCATTCGCCGACGAGGAAGGGATTTCACAACCCCAAACTCAGGAAGGTACTAGGTACGATGATCCTAATATGTACGGTGGGAGTTTTTATCAAGAGTCTTCTTTTAATTACACTAGTGAGCCTTATTATGAGGAGACTCTTAAAGATAGATCTCGATCAGAGTCCGAGAGTCGTCTTATTGAGATGATGTCACAATTTGCGACTCAAACGACGCAGGAGATTGAGTCCTTGACTCAACAGGTAAAGATGCTTAAGTCACAGTCATTCGCCGACGAGGAAGGGGTTTCACAACCCCAAACTCAGGAAGGTACTAGGTACGATGACGAGGTTAATACGTCTAACCCTAGTACTAAGTTAAATGTCGATGAATTTACTGATAATACCCTAGAGCCTGAAAGGTCTGATGTTGACTTGTTTCCTCCACTCGTGTCGCCTCACCATGATCGGACTACACTAGACGTTGATATTCAAGATGATGGCTCAATGAGCAAGTTTGGGGATGACACAATTCTTAACTTTCCGACATTTGAGATTTGTAAGGAGTCAGTCTTAGATGAAAAGCTAAGAAGGCATGATATTATGAATAACTGCGAGGCCGCAGATGTCTTTGAGGACATTGATGACGCTAGAGACATGTTGGATAGTTTGTTAGACTGTTTACCTAAGGAAACCATGGACCTTGACGTGGTCCCCGAGCATATTGCCTTACCCATAGAGTCTAGTTTGACCTTTCACATGGTCTCAGACTCGGTTGTTGATCCCTTTTGGGACACTTCAGATATCTCCTCGAGAACGTCTATGGAAATAGTGGATATTCTATCCACTAAACTTGCAGATGACTTTCTGCCTTCGACGGATATATTGGCCCTTCATTGTTATGTCGATCCTTTTGATGACTTTCTAGATGTTGGTCCCAGTATTTATAGTTACTTAGTGGACTGTGCATCCACTAAGTTTGGGGATTGCCCCTTTTCTTTGATAGTCTCACATGCACTCTCTGCAATTCACAAAAATGTGAGACTATCGTTTACTGAAAAATTTGTGTTCTGGGTGGACCCACAGATGTATCGAATATTGGTTTACAGTTAATCACATATCTGTAATCCAGTAGGTTAAATCTTTTCTATTTTTTTGAATCATCTGTTTCGTCTGGCTGAAGACGTTAAACTTAGCGCTTTCTGGGAGGCAACCCACGCTTAGGACTTCTGAATCAGGTAATATCTTTCCCTCATCCTATTATTTTTGCATAGTCTTCAGAACATTGAGGACAATGTTCGATTTAAGTTTGGGGATAGGGGATTGAAATTTTTGCTAAGTCCTTATTTCAAAAATTCAAAATTTTTCAAAATTTTAAATTTTTGGATTGAAAATGTGAGTCTAGTTATTTTTGCTTGTTAATAGTTATAGAGTCTAGTTGGTTGTACTACACTTTTGCTAAAGGTTTTTCCACGAATTTCGAGTCTTGAGGTTGTCTGTGCACTAGCCATGTGAGTGTTAGATAGGTGAAGAGTTGACTTTTCTGAGAGAACTTAATCGATCATTAGTGGAGATTTAACCTATGTGAGATTCTGAGCCTTTCTTGTTGTTTTGAGTGATCTCTTCTGAACTAATTCTGAGTAGAATGAAGAGCTACTCAACCTCGCAATATTGAAAGAAGAACTCATTTGATCTCCTGAGTTCAAATTTTACAACCACTAGGGATGTCCTCAGGAAGCAAACCTTCTTTTGTAGTCTGAGAAACTTGAAAACAGTGTCAACTAGAGGAAGATAGAAATCCATATTTTAGAACCCTGAGAATAAGGCATGAAGCAAAATGAAGAGAATTTTACCTAAGGAAAGAATAATGTGAATAAAGTACGTTATGTTTTTGAGTTTTATTACCAAAAAAAAAAAAAAAAAAATTGTTTGTTTGTGTTTAAGTGTTTATCCCAAAGTAGTTCTTGAAGATTTGAAGACGTCGAGTTCTCAGGAGTTCTAGTTTATCCTTAGTGTCTATTGACCTCTAGGAAGCATTGTTAGAAAGTAGATCAGGTGAGAAGAGTTGGTTAGCTTCCCCATTCCGTATTAGTGGTTGTTTCCTTCTTTGAGATCAGTCGTCCACAAAATTTTAGTCCGTCTTTTTCATGTGTTGAGTTTTCCTTCATATTCATACTAACACATAGAGTGAACCATTCTTGAGTGACTTTAATTTTGAGTGTATGACCGTGAGGCAGTAGTCGAGGCGAAATGTATCGAGACGGTAATCGAAGTCTTGTCTTTTCAGAACCGAAATGATACTCATATTGGCTGGTCACGTGCACTTCGAGTCTTGATTACTAGTGAAGAGATTTTTAGCTTTTGTATGGTTTGGTTGACTTGGATTTTGTTTCTATTAGCTTTTAAAAATTTCTACCGGCTTAATATTTTTAGTCCATGTCATATTTAGACCCTTCTGGATTTTTGAAATTTAAGAATTTTGTGGGTATATTCACTGCAAACCCTCACGAGACAAAACTCGTCCTCTAGGGTAACCTAGAGGTTTAACGGCTTGTTGCACGTGCTAAGTGCAATCGTGATTCCCTACGAAAGTGGTGAATTGGGTTTGGTTTCATTTTTCTGTTTTGCTCGAGGACTAGCAAAATCTAAGTTTGGGGATGTTTGATGAGTCATGAAGATGCCTCATTTGAATCTCTTAATTTGGGTTAATTAGTCTATTTCGAGCAGTTACTCTCATGAATTACTTGTTTCTCTTTTCCAGGTGTCTTTTACGGAGTTCGGTGCGAAAAATTGCTAAAATCAGGAGAAAGACACAATTGAGGGGCATTTTGGTCATTTTTTGGTTATGCTAATCCTGGTCGACTTTAATACTCAGATGAAAGTAGAGTTCAAAACAAATCCAACGCCAAAAACAGAAGTCAAATCGGAGTTCGGATGCAAAAACTAGGACGGGTCAAAGGTGTGTTTTAAATCTGTTGACCAGAAGTCAGCACCGATGTGTTACACTTGGCGCGCATCCAGAACCGGAATTCAAAATTCGGTACACTATTGGGACACACGGGTGTGATTCGGGATCAAGCCCTAGCGCTAATTCTGTGTAAGCTGGCGCAGGGTACTATGTTACTCCCTTACAAACGGAGTATGATCTAACGTAATAAAAGCAATGAAACAGATTGGACGGCTATAGTAACTCCCTAGCACTGTAACTCGGTGTTTCCAGTTACAACAGATCCCCTCCTTTTAAATCTGCCAACTAATAAATCTGTGTTTAAATATCTCTTTTCCTATTATCTTCTCCAAGTTTTGGAAAGAAGATATGAAATACACAGTGCCGAGAATAGAAAGGAATAGAGATTGAAGGAGCTTGGTTGAGTTGGATTTTCTCTTCTCTGATTTAGAAAGCTCAGTTGGATTAAAATAAGAAAGAGATTGTGCTCTATTTAGAGATGGAAATAATAGAGAATCATGAAGATGATTTCTAGAGAGAGAGAGAGAAGCCGAGAAGGATAGTAGAGAGAGAAAAATAATGGGAGATTGATTGCTTTAGGAAATTCTTAGATGGAGATATCTTCTGGGCTTATAGAGAAATCGAGGGGTTCGTCTCGGGTATAAGAGGAGACAGGAAGAGAGATTAAAGCTATCTCGGGTTTTTGGGGGAGGAACAGAGCTTCAATCTATTTCTTCTCCTTCTCTGGGCTTCAAGGTTTGATCTTTAGAGAGAAGGAGAAGAATTGCAAACTGCTAAAACAGAAAAGAGAAGGAACTGAGTGGATGTTCTCTGTGAGAGATAATTGCAGATTAGTTTTCTTCTTTGATTGAATTCAATTTAATATGTAGAGAGAGAGAGAGAGAGAGAGAGAAAGAAATTTAAATCATCACTGTTTCTTTTTATTCATCTTATTTCTGTGATTCTTTTCTAATCCGGCCATTCTTATCATCTCTTAGAGCTACCATTTGATTATCTGCTCCTCTTATCTTTTATCTTCTGGATTTCTCTTTGTGAGAGAGAGAGATTTAGAGAGAGAGAGTTAGAGTGAAACAGAGAAAAGAGAGAGAGAGATTTGCAAAGTGATGGATAAATTGTTCTTTTCAATTTTTTATCTTATATGATATTTCTTGGTGTTGATCTTTTGAATTGAAAGATTGAAATAAATCAGAGAGAGAAACAGTAAGAAGAGAGATAGAAATCTGGTTGGAGAAGAAGACCGCGTTTGGAAAGGAAGTTCTACTGGAAAATAATTTTCCAATGTTGCTGGAAAATAATTTTCCCCAGGGGAGCGTTTGGCTCACAGCGGAAAACTCAGCGATAAAAGTTAATCCTTTTACCTTTTTCTCTTATACTTCATATTTGTTTTAGGGTCCGTTTGATACGTTAGAATGTGTGAGTAAGAAAATCATTTTTTTCTGATGGGAAAGAAAACATGGCTTTTCTTACACAAAATTCATCTTTCTGGCGTTTGGTGGAGCATTGGAAAATTTGAGTTAAATTTCTAAAAGCACCCATTCCTATACTTTTAGCGCCTTCTTTACATGTAAAGTGGGCGCTCACAGTAGACACACGATGTGCCTTTAGCACTTCCAAATTAAGTCTCCATCTCCATAACTCCATTCGATAGATAGAGAGAGAAAGGCCACCAGAGAACCCTAGAAAAATTCTCAAAAACCCTAATCCTCAGCCAGATTCTGTAGGATGATGATGTTAAAGTGATCTTTGGTTTCCAAATATCATAGTTACATAGATAATTGAAGCAAATATATAAAGGGTTAGCTGCAATGTTGATTTCTTCCACATATAGATAAGGGTTCCATGTTAATCATGGAAGTAGTAGATGGCGACATAACAGATTTATGCTTCCATAAAATCGAGTCAAATCTCTTTTACAATCTTCACTATCTTCGTCTTCTATCTTCATCATCAAATTAGTGTTTGAATAATTGGATAGATCAATTTGTGGTTCGATTTCAGGAGTTAGGGTTTGGTGTCAAATTGGGGGTTTAGGGTTTTCTGAATTTAGGGTTGGATCTTCAATCTTCTGAGTGTGTTGTCATCTTCAATCTCAATCTCATCTTCAATCTCATTAGTTCAGCATAGAGAAAGAATAGATTCACTGATGGAGTTGGAAAGAATGAGAGAAAGTAGAGAGAGTTAGGTTTATGTTTACAGTCATGGAAGTTTGAGAGAGAGAGAAGCACAAGAGACGGAGAGAGATAAGCACGAGGAGAGAGAGCGTGTTTTCTGATGCGTGAGAATTCAGTTTTCCCATGTACTTGGTGAGAAAATTTTCTAACCCTTTTGCCAACCTTTTTTTCTCACGAGAAATCGATTTTCTTACTCAGTAGCTTTACCAAACAGATAAATTTTGATTTTCTCGAGAAAATGGCTTTCTCAGCCATGATTTCTCACGTATCAAACGGACCCTTAATCTCGTACCATGATTAGCTAAAACTCTCTGACTAGGTTTTATGATGAAGTTTCAACATAAATTTTGATGATATCCTTTTCTTGCTTTAATATCTTGAAATGTTTTAATCGTAGTAATATTGAATTTTAGGTTTTGATATACGAATATTTCTTCATTAGCTATACTTTCGATTTGATGGTTCATGTTTAGGTTAAGTCCTTTAATGAGTCATGCTTATAGATTGATAGTTAATAGTTGCGACTTCGGTATTTCAAAACTTCGAGTTTAGACTTTAGTTTTATTCGGCTTTAACTAGAATATTTTCCGGGGTTTGGTACATTCGGTTACCAAAACTTGAGTGATAAAAAGATATGCATGATTAGATTATCATTGATAAGTGTTAAAATGGATTCTAAAATCCTAGGCTCTCTTCCCATTTGACTTCTCCCCCTTTGAGTTCACCTTTTTAATCGTTTTAATATTTTATTTATTTTATTTTAAAACCAAAACCAATTCCAAACCCGAGTTACTTCCAAGTCTTAGAATAGGTTTCACTTAGTCTCTGAGGAACGAACCGGTCTTACCGGAATTTATTATTACTTGACGCCCGTATACTTGCGGGTGGAGATCTATTTTGGGTGACCTTTTAGGCCCATCAGAGCCCCTTTAGGCTGGCACCATCCCGGTGTCCCAGGGACCTTATGGTCACGTGTGTTTGTGCCTCTTGTCTCAGGTTAAGCCCAAAGACGTCATCGGTGCCCGTAGAAATATTAACAGGGGCAAAATCCATACTCGAAGATCATTATGATCTACGTAGTTACATTAATTTGTGTTCTATTTTGCAGAAGGAATTAGTAAGCCTAGGTCATGCTAGAATAAGTCTAAATTATTATTCGTGCAGGGGCGTTCATCTGGAACATGCGTAGTAAGCTTAGGGGAATTGCATTAGTGAGCTAGGTTCTGTATGACAACTAATCAATTTTGTAGGACGATAGGAAACAGGAAGAGCAAAATCAGAAAATTACTCCGCAATTTGAAACCAAGGGGGCGCAATAGTTTAGAAGAATAAAGGAAATATCTGATTCATAAGGGGGTCTATTACAGAAGAAATTGCAACCAAAGTACATCAAGAAAACTATGACCGTTCCAAATCTATTACAGAAGAAAGTGCTAAAAATTAAAAGAAGTTGAAGGTAAGGAAGTGCCAAGGGGACCAAAGTCACCCCTATCTTGTACATCCGAATCAGAACTTCGAAGGGACATTCCAGCAAAGGCGATCCTCTGTTGACGGGAATGCCCTTATTGACACCTAGGCAAACCACCATTTTTGGGGTTAGACCCAAATTAGTATCCCGGGTAACTATCTCCATTGTCGGAAAAGTTACCCTTAACTATCTCCATCATCGGAAAAACATCACCAAAGAAAACGCCAAGCATGAATTCGAACAAGGGCCTCATCTCGGACCTCCGATGAAAATAGAAGGTAAAGAGCGAAAGGAAAAAAGGAATTTATAAAGGAAAGACTTTCTTTTCTCAAGCTTTTGATGATGAGAAGGTAAACAAACGACGGGTCATTAAAGGCTAAGAATGAATGCACCTCGGGAACGCGCAGAGTCATAATAACTAAGAAGAACCCACGGCTCGAAACGGTCAATCCAGAAGAGGCGTTAGCGAAATTCAAGGAGACGTGATAGTCTCACCACTAGCAAGACACTAAGTGTCCACGTATGCCAAAGTGACTGCCGTGTGCAACAACCCAAAAGATCAGCGTCGAAATGCGTGATCAGAAGATAAAAAATGTGATGTCACAAAATCACGCATGGAAAGAAGATTAATTGCTCAAGCAGAAGTCAGAACGTGTCTCGGGAGAACAAACCACGTCTCCATCAATCCAAGACAAACACAACTCAAATTAGTTATGGCAAACACGGCTTAGAAAAAGGAAGTTTTACCACCAGCAGTCCCTACCAGCTCAGGAATACGCACCTCTGGAAAACCGGAAAAAAGGCCAAGTTTCACGAACAGCTCTGGTCCAGGTAAAATCCTCGACTACAGGGTCTTCAATGTTTAAAACACACGAGTTACATCTACTCCTCAGTCTCGTTACTTTCAACTAAGGAGTGGCGGGACTCATCATGATGCATAAAATATTCAGACGTTGACTAACGTCTGAAGAGTCAAGATCAGACCTGAAGTCAACTGGGTCAAACCGGCTTAAGGTAGCAGGACAACTGAGCCCCTGACGGTCCACCGGATATTCCCCTAACTGGGAGGTCGGCCAGAAGAAACTAACCCTGCGATACGCCCTTGGCACAGACAGATCAGCCCTGGGGTCTTCAGAGGAGTAAGGGGGTCCAAACAGGTCCGGCCAATGTCTTACGCCCAGAACTGGGGAGGCAGCAACGCTAAGCGATCTACTGACTTAATCCTGAATCTTCCAGAAAGATCTCAGTCGGCTACACATCTCGAAGTGTTTAAGCCATCTTGGGCTCCACGTAACTAAAGGAGGAAACTTCTCCTTTAGAATCTATCACACCGACAAGATATCAACGAAGGATCCTTGAACTTAGGAACTTCTACTTATCCAAGATCCGAGATAGACTCTAAGCGAAACCCAAGATACTCAAGGGAGGAAACTTTCCCTCTGGATTGACGGCAACCGCGTCATCACCGCCGCTAGTCACAGTCGGCCTAACATCGCCTATAAAAGGCCCCCCACATCGTCCTACACAGGACACGATCTTTTTACCCTAAAAAGATCATAGGAAACTCAGAGTTCCCATAACTCGCCCCCCAAAAGGATCAATCAATATTCATTCTTTTACTGCCAAGAGCATATTGACTGGCTTGAGCATCGGAGCGGTTTTCGAACCCTTTGCAGGTTTTCCCCCCTCGGGCTCAGACGAACAGGAACAGTAGAGCAAGGAGCGAGAGCAAGGAGCAAGGAGTAGGAGCAAGGAGCAGGAGCAGGAGCAAGGAGTATGGAAGAGGAGCTGATATAAGGAGAAGCAAAGCTGGAAGCAGGAACATCAGGCTGAGCAACACTCAATCTAACAGAACAATCTAACAGAACAATCGCACATAACGGAGGTTGTCATGCATCAACTCCCTTTTTCATGCTAATATAACGGAAGGCCAATTTTTGACATCAGCACGCGCTGCATCGGGTAGGGGTGGCAATTTGGTCTGAGCCGGCGGTTTTTTTCCCAAACCCGCCCCTAATGGAACAGGTTTTACCGACCGACCGGTTTATTAAACGGTTCGGGTTTGGTATGAAGTTGAAACAAATAATCGGGTTCGGGGCGGGTTTGGTATTAGATAGTAAACTCCGCCCCGAACCGATTAGTACCATATATATTAAATATATGTTTTATTTAAGGTTATGTTTCTAAAACTTTAATCTTATATTATCAATTTAACTATGTTATGTTATATTATTTAAGTAGTTGTAGTGTTTATGATTGATAAACTCAAAGTCTTATGAAATTTTGTTAACGATTGTTGTGTTACTTCAAACTAAAATAACTTTTGTGAAACAAAACACAAAAATATTTTGTTTGAACCCGACCCGACTCATGTTATATTAAACGGGGCGGGGCGGTGGTTTAGCAATTTTTAATTGGGGCGGGTATGGTAATTGAATATCCGCCCCGATTAATTATTGGGACGGTAATGGTAAAACCCGTTTGCTAACGGGACAGAGTTGGGAAGGGGATGAACCGTCCCAAACCCTCCCCATTGACATCCCTAGCATCAGGAAGACGATGGGGGCCCTTTTATAGGTTAAATTTGACCGACTGTGATAGACGGTGTAGATGAGGCGGTCGTGATCCAACGTTTAGGGAAGTTTCCCACTGTTCGTGGTTAGGGTTTTCATTGTAGTTTATCTCGTACCCTGGATAAATAGAAGTTCCTAAGTTCAAGGATACTTTGTAGATATCCTGCCGAGGTGATAGATCTTCTAGGAGATGTTTCTTCTTTCAAGACTCTTGAAGTCCGAGCTTACTTGAAAACTTAAGATCTTTAACCGACTGAGATCTGTTAGGGAGATTCCGGGATTGAGTCGGTAAGCTTGCAACGCGTTTCTGCCTCCCTAGTTTAGGGTGTGAGGCATCGACCTAGCTTACGTGGACCCCCCTCATTCCTTTAGAGATTCCACGACTGATTTGATCGTGTTGTAAGCGAAACAGAGGTGATACCTCTTAGCTGATCCTGGCTGACCTCCCAGTTTTAGGCGTAGATGGTGGATCATTGTAGGTTCAGCGATCCTGCTGCCTTAAGTCGGGTTGACCCGTCGAACTTCTGGTTTATTCTTGACTTCTTGACGTCAGTCAACATCTGGAAATTTTGTGTATCATCAGTTATGTTATAAGATCTTTTGATGTCAGAAGATACGTACACAAACAAATATTATCCTCTAAAAGTCATAACACGTGACTCTCATCAAGCCAGTGTCCTCACGTTGTATCATCTTAGTCGTGCCTTGTCAGTGCTTATAAGCATATTAAGTTTGACCTAAAAAAGGGACGATCCTTTCACACTCTCACTGAATTACTTCATCAAACCCTGCAACACGACCTGCTTGAGGGTCGCAATATCTTTTTGACATCTCTCCCCCAATCTCAGATCATTATTCATTAAGGAAGAACATTCAAGAGGGTTACAAAATCAATTTTTTTTTAAAGATACACGAAAAATGACTTTCTGACATCACGCAACTTTGAAATCTTGCATCTAAAAGCACTATAAGTTTATGATCGTAGTTAAAAAAATGATGAGGATTTATAAATACTTTGTGTTAAAACACATGGCGAAAAAAGTTCAAGATTTATGTAGACAACAAGATTAACAGAGAGGTGGAGATATTCTGTGATAAAAAAAGGAGATGAGAACAAAAGTATATAAGATCTATCTCACTTTCCTAACACTAAGGAAATTGGGGTTTTTTAGGAGAGAGAGACTCTCCCCCTCCTTTTTCCCCCAGAACCAAAAACCTAAACCACCACCCTTCCCTGCAAATCCTCCACCATCCCACCATCAATTTTCACATGCAATCCCAGATCTAAACCACCAACCACTACACATAAAGATCAACCCAGGAAGTTTAATGATCAACTAATCCCAAACGCTAAAAAACTGGAGCTTTTCATAAAAAAATAAACACTATCAAATCTCTCTCTCTAGTACATTAACTATCTAAAAAATCGGACAACAAGCAAAAGACAAGGATCACGGTGATATGCGAAGGTATTTAGCGCAATCAACCCAGGGGCCACTTTGCTTTGAATCTCGATCAGAACAAGTACTAGATCGAAGATCAGAGGGACGTTTATATTAACCCTAATCTTGGTACTAATTTTCCTTTAGATATTTTCACTTAATATCATCTTGCATGTTATTAATCGTTAGCTATCTATTCCTATCTTAAAGTATACCCATCTTAGAGTATTCCTACTTTCACTTATAATCAATATGTTGAAGTTGACGTCATATTATACTTCTCTCTCATCATTATTAAACAAACCTAGGCTTAATCTCTTTACTCGCCTAATTCTTTCGACACAGGCCAATCTACTTCAGCTGTCTATCAGATATATACTTAATCAAAGAGTCATGTGTTCTACTTTCGGTCGAACTACTTACGATCAATTTGATCGGCCATCCTTGCTAGTTTCATCCATCTTTAACCGATATCAGTTTAGGTACATGTATCGTTCATTTGCTAGCCACCTACGCCTTTCAATCGGACCAGTAATAATAAGCATATATCTAAACTTTCCTTCGATCTCGGTCTGCACTCTTCGATGTATTTTTATCCCCATCTTAGTCGCGCAGGTTATGTTACTTATCTTCCATCTCAATTTTTGTTGAGTTCATGTGTCTATGGTGATATTATAGATTTAACTCTGATTCCAAGTTTTGTAACATGTTCAATTTGACGGCGATCCCATTTCCCAGGTGTCTGAACTGTTTCTACATTGTAGAATTCGATCGGATATGGTCACTGTATATGGAGAATACTGGCGGGATATCTCGGAATCATCCTATGATTCCATCTTGCAGACACTCTCGTTTCTTCCGGAAATTTTGGGTGTATGTTTAATCCATCTTAAGTATTACAAGAAGTTATATACGAGCTTCATCTTTATAGCTACCAGACGGACTCTCAAGATTAAATATGGTACCTTACTCAAGAAGAGCTGCCAGCCTTGGAAGCTACAGAATGAAGACTGCTCTACAAACAGAAGTTATACAATGCACCTCTTCAGTTTTGATATTTTGATGTATTACGTTACTTACTGTATTTATGTTTTTCCTCTTAGTTTACTGTAAAAGACTCTTTTATGTTAATGTATTCCCTTAAAAAAAACAAAAGTATATAAAAGAAGGGCTTATGTAAAGGAGGAGTGATGAAGGGGGAATTTTTTTCGTTAAAGCCATAGGAAATTTGTATTTATCAATAATGTTATTATGATTCTAGTTTTTAGGTAGGGTTATATTGGTCAATTCTAAATTAGATAAATGATTATTATGTCTCTTATAATACTTATAACGTAAGTGAAGAAAATGCAAACTCCAAGTCGGGACATATCATAAGTAAACCTTCTCAAGTTATTAATTAGATTCTACCACTTCCTCGAGTTCCTAGTATTATTAAGATTAACAACTAGGTTCGATCTAACAATTGGAAGCATCCAGCTCACCCTTACTTCAAAATTAATATTGATGCTTCGTTCACAGATATTAACAATTGTATTGGTATTAGTCTTAGTGCTCATGATTCTCAGACCAAATTTGTTGAAGCAAAAGTAGACACTCTCAAAGCTTGCACTAGCAAGGAAAGTGAAGCCAATGCCATTGTTTCAGGCATTCGTTGGGCAATTGATCATTAATACACGCACGCCATAATTGAAAGCGACAATCAAAGCCTAATCCATCATCTTCAAGATCCCAACAAACGATCAACTGGCATTCTGTCACCCACATGAAGCAAGTCGAAGCTCTCATACCGCTTCTTACTAGCATTCAATTCTCATACATTGCCAGAAATCACACTAAACTAGATGACAAACTCGCGAAACGGGCTCGGATACATCAATGTAATAGATCCTGAAAATTTATTCTCAAACTTATTTTGAATATGTATTGCAACCGTACTCTTATTTATTAATAATATCTTTGACTTTCAACAAAAAAAAAAAAAATTGGGACTCACTCGTACGCACTTACTTTCACCCTAATTTTAAGTTTTTTTTGGGTTATTTCCCTAATGGCCCCCAACTTTGTGACCAGCTTCCCGCGTGGCTCCCTACTTTACGAGAAATACCCATATGGCCCCCTTCCGTTATAACACCGTTACTCTCTCTCTTCCATTTCTTTTCTCTCTCCTCCAACATGTTTTCTCTCTCTGCCACGTCGTTAAAACAGCCACATCATCGTCTTCACCGGCAGGGTCGCCGGTCGGCGGGCGACCTTCAAACTTTTTTTTTCTCTTTCTAAAAAAAAAAATTCTCTCTCCTCTCTCTCTAAACTCCGACGAAGGGAAACCTTCGCCGGAGCAAGGTCTGTTCATCAAGAACAGACCCTGATCTGGTCACGAACAGACCTAGCTCCGGCGAAGGGAACCTTCGCCGGAGTTTAGAGAGAGAGAGAAGGGAGAAAAAAAAAATTTGAAGGTCGCCGGCCGAAAATTTGGCCGGCCGGCGATCCTGCCGGTGAAGACGATGATGTGACTGGTTTTAACGACGTGGCAGAGAGAGAAAACATGTTGGAGGAGAGAGAAAAGAAATTGAAGAGAGAGAGTAACGGTGTTATAACGGAAGGAGACCATGTGGATATTTCTCGTAAAGTAGGGTGCTAAGTGGGAAGCTGGTCACAAAGTTGGGGGCCATTAGGGAAATAACCCTTTTTTTTTTTGTTGTTGAACTATCACCCTAATTTTAAGTGATTCTCAATTATTGAGTGAAAAAATAAATTGCCTAAATTTAATAATCCAGACTCGATAGTAAAATCAATTAATAAGGGCAAACACCAAAGCACAAGTAGACAGTGAGGGGAGCGCCTCTAACAAACTATTTATACTGTTTTGTGATAAAGTCTCTTTCAATTTCCTCTTTTTTGCTACATACAGTTACAACCAAAAGCTTTTCTTCACAATTCCAAATGCTCTCTTCTAGTTTTATCTTCCCTAAAACCCTAAACCACTCCTCTCCCTCTTCCTGTCAATGGCTTTCTTCTCACTCTAACATCTCCAAATATCATTCTAAAACCCTAACCCTTACTCGTCCTAGTAAGAAAATTTCTAGAACCCTCCAAATTCGAGCTATTTTTCATAACCCTAACTTCAATTTCTCCCCCAATAACGAAAATGTCAGTCAACGTCGTCGTAACCCTAGCGTTTGTGCCGGCCGTAGCAAGAAAAAACCTGGTGGACCATCTACAGGAAGAATTGAAGGAAATTCTGAAATCAGACGTGAAGCTAAAAAGAATGCTCGTAGGAAAAGCCAAAGACTTGCTGAAAATCTCTTCTACCGTCTCAAAAACCCTAATCGTAATCAAGCTGATAATTTTTCAGAAGATGAACTTGAAATGATTGGTTTAGGTTATGATCGAATGGTTAGATTCATGGAAAAAGATGATCCTAATTTACGACATCCATATGATTGGTACAAATACGGTGAATATGGTCCGTTCGCTTGGCGAGGAATCGTCGTGGGTGAACCAGTTCGTGGAAGATTTTCAGATGAATGTGTAACAATGATAGGAGAAGTGAAAAATCATGAAGAATGGGAAGTAATTGAGAAATTTGATATGGCTAGTGATTTTAGTGTGAGATTGACTGCATTGGATAAGAAATTAGGGCTTAAACATTTCTGGGTTTTTGTTAGACATCCAAAGTGGAAAGTTACAGAACTTCCATGGCAACAATGGACATTAGTTTCAGAGGTTGTTGTTGAAACAGGGGAAGATAGATTGGATAAATGGAATTTAATGGGTAGATTAGGAAACAAAACAAGATCTTTGATTACTAAATGTGCAGCTTGGATGAGACCTGATATAATTTATGTGAAAAGACCTGTTTATCAATGTAGATTTGAACCTCAAATTGATTTTCTCAAAGGGTTAGTTCCTCTTCTTGATCCAAGTTCAGAACAGAATTTCCAATTTGAATTGGAAAATGAAGATGGTAGAGTTGAAATGTGTACATATTTTGGTGGGTTATGTAAGATTGTTAGGATAAACCCTAAATCTTTTGTGGATGATGTTGTGAATGCTTATGAGAAGATGAATGATGAGAAGAAATCAAAATGTTTGGAATTTTTGTTAACTAATCATCCATACCCACTTTTGCATCCTTATACAAAAGAATGGAAAGCGAAATTAGAAGAAATGGAGTTAGGTTGTGATGCTCCTGATGAAGAGGAAGAGGAAAATGTAAAGAATGAAAGCGAAATTGTCGATTGGATTGAAGATGAAGAGGGTAGTGGAGATGAAGAGTTCGTAATCGAGGAAGATGTAGGGGAACTTGAGGATGAGGATGAGGATGAGGATGAGAATGAGAATGAGAATGAGAGTGAAGATGAAGAAAATGGGATTGAGGATGAGAGAGAAGAAACCACAGAAGAGAATGAGAAATATTGGGAAAAAGAGTTTAATAAGGCGGTGCAAAGCTCGGATGCAATGGAAAGTTTCGTAACGAAAAGTGTAACAACGATGACAGAACGTTATAAGAAGCAAATGAAAGCCATGGAAGACGAGGCAAATGAGAAGTACGATAGAGAATCAAGAATGAGAGAGATGAATGAGAGAAGAAATGTGAAGACGAAGAAAGAAGAATTTAGTATTGTGGGAAAGGGACCGAAGAGGAGGATCAAGAAGAGTCGAATTCCACCAGAACTATTCTTAAGAGCTGCTGTTAGACCATTTACATACAGGAATTTAGTTAAAGAGATTGTTCTTATGAGACATGCTATCATTGATGGTGAAGTTATTGGGGTAAAAGATTGAACAAGTTTTTATGTCTTAAATGGAAACACATATGGTTTTGATTAATGAATTTGATTCACGAAGTCAAATTTGTTCGAATGAATTAATGTTCTAGCTCCAAAGAAAAACCTTAATATGTTTACTTTGGATGCCGGAAAGAATATAGTTTCATGTTAAAGTTACATCTAATGTTTTGTCTATGCTTGCTTGTTGCTCTTGGAGAATCTAGCATTACTAAGTACAGTTTAGCCGCAGCCTTATTGCCTTGTTTAGGAGCATGTATGTTACCATGTCCATATGTTCATATTTTAGACTATTATCATATTGGCTATGGTATATTGTTTTCTCCAGTCAGTTCTAAAATCTGATCCAAGGTCTCAACTGTCTCCATGTCATATATTAGAATGTTTGTTTTTGTTTAACTTGTCTGAATGGCTTGTTCGAGTAGATATTGGATTATTTCGGATCAGACAAGTCAGTTTCAGACAATGAGGAAGAAGAAGATGCTGGTCTGCAAGGACCTAACGGCACAATAACGCCTATTGTGCCGTTAGGTCAAAATTGAATGGGAATTACCTTGGCATTGTCCCTAACCAAGCAAGATATGTTATAAAAGAAATTGTCTTGAGCACCATTACCTTTAAAAAGTTCGGGCGTTGCCTCTACTGAAACCTCCCAAATAAATTTTATTGTCAAACGGAATGAGGAAATACGGAGACAATTATGGTTCTCTCAATCTCTAGAAACCCTAAATTTGACCTATCTCAACAATAGAGCTCTTAAAAAGACCTATTTTGCAATGGATGCTTTCATAGCTTTCTGAAAGAAGAAGGGTCATCATATAGACCTGTAAACGGTAGCTTATCGGATCGGATATAGGTATATCCGAATCCGATAATTATCCAACGGATATTATAAATCAATATCGAATTATAAATCAATATCCGATATCTGAAACTTTAACAAAATCTTAAATTTCTTCTTTAAATTCTTAACCATTAGATCTAGATAATAAATCTCAACCATATATTTTATATGTTATTAGGAATAAATTTAAATTTTTATTATTATTTTTATTATTTTTTATATTATTTATCGGATACCGATATTTATCGGATCAAATATTAGTGTATCCATATCCGAATCCGATAAGCATATATTCGATAAGGAATATCCAAATCCATATCTGATATCCGAAATTTCAGATACTTTTTTAGAATTCGAATACGGATGCGGATCGAATGTCGAATATTCGAATATCCAATGACAAGCTTAGTCATCAAATGATATTGACCATAAAACGACAAGATAATAGTCACAAGGCCGACATTTTGGAGGACACAAAAAAGATTGGGGTACACAATTTTAAAGCGAAATAATAAGTTTGTCAAATTTTTGGGGAATCAAAATTATTTCTCATCTTCTCCCATCTTCGGCCACCATTACGACCACAACAACCATCATTTTTTCTCTCTCTCAAATTTCTCTCTCTGGAATCTCTCTCTTTCCCTCTCTCGAATTTCTCTCTCTGGAATCTCTCTGTCTCTCCCTTTTTTTCGACTGAAACCATAAGATTTCCGATGATCGAAATATTGGTCACTGATCAAGTCAATAAGTCAAAAAAAAGACTAAGAATCAAATGGGTCAACCGTATCCAAGTCATCAGGGAAGTGAATCCAGAAGAACCATTTCACTTAAGTCTAGAACTGAGAGGTCCGTACGAGTCTCTTACGCGCACGGTAAGTCCGGCTCTAGCTCTAGTGCAGCTCTCATGTTAACACCCTGAAATAAATATGTATTTTACTAATGAGATTTGCAGGGCGATACTCAGCATCAACCTAAATCCTAATGATGAAGATAAAGCTATATGGACATTGACTAAATCAGGTAACTTCTCTCTTAAATCCATGTACAATTTTTTACGCACCAATACTATCTATAATACGCAGGACCAGATGGACTGGTTTTTCATATGGAATATGAATACTATTCCTAGGATCAAACTATTCCTATGGAAGTGCTGTACGAATTGCTTACCAGTAAAATCAAGGATCGGCAAATTCATCGGTAATAATTACTCCTGTGTGAACTGTAATGATGAGGAGACCATAAATCATGTTATGTTGCATTGCACGTTTGCGAAAGCAATTTGGTTTCATTACCAAGTTAGAACTGATCACATTAGTACCACTATTCAATGGATACACCAATGGAAATCCCTTGACGAAGAAACTATTAACCTGTATGCTAAAATTCTTTGGTTTCTGTGGAAAGCCAGATATGAAAACTGCTTTACGACGATTAAACAGAATCCAATACAAATGATAGAAAGGATAAACAACACCTCTACTACTCCTCTCAGAACTGAGAATTGCACTACCACGAAGGGTCAAAAACAAACGGTTATACAAACACGGAGACCTCCATGGACACCTTATATTAAAATCAATGTAGATGCCTCTTTTGTTAATTTACATGAACAGGCAGGAATCGGTTACATTATGCGAGATGCAGAAGCCAACTTTATTCTGGCGGTAGCAGATAGTGTACGAGGGCAAAATGCTGAAGAATGTGAAAGTTTAGCGGTATTATATGGTCTACTAAGCGCAAGGCAAATGCAACTATCTTATGTGCATTTAGAAAGTGATAATAAAGCAATAATCCAAGCTCTCAATGGCGAGGAAGGATGTATTCAATGACAATCTCAAAGTATCATCCGACAGATCAAAGACATCAAGGAAAACTTTCCAGGAATTATATTCTCTCATGTGTCTAGGAATAGTAATAATTATGCAGATGCGTTAGCCAAATGGGGGCGTGCTCACGGGTGTAAGAGCAAGTCCAGTCCCAGCCCGACTGAGGCCATAATTTTGAAATTATGGCCTCAGCCACCCGCTCCAAGCCTAGCCGCTTGGAGCGGAGGCTGGGGCTCCTCCTTCAGTCGCCCCTAATGTTAGGGGCGACTGAAGGCTCCCCAACATGACCGTTGGGGTGATCCTAGCCGTTGGATGAAATCCAACGGCTAGGATCTTCTCCAATTTTTATTTTTTTTATTTTTTTAACGTAAATAATAATTTTGTAATTTTAATTAGTTTTAATTCTTTTTAAAATTCTAGAAAAACTTAAATATTAATAATTAAAATATATCCCACCAAATGTCGGTCCCCGAATAATTTTTCAACCTTGGAAAAAAAAAATATTATTTCGAAAATAGTTCAAACACGTGTTTTATATATACATAAAATCACACACTTTCTTCGCACACCAACTAAAAGTCCACACACGCGTTTCCCACATGAACAAATTTTTCGGCCTCAAGAGAGACTGGGGCTGGAGCTGAATTTTAGAGGCTGAGCTGAGGCCAATAATTTTAGGTGAAAAAGTGGTTTTTTCGGCCTAAGACAGGCTGGGATTGGACTTGCTCTAAGAAACTTTGGAATGATGTTGTCTCTTTTGTTTCGTATTTCTAGTAGGTGTGTAATAGACGCTTGGTTTTAATGGTATTTTCCTTCTTCAAAAAAAAAAAAAAAATGTTAACCCCCTGATTCAACTTCTGTTTTGAGTTCCATAAATTCGATTACTGAGAGGAGATAAGGATAGAAAGACATAAGAGAATTGAGAAGTTCTCTCTCTCTCCAACTGAATAAACGAACTCCTCTTTCTCTCTCCAAATGAGTTCGCATTCTCTAATGAGGTCTACACAAACTCCATTTCTCACTTTCTCTCTCTACATCTACAAAAAAAATCCTACCCTTTTTTGCTTTGAAATTCTAATTATAACTTTGAATTGTAGTTTCAGCAGTAGCTGTTGCTCGATCGGCTGGAGTTCTTCAAGTTGGTTTGAAAAACCAGGGTTTTCATCTGATGAAGGAAATCAAATTAGGGTTTTCTCTCCAAACAGATTGGAGAGAGATACTTTTCTCAGGGCGAGTATCTCTTCTACTGGTATATTTCTCATTCCTACTTGTGAAGAAACCCTTAATTTGAAACATACTACTTCATTTCATTGATGAATCTGAATTAAACAAATTTGAGTACCCAAATTAGAATTTTTACAATATCTAAGGAGTTGATGTTCAAATTTTCAGATTCATGTCCAGATTTGAAACATATGTAAGTTGTTTAAGTTCTTTTAGGGTTAGTGAAAGTGGGAAATTTTTTGCTTTTTAGTAAAATCAGCCATTTGGTACGTGCAAGTTGTTATTTTGGGTTTATGCAACTCAATTTGATATGTGCAAGTTAGCATTTTGGAATTATATTGAACTAGTTTTTAGTTCTTTGTAAATCTTGATTTGAGTATATTTTATGATTCTAGATCCACTTTTGGTTAAGGCTGCAAGAGGAGATCCAGTTAGTCGGCCGCCAGCATGGATGATGCGTCAAGCTGGAAGGTATATGGCCGTTTACAGAAAGCTTGCTGAGAAACATCCATCTTTCAGAGAGAGGTCAGAGACAACTGATCTCATTGTTGAAATCTCTCTGCAGCCTTGGAAAGCTTTCCGTCCTGATGGTGTTATTATTTTCTCGGATATTCTCACTCCTTTGCCTGCTTTTGGTGTCTCATTTGATATAGAAGAAGTGAGAGGTCCTGTTATTCAGTCTCCAATTCGTTCAGAAGAGGGGTTAAAAGCTTTGCATCCCCTTGACTTGGACAAGCTTCATTTCGTGGGAGATTCCTTGAAAATTTTACGTCGAGAGGTAAAAGTTTTTATCATAGTTGGTTATCTACTAGTGAATCTTGTGGGCAAATCTGTGTCTTTTTGCTAGGTTTTGTACAGATGACCATCTTTAGCTCTAATTAGTTGCACTCTGAAGTTAGTCTCTTAATAGATGGTTTGAGGAGTTAGGCCGAGATTCGAGGTACTCGACTAAAACCTGGTTATATACATATGTATACTTACATATACATCCATATTAGGCATAATCCATATTGTCATTCGTCTACACAAAGTTTTTACTGCTTTACCTACCATTTAGGTGTTTCATATAAAAAAAATGAACAAAGAAAGGTAGAACAATATCAAAAGGAGGGGTTGGGTGCAAACTCTGCTACATTTCGCAAGTAACTCATGACCCCAACTTCACAGATTTTTACCTTGTTCTGGAACTCACGAAACTATCTCCATTTGTTTAAATACAGGTGGGGCAACAAGCGGCAGTACTCGGATTTGTGGGAGCACCGTGGACAATTGCCACATATATAGTGGAAGGGGGTACTACCCGTACATATACAACCATAAAGAACATGTGTCATACTGCACCTCATGTATTGAGAGCTATTCTCTCTCATCTAACACAGGCGATATCTGACTATATCATTTACCAAGTAGATTCTGGAGCTCACTGTATACAGATATTTGATTCATGGGGTGGACAACTACCGCCTGACATGTGGGAGAAATGGTCAAAGCCATATATTGTTGAGGTAATTTCGAGTTAGTCTGATTCTCGTACTTGTTGCTTTAGTGAGAATTCAAGTTGTATAAAAAGTGAGCCTCGCTGGACAAGCTATCCTGTAAGCTTGTCATCGTTTCAACAAAAAGGAATTTTCAGAACATTAGCTCCTGAAAGAAAAAGAATCATATATTTCTCTTCATCTGGTAATATAGGTTAACTTGGAAAGGTTATAAGGAAAAAACTAACTCCTATGTCGTTTATATATGTCGTGCTGAGTGTCATTAATGAAACTGCAGATCGTTGACAGAGTAAAGAAGGAACGCCCACAAACACCGTTAGTGCTCTACATTAATGGGAATGGTGGCTTTCTGGAACGGATGAAAGATACAGGTGTTGATGTAATCGGGCTTGATTGGACAGTGGATATGGCAGATGGAAGGCAACGTTTGGGCAATGGAATCAGCATTCAGGGGAATGTAGATCCAGCTTATCTCTTTTCTACACTTCCTGCCTTGACAGATGAAATTCAAAGGTTTGTCTCGGCTAGTCATTGATTCCGACATTGAATGACTTCGATTATCTTTTCCTCTACCAATGTAACCTTTAAACCTCTGCATAGATGTCAATTTTTGTAAAGATTCGGCCAACTTAAAATAACCTCCTTTTCTCAAAACAATTTTTACTTTTTTCTCGTGAGTCTTGGGAAGTTACTTATAAGCACTTTGGCAAGTCCCCGATATTTTTTATCCTTTTACTTAGTTTATAGAAACTAACATTCTTTACTTCGACTAAACTAATCAATTTTTCTTGGCAGGGTTGTAAAATGTGCAGGGCAAGGGAGACACATCCTTAATCTGGGTCATGGTGTACTTGTAGGGACACCAGAAGAAGCTGTTGCACATTTCTTTGATGTTGCAAGGAGTTTGAAATATGATGCTTCTTCTGAAGATCGTGTAAATGAGAAATCTAAGGTGACAGTTTGAAGACATAAGATGGTGCAAAAGCAAACTTGTAATACCAATTTCACCAGCAATGGGTTTTCGAGTTCTTGTTTTTGCAGAAAATGTCGGATATTTTTCTTGGTTAAACGACAAGTCATTAGACGAAATTATGGGAAAGCACATGATCTTGTGAGTCTATCAGTTTTGCTCCATTCTATGTCTTCTGTAAGTAACTAAGACTAAATGAGATGAAAATTGTCTATCATCTGTTATTCCCATCTTTTTTGTCTTTAATCTTATTCTTTTTTTCTTTGTGTAGTTTGGAAATTTATCTATCTGCAATTTCTGGCAAGACTTTATGTGATCTTTCTCTTTCTTTTTCAATTCTCATTTTGAGTAGGACAACCATTGGAGTACTAGTCTATGTAAAAACATGGTAGTTTTAAATGTCTACGAGTAAACTTGTTTTATAATCTTGAAATTCAATTTCTTTCATCTTCAAGTCTGTTATTATTTGGACATATTAAAGAAAGTCAAACTGACAAACTACGGTCGACTCCTATCGGGTCCACAAATACATTTGTTGTTATATGTCTAACAAAAGTGATGTCGCTATTTATTGGCGACATATCCTTAACGTGTCTAGGAAGTTTGACAGCTTCAAACAAAACAGTCAGTTGCCTCCTGTAACGCCCCAAATCCTAAATCTCAAGCCGCCTTGAAATCGAAGATTTGAGACCTTCAAACTGGATCCACGAGCAACGCCTACCATGAGTGCACAAACAATACCTGAAAAATGAAATAGCTGGGTTAAAACCCAACTGCAGTAGATTTCCTCAAACCTAAGTCTCGGGTAGGCAAGCTCAATCCCCAATCAAGGAAGTATTTCATTCATATTCATTATTAGCGTTATCTGAAATTTAACGTGACAACTAACATAATACAACGAGATTTACCACACGCATGTAGAAATTAGTAACTTATGTTCTTGGTTATTAGGCTTTCAACGTCCTCGTAGTCTAATCCAATATTAACTCTCGTGATAATAATCTTTCTCCTTTTCAATAGATATAAACAGATCACACCATTCACCAAGCTAGACCTTTATAAAACCCTAACTTGACAATTAAGTCGACAAAACATTATGCCAAAAGACACAATCATCCAACTCTCGTCGAATGATATGACAAGTTGGTGTCCACGTTGTTTGGGAGTGTGGTCCACAAGGTCATCCATTGTGTTAGCGCCGACCCCATACGCTCCATACCTCGATCACATCCGGTAGAGAGGGTTGAACCAACCACATAAACTCATACAACCCTCCATCACATCACACACATAATAGCATCATACAACAAACATAAGTCGAATGAGAGTGTGGCCCACAAGGTCATCCATTGTGTTAGCGCCGACCCCATACGCTCCATACCTACATCACCTCCGGTAGAGAGGGTCGAACCAACCACATAAACTCATTCAATCCTCCATCACATCATAGCATCATACAACAAACATAAGTCGAATGAGAGTGTGGCCCACAAGGTCATCCATTGTGTTAGCGCCGACCCCATACGCTCCATACCTACATCACCTCCGGTAGAGAGGGTCGAACCAACCACATAAACTCATTCAACCCTCCATCACATCATAGCATCATACAACAAACATAAGTCGAATGAGAGTGTGGCCCACAAGGTCATCCATTGTGTTAGCGCCGACCCCATACGCTCCATACCTACATCACTTCCGGTAGAGAGGGTCGAACCAACCACATAAACTCATTCAACCCCCCATCACATCCATCGCATCACACACATAATAGCATCATACAATCATAATAGCATCACACCACAAATATTGGCTCTAATAAAGAATTACAAACAAGTTCACCAAACCATTCAAGCCAACAACACATGACAAATCAAAATGGATGATACTCATAATAGATCTCCACGTGGATCACAACCTTAAACAAACAAATAACAATAATAGTTAACAAATATAGACTCACCAATATAAGGTATCATATACCTAAGAAATACATTGCTTAAAGAATAGAAACCATGTGAATTATCTCAATCAATTTGTTCATTGGAGATTGTAGTGACACCTAGTACAAAAACCATTATAACTCCTCACTCGGAACTTCAATTAACTCACCGTTTGAACCACTAGAAAGTAGACAAACAAACCTTTCCAATCATATAAGATACACATCGAGATTCATTACCAATCAATACCAGATCTAATTTTACTCTACACCGAAATACAGTAGGGACTGCTGTGACACCTCGTACGAAAACTATTATAACTCCTCGCTCGGAACTCCAATTAACTATCCGTTTGAACCACTAGAAAGTAGACAAACAGACCTTTCTAACCATATAAGATACACACCGAGATTCATTATCAATCAGTACCAGATTTACTTTTAATCTAGACAGAAATACAGTAGGGACTGCTCTGACACCTCGTACGAAAACAATTGTAACTCCTCGCTCAGAACTCCAATTAACTCACCGTTTGAACAACTAGAAAGTAGACAAACAGACCTTTCCAACCATATAAGATAGACACCTAGATTAGTTACCAATCAATCCAGATCTAATTTTGAAGTTAGATCAAAACATTGTCCTATATAGATATTTTATGGAATTCAAGATAGAACTAATAATATCTAAATCATTTAATCATTCTTTATAGAACTTTATGTGATTAACAATACTAAACCTATCATGGAATCAATTGAAAAAGCCTACAAAAGAATTAGGAGATAAGAAATCTACCTCTTTTGCCTTAGATGACATCAAGACCACAATCATGCCTCTTTCTCTCTCTAGAGAACTCCATCTCTACCTCTTTTCTTCTTTATCCATTCTTCATTCACTAAGAGTGGCTTGTTGAAGATATACTAACCATAACATAAACAATACATAGATTTCTTCAACTTATTCATCAAAATCTTCTCCAAAGAATACCATTTCTCTTTCTCTCTCTAAGTTTTGTCCTAGATCTACAAAAAGAGCTCTAGACCCCTTTTTATAAAATCAACTCAAGCAGCCCTAGTTTTCCTTCTAACCCACTTCTATTTTTATGATGCTCAAGCCCACACTAACTTACTCTTCATATTAGGCCCAACCCCAAATTGACCTAGAGTTTTTGTTATATCCACCTAATTTGATATATATAGAGAATAGAGGTGTTACACCTCCGAACTTCTTTTTTGTTGGATCTCACAGAGGAACCCCAAAGTTGCAAGGGGAGTGTCAAAAGATGCTACTGGTGGTGAAGCATCTTATCAACTTATGACGCATTTCGATCGGAGGTAAGTCCGTGAAATTCCAGTTAGGGTTTCGTGTAAACTTGGGCTTTGTTCATGTAAAGCACAATTAGTCAATTAACATGCCGCATCTGATTCTAAAGTCCTTTCCTAAACAACTTCCCATTCAGTTGTTGAAAGATAGATGCTGATAACGTTTCCAAATGAGATTGAGTTGCACGGATATACAGGATAGAAAGATGCTCTTTTCAGGGAATACTTTCAAAGTGACTCTCGAGGCGAGAATCGAGGCTATTCAAGAAGAATGGCAACAATTCCCCAATCCTAACGAAGTACTTCCTCTGGAATCCACGGAACAACAACGATTGCTTAGGATAAGCTTGCAAATTTGTGGCACCGTGGTAGAAGGCAATGTATTTTGCAAGTTTGACTTGGTTAATTCATGATGACCCAGTTTGGTTAAAGGCAATAATGTTATCTTTGAGGGTTACGTTCACCCATTCGACAAAAAATCGTCGGTCGACAAATTTTGGGTCGACAAATTTTGGTCGGTGACCTTAATTGAAAAAAAAACATTTAGACATCTTCTTTTATGATCGGACCCCCTTCATCGGCAATAGAGAGAAGGGAGATGTAAGAAATTTTGGTACAGTTATTGTATATCTTAATTTAGGCCGAAAGGATAAATTTTGGTATAGTTATTATAATTATAATCTGTTACATAAGTATTTGCAGTGTTTGTGTCGGTATCTCTACATTCACAAGGCGTATGTTCCTTCATTCACTGACTCAAAATTTTGGAGTGAACATATCTCATTCACTATAGGTGTCCTTGATATCTCTGCTATTCTATATGCGAATGACTATTGCAAGTAATATAAAGTCATCCCTCTCTCAAACTGATAATCCTAAAGACTTTGTTCTTGAAGGTTCCACAAGCTCTTCGAAAAGGCCTCTGCATTTACTATGTTTGACAGTTTGAGCACACACATATAACCAAGCTATGAACATTCACAAAACAATATGAGTCAATTGCAATCCCCACTCTTGGAGACAAGTCGTCATCAACTCTGACGTCATCGGTAACAACAAAATCCTTAGCATTATTGATGTCGTCTCCGCTTTATTGTACACCTAGACCCAAACAAACAAACACAAGGTTTTATTCCCGACGATGATCTCACGAGCTCACTAAAAAGGCCTTACCACATACTAAGTTTGAGCATGCAATATGAGACAACTGCAATCCCGACTGTTGGAGACAAGTCGTCATCAACTCTGATGCCATCGGTAACAACAAAATCCTTGGCAGTTACTGATGTCGTCTTCGCTTTATTGTACATCTAGACCCAAACAAACAGACACAAGGTTTTATTCCAGACGAAGATCTCACGAGCTCATTAAAAAGACCTTACCACATACTAAGTTTGAGCATGCAATATACAACCTAAGCTTTTGATGCTCCCCAAAATGATGTTGCACTATTACATGCGACTTATTATTTTGGAAGTGTCTCAACAGTCGGCAGTCGCCGACACATTAGAACAGAGAAAAAACTAAAAGGGTGGCCGAAAATGAAAAAGAGTCCTATATATAGAGAGAGACGAAGGAGATAGTCTGGCAGGAAAGATGAGGAGAGAGCTTTATGATGGTTCTGCTAGGTGATGTTTCAGACCAAAATGGAAAAAAGGAAGATGGTGGTAGATCTATAGGTCCATGTGTTTTAGGCCCAAAATAAAGTTCAAAAGGAGATTAGGGTCCAATCTTCCCAGAAAAATGGTTTTTAGTCCTTTTCCGTTTTGGACCCTAATACACTTCTTTTAGATAAAACAAATTCCATCCATATAACACAACAATTCCCGCTCATTTTTTAGACCCAGCTGAACCAGAAAATTTTGGACAGCAAATTAACGTGATTTGGGGTTTAAAATATGTAACGTATATATCACTTTCTCTCTCTTACTTTCAGATTTGGAAACAGAATGTATCTTTTTCTCTCTTCCAAAAATCCAAACAACACCTTATAAACGGTGATCCAGACTACGGAAAAGGAAAAAATGTTTTTACTTTCTCCCTCTAAGTTTACAAAATCAGAAACAAAATCTCCCTTTCACTCTCTTCGAAAAATCAATCGACCAGAATTTTTTAGGGTTTTCAGATTTAGCTTTTTTGTTCTTATTTTTCGTATATGTTGTTTGTAAGAATGAAAGTTTATAGAGATAAAAAATGGGTTCTGATTTTCATACAGTGTATTTAATACTGAAATACTGGTAATTTACATAAAACAAGTTAACTTGTTTATGTATGTGCAGGAGATTGATGAAATGGAAAAAGATCTAGTTGGTCTTGAACTAGAAAATTTATATTGATGGAATCAGTACATGATTTTTATTAGAAATAACACATATTGATTGAAATTTTTTCACATAAATATATAGTCCATTGTAAATAATGTATGTTGTTTGACACAAAATACATTATGGTAATGTTTTTGTTTAAAACAGTATATAAATAATATGTTATTTATTAGATACTTTACATCTTACACAAAATATATTCACCAATGTTATTCATTTGATACAGGTAAGTGATAGAGTTGCTGATGAAGAAAGTGAACAAGAAATAAATTTGTTGAAGTAGGTGGTTCTTGATGTACTTGCGATTGAAGTTCATTATGTGCATACGAATTGCATCCAACATCATTGTAATTGGTAGTACCCTAGCATGTTGGATCTAGTTGTTGAATGACTCTGATAGTTGTGAAGATATAGCAGTGTCTCTATGAATATGAGATGGAGGGAGTATAATGTTTAATAAAATTCATGATGTGTTCAATAAAAACTGAACTTTATTTTGAATAAGGCGGCTACTGTTATGTGAAATAATGTGTTATGTGTAATAAAATACACATAATGTTTGGTATTAAAATCCGTTACAATCGAATGGTACGGAAACCTTCATCTGGTTCAAAAAATGGCATGGAAATCTTCATCTGGTTACAGCAGAGGTTTTAACAATCAAAATCTAAATGTAAAATCTAAAACTAATAAAAATTAACAAAAGACATAGAGACAA
Organism: Eschscholzia californica; assembly: GCF_041429995.1. Lineage (NCBI taxonomy): Eukaryota > Viridiplantae > Streptophyta > Magnoliopsida > Ranunculales > Papaveraceae > Eschscholzia > Eschscholzia californica. Next base: position 40,910,182 of record NW_028238461.1, on the reverse strand, counting down.
TGATATCATAATCGAATGAAATATAAACACGGATTTAACAAGGATATGAAAAAACAGGTAATGAATTTTAGAGAGAAAAATTATAATGATGAAGATGTTTAAAGATGATACAGATAAATGAAAGTTCAAACAAATTAGATGAAACAAATTAGATGAAACAAATTACAATGAAAATCATGGATATGTTTAAAGATGATGATGAAGAACATTAAACAGAAAGATGGATCTTTAAACCATTATTCATTACATGCAGCTGTTGTTATTGTCATGAACACGAACCTGGTTATTTAATGATGGAATTCGAAATAAACGATGGTGGATTGAGTTGGTGAAATAGATTGAAAGAAGATTTTGAGTTTCAAAAATGGAGAATGAATCATGGTTTCTGAATCATAAAAGGGTCTCGATTTTAGAGAGAGAAAATAGAGGGTTTGGGTTTCGATTTTAGAAAGAGAGAAAGGATTTCTATTATTTGGGAGGAGATTGGAGAGAGAAAGTGGGAGATAAAAAAGAAAATAGAATTTTTGGAGATTTATATTCAAAAGAAGGTATTGTCTTTTATGTAAAGTCATTATGGATATTATAATTTAATATGAAACCTAGAGATTTGTGTTTTCTATAGAGATGAAACCATTTAGATTAGATTTCCATTTAAATTAATGTGTTAGCTTAATATTCTATATTAGAGTTAGGGTCGACTAAAAGTGAGTTTAGGAGTAGGTTTTTGGACTACAAACTCAAAAATTAATTTGTATATGCAGTCAGCAGTTGACATCAAAGGTTACTTGTGTGAATAGAAAACGTGGGAGACATAAAAAGAATGAAGGGTAAGGAATGTGCCCATTATTATCCCAACAGTTATGCACTTCATCTATAATCAAAGGAGCCGTGATGCTATACCCGACCAATATCCCGACCGAATCTCGGTCGGGATACTTTGACTTTCTCTCACTAGATCATGCCCGTCCAAGTACCCCGACCAGGATTCAGTCGGGATATTGGTCGGACATAGAAGTTTTTTCCTAATCAAAGAGTGGTTCTACTGAATTGACAAAATTACAAGTTTATGGCCCATTTGAAGTTCTTTCCCGGTAGTTATTAGGGTTGAGGAAAAAAATCTGAGCACCCAAAACCCGTCATGGATACCTGAACCCGTTAGAACTTACTGGCACCTGCAACCTGAAGGCGGGATCAACTCAACCGACCCGGTGAAATGAACAGGTCGAAATTAAGTTTCGAAAGTGCCGCCCGACATCCCTCTCTTGTCAGATGCATTAGTATTTGTTCGACATAACCTACTTAATAATGTCTTTCATTTAACCCAATAATACCTATGTGTAATTATTACATAGTTGGAGGCAACCGTCCCGTGTTACTTTTAATACATTGTGGGGCTGACAGCGGTGGCTTACACAATTTATTGGTGTGGTGCGAACAGATATGTCCCATTACGAAACATTAGCTACGGGTCAACTGGTAATGTTACCTATGAGACTGGTATTTTCGGTAGGTTACGTTCATGGATTTGTTTTTCAAAAAATAACAATTCTATTAAAACAACTTAAAACAAAATTCATTGATTGTTGTTTATATACCTTTTTATTAATGTGAACTTTCTCACTTATCTATAATTTTTAGAGTTAATTCCTATATGGCCCCCTACTTTGTGACCAGCTTCCTTTATGGCCCCTTTTTTTTCGTAAATTCAAATATGGCCCCCTATTTTCATGGAAATGTCCTAACTACCCTCCCTTTAAATCTTTTTTCAAAATAAAATCAACAAAACAAACATAATTCCACCTCACTTCCCTCTCCACCACTTATCTCTCTCCACCTCATCTCTCTTCCCAAATCATCTTTCTCTCTCTCCAACTCACCTTTTTCTCTCTCCAACTCACCTTTTTCTCTCTCCACCTCACACTATCTTCTCCGATGAAGGTCGCCGGCCGGAAAATTTTCCGGCCGGCGACCTTCATCGGAGAAGATAGAGTGAGGTGGAGAGAGAAAAAGGTGAGTTGGAGAGAGAAAGATGATTTGGGAAGAGAGGTGAGGTGGAGAGAGATAAGTGGTGGAGAGGGAAGTGAGGTGGAATTATGTTTGTTTTTTTATTTTATTTTGAAAAAAAGATTTAAAGGAAGGGTAGTTAGGACATTTCCATGAAAATAGGGGGCCATATTTGAATTTACGAAAAAAAGGGGGTCATAAAGGAAGCTGGTCACAAAGTAGGGGGCCATATAGGAATTAACTCTAATTTTTATTACTCCCTCCGTCCCATTTTGTTTGTAGTTTTGGGGAATTCAACTTATTAAGGAATGATATTTAACAAATATAAAGACTTTTCCTAGACTACCCTCACTTATTATAGAGTATTTCATTAAATTCAACATTGGTAGAAGCGTAGAACCAATTAGAACCTCTGAATGGTATCCAAACTAAAGGGTAGTCTTGAAAGTTTCATCATTTTAATAATTAAATGAATGTTATAAAAGGAAAGTGTCCAAACATTTTGGGGCATCCATAAAAGAAATAACAACCAAATAAAATGGGACTGAGGGAGTATTAAAAGCACCAAAACAAAACTTTAACAAGTGGAATATCATCTTTACAAGAAGACAATGGTTTGATTTCGGGGTATACCTACCACCAAAGAAACTTCAATGTGGTTAATGGAGGAATTAATGAAGGGAGACAGAATGTGAGAGTGGTGGAAGACTTCGTGAATTATTTAATTTATTTTGACTAGTGTTGACTAGTGAAGTGGTGAGTGAATGAAATTTGACTCAAAAGTCCAAACTTTCTTGCATAAATATCTAGAATTTGGAAATATTGGGAGTTAGATGAACTTTGTACCTGTAGGTAAAGGTCAATTTTATTCTTGAAAGAGAAAGCCAACTGTTCTGTTTAAATGTTCTCTCTATGTATAAAATAAAATAAAAAATAATTTAAACTTAATATAAAATATGTAGAGAGTACATTGTGTATTTGTACGATGAGAAAATAAATATACATAGTATTAAGTATGGACCTAAACCCAAAATATTTTATTTTGAACTAATCGCCCACGGACCCATACCTGAAATGGCTCTCACATTTTCGTGTAAAAAAAGTCAAAGCAGAAAAGAGAAGGCAATGAAAGGATACCATGTCATTATGGACCACATCTTCGTCGAACAATTATGTTCTCAATGTATTTCACTGATTTAGTTACACAAAGTAGAGGCTAAAAGTCGAACAACTCATTGGTTAAAGAAGGTCAGTTCCGAAGTTCTAAGACCATGAATGAGAGCTTGAGGCCAGTTCAGGCTAGACAGACAGAGAAAAAGGACTAAGTCGCTAAAAACACCTTTAGTGGGGAGCTTCATTCTGCAAATTATTATAGGATACAAGTATATAAATATTCATACGTATAATAATATAATAGTACATAGAAAGGCAAATCGATAAACTCTGTTGATAAGAATACAAACATTAGAGAGAATTATAACAAAGTTATCGATCGTATATGAAGCAAGAACTTGAAATATACCACTAAATATGCCAAATTAAATAGTCTTCTATTTCAGCTACATAGTTTTGTTCAAATTAGCTCTGCCATTGGAAGAAAACAAGAAGTTTCGACAATGTACATTCATTCATTCAGATAAGAATGCAATGCCTGTTTATAAGAACTTGATGAATTACATAAAACTCGAAATAAAAACATACATACTTACCTAGAAATCGATCGAACTTTATTTGCATTTCCATAACCAGCATCCTATTGATAATATAAACATTTCCAAGTCTCAACTCGATAAGGTAATGTAACCACGATAGTAACTCATAATACTCATCCCAAAGTCTGAAGACTACTATTGATTATTCATCCAAACTAGTAAGTACGAAAAAGCAGTAAATATCGATCTCCAAAAAATGGGTATTTTGAGTTTCAACCATGGGTATTAACAGCTTCCCATAACAAATTCTTCGGAATTGGATTAGTGAAATCTCGAGCTTGTAAAGCTGCATTTCTAAGAGTTCCAATTGTCAACTTATTTGCTTCCCAAAATGAAACACTAACATAAGGCAAATTATGTTTCTTACATAGTTCTTTAACAAATGGAGAAATTTTCCTCAAATGACATCTTGGTAATCTTGGGAACAAATGATGTTCAACTTGAAATTGAAGACCTCCATGAAACCAATCCATCCAAGTAGAACAAGAAATATCAATAGACCCTTTAGTTTGTTTCTCAAACCAATCGTTTGCTCGAGGTGGACCGACATAAACATTAGCCGAAAAATGATTCAAACAAAATTGAACATGTTGAATTCCACTCACAGCAAAACTAACCAATATAAACATCAACCTTTCTCCCCAATTAGGTAAGCAAGAAATCAAATAAGAATACCAAGTCCAAAATACTAAAAGCCCTAATAACTCTTTTCCTCTATGTTGAACAGGTCTTTTCGATAACAATAAGAGGAAAGATTGAGTAAAAAGATTGATTCTTGCAACAGCCATAACTGGGTAAAAAGATAAATGCTGATAACTCACTAAAAATCTAGCAACATTATCAAAAGTCATCTTTCTTCCATAAAATTTAGATGTAAGTGAGTTAAAGATAGTCGAAGATACCGCGAGAAAAGGTATATGTTGAAGATCAGGATCAAAATCAAGACTATTAACAGCAATGTGATGAGCAGTATGAGTCCATTTCCACCAACCAATACTGATTCCTGTAAAACAATTTCCTGTAACAATTTGAGCAATTTGATTCAACCAAGGACTTAACATAACTTGATAATGACCAGAATCATGTCCAATAAACCCACATTGCATCCATAATAACCCTAATAATCCAGCACAAAAGAAATGAACCCAGAAATTGTTAGAATATTTAATACCCATAACACAAAGTGAGAATAGGGTTGCTATAGAACAAACAGAGAAACAAATCCAATGTCCTTTTTTATCAAACAACCCAGATTTTGAAAACTCAGAAACAAGTCTTCTATAATCTTTTGAAACTTCAGAAACAGTATAATCTTTTAAATACCCAATAAAGAAACGATCAAGATGTTTCCAAGCAGAACCAGGATGAAAAGCAACAAATGCATCAGTAACATCTTGACCAGCAAGATTAAGAATAGGAGAATCACCACCTGGGTGTTGTTTAATCCAATCTGTTACATTATAAACTTTTCCTTGAATTGAAATCCATACATCTCCTGATTTATTATGCTTTGATAGTTCTTCAGAAGAAATATAGTTTTTCTTTTCTTCCATTAAAATCAAACAAATAGATCTAAAATAGAAAAGAGATATGGGTGATTTTTGATATCTCAACCTTTCAATGAAGTTGAAAGGAAGAGATTCAAAGAGGGGGATATGGGTTTAGGTTTTTGAAGAGAAGAAGGGGGGATATGGGATGAGTTTTCTTGTTTCTCTTTTGGTTATCGGTTTCTTTCTGTTCGATATTCTCTTTGATTTGGTGGAGTAGCGGTTTTAAAGGGTAAATTGTGAGGCACAAATGGAAGGAAAGGAAGAGTTTTTGCCGTTTTAAAGGGTTTTCATTACTTTCCAGCAAGACGAACCTCCACCGCTAAACTTAATTTGTGAATTTTAAATTACACGTTGGAGTCTTAGAATTTAAGTTTGAGAAAGTGTATCTTGTGGGGGTCCTATTAAAACCCAACTACACACATTGGGGCCTACGGGGGCACATGACCCCGCAACCCCCAATGTGCCTACCAAACCCTTAATCTATATTTATGAGAAACAATTTCATCATAAATGTTTTTTATATTTTTGTTTGATTCACAAAGAAAAAAAATATGTAATTTATCATATATTAATTTTTTTTTTTTATGAAATTCATCATATATTGTTAGAAACGGTAAGACTCAAATGTACTCTCTCAAGAGATGCAAATCTGACGTAAACATGATTAGCAAATTTTTAAAAAAATATAACCTACATGACTATCATGTTTCATGTTTCATGTTTCATGGTTATGTCATTTCATGCCTCACGTGGCTTAGAACCTTTAATCCGAAAGCCCTTCTAAACATCATTAATACTGCAATAAGTAAACGAGGGATCCAATCATGTGATGAAAAAGCTCCACTTATGATCATTCACAATATTATGAAGATTGCACATCAGGACAACCCATTTAGAGAGAGAAACCTACTGAAAGCTTGTTCTTTCTTAGTTGATGGCTTATTCAGCTTTGGGATTGAGAGAGAAAGCATCGTGGAGATTGAAATTTTTTTTTGTTATTTTTGTTGTTGACGGGGTAAAAGACACTTGAGTTCTTGTAAGAGAATAACTTTAGGAATTTGGGTGGAATAACCCTTGACCCAAAATTATTTGTTGGAAGAGGTAATTTCTAGAAAGGTCAAAATAATATTGAAAATAAGTAGAAAAGCACAAAATATTTGAAAATTATTATTCAGGTCAAAAAGTGTGCAAATACTAAAATACCCTTTTTGTCATTTTGTATAACTAAATTCTTTTATTTTTCTTTAAACTTTAAATCGATATAACTTTTGTTTGAGATGTCGGATTTCTATAAAAATTATATATTTAGAAATGATTTTTCATTAGCTTTCTAACAAGATCCACTTTCAATATTTTTTTCAAAAAAAAAAAAAAATCGGAAAAAACGGCGTTTTTTTCTTTACGTTTTTCTGCAAACGTGTTTGCAACAATCTGTTATGCAAACGTGTTTGCCACAATCTGTTATGCAAACGTGTTTGCAACAATCTGTTATGCAAACGTGTTTGCAACAAACGTGTTTGCAACAAACGTGTTTGCAACAATCTGTTATGCAAACGTGTTTGCAACAATCTGTTATGCAAACGTGTTTGCAACAATCTGTTATGCAAACGTGTTTGCAACAATCTGTTCTGCAACAATCTGATTTGCAAACATGTGTTTGCATAATGTAAACAACAAACATGTGTTTGCAAAATATAGACTGCAAACATAATTTGCAAGCATTGCATATGTGATTCGGATCGGAGATCTTGCAAACTTTATTTCGTGAAGAAAATCGAAACTATCAAAGTTTTCATTTGTATTTCATCAAACACATAACAAACATCTAAAGTTAAACTCATACAACAACAACCATATATATCTCTCTCTCTTTGATGCCAGAAATCAACATTTCTCATTCCTATAAGAAAGACTCCTTCGTGGCGATCAGGAATGGTTAAATCATCACCATCCATTAGCAAAAAACCTAGCTCCAAATATCAGGTGGATATCATAGGCATCCATGAGTTCCTGCATACAAGACCTTATGCTAGACCTCCACCAAAAGTTAACAACAGTGGTTAAATCATCACTATCCATTTGGCGAAACCTGTTCCGAGAATCACAACGTTCCTCCATTGAATCAATCATCATCATCTACATGTGCGACTGAACTTTTGAGTACTTAGAGAGAGAGAGAGCAAGAGTGATTGTGTGTAGTGTGAAAAAATGGTTGAGATATTAAGATGGTTGAGAACACAACAGCCAATCAGTTGTTCACGCTCAACCTTTTTCATCTCATCTCATCTCACCTTTATTCCCTACCAAATTTTCCATTCCACCCATACAACATAACCAACAACTCTAGCAGTGATACCTGACAACCTTCATAAATTAATAACAGAAACTAAAGCCTCCTTTATCTCCTACCTCTTTTGATGAGATAACCCATCATAACGTGTTCTAGGTTTTTCAAGATGCTTAAAATCTTCACCTGGTAATAGATGCTTTAAATTCGAGTGATATTCGAGGTCAAGCTCTCCTGATATTTGTGACGAATCTCCTGATATGTTGTTTTGGTTATGCGTTGTTGATCGGGAGAAGAAGAAGAAGAAGAAGAGAGGAAGAAAAAAAAACCCTAAGAATTTTTAGTTTTCTGGGAGAGAAGTGAGTTTTTGTGAGAAGGGCATTTTGGTACTTACAAAAATAGAAAATGACCTTATTAATAATTAACCAAATTATTTTAAACCTAACCTGTTATTAACCCTAATAATTTGATAACTAATGATTAATAGAAAATTAAGTAGGCTTTTTTTATTATATTGATATTATTTTGAACTCAAACAGTCATTTTCCCTTGTTGGAATGACCTCCATTTTACAAGTTCACTAAACTGACCTAATTTTTACCATTTTGTTCCATATTTAGCCCTCAATATAAATAGATGTCTAGATTATATAAACATATAATTTTGCCCTAATTTCTAACAGTTGAAAGAGAAACCGAGTAGTCCATTTCTCTCTCTTTGAAAAGAAACCTAAGTTCCAGCTGAAATCACAAGTGAAACCCTAAAGAAACCTAACTTCCAACGAAACCTAAGTCCCTTTCTCTCTCTTCTTCTTCATCTTCATTTACAAGGTTGATGCTTCACATCTTCATTTCCAACGAAACTTAAGTTCCAACGATTTGAGGTATGTATTATTCTTCCTCTTCAGTTATTGGGTGAAACCTAAGTTCCAATCGAAATTTGCATCTTCCTAATTTTATAAGTTTCATGTAGTGATATCTTTGTGTGTAGATCATAATGCTTTTAAGATTCGAACCTAAGTTCCTAATTTTATAATTTGGGCGAAATCTACAGTAAACCCTGGTTTTATTGGGTGAAACCTAAGTTCTTAATTCTATAGTTTTGGTGATTTTTGAACCAAATTGGAAACCCTAATTATTAAGAAAATTGGAAACCTAGTGACTGCTTTACTATATTTTTCTTTCTTTAACCTAGTTTGTGTATACATTACTTAAGTGCTAAAGATGTATTCATATATTTGGAACTTAACCCCAGATTCAGTTTTCATAGGAGAGCTTCATCTAGTTTTTTTTTTTTGATATTGTGGTTGATGAAATATTGAAGATGTGGCTATAATGTGTTTAGAAATTCATAGGATTAAGTAGTTGGTCTTCAAGTATATGATTTCTTTATCGTATCTCAGGATTAGGTGTGAACCCGACTTCCGAGTTGTATATGCTTATTTTCACATCCGTTAGGCTAGTGCCAGACCGCAGACTATAGGTGAAATGTTAGTACCTTGTGATGTTTACGCATTTCGGTTGAGGTTGTGAGAGCTGACACTGCTAGCAAACCCATCTAGCCACACCGTGGCGCCTAATAAGGAACAAACTCGCAGGTTGCTAGGATTAGTCCATCGGTTATCCGTTATAGTTTATAATTATACATTTCTCTCAAAGGTTGATACTTGTACTTGGTAATACCATGATTTCAGCTTCGAATGCATTCTATATTATTCTTCTAGCTTATTAGCTCATTGTACTTGGTGTTTAATCTTATGGTATGGTAGGAGGATGAGAGTAAACTCCACGTAGGCGAATACAATTTTTCTCAACAAGTTTACACTATAAATGTTGAGACAAATATCTCTTTTGGAAACATAAGTTGGACAGATGTGTTACGTGGGTGTAAGTTTCAGGTAGTGATATCTTTGTGTGTTGCTCATAATGCTTTTATGTAACAAAAAAGAACTACCATGAGTATATTTTTCACTTAGACATGTTTGTATATACATTACTTATCTAGGGTTTATGCATCGAGGTGTTGAGATTGTTTATATGGGTTGTAATTTGACTTCTTAAGTTACACATAAAGTTGGAGGATGACGACATGATTTCCTATTTTTTATGGAGGAGAAGATCTTCGTCGACGTGACGAGATAATACAAAAGTGGGAATCAAAGAAATTATGTGTTTATGGTGGATCTTTTTATGTATTCTCAGCCCGAGGCAAAGAAACGGAAAGCCCATGTGCAAGAAGCTAAAAAGAAGAAGATGGTTCAAAGGGTTGAGCGTAAAATGGCTGCAGTAGCAAGGGATCGAGCTTGGACTCAAAGACTAGCAGAGCTCTAACAACTTGAGGCAGAGAAGGCAACAAAGACTTGAATCATTATGACTCAAAAAGTCTTTTCCAGACAGTAAGACTTATGTTTGAACATCGATTTCGATTCTTGTGTTTTGTGTTGTTTAATGTTGTCCAACAGGTCAGCCGAGGGGGAACGAGATAGTGTGGATCTGTACGGTTTTGTTATTTGATGTGTACAAGAACGAAAACACCTGAGATCACTTCATATATATGTCATGAATCATTTCTTCCAATCACTTTTTCTTCCTGTTTTGATGGCAAAGAATGTGGATCTGTATGGTTTTGTTATTTGATGCGCACGTCATGTATATTCTTATGTTATAATGCAGTTGTTACAACTACATCATTACTCCATATATATGTCATGAATCGTTTAGGTAAGTCTAGACCAGTATAGACTCAGTTTACACCAGTCGACACTCTGTCTAGACCAATATAGACTCTGTCTAGGTAAGTATAGACTCTGTCTAGGTAAGTATAGACTCTGTCTAGACCAATGGAGACTATGTGTAGACATGTCTACTTTGTAATAATGTTGCCTAATACGTTAAAACAAACCAAATTACATTTATTCCAAGACGTAAATTTATGTTCTTCCATAGTTGTAAGTAACTTAAATGATAACAATAATGACAAGACGACTACAGGAGTCTAGACTCAGACTGCATGAGTCCAGACTCAGACAACAGGAGTCTACATTCAGACCTTGGAGGTCGTTAGATTCACATTGTCTCGAGGAGTCTTTCCATATAAAAATTTTAACTAGTTGAAGTATCCAATAATTGCAAATCAATAATACAAATTCATTCACCATATATCGAGATATCGTGACATACATCAAATTGTAATGCAATCACTCTAAAATATTTGACCAAAGAAGTTCTTTTAAGTGTTCAACCTGCATATTTAAGTTCAAATAACTCATGCCATACATCTACAACACACAACTTCACGAAGTTCTCTAAGTGTAGTCCCGCCTGATAGAACTATTCAGGTTTGTTTGCCACCAATATACTTGATTTCGTTATTCATATTTTCTAATCTACCACCATGAAATAACCAAATGCTCACGGATTCCATCACGAATTATCCTACAAAACAAAGATAAATTCATTATGTATACGTACTAAAATTACTACCAACTTCCAAAATGCATACAAACATGAGATGAATTTAACATGTAAATTGAAAACACATAAGATGAATTGAACATGTAAAATGACAATCAAGCAATACAAAAGATGTAAAAATGAAAATGAAGTAAGACCAAACTTCAACAAACATGAACAATAATTTGATTCATTGAGGATTATTAACAAACATAATTTATGATGTTCTTAGGTCAAATGTTAGTACTTGTTTTATGAAATAATAGATTGGTAAAAATGTAAAATTTCATAATGAAAATGACACTTCGTATGAAACTTATTGTTAACAAAACTTCATAACGTCAAAGATAAACAACTTTTAACCACATGGATCTGTATGGTTTTACAAGAACGATTTGTTCTTAGGGGAAATTTAGTTCACTAAAGCGATAAGTCAAAGTAGGCTAGTTCAATTGACATATGTTTCGACACTCAGGTAGGCTTCGATTCTGTAATCAAAGGGTGAATGTATTGGCGCAAAATAAATCGAAAAGAAAAAGAAATAGAGAAACACATATTGCATATTAGAGAAACACATATTGCATATTAGAGAAACATAAACAAGTAAAACAAATAAATTCTAACAAGTGAACTTCTATATGGGTACATGAGGTGAACTCATATTCCAACTATAAAGATTAACAATTCCATATGCTTGGGCTTCTATTGCAAACATATATATATACATTCAATTCCATATGTTAATGATAGTTAGTCTGTTCATAGTTGATCCAGTATAAATGACCAATGAAAATGGTAGCAAGAAGAGATTAGAACAAATGTTTCTTAATAAAGTTCGATAATCTATGTGGCTAATATCCCAAGTTCAATTTTGATCTGGTTATGTGATCACCATCTGATGTTTTTACACTGGTCAAATAGGAGAAATAAACATGTTTTTCTAAAAAATGTTGATGATATGTTTGTGAGAGATGAACAATAATATGTTTGTGAGAGATGAACAATATACCTAAATAAATAAAAAATCTATACAAAGCCAAACAAAATAACATGTAATATGAAACAAATTAACAATTAAGATGAAATAAGGTGAACTATAACAAACATTAACTTACCTCAACAAATCGAACAAACCCACAACAAAATTTGGCCGAAATTCCCGACGAAGAAGAAGATACTTCAGATTCAAACCCTATATGGGATATTAGTTTCAAGATTGAGACTCAATTGCATACAAATCGAAGAGAGAAGGTGGAATCATTTCGTTCTAGAGCGAGAAAGCTCAATTTTCGTTCTAGAGAGAGAGTTCGGTTTACTCTGATATCCTTGTTATGTTTGGTTGTCTAGATTATCTAGACATCCTTTTATAATGAAGGGCAAATATGGAAGTTCATGGCCAAAATAGGGCATTTGAGCAATACTTGGAAATGAGTGTCATTCCTACAAAGTTCACTCAGTCAAAGGTTATTCCACCCAATTTTCCAATAACTTTCTCTAATAGGGGGTGGGTAAGGAGTTTCCCCTTTCTTGAGGAAAATTTGGAAAAAGAAGTCACTTGATTAAAAGTCTTTCTTTCCTAAGGATCCGTTTGTTAGGCGGGAATGTCTGAGTAAGAAAATCCAACTTTTTCTAATAGGTAAGAATGTCATTTGCTTTCACATGTGAATTGAATTTTTTGATGTTTGATAGGAGTGTGGGAAAACCAGGCGAGTGCCTTTAGAATTCGGGCTCCTCTTCTCCAAATTAATACACAGGTAGGTAGAGAGAGAGAAAGAGTTAGGGTTTAAGCGTGAGTTTCATAAATTTAGGGTTTATTAGAAAAAGTCGATTTTCCGGGAAAGGATCTTGCTTGGTAGATAAAACACGGTAGTAATCTTGCTTGGTATAGAAGAGTCGGTTTTGCTTTGGATGAACAAAGAATTATTGGTTTTATTTGTTCTTAGAAGGCTGAACATCCCAAATTCTAATTCCTTTCCATAAACCTTAACTTCATAATCCTCCAAATTTTGGAAACCCAATTTCTGAAATTTCTAATTTTAGATCTATTTCCTTTCCAAAAACCTTAATTTCATAAATCTTCAAATATAGAAACCTTAAGTTTAGGCATTCCAAATCTGATTTAAAAAATCCCCAAATTATAAAAATCCTATATTTAGAAATTCCCAATTTCAGATCTTCTCATTTCCAGAAACCCTAATTTCATAATAACAAAAAAAAAACAATTTAGACTCAACTATTGCACAAGAACAAAAATCGGGTCAGTGACTTGTCTCGTTCTTGATATACCTTAGATTATAGTTGTTGATGGTGACTAAGTTTCTGAGATTGAGAAAGATAATTGAGATGCTATAGAGAGAGAAAGTTCAAGAGATCAAGAGAGAGTTGTAATATGTTGAGAAGAAGAGAGAAAGGGAGACGAGAGAGTTTTTCTTTTGTTGAAGATGACGAGATGGTTTTGTTGAAAGAGGAGAAAGAGCGGGTTTTTGGGTGAAGGTGAGAAATAGGTTTGTCCACCTTAATTGTGGGAAATTAATCAACCTCTTTTCTCACTTTATTTGCCCATAAGAAATCCACTTTCGTACTCACGATGCTCTCAAACAGCAGAAAACGATTTTCTTACCCACTTTATAAGCGTATCAAACAGACCCTAAAGTGAGTACCAAACACATGAAAAAACTAAATTTTGAGAAAACTGTATCTATTTTCCCCGAGAAACTCTCAATCAAACACACTGTTAGAGAATTTTTATTTTTATTTTATAATTTTTTCTTTTTTCGGTCTGTCACAAAAGACCGACAATATTATACGTTATTTCTAATTTGTTTTGAAGATTGTAATATGTGTATTTCAATATGCGATACTTTTAAATCTAATTTAATTCTATATAAAACTGTTATTTTATTGCAGTTCTATACAACATTGATATTTATATTGACATTCTTTAACGTCGTACTATTTACAAATATTATAATGATACCAGATTTGTCAATGTGATCATCTAAAATTTGGTTTATGTAAGAAATATGGGTCAAACCTATTCCTATGCATCAAAAAAACTAAAAAAAATTGATATATCGATGATTTTACTATGCAATAATTTCGAAAAAAAAATGTGTTCCATACTAGTATAAATATATTAAGAGTTCAAATTTTAGAATTTTAATTTATTATTACTAAACCAAAAAGAAGTTATAAAGAAGTTATTGACATACTTAGGAAAGAAGTTTTTATTTTCGCTGAAATTTGTTTTGGATGATTTTACTTGTTGTCCGGAGTTTAGCTTGTTAAGAGTTTTATCCTCCTTAAAAAGTGCCGGAATAGGGGTTTTAGACTGCTTTCATAATTTGTTTAACTTGGGTGGTTATAGTGTTTATCACATCTTCATGATGTATCAATGTCTTGTAACGACTAACGTAGATCGTAGTCGATTTCTCAAAAAGAAATAGGAAATGGTTTAGGGGCAACTAGTTAGACTAAAGGCCACTTTTCTCGAGATAACTCTGAGGAGTTGTTTCTCAAGGAGAAAGGCTCCTTTAAAATATAAAGGGTTCTCTAAAAATTTCCGTATAGGGTGGAATGCGAGACCATGTTTATCCGGAAATGAACTCCAAGTCCAAAAGACACTCCTTATTTCTAACCTAATCCTCTCCAAAATAAAGTTGTGTTGCAGGTCTTTAAGTTAGAATCTTTATGTGTGGCGAGTCCATAGAGTAGCTTTTGTGCTATCCAAAGACTAAAAAGGTGTTTTGATTGTTGTGTCTTTTTTCTTCTTGTTCTTTTTTTACCCTTCTCAACCTTCTCTTTCCTTTCTCTCTCTCTAATTAACACGATTCTTCCCTCGTCTTCACATTTCTCTCTTAGTTTCTGTTTCACATTTATATTTATGATATTTAAAAATTCTCAATTCCAAAGTAGAACCTCATCTTCTCAATTGATTCAATTTCATAATAAAGAAAAGCACAAATTCGTCTAACAATTTAAATCGATCAGCGATTGTTGATTCATCGCCAGAGATGGCTTAGAACCAATAGTTCATTATCTAATGGATCTTTCCGTTCTAATACTCCATCCGAGAGTTATCAGTATTTATCAAATCTGTTCCTATCTAACGGAACGCTATTGGATCAAATGACAAAGACATTGTTGAGAAAGAGATGGCTTTTCCCGGATGAAATGAAACATTTGATTCATGTAACAGGAGAAAGATTTCCCATTCCTTAGCCGGAAAGATATGTGGCCATGAAAGAGGGATTAAGTGGAACAGAGTTGACCGGGTGGTAGAGTCGTGGAAAGACTTGTTTCTTCCATATTTTTGACCTTAGCTACATGGAACATTGTTATTTGTAATAATTTCTTTCATTGCTGATCTTTTTGGAACTAGGTTTTCATGGTTGCGATAAAATTTTAGTTGTCTTTTGGTATTTAATGATGATGAACACTGATTAACGAATTTCGAGATTAATTTATGATTTGTACTGAACAATTTTTTTGGTGGTGTTGTGATGGTTCATTCTTTTGCTGATGATGGTGGTGTTGTGATGGTTCATTCTTTGGCTGCCAGTGTTGTGACATACCAGAAATTTGTAACCACTCAATAGCTTTTCTGATGGTACATTCGCAAATGTCTCGTACATTTCGTAGTTTCCTCTGTTTGTTACCAAAAGCAAAGTATAGAAAATAATTTAAAATAAAAAGAAAAATTATATTGCAAAGTACATTTTAAAATGGCTTATAAATTTTTACGTGTGTCTCGTCCATTATGATGATATTACAAAATTAATTCAGGGAACATTATATTATGCACAGTAGATTCTCAAATGAACTGTAAATTTCATAATTTTTCTCTCCCTACTTTTTCTCTCTCATGAGTTACATTCGATTTATGAGTCGGTTAATATCCTTTCCTTATTTCTCTCTCGAATTACATCGGATTAAATGTCATTTTACCGGCGTTAGCTAAGAGGGATCTGCCACTTCTATAGGACGCGACGGAAACCTGGTTTGGTAAAAGGTGAATCCCAAAACGATAATCTTACCCCCTTTTAACGCTCTGTACCTGCTTTGTGTTCCCTGTCTACAGAGTACCAATTTCCTATTTTGGAAAATAGACTGGCCTTTTGACCCAACCCCCCATGTTTATTGGTTCTAATATAATACCATTACTCAAAATAACTAGGAAATTTTTGTTCACGTCAAATATTTATAAAGGTTTAACTAATTCTTTTTACGGGGGATGGGATTTAAGTCCAAAATCGCATGATCAACGAGTCTAGAGACCAAAGATAATCTGAAATAGAAAATAAATCCACTCAAAGTAAATTACATGTCTATCCTCTTATTGTCTTTTACTGCCTAACCTATCCTAAGTAAAAAAAAAAAACCCAAAATAAAAGATACCATAATATATAGAAATTCATTAAATTATTTCTTAAAAAACAAACTTTCTTTCTCCGGGAAAATTTGCCTTTTCCGTTTAGTATAACTAAAAACATAGCCTTTTCTGTTTAAAAAAAATAACCAAAAAAAAAAAGTTGCCTTTTCCTCAAATATCAAATCGAAGAGAGAGAAAGAAAGAGAAAGAGAGAGGGAAACTCTTATCTTAAACATGCCCAAAATAAACCTAACAGAGAGAGAGAGCATCGAGTAGGAGAGAGGGAGAATCCATTGGTTGTTTCGTTCATCATCATCAACAGTAAAGAGTAACTTATTTTGGTTTTCATCATTTTTGTTGTTCCTTCAACTTTGTTTATGATTTAGATTGATTTCTACAACACAAAACAAATTAGGTTTTGATTTTTACAACGTTAACTATGATTTATTTTTCTAAAATTGATTAGCTAATAAGAAATTTCTAGGGTTTAGTTGTTTCGAAGTGGTTTAATGGAAGTTATTTTCCAAACCCTAAATCTGTTCAAAGTGAATAGTATGTTTCTTTTTTGCATGCAACAAAAAATTTGTGTGGTTACCTTGTCTCTGTTGTTGTGTAATTTCTTTGAAGAAATAACATATGAAGCTTGATCTCTTTATAAATTGTAGTTACTACTACACCTTCTGCTTAAATTTTTTATTTTAGAACGACAATTTAGGGTTCTATCTAATTTAGGGTTTTGTATTGTAGAGTTTCAAGCATAGTGTTAGATCCAAAATATAGTTACTTTCAATAAAAACTTAATATTTTGTCTAGTATTATTAAGTTTCTTATAAAATATTATCAATGGTTACCTGTCAAACCTGATTTTTTGACAACCATAGAACATTACATGGTGTAATATGGGAAAAAAATGAGAAAATAAATTGGAAAAACAATGTCATTTTTTTGTCTAGCATTTTTGAAGTTTATCATAGAACCTTGAAATGGTTACTGGTCAAAACTAGTTTCATAAGAAAAATGACTTGTTTGACTAGCATTTTTTAGTTTCTTATAGAAACGCATAAATGGTTACAACCCAAAGATGTTGAATTGGTTTGTTGTTTGAACTTTGACAAGCCTGATTGTGGGTCGTATGTGATTTTGCACATGGAAAAACTTTATATCGAATTGAACTATAAACATTTTCCTAACGAGATGCCAAAAGATGATTGGACAAAACTAGCGCAAAGGAAAAGGGGTGAACTAACTTGGTTGTTGCTGAATGAATCGAAGGATATATGGAGAAAAAATGTTTTAGTACTTTAACTTGTATATTGTAACGGGCTATGTGATAAAACGTAATAAACATGTTTATGTTTTAAGTTTGAATAACATCTTGAGCAGTTATGGGATTATTTATCAATGTTCTATAATACCACAATTACATTATATTTTAGATGTCGTTCAACAGGTTTATAGATACGATAAAGATGTTACTCAAATTTCTGGACACTACTGAAACTATACAATTATAATACGTTGTAGGGAAAAGGCATGATGAACTCAAACACTTAATGCTGAATCCATTGATAACATATATAACTAAGGAAACAAATAGTTCGTACAAAAATATATCAAAAATCTGGGCATTTTGATTAAAATATAACACAGGCTAAAACCAACCTGCTTTGATTGGATTGAAAATTGCTAGAAACATCAAACAAATTTTTCTAGCATGGTCCAATGGGTATAAAGATACCAGTAAGATGTTGACAAAAATTTTCCAACACTACCAGCATTTTTTGGTTTTTCGACATTTTGTAACTTACTCTAGCCAAATCATAATACAAACTGAAACATTGATCCAAATACATATGAGTATAACTACGATAATATCGTAACCATTAAGAAAATTTAATAGGAAATAGGAAAATCCTCTTCTTTGAATACGATAATCTGGTAACATTGATCAAATTCTCTAAACATATAAAAGACATAAGTAGAATATTTATGTTTCTAGCAGAATAAGTAAACCTGCATAATCAAAATTTAAGTTAGTTACTATATAGCTGTCGTGCATGAGGCACTATTGTGATAAGCCAGTTTTTTACACCGACCGCAACCCCTCATTTTTTTGGGTATGTTTCCTGAGCTCTCTCTCTTCTTACTGTTTTTGGTCTTCCCGGTTTTCTCTTTGTTAATGGAGGTAATGTTCTTGTTTCATCGATGTACTTCATTGGCTCATCATAATTTGGTATTGGGTAGACATAATATTGATAAGTGTTGATGAACGCTTGTTTGGGGAAAATGATCAAAAAAACTTGTCGTATCACCATCATAATTCTTGATGCACAACATGGCATGTTGACAAGGGATACCATCTATCGACCACCTACCGCAACTACATGTGAGATCAATGAGATTGACAAAGTGGGTAGGAAATGAGCATACCTCATACACAAGCTACTGTAACAAATTCATAATAGATGTCACTAGAATCGATAAAATGCTAGTAGAATACGGAATGTACAAAAACAATTTCACCTTATACATTTTAATTACTAAAAAGTATTTGTTAACCTACTGTAACAAATTCATTCAACAGATACTGACAGAATGTAGAATATGCTAGTAAAATCAATAGGATGCTGCCTAGAAAAATAGTATTTGCATTTTAACCTACTGTAATATATAAATATATTCAACAGATGCTAATAGAATGTAAAAAATGTTATTAGAATCAATAAGATGCTAACAAAATAGTATTTTCTTTTTAACCTACTGTAACAAATTCATAACAGATGCTAATAGAATGTAGAAAATGCTAGTAGAATACAGAAAATGTAGCAAACACAATTTCACTTTATAAAACTTTTTTATGAAAAAATATTGAATTGATAGAGATTTCAACATTAACTTTTTACCAAAAAGTGATAAAAAATGTTACATATAAGTTTTTTGTTAGAATAAATAATTTTTTTAAGAAGATTGTAGTAATAGAAATTGTAGTAATAGAGATTTATAGATTCTAACGTTCAATTTAAGTTGGACATACCTCACAAACGAATTTGTAGATGTCTAATTAGATCGAGGTAGAGATAAAACGCAAATCACAACTTCATACTTTCTTGAAGTTCAAAGAACTAAGAGTTACAGAGAGAGAAATTCGTTTTTGGGATTGAGCATCTCGTTTTAGGTAAATATCCATTGATTTGGTAGGTTACTTTAATCAAATACAACGGATTTAGAAATAATATACTTTCTTAAATTCAAAGAATATAGAGTTACATAGATAGAAACTCGTAATTTTGAGAGGCCAACTCGTTTTTGTTAAATATCCACTGATTTGGTTAAATATTTATGGAGTTTATGGAAATAAAGATTGGTATTAAATATCCAACATAAATATTCTTTCATAAAATTTATGGAAAGAGTTATTAACTTAACCAGTATAAACCTTTGTTTTACCAATGGTTAAAAATATTTATGAAAGGGCAAAAATGAGAGATAATTAAAGGATTGATGCATGGGGCCCACCAAATAGTTAATTTTTGGACTTATTTTACATTTTCGGTTTATTTTGGTTTTATTTTATTTATTGATTTAGGAGTGGATATATGATTCATTACCCCCCTATTTTTGGACCTTAAACTCAAAATTCCTTCTTTTTATTCTCAATTTCTAACATTAAATGTAGATAATCTTTCATTTGTGTCGGATTTCGATAGAGCTTGCTAAATTTACTATCTTTCTAACAATATTTCAATACGTTTTTCTCAAAAAAGAAATACCGAGAAAAAGAGGTTTTTTTTCTTATTTATTCTTACAAATTGGGTTGTAAACTCAGTTTGAAAACGCAATTTCGGTTTGCAATACAATTCAAACCCACTTTGCAAATCTCACAACTCAAACTTGAAAATCTCGATAAAGAGTGAGAGAGAGCAATTTGAAATTAGAGAGAGAAACGATTAAATTTCAATAAAACAAATGTAAAATCAGATCTATAAACTCTCTGATAAAAAACCACGTAACGTTTATGAATGTCTCTTTTATCTTTCTAACATAAATTTTTGTGAGAGAAAGTGTGTTCTTGCATCTACGTTAAACTTTTCAATTGGCTCGTGCGCTTTATGTCTCTTTATTCGTGTTTTCACCTAAAATGGGCTCAACCAATCAAGGAAGTATTTCTTTTGTTATTTGAAAAACGTGTACAATATTTGATTTCCGCTTAATATTTTGACTCAAAAAATAATTTTTTGTACTTTATTTTACTTTATACTTCATATTATTTTTTTGATGAAAGTATTGGTGGAAGGGTCCAAAATATGGACCCCAATAGCACAATAAGTCCACTATTAACACAAAATAGGCTAAAAGTCCCAAAAAGTTATGAATTTTAAAATGTACCAAACAATCCATTTTTGTATATACCATTTTTGGGGATGTACCAAAGAAATAATTATTGCATGACATTATTATCTTATTGCATTAAACAAAATAATTATTGCATGACAATAAGTCCAACTTAGTTTGTGTTGTGTACAAAACAAACATTTTCTTATGCATATATCTATATATATGGGTCCACGGGTTTTAGGCCCAAAATAAAATTAAAAAAGAGATTAAGGTCCAATCTTCCTATAAAATAGAATTTTAGTCTTTTTCTCTTTTGGAAGAAAAATTGTTGATACATAATGTGTTATGTAATGACACATATAAAAAAATGAAATAAAGTATGAAACTTTAACAATAAATAACACGTTATTTATGAAACAAAACAAGAATCAATAAAAAGAAAAACACTGTAACTTTGACATCTAGACATACTTTAACTATACTAAATGTGTTTTGTTGTAGAAATATACGTAATTGATACTAAATAACGTGTATATTGCGAAATAAGTAGTAAGTTTGAAATCAATCGAAAAAATCTGAGAAAAAAAAAGAAAGAAAATTTTGGGGACTGGTTTTCAAAAGTGGGTTTTTTCTTGTATAAAAGGTTATAATGGGTATAATGATTAAATAGAAATGATAGAGATTTGTTTTTTCTATAGAGATTGGTCAATTTGGACTAAATATCCATTATAATTATTATTTTGATTTAAAATCCTATATTAAAATTAGGGTGAACTAAATGTGTGTATAGGTGTAATTTTTGGACTAGGAATGCAAAAATTATATATACATGCACAAAACAATCAACACATTAGTGATACATTTGTATATTTGTACGAGATAAAAATAAATATTCAAAAAAATTGGACTTTTACCTATTTTAGATGAGATTTTGACCTTAAACACGATTTATTTTAGGGTTATTTCCCAAATGGCCCCCAACTTTGTGACCAGCTTCCTGCCTGGCTCCCTAGATTAGAAAAAATACCCATATGGCCCCCTTTTTCCGTTATCTTTAACATTCCGTTAACTAGTCATATTCTCTCTCCTCCATCTCATCTCTTCGGTCTGCCACCTCGTCTTCTCGCCACCTCATCATCTTCTCCGGCGAAGGTCGCCGACCGGCCAATTTTCCGGCCGGCGACCTTCAAACATTAAAAAAAAAACATTATTTTCTCTCTCCTCTCTCTCTCTCTCTGATTTTTTTTTTCTTTTCTCTCTCTCTCTAGAACAGATCTAGAGAGAGGGTCTGTTCTCACGACAGACCTTCAATGGCAGTTACAAATCTAGGTGATGCTATAATAGACCTTCACGAACAGACCTTCAATAGCAAAAAAATATATATTTTTTCTCTCTCCTCTCTCTCTCTCTCTAATTTTTTTTCTTTTCTCTCTCTCTGTAGAACAGATCTAGGTGATGCTATAATAAACTCCTCCTCTAAATTTTTGGTGACTATCGGTTGACAAAGGCAGTTACAAATCCAAGCACCTTTGAGGTGGCTTCAATCAAACTCGATTTTGCCCTATATATTTGCTTCGTCACCTCCCAAACTTCCAAAACTAAAAAAAAAAGATAAATATATCAACAAGAAGAAAATTTGTCGATAAATCAACTTCCCAAATAAAAAGATTGTAAAATTTTGAAGTTAGGCACTCAAGAGTTTTCACATAAACAACCACAAAAAAACAGAGGAGACCTATTACTATGATAGGGAAGACTTAACCTTAAAAAACTTATCTACTTCTTTTTTTCTTTTTTGAAAGTAGAATGAGTTATGGGTATAACAATTTCCAAAATTATTCTAAACGTGCGAGCGAAATTAATACCATAATCGTACATAAATTTTATGCCCTAGACACAAAGACACTGAATTGAGCAAAATGATGGTGCTACCATATCCACCATTCTTGAAACGTTCATTTTTTTTGCTCATTATTTACATATCCTATGTTGACTCCAACTACTCTAGCATTATGCACAAATTTCCACCTATTTAAAAACACAACCATATGCAAGTGGTCATGAAAAATGAAATACACCTATATTTCTTGGAGACATGCGATATTCCTGTATATCTTCGAGACCATGTTATTTTGTTTTATAGACCACCTTATGTTCTTCCCTAGGTCTTTTTTTTTTGTTGAAATAACTATATATTAATTAACTAGAAATAAGAATTCGATTACAATACAACTTACAAAGAAAAATGGTACATGTTTCCAAACCTTCGATCTATTTTCCTTTCTTGCCCATTTAGCCATCTTATCTGCTGCTTTATTGAAGTTCCTGCTAGTATGTGAGAATTTTACTATGTCCAGCCTCCTTTTTATTTCTTGGATTCTTCTGATATGAAATTTTCGATTGCCATTGTACATTATTTTTGCCGTTCTGAAGATATTTTATAATATTAATATTATCACTTTCAATAATAATTCTTTTATATTCATGAGATTCTGCCCATTACATTCCTGTGAGAATCGCAATGGCTTCACCTTCCTCCGAGTTTCTGCTTCTAGTAGTAGCGGAGACAGCTTCGACGAACTTAGACTCATTGTCATGGATAATTAAACTGATACCTGTAATAGTGTGAATATCTATGAATGAAGCATCCACGTTGTTTTTAGAAACGTCGATTCAGGGGGGTTCCATTTGTCTTGCTCTTTTTTGTTTTTTGTATGATTCAATTTTTGGTTTTGTGGAAATACAGTAATGATTGAAATGATTTTGTCTAACGTATTGATTTCATATTGAAAGCAATGGTCACATCGCGTTTTCTATATATTCCACATAATAGTAGCATAATGAATATTGGTAGCTGTGTAAGCGTTTTGGGATTTATTTTCCCAAAAAAAAAAAAATCCATTCTCTAACTGAGCTAATTTTATCAGATAAAATATTAAAGTAGAACCATATATTTTTTGCCAACGGACAATGGAGAATAGCGTGCTCAATGGATTCAATCTCATTACAATTCGGGCAGTTCCGGTTATTGTCAATATATTTACCTATTCTTTCCTTGACTGGGAGAGCTTTAACACAAATTTTCCATAAAAACATTTTTACTCTGGGGACTACCGGGATAGACCAGAGAAAGTTCCAATTAGGAGAATATGGTTGGGGTGAATTCATGCTGATGCAGAGGTGTTGATACATGGATCTAACAGAAAATTTACCTGACTTAGTAAGGGTCCATTTTCTTTGGTCTTCGATATCGGGATCGTTAAAATTAGGTTCATCGTGGCAGTATCAAACTCATCATTAAGAAGAGTCTCATTCCATTTATCTTGGTCAATCAGCTGAGAAACCTTAGTTAGGTTAGGATTCTGATTGTAGGGAAGGATCGGGAGAGTGGGAATCCATTTATCGGCCCAAATATCAATCCGTTTTCCGTTATGAACCTCCCACATGGTATAATTCTCAATGGTAATAAGATATTTACTAATGTTTTTCCAAATCCAAGAGTGATGAGATTTAGCCGGACCTGGATTCTCAGAGTTATTGAAGTACTTGGCTTTTAATAGCTGCACCCACATGGATTCCAGTTCCGATTTAATCCTCCAGGCTAACTTGCTCAACATAGCCTGATTATCTATCTCCGGGGAATGTAATCCAAGACCACCAAGAAATTTTGGAAGGCATATAGAAGACCAAGATTTGGTACATATGCCTTTGGACTTACCCCACTAGAACGACTTTTGCAAAGTCGAGATGCTCTTGCATATGCCTTTGGGAAGGGCAAAGCATTGCATTTGGTATCGGGGTACGACCGCCGCTATAGTCGAGATGACTATAGTGCGACCAGCTTGAGAGAGGAAGCTGTGATTCCATTTGTCTAATTTCATTTTAATTTTTTGGAGAATATCATTAAAGATCTTCTTTTTATTAGCACCAATAAATAATTGAGCTCCCAGATATTTCTTCGACGTGGTAGCATATTTGACTTTGAGGGAACGCATGATTAAACGTTTGAATTTCGGGTGGGAATTTTTAGAGTAGAAAATATTAGATTTAGCGTAATTGATCATCTTCCCAAAAGCATTGCAAAAAGTATTAAGAGTAGTTTTGAGGGTATAGATATTTTCCAAAGAATTGCGACAAAAAATGATGCAATCATCTGCAAAAAGAAGATGCGAGATATTGAGATTAGGATTGTTAGTAAGGAATCCCTTGAAATTATCTCTATCTTGTTCCTCTTTGAGGAGGCGACTAAGGCCTTCCATTGTGAGTATAAACAGAAGAGAGAGCGGGTCTCCTTGTCTGATACCTCAAGAGAGGTAGAAAATGGGTCCCGGGCGCCCATTGACCAAAACTGCCATTGAGGATGTTGAGATGCATTGGGCGATCATTTTGATCCAATGTTCTGAATAACCCAGTTTAGCCATGATATCTGTCAGGAAATTCCATTCTATCCTATCGAAAGCTTTGGACATATCCAGCTTGAGTCCAAAATAGTCGTGGCACCTTTCATAGTTTTGAGAGAGTGAATGATTTCCTGACCCATGATAACGTTATCAGAGATTTGTCTGCCTGGAATATATGCAGCTTGGAAGGGGGAGATGATATTATGAAGATAGGATTTGAGTCTATTAGCCAGGATTTTTTTAATAATCTTATAAGTGGTATTGAGGAGGCTAATTGGTCTGTAGTCAGCTGGTATTTGAGGAGCTGTAGTTTTAGAGATAAGGCAAATGTGGGTGTGATTAGTCTCCTGAGGGAGCTCTGCAGAGTGGAAAAAATCTCGGACTACACTATAAGTGTTGGGGCTAACTGTTTCCCAGTTAGATTGGAAGAAGAATAAGGGGGGTATCCGTCAGGACCAAGCGCCGCTTCTTTCTTAAGACTATTAATGGCGCTATTAATCTCTTCCTGATCAGGTATTCTAATGAGCTCTAGATTTTGTTCCAGCGTAATAGTGTGTTGGAAAAGATTGAGAATTTTAGGTTCAGGATTGATGCCATTGGAAGAACTAATGTTGAGAAGATGCGAAGTGAAAACAGCTTGGATGTCCTCCAGACCCTCATGCCAATCGCCATTAGTGTCTTTAATCGCTATAATTTTATTGGTCCTATTGCGCTGAATAACTTGAGAGTGAAAAAATTTGGTGTTTTTGTCTCCCACCGACAGAAAATTGTTCCTAGACTTTTCTTTCCATAAATTTTCTTGGTATCTATACCAATCTTCAAGTTGATTATTTAATAGGTTAAATTCCTTTTTATTAGTGGTGTTGTTAAGTTTAGTGATTAATTCTTTGATGTTGTTATCGATGTTGCCGAAGACTGTTTTATTCCATTTCGTAAGATGTCTACTAAGGTTGTTAAGGTTTACTTTAATGTTGCTATGATTAGTCCATTTGTCCGAGATAAACTTGTGGCAATCAGGGTGGGACATCCAGGTACGAATAAACCAAAAGGGTTTAGGTTTATTGTAAATCAACTCTGTGTCAGCCACGAGAATGGGTAGGTGATCAGAACCTATCGATTCTAGATGAGGAATACTAGAAAGCTGGAAGCTTTGAAACCAGGGGAGGTTGGCTAAGGCTCTATCTAGTCTCTCTTGGATGAAATTCTCTCCAAATTGTCTATTATTCCACGTATAAGGGTAGCCTTTATAGCCCATGTCCGTTAATTTAAGGTTATTAATATAAGAGTTAATTTTGGAAGTATGAAAATTCAATGTCATCGTGCCTCCTTCTTTATCCTGATTGTCAAGGATAACATTAAGGTCACCTATGACTATCCAGGGGACCTCATCATTCACTTTAAGGGTATCTAAAGTTTTCCAAGGTTTAAATTTATTTTTATGGTATGGGCAACCATAAAAACCAGTGATAATGTATTTAGAGTTATTATTAGTATTATAGTTTTCCACATGAATCATGTTATTATCCGAGTAGAGGATTTTAAGGGTAAGGTTGTGTTTCCAGTACATAGCTAGACCCCCTGATTTATTGTTCGGCTCCACAAAGAAATGATCATAGTGTTTGTTAATCTTAATATATTTATTAATGTTGAGAGATTTGGTCTTAGTTTCGGCTAAGAAAATAATATCAGGGTTATACTTGTTAATAAGACTCATAAGATGCTTCCTAGTACTAAAGGACGTAATACCTCTAACATTCCAACTCAGGACTGAGGGGTCGTAATTCTTAGCCATATTTGACTACCGAAATCTATAGGCACCTATCTGCGAAGGAAGTGGCGTGCTCGAAGCTAATATATAAGACTAAACCCAGCTATATAAATGAAGCTAAACCGAAAAGCTAAAGGCGCTCACCGGGGAAGTCTACTACTCTGATGCTAAAGGCACCTAATGGAAGGAGAAGGCCCTTAACTTAACTATATTTTCTGATACTAGCTAAATTCTAATGTTATGGCCTGGGGATCTAAATCGCCTACGAGAGAACACTGCTAAGATATGATTCAGTAGTTTAAACCTTTCTATCACTGCTCTGAGGGAGATAATTTAAACCTATAAGACAGCTGAACTAACTTTAAATACTAGCCAAAATTAACAATAAAAGTCTAATGTTTGAAGTCTAATAAAACTGATTAAACCAAACAGAACACTAATTTAAAACATAACATGTGATAACATTATATAATACGATTCTATTTAATTAAAACATAAACAGTTCTTGATAATACCAACTATTTACCATAACATAGTAGATCAAAATAGTTCAAGTAAACATAACAAGATAATAACTTAACATGATCTCTATCAACATATGTTAATAGAGATTACCAAAACAAGTAAAGATTACCACCTTTACAGAACTAATTATAAGCAAAATAAGAAAAAACCGAATCAAGCTTAATATCCAAGCCAAGAACAGACTACTCATTGTCCCCTTCACTTCTGTTTTCCATTAGTTGCCTCGAGGATTCTAAGAGTGAGTCAGCAAAGATGTGTCTCCGACGCTCTTCCTGGCTATCGACAGACTCAAGGGGGAGTGTACCAGCTAGAAGGACCATATCCAGTAAAAGAAGAAGACCCTGAAGAGTTACTCGAATGCCAACCATGATGATAACCCGAAAAAGATGAGCTCCAACCCAAACTGTGTTCCTTAAACTTCTTACTCATAAACTGATGATGATCATCAACTTCAATTTTAACATCAATCAGCTTGTCTAAGTCCTTCCTTTTCCCTTTTTGCTGAAAAATTTCATGGGGAGGGATAGGGCTGGAAGGAGCAATAGAAGAAGGAACCACTGTGAGAGCCCAATTCTCTGCTGGACCATGGGCAACGAAATTAATCTCCATAGGGACACTGTCTAGGTGATCTTAAGGTTTGATATAGGGATTAATGGGATGTTCTACCACTCTACACTTATGACAGATAGCCTTAGGAAACTTAAGATAACTAAAATTAACAGGCTTACCTCCATCAGTAAAAATCGAGTTAAGAGTGGCTAGCAGAGGTGTACGAACGTCGTACATAAATTGGATTCTTATACTGGTGTTCGTAACCATACTGAAGTTTCGAGGTTGAATCTGCATAATGAATCCCATGCAAGAAAAGATGATTTCGAGGTCATGACGATTCTGGATGGACGAAGGCAAGCCAGAGAAACTGCACCACATCGGTTCCTGCATTAATGCAGGAACCTCTTCATGAAAAGGAAAATCAACTTCTTGCATAACCACTAGATAACCCTTAATAATCCATGGTCTACCCTGGTTAATGTCATTAAAAGCTATAAGATTCCTAGGCTTAATCATAAAGTGGTTGGGTCCAGTTGCAGAGGGAGTAATACGACTTTCTCGAAAGAACCTCGACTGAGCAGAGAGATGCTTGCGTATGAAGCCAATACCATAGTCATATTGGCAACACAGGCGAGCCAGAAAACCAGAAGAGATGACAGGAAGTTGTTTGTTCTCAGAGGGCTTGGGGTAATTGATGGTAAGTTTTCCATAGTCTGAAAGACTAAGTTGGATCGACATCAACTGAGAAAGCTCTTCAAGATTATCTTGGGGATTAGTCGACATCAGGAGAAGAAAGAGGAAATAGAGGGTGAGTGCAAGTACTCTCTGTTCGGACCTAAATAACTTAACTACTCTTAAATGGAGATGAGTAAGGAGATGATCTTTCATCTGCATGTCGAGTGAAAGGTCTAATTAATGGTCTTTATGTGAATGTTATCCACGTGTAAGAGGACAGCCGCGGAATTCCATTCTTCTCGAAGAACCCTACTAGAATTAAACCACTTGGAAGATCAAAGGGGAAGAAACAGAGAAGGGAGGTCGAGCGTCTTCTATCCCTCAGAATCCGGCGCATGCGTGAGGGTTCTAATGAGTAGCCCGTCTTGGTTAAAGGATTAGTTATGCCACATGTTTAATGCACTAATAATATCAAGACAGATGTAAATAGACGAAGATTAAGGGATACTTATCTGATCTTCTCCTTTTGCTTCTTCCCAAGGAACGACTGAAACTGTTGGCCTTTTCTCTGAGTGTATCTTGAGTGATTTGTTTATAGCTAATAATCACTACTTGAATATGCTCTTTATGGTCTCTTTAACCTAGATATGATTTTAGTAACAATTTTCTTGAGAGTTGGTGGATGGTCCGGTTATTGCATGAGCAATAGAGGCAATTTAAGAGCTTTAATGCTTAGGATGAAGATGATTAGGATTTCGATGAGTGAGATCTTGATGGTGGATAAGTTTTAAGGTTGCAGTAAAGGAGAGATAGAGAATCGCCTGATGACGTCTGCCCAGACTCTCTCTCTCTCTCCTCAAAAGACCCGTCCTCTTTTTTTCTTCCCTAGGTCAATGATACTTGTTTATCTCAACTCTTCCTGCACCAATTCTTTGCCCAATAGGGCATACAAAGTTAGGATTGAAAAACGAAAAATGTCACGATTAAGTGTTGGAACAACAAGCACTGTCCATATGGCATCTACCTAATAATGGCGGCCCATACATGGATAGTAAATTTTGTTACATGGATTCGGGGGTCTTCTCTTAGTTTATATAAACCACCGGGAAATTTGGCCAAAACTCTCTAAAAATTTTGAGTTTTGGTTAAAAAGGATTTATCAACTTTTTATAGGCTTCAGCTCCCTATGCGATTTTTGTAAATAATGTAACATAGGGAAAAGACGAAACTGACCTTATTGCAAACCAGTTTGCAAACGAGAATGCAAACCAATTTGCAAACGAGATTGCAAACCAGTTTGTAAAGCTCTGCAAACCAGATTGCAAAGCTTTCCAAGACAAATCAAATTACAAAGTAGTGCAAACTAGTTTGCAAAGCTCTGCAAACCAGAATGCAAAGTGTGTGCGAAGTCATTGCAAGGAAAACCAGATTACAAAGCAATGCAAACGGGATTGCAAAGCTCTGTAAACCAGATTGCAAAGCAGTGCAAACCAGTTTGCAAAGCTCTGTAAACCAAATTGCAAAGCTTCGCAAGCTAAGATTCTAAGCGCAATTTCGACATTAGAAATGGGAGTACTTTTAGAATTGTCCTTCAAGACTGTTTCCAAACTATATATGGGGCCTAAAAGGACAAAAAGATAACTTGTCTTTTTGACAAAAAAAAACATGAAATTGGGCCTCCTGCCCAATTTCCTGTTAACAAATATCATACAACACAGAAAATAAGCTACCCATATTTTCTGAGCCTTTTACAACCTCGAAAATTGTTCTTTATGAGTGCCACCAGAGATTAGTTAGTTGTGTTAAATCTTTGGAGAAAAGCCAGAAATTAACAACTTGCATCGAGTTTGTGCCGAAATTGCTAGTCAGTGGTGTTCACCATTCACAATTTTGTTATTTCAAGTTCTTGTCCCAGTAAGTTAGTAACCTATGTAACAATATCGACAGTTAAGATGTAAATGTCCCTTCGAGATACAGCGACTTATCCTTTTAGAATTATGATCATACCTTTATCTTTTGAAAGCGGACGAACCTTCGGAAGTAATATCAGTTCCTTGATTGATACGACTTGATATTCTACACACTTGAATGCTTATGAATTCACTCAGATGCTTCTTTTTTGGAATTCTAGACACAATAGAATATTTCTAAAATCAGAATTGTATTCAAGACATACTTGAAATACTGTTTTCAGAAGAGAAGAAGAGAATGAATGAAATGAATTTTGGTTGTTTATATAGGAATCGAATAGGAACTTCGTTAGGTCGGGGCACATCCCTTGGCTTTTGGGGACATATCACTTGGTTTTTAGGGACACAACTCTTGAAAAAGAGTTAGATATAAGCAAATCTTTTTGGTTGCTCTCTGATCTATTGGGTTGAAGGAGTGTCCTTCAACCAAGATAAAAAATACGCTCAATTTCTCAGATAGGATAATAATGACTTTATCCAGAAGATCATCTCGTTCAGTCGATTGAGGAATCGTAAAGCTCACCTAGAAGCCAACTACGATAGTTGGATCACTTTAGTGATTTGCGACTAATTTCGACCAGATCTTACAACGGGTTACACCAAAGAGTGACAGTTTGTCAGAGAGATTCGAGTAGAGGGAACATGGTAAAAGGTTGGATTAGATCCTATTTGATAGGCCCCGAAAGTTCGGATAGGATCTAGACAAAATAGGAAGAATTGGAATCGAAAAGTATGCACGAATCAAGCTAAAGGGGTCGTCCATGTAAGGCCGATTAGAGTAATGGGCCAGCCAGGCCAAGGCCACTAAGGGGCTGCCCTGGTCGCGGTTACATCAAGTGGATGCCCTAGATGGGGCAGAACTCCCATCTGGGAATCCCATTCAGAATGGGATTCAAACTCATCTTTTCTAGAGTCTTTATTGAATTCTAATTCGAATAGATTCTAACTTTAGGGTTCTCTATATAAGGACCATTATATAGAACATAATAGGTGTGGAATTTTCTTTAGAGAAAATCTATCTCTACAACTATTTAGTGACGAGAGAGATTTTAAATTAAAAGCTTCCAACCTATCTAGCTAGTCAAAGAAGAAGTGTTATTCATCTCAATCTCCTAATAAGGTCTTAGCCGATTCTAAAGGCGGGTAATCAAGTTGCTTGCTTGGGAAAATGATTAAGGTACAATCTCTATCCCGCTCTAGTTCATCTTTAGTTCTTGCATGTGATCCTGGTAGCTAGTGCTAGACGTCTGAGATTCCGCATGGAAACCGAGGCGACTACAAAACCCAACAGTGGCAATAAAGCCTCTTGCACGAGCTAATTTTGGCTAGACGGACTGAATCCGAACTTGTTTTCTAAGATAGATAAGTCTGAATAGACTTTCAGACATCAAGTTGGTTAGTTTTGAATGAGATTTATGATTAATCAAATTGATTTGAAAGAGTTTCAATAGATTAGACTTCAGATTTTCGGGTTTGAAAAGTGGGTTCGAAAGTGAAGATCAAGAGCCCTACAAAATTTTGATTTTTTTTTTTCAAATTTGGATACAGGATTTTGAATCTTTAAAATCTAGTAGCTGAAACATATAAACGAAAATAAAACTTAAGAAGTGTTTTGGCCGACCATGACGCGTCTAGGTTGGCTTTGTGCATCACGGGTGCAAGTCAGAGACGCGTACGCTAGCACCAGGCCAGACGCGTGACCCTTATGGGCTAGTGCATGTCTGGCCCATGCCAAGATAAAGTTTAAATTTTCATTTTAAATTTATGGACATAAAAATTACTCTGTTATATGGTTTCTCTAATAGTTATTGAGTTTCGTTAGCCAAGTGTAATATCTTTTCTAAATATATAATTTTTATCGAAATCAGATATTTAATGAAAAAATGATACTACTTAAAGTTTAAGGAAATAAATTGGGGAACTGGTTACACAAAATGGGATTTTAGTCTTTATATGTTTTTTGACGTGAATAATAATTCTGAAATGTTTGTTGTTGTTTTTCTCATTTTGAATATTATTTTGATTCAAATAGCTAAAACTCATTTATTTTCTCTACGAGACTCACTTGGAAAGTTATAAGAATTTTGTAATAAATTTTGTGAAAGCATGGATTATTTTATACAACTCCTTTTAACTACGGGACATATTAAGTTATAAGTTATTTATACTTTTAACAAGTTAAATTAAAAGAAAATTTTGCTCTTCATTTCTCGATTCGATTTTTAACAATTAAAACTATAAAAAAGTTACGACATACCATCCGAGATAAAACGTTAGGAAACCCCATTTTACATGTTGATGTTTCTATTTGGATTTTTGAGTCTAAGGTCCAAAAATAGGGGGTAATTAGTCATATATCCACTCCTAAATCAATAAATAATATAAAACCAAAATACACAGAAAATAAAAAATAAGTCCAAAAATTCACTTTTTGGTGGGCTCCATGCCATTAGTCAGTTATTTTCTCCCATTATTCCCCTTTTGTAAATATATTCTAACGCAAAGTAAACCAAAGATTTCTTGTGGTTGAGTTAAGAAATTTATTCTTTCCATAAATTTTAAGAACAAAATTTATAGTGGATATCTATTGTCAATATTTATTTCCAAAATAAATACTTGCCAAATTCATTCTCAATATTTATTTCCAAAATTTATAGTTGTCAAGACCAACATACCAAATCAGTAGTTTTTGTCCTAAAAATCAAATTTCATTCTCCATCTCTCTCTATATGTTCTTACAACGTTTTTATCTCTACAAACTGTTTTGTTTTGAAAATATATACGTTGATTAATTTTCGAATCTTCTTAAAACATTTATTTAGTTCCAACAACATACTTAAATGTAACATTTTTGTCACTTTTTTTTTCGTAAGAAAAGAAGTTGAACTTGCCATCACCACAATCTTCTTATCATAAAAAACATAATGTAAACTAATATTTATTTTGCTGACATTTTTAGAATTTTTCTAAAATTTTATTAATTCTATTAGCATAATATGTGTGCCATATGTTATGAATTAGTTAGAGTAGGTGAATAAAAGTTTGATTATTTTTCTAGCATCTTATTGATCCTAACAACATTTTTAGATATAACAGAAATTTAAATTTTTTTCTAACATTTTACTGATTTTAAAAACACAAATATATACTTGCACTAAAAGATACTTTCAAGTTTTTAAAACAACTTAGGTGATGAATCGGCCTAACAACAACATAATAATGCATCATATTTTTTCTGACTTACTTAACTAAATTTTTAACATTTCTCTTTACCATTTCCTTGATTCTCCTGTATTACTTAAATTAGGTAACAACATTTTAAATATCTTTTTTAGAATTTTCTTTATTCTTATGAGATATAACATATTTTTTGAGTTGTTTAAATTAAAATAAATTTTAATATTTTTCCAGCATTTTATTGAGTTTAACAACATAATTATATATAACATGTGTTATTACTTGCTAGAGCAAGTGAACAAAATTTTGATTATTTATCTAGCATTTTATTGATTCCAACAACACACTTAGGTATAACATGTTTATTGAGTTACTTAGTTTAGATTAACAAAATTTTAACTTTTTTCAGCCATTTTACTGATTTTAACAACCCAATTATATCTTAGAAAAAAAAATTCAATCTTATTTTCATCTAAAATATGCATGTAAACTAATATATATTCTGTTGACATTTTCTTTTTTTTGTAGCATTTTATGGATATGAACAACATCATATGCTTTGTTAAAATTTTTGCATAAATTTTCTTCTAGCATTTATTTGATTTTTTTGTATAAATTTTGGCAACTCTACCAACATCTTCTAAACTCTGAAATCGATCATATTTTACAAACATAAATTAGTTGGATAAACAAATAATGTTGTCGACATCGTTGTGGTATTTGTAGCATTCTTGTAATATCTTTTAGCATTTCCATTAACTCTCAACATTTTAACGTCTTCCACGATATTTGTGCTAAAACTTAAAGTAATTAAAATTAAGAGATACCCATTAAAACATAATCAATTACAATATAATCCATTAGAGAACTAATAACTTCAAGATCTTTTTCCATTTATCATTCAATTCATCTAGGAACATCCAAGTCAATTCAACCCTCATCCTTTGTGATTGCATTGATAAATCTTTGGCTAACATCCCGTGTGAAAAAAGGCTTATAGTTTGCTTCGATCACAATTTCATCCACGTGCAAAATTACATACAACCACAATCTCGCCTATAAAAAATATATTAGTGTTCAAACAAGTTTTTGTAATTCATGGAATGATAAAATAAAAAAACGTAAAAGAGTCGAAATGTAAAACTTCACAGAAAGTCTGTACAGTTGTCGATAAAGTCACTTTGAGAGTAACGATGTTATGTTTGTAAAATATATATTTTTTGTTAGAGTTCAGAAAATGTTGGTAAAATTTGCACAATTTATGCAAAATTAATAAAGTGTTACAAGAAATTTGAGGGCGTTGTCGACTGCAAAGAAACCCGCTCATTCAAAATTACAAAACGTAAATGATTTTTTTGGGTAAGTCAGAAAATTATAAAACGTAAATATGTCGTTAGAATCAAGAAAATGCTATGAAATATACAAAAAGTTTGCAAAATATATAAGTAATTTTCTAGAGAAAACAAGATTGTAGAGAGAGAAACAATGAGACAAGATCTGAATAATTTTTTAAGAAAAAGATTGATATCATAGCTTTAAGAATAAGAACAACAAACCCATGCATGGTACAATAATCTATCGTGAAAAAAAAAACGAGAATATGGTAAAAAGATATCTATAATCAATTGAGCACCATGTTCTTCTTGTTTTCTCCAAGTGAAGACTAAAAAGTATGGATGAATTTTTTCTGCAATTTCTTTTGTATTTATCTCAGTGAACTGGAAAAAAAAAAGAGTTTTGATCGATTTTTTTAGTCAAAAGATTAGGGAATCATTCCTTTAAAAGGAAAATATAACTTTTTGTAGGGATGCAAACGTCTTATTCAAGAATTATTTTCATGAAACTGAAAAGGCTTTATATCTTCTAATATGGGTAATTTTATTTAACCTGAGATATGTTAGGTAGTAGTAGAGAAAAGAGAGTGTATACATGTAAATTACTCCTAGTGGATTTATTTTCTATTTAATATTATCTTTGGATTCTAAATTCATTGATCCTGAGATTTTGGACTTTAAACACAACTCCCGTTTCTATTCTTGCTAAAAGATTAGGTGACATATTTGGTTTAGGAAAGATACACAAGCACAAAAGGAAAACCAATCAAATTTCATGGTGGAGCTGCATTTGTTCATTAAATTGTGAAGACAAACATTAATTACATAAAACTATATGTAGTTGCAACAAAAATTCAATTGCACAATCAAAATGGAGTAACTTTGTATGGAAGAAAAGAAATGTATTACGCATAAATATAGATACTCCATTAGTTGGTCAACTTTTATAACTTTTTTGGCAATAATAATGGTTCAACAACATGATTTATCTTATCTATCTTGCACGTTATAAACATAAAACAAAGACGTTTTGCAAATTAAAGTTGTTAAAGATAATAATTCTTTAAGCTAAACGTAAGAAAGTCTTCTCAACTGAATAAAAACAAAACAAAGTATTTAAATACAAAAAAATCTCTAACGTTTGTAAATCTTCAGATGTATACTATACATTAGGTCTTTCAGGTAAGACTAGATAAACAACACAACAATTATATTTTACAACTTTCCTAGTAGACCACCTTTTTTTTATTAAGTTCATTGGCTTTTATTTTATATTTCATAACTGCATACAAAATGCTCTATACGCTAGTGGAAGGGTCATAGCTCAACAGATGAAAGTTTGATACCCTTAACAACCCAGGTTCAGTTAATAAGTGATTCTGTTTTCGTTGTGAATCGAACATGAGACCTCTACAGTTTCGTAGTAATTGCACTACCAATTGAGTTAGCAATTGTTGACTCAACCTCAACTATCTTATTGACTATCCAGACTCTAATACAATTGTGGCTTCCTTTTACCATCATCTGGTAGAAATATATAGTTATTTAAAGAAAACACTGACAAGTTCTTAACATGACTTTTTATTCTTTCATAAAAAAAACACTTTTTATTAATTTGAGAAGGGGACATGGATTTCAATTTATTTTTTTTGGAAGTCGACTACGATCTACATATGTCGTTACATTTGGCACTTGATACATCAAAGATGTGATAAGCTCGATAACCGCCCACTCAAACACTAACAGAACCGGGTCTATAGCCCAACAAGAAATGGCCTAAAGCCCAACAACATTATTTACACCCTAATAATCCCAATTCAAATAACCAAAGATTCCACCTTCTCTGGGATTCGAACCTGGGACCTCCAGGGCTTTCTGGAGTTTATGTCAACACCTTGGAACCACTTGGGCTACCAACTGTTGACTGGGACATGGATTTCAATTGACGGGTGAAATTGTGGGCTTGTGGCTTCCTTTTACCACCATTTGGTAATACTATAGAGTTATTTTAAAAAAAAAAACAATCATAGATAAGTTCTTAACATGACTTTTTGTTCATATATTAGCGAGCAAATTTTTTTTAAAGGGTCCATGAGTATAAGGTCCAAAATAATGTTCAAAAAGGGTTTATGGTTCAATCTTCCCAAAAATGGGTTTTTAGTCCTTTTGTACTTGGGACATAATAACCCTTACTATATAAAAAAAAATACCGTTTATGTCCCGTTCAGATTTCCCGCTACTTTGTTAATTGGGGGCGGACCGATTTCGAAATGGCATGTTTCAAGCGTGATTTATGATATTAAATAGGAATAACGGATATTTTCCAAATCAGATTTTCTCTCTCATCCTTTCAGATTTGGAAACCAAATCAAAACAACCTCTTCCTGAATCAGATCAAGGACATAATTTTTCTATGATCAATTTAGTGTGATTCGGGGGTTAATATACAAAATGTATATATATCACTTTCTCTTACTTAACTTTCAGATTTGGAAATAGTATATTTTTCTAGGATCAATTTAGCGTGATTTGGCGGTTAATATAAATAACGTATATATCATTTTCTCTCACTTAACTTTCAGATTTGGTAAGATATTTCGAGCTTCTTCAAATCTAGATTGAGTAGAATTTCGATTTTAGAGAGAGAAAGGTAATGGTTTCCGTTTTGAAGAATAAAGAAGATAATAGTTTCTGTTAATAGGATCGTGATTGGAGAGAGAAGGTGGGAGATAAAAATGGAAAACAGATATTTGGGGATTTTGATGGAAAATGAGTTTTTGTTTATATAGAAGGTTAGTTTAAGTATTATGATTTAATATGAAATCTAGATATTTGTGTTTTCTCTAGAGATGGATTCAAATGGACTAGATTTCCATTTTTTTTTAAATATTTTCATTTAGAAACTCATTTTAGGATTAGAGAGGATTAAAAGTGTGTTTAAGCGTAGATTTTTTGACCCTAAGTCCAAAAATTATTTTTTAAACAACTTTTACCACTCACATTAACTAACTTTCCAATTAACCTTAACTAAACTATGGTGTTGTTTGCTTTTTTGTGTGACTAAATTTGAATTGGGCGAGTCTGAATTGACTAAATTATATTACAAGTTAAATGTTTGCTTTTTTAAATCTGAACTAAGATTTTAACATTTATACTCCTAATTGATACTTTAGACAAACAAAACTTAAATCCTAATTTCTCACTCTTCCCTTGGGTGAAATAATAAAAAGAAAATCAAAACCTAAACCTAGTTACCATCTCTTTCATCTCTCTCACAGTCTCCATATCTCTAACAAAACGATATTTAGGGATGGAGATACGACGATGGAGGTCTCTCTCTCTCACTCCAGATCGGCGAGTGAAACCCCCTCCATCTCTTACCGATCTTCAACCCCTCTCACTCTCAGTCTCTCTCTCTAACCGATTTCATCAAAGTTAAGTATCTGGCGAGGATTAAACACGACCCTCGCCACATCTGGTGGCTTGCGCTTTAGTGATGGTATCTTGTGATAGCGGTAGGTTCTGGTTGTGGTGACGGTAGGTTTATGTTGGTGTTGGTGGTGGTGGTTTGTACCTGTGGTGGTGGTTGTTTTGTTCTGGTGGTTGTCTGGGTGCTGGCGATGGTGATGGTGGTGCTTTATTTTGGTGGTTGTCTGGGTGCTGGTGATGGTGGTCTCGTTGATGGCTTGTCTTGTGGTGGTGGTGGTTTGTTCCGGTGGTTCCCTGGGTGGTGGTAGTTTGTTCCGATGGTTTTCTGGTGGGTGGTGGTAAAATGTTTGCCTAAGAGAATATTTGTAATTTACGGGGCTATTAGTGTCATTTAACTCATTTCAGATTTGGGTCTTTGTTTTCAGACTTGTTTTGAAGTCGGAAAAATGTGGACTACTTTTCAGCCTATTTAAACACGAGTCTTAAATAAGAAAAACAAACATTTGAAATCTGAATTGATTCCCGTTTAGATTTTAGATTTGAAATTTCTTAACACAAAAACG
This sequence comes from Eschscholzia californica, assembly GCF_041429995.1. NCBI lineage: Eukaryota > Viridiplantae > Streptophyta > Magnoliopsida > Ranunculales > Papaveraceae > Eschscholzia > Eschscholzia californica. The sequence continues at coordinate 40,871,078 of NW_028238461.1, read as the reverse complement.
ACCTAATCTTAGCTAAACTAACTCATATAAAGGAGGGGAGTGGCTAAAGGCCCCCGACATAATTGTTGTAGGCCCCCGAATTAAGCACAAATAGTGAAGAGACTCTCTGTGTAATCCAGGGGCCTACAACATTACGCATTATACTTTAATATTTTAAATAAGTTTGCGCCCACGATAGTAAATGCAGACCTTCATGTGGCACGAGTGGACATAGAAGCACTCTAACCATAACCGAAAATTCTAAGCGGCGGTCTCTACACTTACACCCTCACAAGATGGTGTAGGTTGGAGGGTTGGAGTGGGTTGGGTTATCCCCATGTGAGGGTGTAAGTATACAGAATGGCCGGCGTAAACCTAGCATCTCCCAAGCATAAATATATTTGCAGGTCAAGCTGTTTGAACTTCGGATAACAAACATATTCATATATTCAGTACAAAGTTCATGACAAAACGACATTTTTAATGTTCTTGTTTATCAGAGCTCTCAGATTGCAAACAATTCTCAATGTCTTTAGTGTCTGAACTACCATGTCTCAGATGAGATCTCCTTGATTTTGGCCTTCTATATGAAATGGCTATAGAAATATCATTGGGGAAGAGGTCTCTCATAAGAAAAGCATGGAGAATAGTGGAGATGAGTAAACTTGTTACTGTTAAGGTAGAGATAACAGAGAGAGTCACTACAAGAGTTTTAGTGACAGGATTTTTTACTTCATTCGCGTATTTGATGGTCGCTATGGCAGCTCCTGTCATCGGAAATGTGTATGCCCACCATGCCAACGAGAACCTATGCAGTTCAAATAACTTTAGGTAAGTAGCTAGAAGAAACAAAACTTAAGATAAGGATAATGAAGAGGTTACTTCTTAGAAATATCAATGGTATCATACCTGAATCCTCGAAAGAAATTAATCCGTACAGCCTGTGAAACAAACCCGATGAAAATATGTCATGTAAAGAATAAATGTAATTCCACATACAACTCGTGTTAATGGGCGTTCATGTGTTCAATAGAAGGTCGCGCTTTTCACCCATATAGGGTGGACAGTGGGATTTGCAGAAAACAATTTCATCCCAGGCTCTACTACCACTAATCTGATGAGCCAAGGATCGATTCGCGGATTTCAGTGGTGTTGTTCTTGATGTCTGAGTCTGACTTGTTTGAACTTGAGTTCTTTGAATCAAGTTGTTCCGGTCAAGGACGCAACAGTTATTTAGGTTATATTGGAAAATGGGCTTTTGATACGGACTTACTATGTCTGATTCGAATTGACCCAAAACCAGCCCAGGTTCAAGAAACAAAAATACCACTTTCGCTTATGGAGTTGGTATTGGGCGTGAATGAAGGCTATGGAGGCAGCCGCCTCATACCAATACTGACCTCCAAAAGTTTTTACTACACCAAAAAGTCTGTGAAGTGTAATTGCAAGAAGTAGGAACTCACAAGTGAGAAATAAAGGAACACTGCTATGAAATACGAAATCTTTGACCCATAATCAAATGCTCCTTGGATTTTCGCCCAAGCCATAGAGGCAACACTTGGAGCTGCAACAAATAAAAAGAATACAGGATGGAGCTCCTTCGGCAAGGTTTCATTCGTTGGTAGTCTTTGGTAGAGAGTTACAAATAGGACCAAGTAATGAGCCAGTCCGACTGCAAAGAAGAGTATAGGCCCTTCTTTTAGGCCCATTGATGCACCCAACAGTGCTCCGACAAAGTTCCCAACAATGGAAAGATGGTTTGAAGGATTGGCCACTTTTGAGAGTCTCCGCTGACCTCCTGACATCCATTGTCCGTATATTTTGAGCTCGAGAAAGAATATTGGAGCCATGAGAACGTACCAAAGAGAAGCATGCAGGTGTTTGGAGAGGGATGGTGGGACTCCTAATGCTAAGAATAAAAGGGCTATCCACGGAGCAAAGAAGAAGTTGATACGGATAGGATGGTAGTACTCACGTCTAACTGCTTCAAAGTAAAATATGATTTTTAAAAGGTAGATTATGGCGATAATTACTATAAGCAAGACAGAAATACACCAGAGGACAAGGTTGATGTTCAGATTGACATGGAGAAAACTTGTGGATGCAGATGTAGCAAGGGTCTTCCACAGGATGGCCTGGCTGCTGACACCAAGACAAATACCAAAAGAGGAGATCGGAAAACGAAGAAGGAAAGGCCATTGCTTGTCTTCTGGAAGGACCAGCTCCTCTGAAGCCTATGTTAAGGGGGAAAACAACTTATCATCGACATTCCTATATTATATAATATCTAAAGCAACTTAAAGATATTTACAATATTCGATGACTACGTTCGTGTTTGTTCTTTACATATCTGAATCTGAATTACAAGCAAATTCATGTTTATTTTACATATTTAATATGAGTAGATACATGTTTTTATCTCCGTAATGAAATCAGATATCAATAGAAATTCTTCTTAAATTCAGACATTATTATAGCTAAAAACTCGTGCATTAATATATAACAGAATGCAAGAACCTCATGTTTAACAAGTAGATAAAATAAAAAAATAGTTCATATTTCGGGTCTTACTCAAAGCAGTGATGGCACCAATTAGTTCGGTCATTTTTAAATTACTAAGAGTTCCAACAGAAATTGTTGATGGACAGTATATATATGTTGTCTGGATGATGCCGCAGTAAAACTTCTAGCGAAAAAGCATTTCTGAAGAATTAATCTTAGCAGAAGTAAGAAGTTAGGATTTTAACATACCCGGAGAGTTTCCAATTCAGGTCCTTCTAAGGCATCAAAGTAGCGATCGACAGGTATATTCTGCATATCAGAAGGCTGAGGAAGTGTAGCATCAACCTCTGGTTCAGTTTGCTTTGGCCTCCCTGTAAGCTGTGTAAGCTGCCTCTCAAGTTTCCCTGACCATGTTTTGAAAGAGTCGAATCTTTTGTCTTTCAGCCTATTAATTCTTTGGTTCTTCTGTTGATTCTTGGAAATATCAGGGAAGTTCCCACTTGAAATCGCCTCAGAATATGCATTGCCAGATGGTATTGGTTGAGAACGGAACTTTGTTTGCTTTGGCAGTTCCAAGTTGGGGCTAGCTGATGAGCAAAAACGGCTTGGGACAGGATTCCCATGAATTGTTTTATCATTTTCATTAACGACAACTCTTTTCGTCCACACAGGAGAAGAAGGCATGCTGATAGAAGTGGAACGTACATGGTGTGGTTCATCAGCTTGAGATGCATCAGCCTGGAATGTTTTTTCAGTTCCCTAAAATCATAAAGAGCTTTGACATCAGTTAGAAAGAAACCAGACGTAGCAAACCATCACTTTGCTCAATCTATATTGAAACCGAAATTCAGCACCTTACATATTTATATATACGTAACATGCACACCACCGACGGTATGGGTATGGGCAGGCGTATTAGTATGGTTGTGGGTAGTATGCGTATGGGTATGCATGGATGTGGGTATTGAACTGTGACACAAGGTGTCGGATAAAACGATAAGATGCCAAATGGAGACACGATTTGGTGCAAGTTCACATTACCCACAAATTTACGAACACAAATCTTTAACCTCGTATTCTCATATTATATTCATGGAAGCGGGTAAGCATTTCGGACTACCTCAACAAGCATTTGAGTCTCGGATACCACGATATCCTGACACAGCAACAAATAGGAGTGTGCATATATGCACTTCAGTAAAGGTAACAAAAGACGACTTACATTGGGAAATCTATGATTTGGTGAAGAAGTAGAAATTGGAGTCAAACCCACTTGAGATTGATGATGAACACCACCAATTTCTTCGAAATTATCAAACCCAGCTACTGTTTTGGATGTTATATATTTCAATAGACTTGGAAATTCTTCAGGTTGATCCTGTTTTGCTTTTGCAGAACCAAGACGTTCACTGTTATCCATGACAAAGTGACTGTGCAGATGACAAACTAAGGTTTATATACATCTTATTATATAGAAGTCTTTTTACCTTGCAAAAGAAAAATATTTACAAGAATATTAAACAAACCTAGTTGATAAAATCTTGGTAGTCTGTTCGTTTCGCTTGTCTTGTTCTACCCTAAAAGGGATAAACGATAAACCCTATGAGCTTGATGTTGTTGTTAAATTTATGAGAATAGTTGCCCCATAGAAATGAAAATTTCAAACCAAGATGGATGGAACTGATTTATCAATCTTTAACTATGAAAATTTGAAAATGAATACAGATGCATAAGGAAGCAAAACATGGATGCTCTTACGGAAATGGAAATCGGAAAACAACTCACCTCCAAACTAATGCTTATAATCAATCAGATGACTGCACTCAGCATTTGACTTTAAATGTCCAGAATATTTGTAAAGAGGGCAAAAGAACAAGTTTAATTTAGAACACCAACTAGAAAGAAACTTCTCATTAATACTAAATTATGTGATCAATTTAGAGATGATGAAGTTGTGGGTTGGCTCCATATATTAGACGAGACGACAACCAAGAAAGACAAAGATATCCTGCAAAAATAAGGACAACAATACAAACTGGTCCCACACTGAGAAAATATATGTGATCAATATACATTGGTCCTGAAAACATGAAGTTTATTCCGCTTTTCATCGATATCAAATACTTGACTTCAACCAATTGATGTCGAGGCCACTAAGTTCTATAAGACGAATACTTAAGGCCTATTCTGACACCAAAAGATTAGTTGTTTTTCTTTCTCCATCTATCTAAAAGCTGTCATGTATATCTATCTACCTTGATGTATTCTAGAGGTGCAATTGAAAGTCACAACCTCCTTAGAACCGATATGCAAGAAACCGAAATCATTTACGTTATCGCAATTCAAACATATAATAACCAATACATGTCAATATACTAGTTAACTACTAGAAGATTGATTAAAATTATGATAAAAATCTGCAAAAATATATTAAAAAAAATTCATATATTTCTAAGAGTCAAGTAATAGCACATTAGCACCCTCATTGAATTAACAAATAAAAAGATAAATAAATGACATACTAAACAAGATAACGATGCGTAAATTATTAGTATATCCAACCACTTATTAACTATTAAATAATATGTCTTAGCTAGAACAGCAATACAATTACAAAAACAAAAATCAACCACATACTCCTTCTCATCGTGTCAAAACACCTAGTTGTTTGACCTAAAAACACTGCGAATAAAACTAAACAAAAAGAAACACCGACTAATGTCGATGCCATTAGTTTATAAGATAAACATATAGAAGTTCAAAGATAAATGCAATTCAACATTTCTTTTTAATTAGCTTGAAAATATAATGGGATTATAATCTTAAAAATTATACGAGACCCAAAAATGATATTAAATTCATACACGAAAACGTGGTCGAATCACGAGAAACCACATGAAACAGAATAAATTGACTTAGAATTACAAATCAAAGGATGGGGTCTGATTGTATTCTTAATATAAAGCAACAACAATAGTCATATATAACACAAACTTTCAAACATTTGATGTTCAATATATATAAAGATTAACTCAATACTACTACTACTCATAAGCAGCAAGAAACGAAAAAAATCCAGAAAACAAGAAAGATAAATTTGAGAAGGGAGCTAATTTTGTGGAAATCTAGTTGGATTCAAAAGACATGAAAAAGCATCAACCATTATCTATCCTACTATAAAAAAAGAAGATGGATTGTGCATTTGTTTTTTAGTTTTGAAAGTTAAGAAAGTAAATAAAAGACAAAAAACTTTAGAACAAAGGCCTAATTGTGATCTGAAAACTAAAATGAGTCACTCTTTATAAGTAGATAAGATTGTTGTCTTCTCTAGTATCCAGACTTTGTTTTTCAGTGGACCACTCACCACTGCTTCCCTCATTTTTTACTTTCGGCTATACAACCTGCCTCTTGGGACTCCTACTTGAACTGCATGTGAGAGAGATAAGAGTTTATCTCTGCACGTGACTAGACATGTGAGAGGAGAAAGAAAAACATCACGGACTCAAGCTAGTCCGAGAGTCCTCAGACTGTTCCGTCTAAAACTCATGCGGAGTGCGAAGGGATGATCGGGCTTAGAGCAAACTGACGGAGTACCTTTAGAGGAACCACTGTATGTATATTGTGGTGATCGATCACTGGGCTGACCTGTGTTGGGGTGTAGTTATGCACATCATGTCTCTTGGTCTTCGTTAGGGAGCTATCCAAAAATTCTAAAGACACACCCAAAGTAAATTAGTTTTTGTATTTGATGTCTCCATATCACAATTGGTATATAAACATCATTTTTGAATATTATATATGAAAAAAACATCTTGTATCAAATTATGAAAATAATTAATAGAAATATTTGTCCAGTTACTTTTTTGTCTCGCTTCTTTTCCTACTTGTGAACAATCACCACTAACTACAAACATCACCCACTACAACTACTATGATACCTTTCAACAAAAAAAAAACTACTATGATACATTCTATTAGTTGTTACATTTGTAGTCAGTGGCGAGGCCAGAAATTTTCTTCTATGGGGGCACTTTTAATAAGAGAAACCCACATGAATAAATAAATCAAACAGTATCTATTAACTCATTCTGTTTATATTATTTAAGTATTTTATTCAAATTTCTAAGCAAAAAACAAGAATGATTCAAATTTAGATAGAAATACGAAGACAAAGAGAAAGAAAAACGGCATTTACTTTTTAGTGGACAAAATTTACATGTGATCAAAATTCTAAGATTTAATAGATACATATATATATATGTTCAAGTTTGTTTTCTTGTTTGATTTCTAAGACGACTGACTATCTACGATCACATTTTTTACTTAAAAGTTTTACATTTTATTTTGATAGTAATTTGGTTACATGTTATTTAACTAAATAATCAAGCTAGCTAATTAATGTAACACACTAAATACATTTAAAAATATAAATGCTATGCAAGAAAACAACAACCTTATTTTAGAGAGGAGATGACTAGAAAAAATCTTACCACTCAATGGATTAGGTTTACGAAGAACTTAAGAAATTAAATTACAAAAGACATGTATCATTTCTAAGTGTGAAGAAAGAGGTTATAGTGGGTGGTCTTTACCCTATTTTCTATGGACTTGAACTACAATGGTACATATGAGAAGTGGATGCACCTTTAGTAGTTAAAAGGTGGCCTTTCTGCAACAAACAAAACGGAAAGGTGGGCTTCATTAGGGGAATAGTTTTAAGGGGAGGTATATGGAACTTGTGGGGGCATGTGACCCCACATGCCCCTTACTAGCCTCGCCCCTGTTTGTAGTAGTAAACTTTATTATGTCCTCCTGACGCAAATTAATAGTCCATTAATGGAGGAGGACGCGCTCTCCAAATTTAACCAACTAATCACATTTCACTCAACTAGTGACATTTTGGATAAGAAATTGTTAAAAGAAGTAAAAAAAAGAACTTCTTTAATGTTAATTTTTTAAGAAAATACATTTTTAGGTCAAACGTTGAGGCTTTTACTTCATCCATACATTCTCAGAATTTTAGTAATTTTTCGTTGGAGATGATGACATATTTCAAACAATAAGTCTAGGGAGTTCGTTTTTTGCGGACTCCCTATGACCCGTTGATAGGCCTAAAATAGGTTTATTCCCCAAGCGTAGGGATCAAGTTATAGTATTACTAATAAGTCCGAGAATCGTTTCAAGGGACAAACAATTTCACCTAAATCTCAAATTAAAACCCCTTTCGAAAATTTGATTTGATTTTGAAAACTATTTTAAAAAGAAAACAATACTAATAAACTAATACGAATGAAATCAAGGTGGGAAAGAAATCTAGGGCTCTTGATTCGACCACATAAATGGACAAATCCCTTTTTTCATGTATAATTCAAAATCTAACATAATAAATTATTTAGATTTCAGAAGATATTCTTTAATAACTCAATTCAAAATCATATATATTTGATTGACTATCATATAAAACTAAATTCCTAAACAAGCATTGATTATCTAAAAAGCATATCTAATCTAATAACTTAATATAAGCATGAAATATCTAATTATAATGCATGAATGATGAAAAGATCATGGAATCAATATGAAATGACAAATAATAAACATTGAAGCTCAATAGAAGGATTTAATAATTAATAACATATCTCAAAATAAGTCCAAGTATGGATTTCCTCTAAACCCTAGATACAAGATTAGCTACTCATTGAATTTAGAGACATATATACTGATAAAATGATGGATTATCATGTGTCGGCACTACAAATGAGAAGAAATAAAGCACTAAATGCTGCTAAGGTTTTAGAATGGAGAGCTAATGTGCTTCCTGGACAAGGATATTAAGTAGAAGCAGCTTTTATAGCCATTAGATGGATCAAACGCAGATTTGGACGGATATGATATGAATTTCGGTTGTGGGACCACGGGAATAGATTGCAACACGCTACACTGGATCATGCCTATAGGGGTCCGTCTCGATGCTAAGCGGGAACATGGGAGTTGGATGATCCAGGCTTCACGAGTTGCCATGTGTCCAGAGTTGTACCGTCTGCCAGAAACTATCCCAAAAAAGTCCCGAAATTTGACCTGTTGTGCACCAAATGTTGACCTGATTTTGACTTCGCATAATTCCCTCGTCCGGACTCCGAATTGACTTATGTTTTCTCTTATGGGCTCGTCTCGGACTCTACTTTTTACCCATGTACTTGCCTTGGCCAAAATACCAGAATATCCTTAACTCCAAATGACTAAAATACCCTTTGTATTCGTTTATAACCGTTTTCATACTTAATTCTGCAAAAGACACCTAATCAAGAAAACCAACCATTTTATTATAATAAAGAAAACCAACCATTTTATTATACTCGAAACAGACTAACTCGGCTAAATTAAACGACTCAGACGGGACACTTTCATGACCCATCAAACATCCCCAAACTTAAATTTTGCTAGTCCCCGAGCAAAACAAAACAAAACAAAAACCTAACTCACTTTCGGAGGAATTCCGGTTGCATTTAGCATATGCAACAAGCCGTTAATCCCCTAGGTTGCCCTAGTGGACGAGTGTTGTCTCATGAGGGTTTCCAGAGAATATACCTACAAAATTCAAAAACATTTCAAAAATACAATAGGGTTCAAAAGCAATCAAAGTCAACTAAGATGGACCAAAAATGTTATCTCCTAGAAAATTTTAGCAAGCTAATAGGAATCAGTCAAAGTTAACAACACTATACAGACGTTAAAAACCTCTTCACTAATAATCTAGACTCGAAGTGTACGTGACTAGCCACAATGAGAATCACTTCAGTTACAAACAGACAGAACCTTGATCCTTATCTTAATACATTTCACCTCGACTTTGGCCTCACGGACATACACTCTAAATATGAAATCACTCAGAAATGGTTCGCTCATATGCGTGAGTGTGATCACTAAACTTGAACTCAACACATAAAAAGGGTGAGGACGGCATTTTAGAACGAATGATCTACGAAAGGGAATATAACCACTAAATAGAATGGGGAAGCTCACTTACCCTTCTCACCCATTCTACCCTCTAATAATGTTTCCTAAAGGTCAACGGATACAAGTGATGAGATGGATGGTGATGAGCTCACGAGAATGTCGACGCCTTCAATGTAAGAGAACTTCAAGCAGATTCCCTACTTAGCTTTTTTGCTTCGAACACTTATTTTACATAACAAACTAAAGTTCACATGAACTTTTTTACACAAACTTTCTTTTTCAGAGATTTTTCTCTTCACTTTTTTCATTCATTTTTTTTAACACAACTACAAACAATGCAATACCAACATTAGTATTCTCAACAATCAACTTTTCCATTTTACTTTCACACTTTGCTTTCACATTCTTCTTTTCTTACTTTTCATGCCTTCATTCTCATGAATCATATGATGAATGGATGGTGGAGTATCCGTCTTCCTAAAGTTGACACTATTATCGGGTTTCATGGACTACAAGAGTAAGGTTTATTCGCTATCTTGATGTCACTCCTAGTGGCTATGAAAGTTGAGCACACGAGATCAAATGAGCTCTTTTTTACAAAGTTGCGAGGTTGAGTAGCTCTTCACTCTACTCAGAGTCAGCGCAGAAGAGTACGCTTAAAGGTAATAGAAAGGCTCAGAAATCTCACATGGGTTAAGTCTCCACTAATGATTAATCTAGTTCTCTCACAACCGTCTACCCTTCACTTCCATAATACTCACATGGCTAGCACACAGACGACCTCAAGACTCGAAATTCATGAAGAAACTTTTAACAACCGGATAGTAAGATCAACTCAACTCTATAACTATTAATAAGCCAAAAACAACAATTAGACTCGCACTTTCGATCCAAAATTGAAAAATTTTGAACCTCTTAAATTTATTAAATGAAGGACTTAGCAAAAATTCTATCCTATCCCCAAACTTAAATCGAACATTGTCCCCAATGTTCTGAAGACTATGCCAAAATAAAAAGATGAGAGGAAAGATATTACCAAACTCTACTGTCCTATATCAGAAGCATGGGTTGCCTCTCAAGAAGCGCTAAGTTTATCATCTTCAGCCAGACGATGATAACGGAAAAAAAAAATTACTGTAAACCTACTGGATTAAGGGTTGATGACTCCCCATACAATAGTAATCGGAAGATCTGAGGGTCAACCCAAAAAATGATGTATCCAAGATGGTTCAGTCTCACGTTGATGAAATGATATGACAATTTAAGTGAGACTTTTGATGTGCATGAGTTATCCCCAAACTTAGATGAAGCAACAATCATTAAGTTCAACGATAAACTAAAGTTGACAGACAATGGATAAAACGGATCCTCATAAACATGACAAATGGATTGAGAGACTATGGAATAATACACAAGTGATTGACACGAGGTTACTTGAACTTCTGAGGGACATGGTGCATAATTATTTAAGAGATTTGACTCACCTAGATCGACACTCAAACTAGAAGGTTCCAAAATAGCCTCATTGGCTCGTTGCATAATTACCTCCAAGTTAGGTTCAAGTTCCACAGATTCTGACTTAGGTAAAGACTGAGACAAACTATCTAAACTATCTTTCATTATGATCTCATTAGTGTCTAGAACTTCACCTAAGTCGAGTGAGACATCACTCTCTTTAGACATTCCAACTAGCCAAAGTTCATCAGCTTCATCTTTAGTAAGACATCTAGTTTGATCCAAATGATTATCATGGATAAGATGAGTAAAAGGTTTAGACTCGAGAGACAAAACTGACTCAACTTTTGATTTCTCTAAAGGTGGTTCAAGAGTTTCCTTAGCAATGGACTCATATGATGATAGCGGCGACTCTACGATTGGCAAAATACTATGGTCAGAAACTAAATATGGAGTAGGATCAAAAAAAGTATTCGCCTCATTTATACTACCATCCTCATCATCATAAAACTCATGTGTATTGTACTCCATCTTATCAAAGGACTCATCTTTTATGATGTTGGGTTTCTTATTAAGGGGCAACTCTAGATTTCTATCAATTCTTTTATTTAGAGCTAATCGTTCAACTCGTAGCTCTTGACCTTTCTGCTCAAGCGCTATATTTAACCTTGCAAGACGACTATAAATTTGGTCTAATGAAGATGATGAAGAGTCATTAGTTCGAATGTTATCCCATTGAGGTGGTTGGGACGTGTTTGGTTCTTAAAACTCTTCATTATATTCACCATTGGATGAACTATTGACATATGGATAGTGTGATTCATAACAGTCTTGAGGTTGACAATACTCCCAATAATTATCACCATAGACATGGGCCCTCGGATTCTCAAAATAATTTTGATTGTTAAAACGTTGATAATTATTGGTATTTTGTAACTGAGGGACACAACCTTGTTGAGGTTGATGATGATTTCAATAGTTATCAACGTTATGACTATCATTACGGGACCGGTCAAAATTATCTAGAGTAGCGTTAGTCGCCTCAAGTCTAGACTTGCTCCGTAAAATTATCTCTTGTGTTCTTAACAATGATTGTTCCTTCCGTCTCTCTTCCAATTCGTCCTCATCGAAGAATCCTTCCATTTTTTTTTATAAAAGAGTAAAGAAACTACGAAGTACCTAAGGAAACCACACACGCAAGCAAGCTGACTCAACCAAGCAACCTAGACACAATCTAGACGACTGGGTGGTCTTTTTCAATTAAAAATAGATCTAGACAGCTTTTATTTCTTTCCAAAGCTTGAACTATGATTCTTATGAGGAGTTACTCCGTCACAGTACAACGATCAAGCAATTCTCCAAGAGACAGCCAACTATGAAAGTTGAAAATAACTGCCCCTGGCAACGTTTCCTCTTCTCGAGGCGACCGTGGAAAAAAATTGTGCGCTTGCATCGTTCCCTCTTCCTGAGAAAACTCCAAATACTAATCAAGTTCTAGATTTGTCAAGAAGGTCCTATAAGCTCGTTATCCTTTGGCCGATGTCTAAATCAATTTTTAATTTTAAGTGAGGCTTGGGATCGCGCAATGTTGTTAGTGATGGGTCATGAAAATGTCCCATCTGAGTCGTTTAATTTAGCCAAGTTAGTCCATTTTGAGTCGTTATTATAATAAAATGGTTGGTTTTCTTGATTAGGTGTCTTTTGTAGAGTTAGGTGTGAAAACGGTTAACAACGAACATGAAGGGTATTTTGGTCATTTGAAGTCGATGACATTCTGGTAAGTTGGCCAAGGTCAGTGCATGGGTGAAAAGTAGAGTCCGAGACAAGCCCATAGGAGAAAACGGAAGTCAATTCGGAGTCCGGACGAGGGAATTATGTGAAGTCAAAGTTGGAGCCAAAGGTTGTTGACTGGTGGGATACTTTCGGTCACCTATTTGGCTAGTGAGATAAGAATGGATGGCGTGGCCCAGTTTAGAGCACGGAGCATCTTAAGTAACGCAGCAAAGTGCTCCTCATATGTGTATAATCCAGTGCTTGCCGCGACATTTTAACTTCCGTATTCCCATGCACATGTTTTAATCTTATCCATTTGTTGCCTTACATCCTTCACCCGACGGCTGCTCTTTGTGGAGCAATATAATATGGTGAACCGGGTTACACCCTAGCAGCTAATTAAGACCCCAACGGGTAGCACGTGGTCTCATCTCTTCTACTTTTAAGTCCCTGGAAATTACCACTTTACCCCTCAACTTTATCTCACCTCATTTTCAACCAATAAGAATCCATTTCTTGAGTAGAAAGTGACCATAACTTCCTATTTTAACTCTCTTCCTCTCATTTTCTCCCAATTAACTCCTAAAACCCTAGCCATCAACCCATCTATAAATAAATCTCTACTTCTCTCATTCTCTCTAGACTTGAACAACCCTATCATTCCCATTCTTTATCCATCTTTCTCTACTCCTCTTTTAGCTGCCCTTTCTCTCTACCTCTTCTAAACTAAAAATCCTAGCCTCCATTCTTTTCTTTTACTACCCATTCCACCATAATTTCTTTCTAAATTTTTTTTCTTATCTTCCTTTCCAATCTCTCTCTTCTTTTCTAATTTCTTCATCATTTCTCTACAATTTCTTTCTACTTCTAATTTCTTCATCTAAACTTCTAATTCTCCATAACTTCTTCTCTAAACCTCTTCTTCTTCTATTTCTCTTCTATCATCAACTAAAGTGCTATTATTTGGATTTGGAGCATAACTTGGACCATACTTGAAAATCAATTGGAGTAAGGATTTGGGTGACTTCTTTTCTTTGTCTTATTTATTTCCATGTATTTTGCTTTATCATGTATATGTCTCTAAATTTAATGAGTAGCTAATCTTGTATCTAGGGTAGTAGAGAAAACTCATACTTCGGATTATTTTGAAGTATGTTATTGATTAATAAATCCTTCTATTGAGCTTCATGCCTATTAATTGTCATTTCATATCGATTCTATGATCTTTTCATCGTTCATGCTTCATAGTGAGATATTTTATGTTTTTGTTAAGTTATTAGATGGGGTATGCTTATTAGATGATGAATGATTGTTAAGGAATATAACATTTATATGATAATCAATTAAAATTACTTGATTTTGAAATGTGTTATTAAAGAATATCTTCCGAAATCTAAATAGTTTATTATGTTAGATTTTGAGTTATATATGAAAAAAAGAATTTGTTGATTGAATGCATGTTTTAGATAGTCCATTTATGTGGTGGAATCAAGAACCCTAAATTTCTTTCCCACCTTGATTTCATTCTTATTAGTCTATTAGTATTGTTTTCTTTTTAAAATAGTTTTCAAAACCAAATCAAATTTTTGAAAAGGGTTTTAATTTGAGATTTAGCTGAAATTGCTTGTCCCTTGAACGATTCTCGGACTTATTGGAAATACTATAACTTGATCCCTACACTTGGGGATGATCGGGCTGAGAGCAAAATGACAGAGTACCTTTAGAGGAACCACTGTATGTATATTGTGGTGGTCACTCACTGGGCTGACCTGTGTTGGGGTGTAGTTATGCACATCATGCCTCTTTGGTCTTCGTTAGGGAGCTATCCAAAAATTCTAAAGACACACCCAAAGTAAATTAGTTTTTGTATTTGATGTCTCCATATCACAATTGGTATATAAACATCATTTTTGAAGATTATATATGAAAAAAACATCTTGTATCAAATTATGAAAATAATTAATAGAAATATTTGTCCAGTTACTTTTTGTCTCGCTTCTTTTCCTACTTGTGAACAATCACCACTAACTACAAACATCACCCACTACAACTACTATGATACCTTTCAACAACAACAAAAAAACTACTATGATACATTCAATTAGTTGTTACATTTGTAGTAGTAAACTTTCTTATGTCTTCGTGACGTAAATTAATAGTCCATTAATGGAGGAGGACGCGCTCTCCAAATTTAACCAACTGATCACATTTCACTCAACTAGTGACATTTTGGATAAGAAATTGTTAAAAGAAGTAAAAAAAAAAATCTTTAATGTTAATTTTTCAAGAAAATACATTTTTAGGTCAAACTTTGAGGCTTTTACCTCATCCATGCATTCTCAGAATTTCAGTAATTTTTCGTTGGAGAAGATGACATATTTCAAACAATAAGTCTACGGAGTTCGTTTTTTGCGGACTCCCTATGACCCGTTGATAGGCCTAAAATAGGTTTATTCCCCAAGTGTAGGGATCAAGTTATAGTATTACTAATAAGTCCGAGAATCGTTTAAAGGGACAAACAACTTCACCTAAATCTCAAATTAAAACCCCTTTCGAAAATTTGATTTGATTTTGAAAACTATTTTAAAAAGAAAACAATACTAATAAACTAATAAGAATGAAATCAAGCTGGGAAAGAAATCTAGGGTTCTTGATTCCACCACATAAATGGACAAATCCCTTTTTCATGTATAACTCAAAATCTAACATAATAAATTATTTAGATTTCGGAAGATATTTATTAATAAGTCAAATCAAAATCATATATATTTGATTGACTATCATATAAAATTAAATTCCGAAACAATCATTCATTATCTAAAAAATATATCTCATCTAATAACTTAATAAAAGCATGAAATATCTAATTATAATGCATGAATGATGAAAAGATCATAGAATCAATATGGAGAGCTAATGTGCTTCCTGGATAAGGATATTAAGCGGAAGCAGCTTTTATAGCGATTAGATGGATCAAACGCAGATTTGGACGGATATGATATGAATTTCAGTTGTGGGACCACGGGAATAGATTGCAACATGCTACACTGGATCATGCCTATAGGGGTCTGTCTCGATGCTAAGCTTGAACATGGGAGTTGGATGATCCAGGCTTCACGAGTTGCCATGTGTCCAGAGCTATACCGTCCGCCAGAAACTATCCGAACAAAGTCCCAAAAATTGACATGTTGTGCACCAAATGTTGACCTGATTTTGACTTCGCATAATTCCCTCGTCCGGACTCCGAATTGACTTCCGTTTTCTCATATGGGCTCGTCTCGGACTCTACTTTTCACCCATGTACTCGCCTTGGCCAAAATACCAGAATATCCTTGATTCCAAATGACCAAAATACCCTTTGTATTCGTTTATAACCGTTTTCATACCTAATTCTGTAAAAGACACCTAATCAAGAAAACCAATCATTTTATTATAATAAAGACTCAAAACAGACTCACTCGGCTAAATTAAACGACTCAGATAGGACATTTTCATGACCCATCACCCGTCCAACCCAAATGTACTAAAAGGCAATAACCAAATCACTTTCTCTCTCTAGATTTTTCCTTGTCTTTTAGTCCATTTGGGTTGGACGGGTCATAGGGAGTCCCCAAATGATGGACTCTCTAGACTTATTGTATTTCAAACGATATAGTTGAAATTGTCTAAAAGAATCACATGACAGAAGGATTTCACCGGTAAAATCCTTCTACTCTAAATAATTTGCATTATGTATCTTCTAACAATGCTGAAATTTCCTCTCAAATATTTAAAATAATACATACAAAAGAGTATTGAAGTTTGAAAGCTTAAGTAATATTTATACAAAAAAATAAATGTTCAATATATTGTTAGATATCAAACCGTCACTAAAAGTTTATTATTGTTCACTATTCCGAGTCTTCGTCGCTTTACTGTTCCTATGTATCCTCACATGTGAGTCTGTGACTGCAAGAGAGACAGATGAGCTAAGGCTCTGTATAGAGAAAAAATACCTTAATATGGAGTCGGGAACAAACAAGTAGGTAATACATCATCTCTGTTGAAAAACCTAATTGATTGAAATGTGCAAGTGAGGAAAATCATGTACATTGAAATGTGCAGGTGTCTCTTCACTAAAATTGAGTAGCTCTTTAACAACTACCTTTTCTAATTTATTTTGTTTATTTATTATTGAGTTCTTTTTATTTTGCCCCCTCACACTAATTGGTAATTAAGTTTACACTCCTCAATAATTGATAATTGAGTTTACCAATTTTGACTTGCTATTTTTGGTAAAGTACTAGGGTCATGTTTGGCGTAAGCAATTGGAATCATAAAATATATAATCTATAGATAAAGTATGTCCTTACGAATCATATTCTTAACCAAACTCAATACTAAACTAGGGTAGTACAATTACTAAAATCACATTACCCGACCATTATTCCTGGTAGTCATATTCATAGGAATTCCTTTACGTCAACGTCGTAATATTCGATTTCTTGCAAAGGTTTTAAGTCCAAGTAAATCTTCAATTCATAGGAGAAATAATGAAGGTGTTCTTAAAGCAACGTTCAAATACTTTGAAGCTATATTTGACAGAAGAAAGTAAGAAATCTAGATGTTTTTTTATCAAATTTCGAAGAAGGTAATTTAACTAGTGGTACCAATTCTTTAGTTTTCACGAACATGTATGACTATACACATATCGACGAGAAATTGTTTTATTTGGCGAAGGAATCACAAAATATTACCTTCTTCCCATAGAAGATGAACTTTTACGCACTTGCAAGAGTAAGTGATTTGTTCCTAGGATAATGTTCTTAACTGCAGGAGCTCGACCAAGACTCGATAACGATAGAAATTGTATATTTTCAAGTAAGATTAGAATAAGTAGCAAAAATCGTATAACAATTACAATAGAAACAAAACCTATTTTATCAGTAACGAAATAAGTGATGACAGATTGCATGATAAACAAAGTTTTACCGGTCATTCAATCTAATTGTTATGCTCAAGAAAGCATGAAAACTATGTTTATTCGATAAGATAATGCTAGACTTCACGTTGATGTGGATGATATCATGTTGAGTTTCTTGAGCATCTTCTAAGGAAGGTTTTGACACGCAGTTAAAATTTCAATTGCCTAATAGACCAGATTTAAATGTTTAAGATCTCAGATTTTTTTTTTTTTTTTGCAATTCGATCTTTACAACAAGAAGAAATCGCAAATAGTGTCGTAAAAAAAATATTTACAGAATTAATTACCAGATGAAAATATGAACTACACCATCGCAAAATTGTATAGTTGAGATAACGAAGAATTATGGAGGAAATGATTATATTACCCTATATTGGAAAGACTAGGTTAGAAAGAAACGGTTGTCTTCCTAATCAACCTGAAGGTGATTTTTAGCTTGTGCAAAATGTAAAACAACATTTACAACTTGAACATTGAAAGGGATATGAACCTATTTAAAAAAAAATGTTATTGTCTCTTTATTTTCCTGATGATAGTTTTGATACGGGGAATAAAATTAATTGTTGTAAATCTCTCTTATAAGTAACTAAAAAAATTTGAAAATGTTGTAGTGACATATTTTTTGCTCTACACTAATAGAGTTTAGCATGTTTTTTTGTGACTTGTGCTCAAAAGTAGGTCGTGTGGAAGATTTTCAACAACTAGAGGATAAAATTCCACTTATTTTGTGCAAGTTGGAGAAGATATTTCCACCTACCTTCTTTGACATAATGATTCACTTGTCAATTCATTTAGCCACGGAGGCACGGATTGGTGGTCCTGTCCAATGTCGATGGATGTATCCCATTGAAAGGTATATTATTATTTTTTATTTTATCAATATATTATATTTGTCGTACTTGTCTACTCGTCTAACTAGAGTTTATTCTTGTGTAACTAGATTTTTGTATACTCTAAAGAATTACGTTCGTAATAGAGCTCAACCGGAGGGTTCAATTGCCGAGGGATATATTGCTGAAGAGTGTATTTCATTTGTGACAAGATACATGGAAAATGTTGAGTCACGCTCAAATAGACCACCCCGTTACATAGACAATAAACGGATAGGAAGTGGTGTCTCATTTACACTCGATATAGCTGAATCTAACCGGGTTCATTATTATATCTTGTCAAATAATCCGGATGTTTACAAATTTATCGAGTAAGTCTGATTTAGAATCAATATTCCGTTTATGTAAATTTCTAAGATGGTCAAGATGGTAAAAATTTTATTCCATTTGCAGCATTCACAAAGAATTCGTAGCGATCCAACACAACAAGTTGAGTCCCCTTGCAATTCAAAGAAAACACGTAGAGGAATTCGCTCAGTGGTTTAAGGATCATCTTCAAAAATTGAAGAGAGCTAAACAGTCATATCCCGAAGAACTAGACATCCTTGCTGCTGGTCCACTTCCACGTGTTCAACGATTCAAGGGTTATACAATTAACGGATACAATTTCAACACTATTGCAAAAGAGATGGGGAAGACGACGCAAAACAGTGGTGTGGCTCTTGACGCGAGTCAAACCTTTTTCTCAAGTGCAAAAGATTCAAATCCAGTTGATGCGGTCTTAACACATTATGGGCGTGTAACTGACATACTTGAAATTACATATCCACGAGATCGTCGATTTGTATTATTCAAATGTGACTGGGTTGACGTCAATAAAAACAAAGGTTTAAAGGTGGATCAATTTGGTTTTACACTTGTTAACTTCTCTCGTTTGTTGTCAACCCAAAATGAAGATCCTTATGTGTTGGCATCTCAAGTCAGCCAAGTGTTTTATGTTCAAGATCCGATTGAACTTAATTGGCATGTTGTGGTAAAAAATATACCCAGAGATACTTACGACTTGAATGACAATAAAAATGATAACATGCCACTTGATAGTGAGTTAATTCTTGAGCATACAAATGTTTGTGATAATGAAGATGAAATCAATGAGGGCGTTCACAATGGAACGATGAATGATGACAAAGACAATGAAGAAATTGAAGACAACGAAGACAAAGATGAGGAAGATGAGGAGGAGGAGGAGGAGGAGGAGGAGGAGGAAGAAAAGGAAGAAGAGGAAGAGGGGGATGAGGAGGAAGAGTACGTACATAATGAGGCTGAAAGTGAGGAAGACGGCGATGATGACCAAGAGGATGATGACTCTTTTGTTTAGTTATTTCTTTTTATTCAAGAACAATATGATTTAGTTGTTTAGTTGTAATTTGAGAACTTCAAGATTTACTTCAGAATTATTTCGATTAGTTGTTTCTTTTTATTCGAAAAAATATGATTTAGTTGTTTAGTTGTAATTTGAGAACTTTATGCTTTTTTATTATTATTATTCGTTGTATTCGAAAACCGTACGAATTCTAATGTTCCGTATTTGTCTTGTTTATGTAGGTTTTGAAGCATCATGTCAGAACTACCAAAAAAGAGGGGAAGGCGCAAGAACAAAAATGCGTGGATGAATGATCTTTCAGATGAAGAAAAAATACATATTGATTTCGATGCAGAAAACCGACCTATTGGAAAAAAAAGGACAAAATTGGCAGAATACATAGGATTATTGGCGAGAGATGGTCACAGATTTCCAATAACAAAACAAAAATGGAAACAAATTGACAGCGAACAGAAAGAGAAAGCCATTAAGGAAATTAAGGTAATAGATATATTTGGGTTCATTAAAATAGTATCTCTTTTCCTTTCATGTTGTTTTCAATTTGCTAACTCTAGTTATTTCTTTTTCAAGTTATATTTTGACATTGATGTGTCTGACAAGTTTCTAAGTAATGAGCTAAGCATTAAGTGGAAAGACCATAAATGTTCGACGAAGAGAAAGTTTTATACTGATATTGAAGACAAGAGTGAATGCGACAAAAATATTCCTAAAGGAATTGTTGCTTCTCAATGGGTGACGATGGTTCAACTATGGAATGAGAATGATGATATTAGGGTAAAAAAAATTCTTTCCTCACTTTATATTTGTTTCAAGCTTTACTATGTGTTTCTAACCTTTTTTTTTTGTTAAATGTAGAAGTTAGCCGAACAAAATGCAAGAAATAGAGCTGCTCTGACACTTCATCACCGTCTTGGGTCGAAATCCCTAGCACAAGTCTCTCATGAGGTAAACCTTGTATTTTTCTGATTTATTATTGTTCTCACTCCTTAACTATTATGCTGCATGTTTTGATTTTTACAGTTCCGACAAGAAAATAACAAACAGCCTACTCGAATGGAGCTATTTCAAAAATCTTATACAAGTACAACCGAAGGAGTAGTAAACCCCCATGCTGCCGAGCGGCTAGTAATAATTTACATCTCATAACAATATTATTTTTTGTTCGTAATGATTATGCAGATAAATATAGACAATGATCAAGTTTATTCTATTTGACAGAAAGATATGGAGAAACTAAAGGAGATTATGAGCCAGAATGCTGATGGAGAACTAGAAGACTTGCCAGGTCCTGATGACATCTTTGCCCAGGTCATGGGACCAGAGCCAAGGGGTCGCATTCGACTTATGCCACATGTGAAGCCGAAAGACCTTTTCCCTCGGCAATCTTCAACAACTAATAAGAAAGTAGAGCAAGACCTTTCTGATATTAAGAAAACGAATGCTGAGTTACAAGAAAAGAATGTTGAGTTACAAGAGAAGAATATTGAATTAGAGAGAAAGCTATCGAATGTCACATCAGAGGTATCTTCTCTGAAAGCACAAATGACAGAGTTCATGAATCTCATGCGATCATCGGGTGCTGGTTCGTCATCACAGGTAAATTTAACTCATTCTTCTCACATATGTTAGCTTTGTGTGTCGTCGTTTAAACTTATTTTGATGGTTTCTTTGTATTTTAGTTGGAACAGGGGCAGTAGGCAAAACTTCATCTCAAACTTAGCTTGGATTAATTTTGTTTAAGGTAAATACTTTATGCAGTTTTTTCTAGATCTCTTCCATCTAATCCGTTTATTAATATTTGAGTTGGTAATATAACAATGAACTATATATGCTTTTATACTTTGATTTCGTCTATAACAATTTAGTCGATAGAAGTCAGGTTATGCTTGTCGGTAAGGAAATTTAGTCCACAGTAGTGTAATCGTTTCCATGACCCTGGTGGAAGTGATTCCGTGTAGTTCATAGAAATGCTTAGAACCACACTTTTTGTCATAGTTTACTATTTGATTTTCATAATGCAATTTTTGTGACAGTTTATTATGTGATTTTCGATTTTATTGGATGGGGTTTATCCAAAGAATTTCTAGATCTAAAGTTGAAGAAGATCGAATCGTAATGCATGAAATTGAAATCTTAAAAAGAAGAATTACTGAACCAGATATTCCTAAACGAAAGATGAAGGAATATATAATTAGACTTGTTTATGTTGAAATATTAGGTCATGATGCATCTTTTGGTTATATACATGCTGTAAAAATGACTCACGATGATTCTCTTTTTCTCAAACGAACTGGTTACTTAGCTGTTACTCTTTTCCTTAATGAAGATCATGATCTGATTATTCTAATTGTTAATACCATTCAAAGGATTTGAAATCAGATAATTATCTTGTTGTTTGTGCTGCATTAACTGCTGTCTGTAAATTGATCAATGAGGAAACTATTCCTGTTGTATTACCTCAAGTGGTTGAACTTCTAGGGCATCAGAAAGAAGCTGTTAGGAAGAAAGCTATTATGGCTTTGCATAGGTTTTATCAGCGTGTCCCTTCATCTGTTTCTCATTTGGTTTCTAATCGTATATTGCAGTCAAAGGATTTTTTAATTTGACTTGAGTAGTGAAATGATAAAAGAATACATAAACATGCACTCTATACGGATTGACAAATCTAGAGATGGATTAGTTAGTTTTTTGGTTTTATTGGATGGATTTATGAGTTTTATGAAATCGGTATCTCTACTAATTGCTCGATTGCTTCTTTGTGCAGGTTTGTTGGTGTTTCAGAGAAGAAGAAATGATAAGATAGTTGTTGATTCTTGATGTTAGACAATGTGTGTTTTAAAATCTTTCGCAATTTTAAATTTTCAAACCTTTCATGGTTTTCTTTTTGTTAGACAATATGTGTTATGAAAACAATGACTTGTTCCTAGATGTGTATTACAAATTTTGATAGTTATGCAGGTTATTGTTCATTATGTTGCTGCACTTAATGAATTAACGGGTGCAGCAACGGGTACAAAAAATCGATTTTAAAAAAAAAATTGTTATATATTGCCGACGGAAATTAAACCGTCGGCCAAACAAATAGTTGCCGACGGTTTTTGTAAATCCAAGTCGTCGGCAGAGGGCAATAAATTCGCGGGAAATGAGATTCCCGGGAAATTAATCTTCTTACTGCCGACGGAAATAGAGTTAACAAAAACGTCGACAAAATATCTACCGACGTGTTGTTTCCGTCGAGAAGTTCGTCGCGGGGTTACTTCCCGACGCCCATTCTGCCGACCATTTCCCGCTCGTCGGCAAATACTTCTGCCGACGAGAATGTTGGCTTACCGACGGTTTCCTGGCGTCGGCAATATTCCCGATTTTTGTAGTGCATTTTAATTTTTCTGTTACCTTGTCTTTAATGAAAGTCTAGCTCGTATGTATTCAGGGTTGCGGCACATGTCGCTCAAGTCAATCAGTTGACTCCTTAATTGGTCAAGGCAAACTAATATTTGGCTCACACGTTTCATCGTCATATTAGCAGGGTTAGTGCCTAGTTATAGTCTGACAACTCCATCGTCAGGCTAGCAGGGCTTAGTGTTTGTTTATGGCATGACAGTTTAATCGTCAGGCTATTAGAGTTTGGTGCCTTATTTTGACATGACAGTGCCATCTTTATACTAGTAGACTGATGTTTGGTCATGGTCTGACAGTTCTATTGTCAGACTAGCAGATCTTGGTGTCTAGTTATGTCGTGACATTTTCATTGTGAGACTCGCAGGACTTGGGGCCTAGTTATGGTGTGCAGTTCCAACTTTAAATCACATGGCTTAATATATGCCTGACAGAGCAAAACTTAATTTGTGTATGATAAAATAAGACTCTACTTAATAATCTCAAAACACATCAAGTATTTCCATAATTCAAACCTCTTTATCGAGGTTATATCATTCAATTTAATTCACAAAATAAATAAAAAAATAAAAATGATGTTATGCCCGGCGGTTTTCCCGGCCCAATCTCGGCCAGCCGAGTTGGCAGTCCAACCGGACATAGCATACTGAGTTGGCACCGTGAAGAGGGTGGGTCTACAATTTTTACAATTTTGTCCCACAAATTTGAACCCTTTTGAGTTGAGTCCTTTTTCAACTCATAACATCAAAACACATAATTTCACTCTTCACTTTCCCTCTTCCAACTAAAAGCTAGGGCAAAACTTGATTTTGAACTCTACAATCCATTTCAGCTAAGTTTTGCTTCAAAATCACTCGAGAAATACCGCTCCTTCACCAACTCCAGGCATCATCAAGTAAGTTCATCCACTCAAAATGGAGCAACATAACTAGTAAAACCTAGTTGAAATTCTAGTGTTTTTATTAGGTATAGTTCTTAGGTTTTAGGTCTTCTTTTTCTTAGTTTCATTTGCTTGATCCTAAAAGGGTTATGCTCGAATCTTGACAGAACTAAGGTTTTGGTCGATTCCATCATCAGTGAATAAGAAGAACGAACTCGCTCGAAAGAGAGTTTGTATTGAATTTTATTAATTGAAGGAGACAGAGGGTTTGATATTAATATCTTTGGTTAAATTGTGGATGAAAATCTTGATTAAGCGTTTCTGCTAGTATTTGATTCAGAATCTCATTTATGATTTCCTTAGATTGTTCAATATACTGATTGATTTGTTTGATGGAACCGATTTGATCCTATATTTAATCTCCATAATTAGAATTAATAAGCAATTATAGATGTAAAATCAATTTCATCTTAATTGTTGTTAATGAGTTATTTGATTTGTATTTTGGTACAAGTTTCCCATGATTCAATTGGTTCTTTTTGTCTAGTAAATTGTTCTCAAATCCCTTTTAGGGTTTCTGTGATCTTTATTGGAAGTACAATTTCATTCTTTACACTTGCAAAATATTGATTCAGCTTCGTATTAATCATGTAAATGAGCTAAAAGTTGCATTTACCTGTAAGAACTAAATTCTTTGCAATGCGTAGTTGTAACTCCAGAAAATTGTATCCGGTAAATCTTTTCTTACATAGAGTCATATATGTGTGGGTATGGCTGACATATAGATTTTCTATGGATCTATTTGATTCCTGTGATTCTTGCTCGAGCCGGATGATGAAAAATTATCATGTCCAGTTCCTTCGGGGGATGGATCCATACGAATTCGCCTATCCCAATAACAAAGAAACCTGACTTGAATGATCCTGTATTAAGAGCTAAATTGGCGAAAGGAATGGGTCATAATTATTATGGAGCACCCGCATGGCCCAACGATCTTTTATATATTTTTCCAGTAGTAATTCTAGGTACTATTGCATGTAATGTAGGTTTAGCAGTTCTAGAACCGTCAATGATTGGCGAACTTGCGGATCCATTTGCAACTCCTTTGGAAATATTACCCGAATGGTATTTCTTTCCCGTATTTCAAATACTTCGTACAGTACCAAATACAAATTCATTCTTGTCAAATAGATATATATATATACATAGAGCAATAGTTGTATTCTTGTGTGGTTTAGATGTTATCTAGAACATGAATGGTTGATTCTTTGATTGTATGACTCAAATGGATCGAAACTAGTAAATTAGTACTGTTTTCTTAAGCATAAAATTAGTAAATTTTGACCTTTTTCATGGTTTAAATGGGTGATTGAATTTGATTTTGCCGCGATGTGGTTCAAAAGAGAGAAAAATATGATCTTATTATGTTTTATTTGTCTAAACATGAACTATGTCTTCAAAGTACAAATGAATTGGTATTAATTGACTTTGGAACATATAGGAGTTCAAAATAGTATGATTTGAGATATACATTTCATCCTCAATTGTAAAGTCTATATATTTTAGAAACACTTGATGGCTCGAAATTGATATCTACATGTGTGAATCTTAGGATATTGTTTTGCATGCGATGGCTCGACTAACCGAAACAGAAAGATAATTGTGTGGTTGTGTGGTTGTGTGTGTTTATTTAGATACCATTTTGAGATAATAATAAAGGTCTTATATTTTTGTCAATAGAAAGTCAATGATACTGGATTCCATAGAAGAAAGAAAACATATCACGTGTGCTTGCTCGAATGGTTTTCTTAAGGTTATGTTATCCAAAAGGACCAAAACTGAGCGCAATCCTAATCGATGGTTCATTAAAGTATTTGAAAGTATTTCAAATGTTGTTATGACCATTTACCATATGTGTGTAGAGAGGATTTAATGACAAGGGATGTGGATTTTGGTGTTGGTTGGATGAACTTCGACTGTTTCCTTGTGGGGATGGTCCTGCCAAGCTCATAACATCAAAATCTGAAGGTCGAAGGTTCTATTGTTGTCCAAAGTCATCTTATAATGGAAAGCGCGGATGTGGGTTTCACATTTTCGAAGAAGATATTTATGATTTTGATGACATACCGGAGGCGTCTACGAGAGAAGATGACGAAATAAGCCGCATTGCTGAAAAATTAATGTCTTTGGAGTTGGAATCTCGTAAAGCTATGGAGCGTTACCGACAATGTGAAGAATTAAAGAAAGATCTTATAAAAAGCGCCGAATCGAGGTTGAAAAGCATTGAAAAGATTTAGTTAATAGTATGGTTTCGATACTTTTATGTTAAAAAGCGATATTGTCTCTTTTCTTTGTGTTTATTGTTGTTTGATTTCTATTTACCAGTAGTAAGAGTTTGTGTTTCTATCTAACAAAAAAAAACTGGTACTAAGTAATACTGATTAGTGTTAACCCTAAAGTAAGGAGGCTTTGGTACTTGGCTGTGTCAGTATACTGAGTTTCTACTTGTAAATTCCAATTCAGGTTTTCAGAGATGGCTAGTTTGATATCATT
This sequence comes from Eschscholzia californica, assembly GCF_041429995.1. Taxonomy (NCBI): domain Eukaryota; kingdom Viridiplantae; phylum Streptophyta; class Magnoliopsida; order Ranunculales; family Papaveraceae; genus Eschscholzia; species Eschscholzia californica. The sequence continues at coordinate 40,844,406 of NW_028238461.1, read as the reverse complement.
CAAAGTCCAATTCTTAGTCCTGTTCTCATGTTTGTTTTTTGCAATAATCATGTTATCTGGCTTGCCGATTGCGATAATCATGTTGTCTGCCTTGCCGATTGCGATAATCATTTTATGCGTGAAAAGGTTCACCCACACCTCATTCAACCACAGTTTATAACTACCACCAATGGGTTATATACCCGACCGTCAGACTCAGCCAACCGCGATTCAGCCACGACCGTGTTTTCTTAGTTTCATGAACAAAAAGCATCAACAACCATGTCTTCTTAGTTTCATGAACAAAAGATAAGCAACATGAACACAAAGGCATGAACAAAAATTCATGAAAACCGAACATCAACCATTACAACAATTCATGAAACAACAATCCATAGACTTCCATGTACTGTCATATCAACCATCACAACAGCCTTATCCAAAGAAGTTCTGAAACAACAATTCATGAAACCCAAACATAGAATCCAAACATAAAATCAAAATAACATGGTTCGTGAAACCAAACATTAAAGTCGACCATAATTAACCATTCATTACGTGTCGTCGGTTGAAAAATCAAAATCGTTATCTGGCTCATCGATCAATTGAAAACGTGTCCTTGCCTGATAAAATTGTCGATCTCTTGCATTTGATGAGAACGGAACAGTTGCACCACTTTCAAATTCAGGACGATATACTCCCATCAATAACTCCATGTTAGACTGCATTTGTAATCAGATATGATAATATTAGCAAACTAAAGTACACAAAAACATATTTAGATTTATTAACTTAATAACAAGAAAGGTAAACAAATTACTATCGTAGATTCCGGTGTATAGTATGTGTGTTGGTGACTTTCACCAAGCGAGCTCTCTTGTGTATCCAACACGGGCTGACATGAAGGCATTTTAGATGGTAAAAACTAAAAAATAAACCCAAACATAGTATTATTTTTGAAACACTAAATAAGAGTTACCATCCGGAGCCTTACCATCCATACAATCAAGCCAAGTCCTAAACAACCAACTAAACGTCTCTGTATCTTCATTAGACAATAAACCACAACCCAAAAGGATTGATTGTCCATGATGATTAATGCCAACAAAAGGAGCAAAAGGTCGACCGTACCTATTTGTTAAGTAGGTTGTATCAAACGTCACAACGTCGCCAAATTCTTTGTACACCTCCCTACTCCTCCTATCTGCCCAAAACACATTATGTAAGCAACAATCTTCGTCGAAATCCATACTAAAAATAAAACCATTACTCTTCTTTTGCATTGTCAAAAAATACTGTTGAATAGCTAATGCATCTCCTTCTCCAAGACGTATAGATCTCTTCTTTTGAATATAATTTCTGCAATCTCTTTAATTGAATGGGACATTCTCATGTCCACCAGCTGCTACAACATGTTGCTTATAATTACGGCTCAGTTTAATTCCTGCCATATCACTAATTTCCAGTTGTCTTGCCACATGAGCATTAATCTTTCGATTACATCTAAAGTGTCGAACTTTTCCGGGACTAAGAATATGATTGTGCTCTAAAAGAACACTAGTTATTTCGTATTTCCCACGTTCATTCAACTTCGAACAGATTTTGGCTTTACACCCATTTCGACTACTAGGTTGTTGTTCAATAGGATTGCTACCTACTGATTTAGTTGTCCCACTTTTCGCACAAGTCAATGTAATATATCGAACTACCCCTTCTTCTTTTTTAGTTGATCGTTTTCTGAGTGAGAAACCTTCTTTTCGACTATAGGCAAGACAAACGGCATACACTTCATCCAAATTGTTCAACTCCAAACCTATAGTTGGTACTGTAACTTCGCACAAGTCTTCTTTCTGTTTGCCAATGTCATTCTCGGACGTTTTGTCGAAACAATCCACATCCTCACTCTCTGAAGAGTATAACATTTCTACAGCCAACATAAGTATAAGATATGAAAAATACATACATCTTAGCAACAAAACCCAAAGATAATTAAAAACCATCTCCGAAGCAAAACTCAACATGAACCACTACACTTAACAGTGTGGAGACGGTTACCGACAACAGGAAGTTACTCATGGTAGTGTTTTTTTAGCTAAGTCAGACATCTTTTTGTAAGTGTAAACCCAAAGATAATTTAGGTTGACCTAAATGACTTACCAATCCTCTAGCACCTCTTTAAACAAATTTGACTTTCACTCTAAGATTTTAATTTTGTGCATTCTAAGCTTTGCTATTTATGTTAGTAATATTTAAGTAATTAGCTACCCTAGTTAGTACCAGACTTGAACTGATTAGTAAGCAACACCATAAACGATATCTTATTTCAAATTGCAAGATTCAACATTGGTCTCTCTACAACTAACAAAACAAAAAAAATAATAAATTTCAAAGGAAACCATTCCCATCTGCAAGTTCTATTGCACAAAATTAGGGTTCTTCACTTTCAAACCAAAAACGAGCTCCACACCTATAGATTACTAAAAAACGAGCTTATTCAACCATTGTTTATCTCATAAATTTACGCTGGAAATAACCCTAAATCCTGATCACCGAAACAAGTGCACCAGAAATAACACAATGCAAGTAAATACATATCAGGAAAAAGAATTCATCCACTCAAGATTCGATTTTGAATGGATGAACTTACCTGATGATGCCTGTAGTTGGAATCGAGTGAAGAAGCGGTATTTCTCGAGTGATTTTGAAGCAAAACCTAGCTGAAATGGATTGTAGAGTTCAAAATCAAGTTTTGCCCTAGCTTTTAGTTGGAAGAGGGAAAGTGAAAAGTGAAATCCCGTGTTTTGATGTTATGAGTTGAAAAATGACTCAACTCAAAAGGGTTAAAATTTGAGGGACCAAATTGTAAAAATTGTAAAACCACCCTCTTCACGGTGCCAACTCAGGATGCTATGCCCGGTTGGACTGCCAACTCGGCTGGCCGGGATTGGGCCGGGAAAACCGCAGGGCATAGCATCATTTTTTATTAAAAAAAAAGGTATGTGCATCTTTCAGAGCCTCTCTGGCCCTTTCGCAAAGACTTTTTTATGTATCAAGCATTCTACGGCAAGAACTGAAGATACTCACCACTATCTTTTCACTCGGCTATGATGGGTGGGTTTTGTTTTTTCTAGTTAATGGGTAGGTTTTGTTAGATATGATGACAACAAGAAGAAACCATTTTCCCACGTCATCATCTATCCAACAGTCTAAAATTATTTGGACATTCGAGCGGGTACTTAATCGATATAGTGGGTAAGATATAATGAACAACTGGACGGGTAAAAGAGACGAACAGTCGGGTCAACATATTTGTCAGTTGATCGTGGGCGTTACACCGATCACTTCCTCCTTCTTGGACGGTCGGGCGGACATATGCAGAACGCCGAGTAAGTGTCTATGACAGCGTCCGTCCACTTCCCCTTCTCGGACGGTCAGATTTTGTCCGAGTCGGTTATCGGGCGTCCACAGACTCTTGCAGACGCGGGCATTAATGGGCGGATCCAAGTACAGTAAAAAAACCCACCCCTACGACCCTACCCACAACCATGTCTCGCAGGCGGACGGGTTAGGGCTGCCATCCACGGATCCTATCCCTACCCGCGACAATTTCACGAGATTCTTCTCCGTCAAGTTTCAGTCGAGTTTTCAACAGTTCTTCTGTATTTTCTCCAAGGTACTTCTCTCTGGGGAACTCATCTTCTTCCCCGTCAAACTCACGAACTAATCAGTTTCACAACATCACAGGTCTTCTCTCTGCTCTCTCTCTCTCTCTACATCATTGGATTCGATTCAATTTCTTCTCCCATCACTTGGTCTTAAACTTCTGAGTTTGTTAAGGTTATCTTTTAAGGTTATTATGCTTTTATATATCAAGTTAAAAGCATGAGCTGATGAATATGTATAATTACTGAAACCCCTACCTTTTCATGATACACATTACTGAAACACGCACCTTTTATTTATAATTAATGAAACCCCCACCTTTTCATAATACACATCCGAAATGCCCATTGGTTAATCAAGACTAGCCTTTCTGAAACCAAAAAACTGGGCGCCTTCGAGCAAAAACGTAGGGCGCAAATAACCCACACTATCTCTTCTCCATCCCAGCCCCAAACGAATCCAGTTTTTGCTGGTTGTTCGAACCGAGTTTGAAACTCGAAAAGGTGGGCGTTTCAGAGGTTTGAATCTCGGTGGATAATCAAGTTAGGGTTACTCAAGTTTGAGTCTCGAAGGTGCTCTCTCTATCATCTCCATCCCAGCAAAAAACGAGCAGCAATACCAATTATTCAAACCGAGTTTGAATCTCGAAGGTGCTCTCTCCATCTCTCTTGTAATCAACAGGTGCTCTCTCTCTCTCTTGTAATCCATTCAACCTACTCAAACCTCCTGAAATTGATGTGTATTATGAGCTAGGGTAAGGTAATTAGTTTGAAATTGATGAGAAATTGAAATTAGGGTTTAATTTTTTTGAACTAGGGTTTAATTAGGGTCATCAAACTTGATGTGAACACAAACCAACTGAAATCAGGGTTTATGCAAAATTCACATAAAGTTTGTGAAATTGAAATTAGGGTTTTTTGTGGGAAATTTGTTGGTATCCGTGTACCGTTTTTTGGTGGGATCTTGTAATATATCTTGGCCTCGGTACTGTGAACTAGATAGATAGCTCTACGCACACGTAATACCGAACATATGTCGCTTGTTTAATTGAGCTTGAAAAACTTATCGATGTTGCTTGGTATAAGGTGAAAATGTAACTGCGGCCATCATTTTGTCCGTGTTACTATTAGATATATACCCAATGAGCTTGGGGGTTTAGCTTGAACAAGGTTGTGTTTATCTTATTTTAGGTTTATTTTCTAAAGTAATGAATCGAACTGCAAGAAAAAGTTAGCAATGGTTTTAAAGACTGAATCTTGAATTAGTGGTAGAACTTATTTGGTCTATTCATCCAGTAGTTTGATGGAGATTTGAATCTATTTTTGGGAGAGGTGTACTGTTTAGTCCATATAGTTTGGGATTTAGAGAGTTGATAGGATAGCTATTTGATCGTGAAAGATGTCTATACCAGAATCCTGATCCCTGGTATAAAATGTGATTGATAAGAAGTGGGAATCTATCCATGAACCTAGTTCACACAATAGCATAACCAAGAGAATTGTTTCTTTTTTATTTCTTTTTGGAAGCAACAAGATTAGGACCTTGCTCTTCTCAAATGAGAAACACACATGTTACCAACCACCGAAAGTGGGTTTCATACTTAAGAGAAGTCTTGAATCATCTGCATCTTGAGTTTTTGTTGTACTTGGAAATTTAGATATGCTTTCTATTATAGGTAACTTGAGTTTAGTAGTCTGTCTTAGGTTTGTCGTTCTTCGGCAGCAACAGAGAGAAAGTGTCTGAGAGGAGAGAGAAGTGGTGGTTGTAGTCGGAGGTGGTGATGGTGGTGCTGAAGATAGGGTAAATGACAAACATTTTAATTTTGGGGTCTTCAGACAATGTCGATTTTGTTTTAGTATCAGTCGCTGATTTGAAGGACTTAGATTTAAGATACACCATTTATTCTTCTAGCATAAGTACTTGGAATTTAACTCGTAAGATCTTTCCCGAAGTTCTGAGGACTTCGAAATTCTAGTAAAAAGTTCTTAGCCAATAACAGACCATAATTGTTTTAAGTTAAGTGTTGGTTTGTTTTTCCAGGAGGTAATCAGTTCATATCTCTATCAATGACCACAAAAACGCCAACAGAGGTGAAAGTTATGCCTAAATTGGTGAAGTTAGAGAACGGCCTCAAATTAGTAAGTGTTGATCGTAAACTACCCATCAACTTCTTACATTGTGTTATTTCTTTTCCTTATGCTTATTTTTACCAAATAAACTTCGCCAGTCCCGAACCTGAGTCATTCGGCTGAAAACTCGGATCACTTGCCCAACTAACATTGAAGTTATTCTTAGACCTCCTTTGTTACATGAAAACGGTCCGGATGCTGATTTGGTTTCTACATTTGAACTTACTTGGGTGCAACTTATTTTCAGGCTGAATCATGGGTCAATAAAATGAGTGGATCAGCAGATGATGAATCAACTGAATTAGAATTTGTGGGTCGACCCGCCAGGTTAAATTTAGTGATTTTTTTGTATATCAAGAAGTCTTACCTTTTCGTTGTGACAGATTTCTGAAAATATTATCCCTTTGTACGTTCTGAAGGTTGGGCTTAGGAGCAAAAGTTCCAATCCAGTCTAAACTTGGAGCTCCAACAGATCCCATAGAGAAAAGATTATGGGCGAAGTTGGAAGCTGGAAAACGTCGAGCTGCCAAGAAAGTAGAAGAAGAAGTAAACACTTCTGATAGGAAAGATGATGAACAAAGTAGCGATGATGATGATGATGGAGATAGAGGAAGCAGAACCAACGCTTTTACTAAGAAAAGGGCCGGATTTGTTTCCCCGTCTTTACAGACCAAGAAGAAAGGCAGATGATTTTTTTTTTGTGTTTCATGAACAAAAAAAATACGGTGGAAGTTTTCTATATTTGACAGAGAGATCTTTATCGTCTCCTATGAGTTGTGCCTGTATTTTGGTCTTACCATTTTCTTTGCCAATTCTCTCAATGCAAACATGAAAATGAAGAGAACTATTGTTTTCGGTGTTGCTCGAAAAAATTTTGATAGGTCGATCCAGGTGATATAATTTTGTGCCCACTGCCATTAATCATCTTATTGTACGTTCTCCCTTAATCGAAGTTTATTCAGTTTTTAATCCAATCAATCTGATTCAGAAACACAACTTAATGATCAAATATTAGAATTTTCTCTAATGAACAAAGTCATAAACCTGGATACTAACTTTAGGCCTTTTGAATAAAGCAGTGGGTAACTTGGGTATGAGAAAAAGAGAGGTACAATCTCGAAGGGGAGCCCTATGCCTCCAAATTGTATAGAGCTCGGATGGCATTGTTCATCCCTTCATATTTGGAGGGACACTCCCTTTGGTCTAACTTGTTTTTTTAATTGTTTAGCCCATGAAATTTTCTTAGCCTAAATTTATTGTGTTCTTATTTTCTTCATTTTAAGTCTCTTCTCTGTTATGTAATTATTTTTATGTCTTCAATTTTATTTTCTAGATAGCAATTAGGTTTCGTTTCAATTTATATTGTAACTAATAAAAGAAAATGTAATACAGTATTATTTGATGGAGATTAACATAACTATATTATCATTAATAAAAATAAAACAGTACAATTCGAAACAAAGACAAAGTTAACCGACAACTAATGTAATTCTTTAAATCCTCTCTAACAATTTATTCAGAATTCAATAATGCAAAGCATTACCTCTTGTTGCGCATAAATAGTCCATTAAAGCATCTCGTAATGTATAATGAACCTGATTATCTTTAATCTTCTTGTGTCGAGATAAAAATTGTTTAAAACGTTAACGTATTCATATTCTCTACAATTTTAATCCTTTCTCTTACAACTTATTCATCTTCTCTTCAATTTATCTATAAATATATACATACTTTCAATGTTTTAACATATCCATATTCTTTACCCAATTTGACAAATCCAAATATTTCCCACCTCACAAACATGGCGAGTGGAAACAATAAAGTATCTCGTGGTCCTTCATTTTTCACCGATGAAGACATTATTTTATGTAATGCATTGTTGCAAATATCTCAAGATTCAATACAAGGTAACTTACAAAAAAAATGCATTATGGATTCGGGTTTTTTGAGAAAAATATGCCCACCAACTAAGGTGAGCAAATTAGAGTGGCTAAGTCATTCAGTTGTTGATCGGGCGCGATTATGAAACCAATAAATAGATTCAGGGGTTGTGTGCGTCAAGTCGAAAATCGAAATCAAAGTGGTGCCAGTCAGCTAGACAATGTACGTGTTTATATAAGCTTGTCTATTTTCGTAAACATTTATCTCATATATATTGTATTGTATTTATCTTTAACTCTTGCATCTTCTTCAAACCACATAATTACTCAAGCAAGATCCTGAAGAGACAAAAAGATTCTAGTTTGATCATATATAACATATACTTCATAATCAAAATTTTGCCGATCCAAGACAACAAAATTTTATGGGGAATTTTAATGGGTCTGCATCAGAATCACCTACAAAATCATCTAAATCAGAATTGCCTGGTGTAACATTTTCTGTAAACCTTTGTTCAGGCAAAACCCAAACTCCAAGAGGAGTCAAGCAGGTCAATCTAGCCGATCAACAAGAAGAAAGAAGGAAAAGATGAGAAAGAGGATGGATGACTCGAAAAATGATTAAGAAGGAAAAGATGAGAAAGAAGATGGATGACTCGAAAAGTGATTTCATGAACAGATTCCAAGATGGAAGACGTAAACTCGTGCATACAAGTAAAGATTTAAATATATGAAGAGGCCGAAGGCATGTTGTCAATACCGAGGTTAAGTTAATAGAAGCTCCAAATGAACATGGTAAACTCGAGCTTCAAATTATATGCATGTGACCTATATTCTGTAGTCGTCCCGCTTGAACGTCAGTATTATCATCCGAGGAGACAAGAAACCATTGGAAAAATGATTCGAATAAGGGGATACATAAATGGAGATAGATCATGTTATAATTTTGCAACACGAAAAATTGGTTGCTCGAGTGGTTCAAAGTGTTTGACATAAACTTTTAAAATCTAGAGGTCCTAAGTTTGCTTATTACATCTTCATAATGTATCAAAGTTTAACTTAGCCGGTTATCGTGCTTATCGTGCTTGTAACAACTAATGTTGATCTAGATCGTATTCGATTTCTCAAAAAAAAAAAACAAAATTCTACCTTTCTTATTTCCTGAAAGCAAAACAATCCCCCTCTTAATGACGACCCATAATAAACGAGAGGTATGAATACCTACGGTCTGTACAAGTCGTGTTGAAAACAAAGAGAATTAGTAGTACTAATTTCGTCCATAGATTTCAAAAAATGTCTGGATTTTCAGAGAGATATCAGAAACTAAAATTGAGAGAATCTCTCTCTAGGTTTTACGATTACCCATCAGCATGTGACGAACTCAGTTTAATATTGAGGAGGGGTTTTTCAAAGGTCCCCAAGAATCTTCAATCCATCATCTTTGAAGACACTCTTTCTGCTTTTCGCCTCCTCCCCGAGTAAGTACTCTCTTTTGTTATTTTATAGATAGAATTCCAATTCTGGCTTATAATTTAATCCAACTGATGTGGTAGACGAATGGGTATATAGCATATTTGAACTTTGAATCATTAAATTTGTTCAATTGGAAAAGTTTTTGCCTTTCTTTCTGTATTGAAATATCATGTTAACAATGCTTAAAGAGGATTAGAAGCTTATTCCTAGAAGGACGATGTTCGCTCCATGTTAATAGGTTGAGGGGAAGGGAAAAAACTACAGAGAAAGAGTTTCAGGCGAAAAAATGGTTGATTTCGGTTAGACTACTTACATTATAGACTATGTGGTTAATGTTGATGATTAGTCGAGCTAATCATCAATGTCAACAAGGTAAAGGAGGGGCTGGACTCGTAGAAGGCGAGCTTCTATTATTTTTTAGATTGCCAACTAGTCAACGCTAGACGATTAAATAAGGCCAACTAGGGATTAGAGGAAATGGTAATTGATAACTAGGTGAGCTTCGCTTGTGTTCTGGTGTTAATTTTAATATGCAAATCATGTGTTGAATGTTTAATAAACTTCAATTTGCGAAGAGATAAGTAGTGAGATTGAGGACACATGCACTTCTACAATATTGTTCATATCGGCGCCCTGCCTCCCTAATTCTGACTCCTCCGTCATGCCACACTTTTCGGCTTTCGCCCCCTAACGACATAGCTAGTTTGTAGGTCATGCAAATTACGGTCACTGGAGTACTATTTCTTTTTAGTGAACTTGACATGTCAGTGACATCACTTATATTAGATACTTCTCGAAAACACAATAGTTGCACATCTGGATCGTGAAGCGATTTTATATTAGCAATCTTACTTTTAGACTCTTTGACATGGTTTTCTCACCTCACCTGTGGGCTGTGGTTGTCGCGATGCTACAGAGTGCACACAGAAAGAGGAAAAACAGCAGCTACTCGCCTGCTGCAAGCAGCAGTAGTGGCATTACCTAAACAGAAGAAAGTTTTGGCTGTGGCAGAGTTCAAGCACGCTGTAGTTGCACACAGGAGGCGTTGTAAAGCACAAAAAGATGGAGAAGGTATTTCTTGCTACATAATGTTTGTTGTAAAATCTCAGTTGCGTGGTTTGCATTTCTCTATTTTTCTTGTAAATAGGGGATCTTATTTCTGATTAAAAAATTTCGACCTAATAGAAACCCTTTTGGATGAGTGAGAAGGCATTTACCCTACACACATGAGGTTCAGGCTTCAAATTCGCCTCAAAGCACTTTATTTTGATATTATTTCCCCTTCTCAATACTTGGAGTGCACTTGTTAGGACCATGACCATGGTTAATAAAAGTTTGAACTTTCTAAATTATCAACTTGCTTTTGAAGAAAAAACATTAGGGTATATGTTCGTTGGTTATCATGGTTAACTAATTGTAAGTACATTAAAAATCGCGTCTTTCTAACAATAGTTCCATGGACAAATTTTTCTTTTCTACATTTTGTTTTATTGAAATTTTAGGCTAGCCAGGTGTGAACCGTGTGATTTCAAATCCTAGCTCCGCCCTTGAATGCACATATTCTTAGAAATAAATATTCTTATATGGTTTGCGGAAGAACTAGAAATGGTTAAGGATGGTATAGGTGCAAAATATGTTGTGCAAAAGACTACACATCATTTTGAGTTTTTGACCATATTCATTTTTTCGAAAGGCTAATAAGCCTTCTCAGAAGTAATAATTCATTTAGTCTACACAGCTCAGATCATTGGTCCGCTGGTACGTTCTGATACTATTTAACTTACTTAGTCTAAAGGTTATGCAATGGATTTACCACACACAGGCTCTGCATGCATAGTAAGTTCTGCTGTACTGTAAATTTCGAGTTACATGGTACTTTTTTGTCCAAGTGGCAGTCACAAGAAGGAAAAGAAAAAACCGACTTGTTTTTCTTAGTGATGAATGACTGGCTGGTAAGAATTCTTAAATACTGGTTCTAATGTTTTTTCAGGTCCGCCACAACTACCTAAAGATGTTCTTGACCATATCTTCAGTTTCCTCGACATGCAATCTTTGGTTGTTGTTGGTTTAGTGTGTCGGTAAGTTTTCTTTTGTCTGCTTGTTGCATATCATGGATATTAATGCAAAGGAAGTAAGGAAAGATAACATACCTATTTGTGATTCCACAAATTGTGATTTTGAAACTTTGAATTAATTGCATTCAACTATTGATAGAAAAAAGTAATATTAACAAGGGGTGGCTCCATAATTATGAGCCTAAAAACAAAAGTCACATGTTATGTTTCAAAGTGTCCCTGTTTAGCACAAAGTCTTGATAACTCTTAAACTTAGTCCACGATTGAATTCTACTCCAATGAAATATTCCCCCGAGAGCTTCCTCAGAGTGCAGAAGGAGGAGGTAGGAAGACGCATTCTGGGCGAGGAGCTACCACTTATATAATGTCGACTACTACGACTATGACAACACAGAGAGAAAGAGTCGTGTAGCGAGCAGGGAGGGTACAGTCTATTTGATGGCCACTGGGATCAAGACCCTTGTGTCCGTGCCTCTTTTCTGTAATTTCAGACCTTTCCATTGGTCTATACTGTCAACTGCAGATACCTGCATGTACTAACTGATAGACATGGAGGAAGTGGTGAAATAGTTTTATACTTCACTCGTAAAATTGCAATGGAGGGATATGTGGTTAACTGATTCCGCCTCCACCTACTGAACACATGTGCTGTTGGTTATACGACCTCTCTTCCTCAATTCATCCATACTAGGCAACTTTTGTAGTGCTGCTGTAGTTATTATTCTTCAATCTTTCCTTAGTTAGTTTAGCATTAGTTGCTATTTTTTTTTAATTAATTCCGCAATAGGTAATAGCAACACATCATTTAGATGTTATGTTTAGAGGGTTGACACTGTTACTAGCTTTTGGAGATTTTTCATGGAACTTCTGTATAAGGAGATCTAGGGATGAGAAGTTTAAAACTAGAAAGGAATGACAAGATTTTCAAAGAAACAAATATGGATTATTCCATCAAGGAGGATGAGATCAAAGGAATGTTCTATCTTTGGAGTAAAAGAATGTAATTTGTCTTGACAATTTCATTCTCTGATATTGTATTCATTTGGGAGTCTAGCATTTTGTAATTTCCTTTTAACATTTTCCATCCCCTGTGGGGGTTTTATTATTAATTCAAATTATTCAAAAAAAAAAAAAAGAACGGGTAAAATATATATTATCGGCTGAATTTTTGTTCTTTTAGGTGTTTTTTTGGAATCAAGTTATAAAATACTTTTTCGTTAGATTTAAGTCAAAAAGACAAATCAGTTTGTAAACAAGCTTAAAACAATTTTTTGGAAGTAAAAAATATTCGATTTTGAATCTTGCATGTTTCACATTTTGCTTAAGTTGCTTAACTTCTCTCCTCTAAGATCTGTAAGGTTGTTAGGGGCAAAAACTGGGAAGGGGCGGGGGCAAGCGCGCCGGGCACTCTCTACACATATGGGTGTCCACTTATTCTACATTCCAGAGTATAAAATATGACCAATACGTTGTATGTGTTAGTCAAATAAATCAATAAACATTGATATATTTGTGAATGTTTATGCGTATGATTATGTGTATACTTGAACGATCACACCCCAAACTTTTATCTCGACATATAAAAAGGCGCTAAATCAGATTGGTATTACTCGTGTTTAAAGTTTTTGGCTCATAGCATGAAGATTCCTTTTGGTTTCGTCTATTTTTCAGTCAGCCAAATATAGTCTTAATCACTAGCATAAATAAGAGGTCTATTGTCTTAATTCACATTGCGTCGGATACATAAGCATCTAATTTGCCAGGCAACAGTGTATCTGATACTTTCATTCAAAACAGGGTCCATGTTTTGTCTATTGGGTAGCATTCTCTTAAAATGATAATCACGGTTCCGCGGCAGAAAAACACAAAATGTGGTCACTTATGGATTAATTTTGGCTCATTACTAGGATTGCAGATCTTCGTGATGCTCTTGACTCATCATCTACATTATTCTTACAAGGTCTTGGAGTATAGCATCAAATGACAACCAGCTATGGAAGTCACAATACAGCACATATTTTGGAAGCACCCTTGAAAGTACTGCAACATCACGACCAAAGGAAGGAAGCATGAATCAAGAGACCATTTTTGACTGGAGAGAAGCCTTTAGAACTGCCTATTCAGGTTTTGTTCTTAGATGCTTCGTTATTTATTTTTAGTTTTACTTGGAGATTGGCAAAATATTTTACTAGAAACGACTGACGTTAAAATTAAAGGTGCGGGGAATTAAGCCAAACTCCGAAGACCAAATTTTGTGTTGGTTTTGGTTAAAAGACATGCAAATGTAATCTAGACTTAGGCTCCATGTCCGTTGTTTTTTAGGCTTGGACTCTGTTCATTATCTTTTTAGGCTTTGGCTCCTAGCAAACATGCCCAGACCTTTGCACACCTACGCAAACCCGTACGAATGCGCAAAATACGTGTGAGTTTGTATGTAGTCCTCTGCCAACATTACCTAGGGAGCTGAAGCCTCAGAGAAATTGTGGGATCCTTTTGGATGATAGAAAATTTGGCCGATGGAGTTTTGACAAAATTTTCCAGTATGATGAAATCCCATTTAGGGAAGTTGTTTACTTGTTTGAATCTGGATAGATATTTTATATTATCAAGCTTATGCTTACACAATACTTGTTTTTGTATTGGGCAATAGATATGCCAGTTGATCATAATACTTGTAACTGCTAAGGGGGTTATTCAGAAGAATTATGTGTCTAATTACAATTTACTTTATTAATTATCGTTTTTGTCTTCGAGCGTTATCTTCTCCATCTGATTATAGTACCATAATTACCATTAACAAACTCCATGTATTTCTCAGACAAATATCCGAGGGGATTGAGATCAAACAGGGGTTACTGTGGTCTATGTAAATCAATTGTTTGGCTCAGTAATATGAAGTGCACCAACTCCCACCGTGCTTTAAAATCCAAAGACCAGCAAATCAAGCCGACATCATCTTTACAGGTAAGTTCATCTGTTATGTCGTTTGTGTCTTCTATGTTACTAATTTTCTTTATTAGCAATTCCTACATATTAGTGGTGGTATTAACAGTTAAAAGAGTCCTTTGGAATTGTGCTTGCTTGAAGGCTGTGATTAGAGCTCCGCTATTTTTTCGCCCTAGTTGTTTTGTATAGTTCCTATTCTCTTTGTCGAAATTGATGACTTCAGTCCCACCTACCCAGTAATCTAGTAGATTTAGAGGTTTATGGGTCTAGTTGTGACTTAAACTCAAACCTTCACAGCCGTCCACCCTTGTGTATGCCTACCCTGTTGTGAGCCGACTGTGGAGCGGATTCTTAGAAATCACCAGAAATTGTGAAGCAGATTTGAACAACTTATTTCTTTGGTAAGTGGGTGCTTGTCTTTCTTTTCTTGAAAGTCCGATAAGTTAAAATAACAAACTCAAGACTGATCTGTTTTTCTTCAAAATTCAGATTTGCCGTGACATTTCGTCTTAGTAATAGAAGGCAATGGAATTGCCACTCTAGTACTATAAATGTCAGATTTCAAGTGTATTAAGAAATAGACGCCCCATAAGTGTTTAACGGTGAAACTCACTTTGTTTGAGTGGACACATATACATCTCTCCACTGAAGAGACCAGGGTTCGAATCTTAATGTTGTAAACATAAAGTTTTTAACTAGTTAGGCAGTTTCTTGCGAAGTATATTCAATGAGCAACAAGTAGACAGGAAGCTAAAAGTTTATCCACTTCACCATTTTGATGGTTCATTCTCACCTTGGTCTAACCTGTATTATGAGTAAAATTATTTTGTTCTTGTTCACAAGATTATCTGTATTTTGAACTAT
Organism: Eschscholzia californica; assembly: GCF_041429995.1. Lineage (NCBI taxonomy): Eukaryota > Viridiplantae > Streptophyta > Magnoliopsida > Ranunculales > Papaveraceae > Eschscholzia > Eschscholzia californica. The sequence continues at coordinate 40,829,397 of NW_028238461.1, read as the reverse complement.
TTATATTTGTGGCCAGGTTGTTGAATACCTACTTGGGGAATCTTTGTCGGTAACTTCTCCCGATAGTGACAGTGATTCAGATGAAGGATCTGTATACAAGCTATGGGCATATTGAACATATTGGTAGAAAGAATAGTTTGCACACCTGAATCCTTAAGAGATTATCGGTTTCCGACACAGCTTCAACAACCATTTTACTAATTAATGGCAACATTTTAGGAGTTTCACAAAGTATATACTATAATTGTAAGGAAGAATGTTCACTGAAGTTATGAAGCATCATACTTTTTTTTTTTTGTTGAGATTATGAAGCATCATACTCAAGGTCTTATATTCTTTTAAATTTGTACCTACATAAATATTTATGCTAGTATGATGAGAAAACCACATGTTACAAATTATTGATGTTTTGAATAAAAGGACTTATGATTATGATCTAATGAGCTAGAAAAATAGCAAAAAAAAAAGAAAACGACCAAACATTTTAAAATTATCAATAAGGTCATATGATATATAAATAGTAAAGTATATATTCTTGTATAATTTTTTTTTTTTTTTTTTTTGAGCAAAACCATACTTTCATTCATTACTGACAATCACAAAGTTACATGGTAGATAATTGTTATTCCTCCCATCTGAAAACTTCATGAGAGTTACATAAGATAAGTTCATAGGACTTTCGAATGCAAAGTGCCCCATGAAGGGAAATAAATTGACACGACACTGACTCAAAGAAAAGACTCTAAAGGCCGATAGAAGGAGATCCTGAAGATCTGAGAATTAAAGACCCTTAAAGGTGGACAAAATAAAATTCATAATACAAATAAAATTGAAAATTAGAAGTAGTATTATGATGATACTAGTATTAATAGCAATCAGTTTAACAAAAAAAAAATAGTATTAATAGCAATCCGATGAAGAGATAACTTAGTCAATTCCCAAAGTAGTATTATGATGATACTAGTATTAATAGCAATCCGATGAAGAGATAACTTAGTCAATTCCCGTCGTTTGATTTAATTCTTCTAATCCAGATCTTCGTTGTGAACATGTATGAACTATATCCGAAATCCATCTTCTCTTCTTCACTAATCACAACCATGTATAGATCGACTATGAAGACTTCAAAAACCATCCTTGAATCCATTTTTAGAGTGGGAAATTCTCATCAAATCTGTCTTTGAATCTTCTTCAAAACCGTCTTTATGCCGTGGCGAAACCACCCGATGATGAAATCGTTGTTTCATATAATTTTATTTTCATTTGATATCGGGTTGCAGTGAACATTCTACAATATTAAGAATAAGACTTTTATTATCATTCCCACAAGAATTACTTTTTTTCATTATATATTTACATATATTTTTTTTCATTTGATGTCGAGTTGTAGTGAACATTATACAATATTAAGAATAAAATTTTTCATTATCATTCCGACAAGAATTACTTTCAATAGTTCTTTAAAGAAAAAAACTCTGAGAAAATGACGTGTTTTTCATTATCTTTAAAGTTGTTTTGCTTACTTATGAGACACGATAATTTTTGTAATGAATTATCTAGTTACTTTAAAGATCTATTAAGACGTGATTTCTATTGTAATAATTAGAGATATTTCAAAAGGACTTGATATACCTTTATTTATGTTGCGCCACATCATCTTAAATATCTAAATTTAGTTTTACATTGGAGAATTTTTTTTTGGAGAAAACTTTAAAAATCTTATATAGCACTTAGCATGTTTGGTAGTGAAGAATGGTTTGGGAATTGAATGTGATTCTTGGGAATCACAATCTTGATTATTGTTTGGCTCACGCGATTATATGAGTAACACTTAGGGGTGGGAATCGGGCGGGTTCAGTCGGGCTCGGATTCTTTGTGCGCAGGTTCGGGCGGATCGGGTTTCATTGTATTGTGTCCGATCGGGCCTAGCGGGCCAGACACATATACATTATAAGTGCTCGCGACCCGTTTTTGCCCGAGAACCCGATCGGGCTCTAACGGGCTCGGGCGGACGGATCACGACCTTTTTCAACAAAAAAAAGTATATACAAAAAATTAATTAAAAAGAATTACATACACATCTATTGATATTTTTCTTTTAGAACTTTTTTAGGGTTTTTTACTCATCAGACATCATCATCAAGCTGAGCAAAGAAAAATTACACACACATCTCTCTAAAAAAAAATTACATAAACAAAAAAAAAATAAAGAATTCTCGGATTCCAAGAATCAAATCTCATGTTATTTCTTTTCTATATGGCTTTTATAGAAAAAAGATAGAGAAATAGAAAGACGACATAGAGAACAAAGAGATAGATAACAGATCTGACATAAAAAATACACAAATCACCGAAATTGCGTTGTAAATCAATGATTTGTATACCACAAAAATCAAAATATGATCCAGAGCAGTAAGTATCAACGAGTGTCTCTATAAACTGATGATCATTGAGAAAATGATATGGTGCCGAACTGGAGCCATGACAATCTTCTCCATCATAATCACGAACTTTTGTGAAACTCTTCTCCTTTGAATCATAAGATATTATTGCCTTATTACTTGACATGTGCAGCACTAGCCTTCCCAAACCATCATCTTTTTCTTCAATCACAAGTAATATAGAAAACTGCAAACGAACATCATCCTGATTCGAAACATTAAAAGTGACACCCAAATTTCCAATCATAAATTCGTCAAGATAAACTTGGTATTTAATACATGATTTTATAGAAAACAAGATAGAGAGAGAAATAAAAAAAATGAACAACAAAAAAATAAGATTTCAGAGAAACCAATGGTATTTTTCTTCATCTAACCTATACCATCAATTTGTCTTTTGAGAACTTGGAAGACTCTCTCTGGATATTTTTCTTCATCTAACCTAGAAAACAAGATAGAGAGAGAAATAAAAAAATGCACAACAAACAAATAAGATTTCAGAATCAATAGTATTTTTCTTCATCTAACCTATACCATCAATCTATCTTTTGAGAAGACAAATTAGATTCGGAGTTCGAGAGGAAAAAAAGAGAGATTTGAGATAAGGAGAAATCAACAACACTGAAGAGGTAAGAAGAGTAAAAAACCTTTATGTGATGGAAAAACCTGTGTGAGAGAGAGAAAGAAAAAATTGTCGAGGTAGAGAGTATGTAATTTGTTACTTGTTAGGAAGAAAGCTATGAACTAATAACACGAATTTGATTAATTTATGAGTAAATTTGGTCCCTAGGCCAGATCTTGATTTAAAGTTCTTAATTTTTAATAAAAAATGAATAATACGTTCTTTTAAAGTTCTTGAAAAAGATCTGAACTGATAACACGAAGTTTTAAAGTTCTTAAGTAAAGGTCTGAACCAATAACACGAAACTTTGAAACTCTTAAAAAAGATCTGAAAAAATTTCTGAACGGATAACCTCCACTTAGAGATCTCAATTTTTTTTTCAGGAGCTTAGAGATCTCAATTGGAGATAAAAAATTTTAGAGTGTCTTTATGTTGCCCTTAAAAAAGAAAATTTTCATTAATACTTGACAACGGGGACTTTTATGGTGTGTTTGGATGGCGGAATCATGAATCCGCGGATCATGAGTCCTTGAGATGCATGATTCCACGGATTCGTGAATCCAAGTAATATTTTTTGGTTTCTTTGACAACTAAGAATCCTATGATTTATTATTATTTGAATATTTTTAAACGTCTTTAGAAAAAAAATATGATTTTTGAAAAAAACAATGATTTTGAAAAAAAAAAAAAATTTTTGAAAAAAATAATGATTTTGAAATAAAATAATGATTTTGTAGAAGGAAATATTTTTTTGTTGATTTTAAGTTTGAAATTTAGGTTCATTAATCCAAAATCCTAGGGGGTAGGGTGAGATTTTGGTCCAATACAAATTTTGGAATAAGGAATCCTTAGGATTCAAGAATCCTAGGATTCCTGGTAGCCAAACAAACCAAAGATTCATAATTCCTACCAAATTTCACTTTTGATAGGAATCCTACCTAGGAATCCTGCAACCGAACACACCATTAGAGTTTTTGTTAGAGTGTGTCCCATTAGAGATTTTCTAAGTAAAAGAGTATATAACACTCTATTTTTTTTTTTTGTTGAAGGGAATATATTAATATTAAAAGTCTATTACAATACAGTAAGAAGAAAAATACAAATACAATAAGAAAAGTAGTACAACAAAATATCAGAAGTGAAGAAATGCATCATATAACTTCGGCTTGTAGGGCAGTCTCCATTCTGTAGCTTGCAAGGCTGGCAACTCTTCTTGATCGAGATATAATCTTTAATGTTGAGAGTCCGTCTGGTATCTATGAAGATGAAGCTCGTATCTAACTTCGTGTAACACTTACGATGGATAAAACAAACACCCAACATTTCCGGAAGAAACGAGGGTGTCTGCAAGATGGAATCATATGATGATTCCTGGGTATCCCGCCAGTATTCTCCATGTACAGAGACCATATCCGATCGAATTCTACAATGTAGAAATAGTTCAGACACCTGGGAAATGGGATCGCCGTCATAGCCCGAGTAAGAATACCCTGCTACTTCGACAAGAGATCGCAATAAAATTGCGTCAAAGGGTGGAAGTGAACATGTTACAGAACTTGGAATTAGAGTTAAATCTATAAGATCACCAAATACACATGAATTCAACAAAAAGTGAGCTGCAAGATGGGTAACATAGACTTTACTACGGAGATGGATATAGAAATACGAAGTGTAATGCCGACCGGGGTCGAAAGGTAAGTTAATACTTATATTAAATCTCTTATAGGATAAACGGTACGAACTCATGAGCCACAAAGTTAATCGATGGATCCAAACTGTCCTAATTTGATTCCAGGAGGTGAAAGCTATTTGGGTGCAGTAATGGAGGGTGATAGGATGAGATCGAGGGTTGAAATTAAATTCAGTAGAGATTGAAGAGATGTGTGAATCTAGGGTTAGTTCATCGTTTATCATGAAAGCGATGAAAATAACTACCATTAGATGAGCACGAAGCTCGACCTCTAACGATGCACAGCTAATCACAAAAAGAGGAATTAACATAGACATGCAAGACAAATATAATGTGTATCTATAGGTCAGTATAGATGTGTTAAAAGGTTGTAAGAGAAATACTACAAAAAGATAACTAGAAGAGGCGATTGGTCTCTAATGGCTTAAGATGATCAAAAGCCTGATCTGAGAAAATCATATCTATGGTTCGTCTAGATTAAACGGAGAAAGAAGATAGAAATTACAAAGACAATAAAATTAAAAGAGATAAGATTCAAAAGGACTTCCCTCTGGTAGAAAACTAAGATCTGAAGAGGATAGCCAGGTGATTCTATTCATGAATATTCACTGCATCTTTAGATCCTTTTAGGCTTTGCATCTTCTCTAGTTGTTAGGATTAGTCTATGCTGAATCGCTCCTAGGGTTACTGGAAATAGAATGAAGATGAAGAAACCCTAGGTGAAGTTATTGAAACCTATCTTTTCTTATGATAGATTCTTTGAGATTTGTAGGGAATTGATTTTGATTGTGGTTGTAATTTCCTGCTGTCCAAACCGAAATTTCTCGAAGTAGATCAAGAAGCTTCAGAAATTAGGGTTACGATTTGGGGAAAAAGGAGAAAAGGGAATCGCAGTGCTGACGTCACTCGACACCTTCTCTCTCCTCAAAAACCCATGACACTTGATCTGAAAGGACTTTTTCTTGAGTATATAACACTCTAACAAAAAAAAAATTTACATTCCCCTTCTTATGCTGCAAATCAAACAACAAGTTAGGAAGGAACCGAATTCCTATTTTTGGTTGTTTCGAGAGATCACATTATGGAAATGTGATTCTACTAATCACATTATGGAAATCGACCAAACATGGCCTTAAGCAAAAAGAACGTCTTTTACTTAAATAAAGGCCAGCGCTTTGGGGAAAGCAAAATAGTTTCCGGGGTGTGAAGACTTGGTCAAAAATTGGTCAATTTTGTTTGACAATTTTATTTAGGGGAAAGCAAAATAACTTCTCCACCTCAGCTCTCTCTCTCTCCACCTCACTTCTCTCTCTCTGCCACCTCATCGTCTTCACCGGTGAAGGTCACCGGCCGACCAATTTCTGGCCGGCGACCTTCAACCATAAATTTTTTTTTTCCTTCTCTCTCTAGATCTGGAGAGAGGAGACCTCCATTGGAGAGAGGAGACCTCCAATTTCCTTCTGATCTAGAGAGAGGAGACCTCCAATGGAGGTCTGGAACAGACCCATTGAAGTTCTGTTCCGACCTCCAATGGAGGTCTGCGAATAGACCTTCAAAAAGGTTTGTTCGCAGACCTCCATTGGAGGTCCGAGCAGACCTTCAATGGGTCTGTTCGGACCTCCAATGGAGGTCTCCTCTCTAGATCAGATCTAGAGAGAGAAGGAAAAAAAAAAATTTATGGTTGAAGGTCGCCGGCCGGAAATTGGCTGGCCGGCGACCTTCACCGGTGAAGACGATGAGGAGGCGAATACATGAGGTGTTAGAAAATATTCCCCATAAAATATATTTCCCCGGAAAATTTTCAAAATTCTAGATATTCGCTTTAAAATTTCACACCCCGAAACTATTTAGCTTTCCCCAAAGCGCTGGCCTAAATAAAATGCCATATTTTAGATCTACTCAAATACCTCTATTTCCATGAAAATTACTTCCGTCTTCTTCTCCACCACTTTTCCCAGGTTTGCATGGAAATCCGGAATTTCAACCAGACTTCTTACACTTAAATATTTCCAGATCTCTCTTCGCAAAATTGATGCATAAATTGTAGGGGGATTTGGTTCCTCACTCAACCCCGCCGCAGCAGCAGCAAAACAAATTTAGGTTATCGCCTTCAGGTAATCAATCAATCAATCATTCTTTTAGATTCGAACAAAATGATGTGGAGCATCGCGAATTTGAAAGAGAACATAAATCAGATGGCATTTGATGTTCATCAAGATGCTCCTGATGATGATGATGATGACCTAGAGATTTATCATCATCGATCCACTACACCAATTAAAGATTCTCCCCTTTCTGCTGATCGACGGAGTTCTAATCGGTTTTCTCAAACAAAATCTCCTTTGCGTTCTTCAATTTCAAACGGGACCGATTCAGGCTACGATTCTGAGGTATCCAAGTTTGTACACTATGCTGATGATTGAATTTTAAGTAAAACCTGTTCTTTATTGCTTTATGGTATTAGGGTTGTGTAATTTTGTATATTATCAAGCAATACTTGAAATATTTGATTAGAGGTTTATGAAAATAGTGGAGAAGGATTTATTAATGGTTATAGCTAATTAGCTATCGACATAAGGCTTTATACCAACTTGAGTAACCTTCCTATTCAGTCATGCGATAGTAAATTGCCAGATAGTAAATTGCCGGCTAGGCATAATCATATGTTGTGTAAGAACTGAAAAAGAGTGAGATGAGTCGGTCAAAGGCCTCAAGGCCAACACAGTAAGCTCCTTAGTACTGAGAAGTGGAGGTTTAATGCACCTCATAAGGAGCAGAATTTTGAAGGACATAGCCTTGGGAATCAACATTTCATTGCCATTAGGGTATGACACGGAGTCGGGCTGGATTGACAGCCTGCTGATAGGTACTGTATCGGTCGGGGCGGAACGAGCACAGTTCTAACTTGCCCATTTGGGTAGATAGTCTAAACGGACGGACATTTCAGAATTATCAGAGTGAAAAAGCCCGCCCATGCCCCTTTTTTTAGTTAGACATGTTACGAACGTGGTGAGAAAGCCCGCTACGGCCAGTTGGCTTTAGCCGTTTAGCGTAAAGCTCAGTAGAGCTTTCAAGCTTTGGGCGTTGGGGAAGGAGTTATTTGGAACTTAGAAGTATTTGCTCCAAACTGCTTGGAAGGCGGGCACCCTTCCAAACATGGTTTCTTAGGCACCCAAGTTAGGTTGACCATGTGACATGGTCATTGACCAAGCCACATTCTCTCTATGACTGGGTACTAATTGGCCCCAAATTTTTTTCCTACTTTTTTTTGCTGTATACTTGTATTGCGTATTTGTATTACACTGTATATTAATATACTATACTTATGCCACTTGTATGGTTCAGAGTCGGTGTGGGATAAGCCCCTCTGTTTCAGTTTTGTTAGGAGCCTCTGTGGTTGTGCTGTGTTTTTGCTGCTCCTCCCTATGACGGTGGGGGGGAGCAGGCTATCTAGTGTTGTGCTCCTTTTGTAATTGGGGAGGTTTCTGGCTCTCGATTACCTCCCAGGTCCTTTTAATGTTTTCCGTCACTATTCTTTTGTATCTTCCGTTTCTTTTCTAATATTAATTCAAACTTTTCAAAAAAAAAAATGCCACTTGTATGGTTATGGTCCTGTGAAACAAATATTGCTACAATATTTCCCTCCGTTATAACTCCATCATTGTATTTCGACTGTTTCCACTGAGCCTCCATCATCGTATCTCCGCCATCATACCTCCACTGACACATCTCAACAACCACTACTATAGCTTCACCACCATATATCAACACTACATACCACCACCAGTGTACCACCACCGAGGCTCCACCCCACTAAAACTTGATCACCACCATGAGACCGCAATCACTTGCAATTCCAACGCTATACCTCCACCTCTATTATCATACTTCACCCACCACACTTTGATTGCCAATACCACACACGTTCCAAATCTATACCCTTATCATATACTGTTATACACATGTAAAGCAATGAACAAAGAACATGCTTTTGCTTTCATTGGCTCTTATTCTCTGATATTACTTGCAAGTCGACTCTACATCATTTGTACTACGACTTTATGTTCTGTTTATGACAATTAGGCCGTCCATCAACATAGCCTATTTGAGCAAATGTTTTTAGTTAAATTGAAAACGTATGAGTTGAAAAGTGCGATCCGTGCACTCAAAACATTGTGATGAATTCTATAATAATCTATGGACCACACTGGTTTGGATTTGGAAGTGGTCTTCTACTCAGTTAAGTGAAATGTAAGTTAGAGACATTGAAATGCTTCTGGTACTGTCTACTAACTTAAAAGTCAGATAACTTGGTCAAGAAAGACTACACATCTCTAACAGTTATTATGACGAGAAGTTTCTGAAAGTAGGTATTCCTGTTACATAAGTAAGTTGAGTTTGTGATCGGACGTTTCATTAGATTAGATTTACATTTATATTCTTTGCTTGCATTAGGCTAATGCTTCAATTAAGTCACTTATTTCTTATTGTTATTGTGGGCTTGTGGCCCAAATTGGGTTGCTTGCTGTCACAACCACTGTGTGGCCATTTATTCTCAAGATGCGGAGATCGCTTCTGTTCTCTATTTCTCTGTTGTTTTATAATTTGACATGCTCCAGTAATGACCTTCCGTTATCCCTCTTTTTTTTTTTTTTTTCATGTTACTTGCAGATTGAGAAGTATAAATCAGAGATTCAAAGGCTTCAAACATCTGAGGCTGAAATAAAGGCTTTGTCGGTTAACTATGCTGCTTTGTTAAAAGAGAAAGAGGTAATGCGGGTTGAAGGTCCGCTGTTGATCTTTTGCCACGTTATCTGGTTTGATATAACTTTTGTGTTGAGACTGTTTCCAGTTTGTGAATATAAGCATGTATCTTTGATAAACTTTCTGGCGATGTCACATTAGCATGCTAATTTTATCTATGAATGTCTTGAACCATCAGATGGTTATGTTTATAAGTAATTGTTGACATCGTGGTTGACTTCAATGTAGTATTTAATCAATTTCAGTCATCTTGACCATCGTTTGACACTTTGACTTCAATTTTCTTTTCTTATCATGGTAAGTGGGAAGTCGAATTGGGAAACATCCATATATTGTGGTGCTTATCCTTCAGCAACACAGTTGAGAACAAATCTTGCTTAACGCTACATCAAGTAGGCATGTAAACTAAAGCCACACAAATACACCATTTTAGTACTTGTATGCTTAAAAATAGCGAGTGTCCTTTTGACTTCATCCGTGTGCAGGACTCTATCAGTTTATAGCTTTTCTATTATTTGGTCTTTAGCTATTTTCTGATTGTTGATATTGTTGGAGTGTTTAATGGAAAAAGGGAAACTTTAAAGCCATTGTAATTAGAAGTTCATCTTCCACGAGTGAATTATAGAAAAGGTCTTCAGGTGCACGTTAGAGTAGAAAACATAATCTAAGTTATTCAAGCACAAAGGTGAATGTGTATGCAAGAAGAGTTTCTATTCCTTGACTGGCACAAAGATCTATTTGGGGTCTCGCCGTTATGTACTGTTAGAAGAAAATGAGAATTTGCATATAAGTCTTTTCGTAGGTTGCATTCTGCACTTATACATCCTTAAGTAGTATTATCAATTAGTCGTTTTAATGTAGGACAGTGAAAATGTGCATGCCATGCAACTGAACCACAAATTGTCCTCGTCAGGTTTGAGCAAGTCTTGAAATATATATCTTTCTTTAACAGGAACGTATTTTCAGATTGCATGAAGAAAATGGGTCTCTGAAAAAGAATTTGGAGGCAACTATTAATTCCCTGCATGCTTCTAAAAATGATACCCCAAAAACATTTACGAGTAAAAGAAATGTTCGCAAGGTAATGTTCAATCTGCTTACGATATTTTTACTGAGATGGGTACTGCTATATATTTTTGCATGGATGCTCAAGTATTTCTATTTTATACTTCTTTTGATGCTCATCAGTCATCTCAAATGACCAAAAAGTAAACTGATAAGTTGATTTACTTTTGGATTTTGTTGTAAGATGGAAGGAGTGTAGCCTTTTATAACTCTTTTCGTCTTTCGTAGTTCAGGTTTACGTTTCACTTACCTAATACTTGATAGGTTGGCTTCCTCTTCCAGTCTTCCTCTTAATATATTAATCTTGATAATATTAAATATTAGAATGATGCTTCCTATTTTTTATGCTCTTTTGCTCCTGATTCTCTTTGCTTGTCTGAAGAACAAATTAATGCTATTATAGCTTACTGTACACGTCTAAGGAGGTCTGTTTGTTCTCAAGAACATTTCTTATGCTTTATTGCTCTTTATTCTGTGTTACTTGCTAGGTTTTATTTGCTTAATCACTTCCATGATGGAACACTATGTTTATTAGAAATTATTTTTGAAGATTTTGAATTTTCTGGTTCTATCAAAACTTGTTATCTCATGTGTTGTATCTATTTTGCTACTGTGTAGGGTTCTGGTGATCAATCACCCTACAGGCAACATATATTGACAACTCAAGTAAACAATAATACTACTGGAAACCACATACAAAAAGGTGTCATCTCTAAACAGGATGTATTAAGCAATGGGAGCCTAGATCCTACTCAGTTGGATGACAATTTTCAGGGGAACGATAATGTAATACGAACCACCTGTCTTTATCTCTTAATTTGGTGCACTGAGTCTAAGATTGGTTTGTTTACTTTGGTTCATTAGCTACATTGTTTTTTATCTAAGCAGTCAGGATAAAAAACCTAGCAAATTTCTCCTGGATATGCTTGGCAGAGGGCTAGCCTTAGCTGATCCCAGGTCCAATCTCAAGTCATGGGTTCAATGAGTAACTAGTCTTACTCGGCCGAGTCAGACCGAATCTGTGTCAGATGCCTCAGTGACTTACTCAGTCTGACTTGGCTCAAAATAGAATAGTATACTTTTAGAGTTGTTAAATAGAAATAGAGCAATGAAATAGAAGAAAGAGAGACATAGGCCCTCTTCTTTTTCTTAAGACTTAAAATGATTCATACGGCTGTATGTTTGTTTCCTTCACATGAAATATCAACTTGTTCTCTCTAGATCTTGGTAACAGATATTTGAATTTTTAGGAGCTCGCAGGTTTACTTGAGGAGAAGAATAAATTGCTGGCTGCTACCGAAGCTAAGTATGATGCAGACATTAAACAACTGAAGTTGGAGCTCAACAAAGAACACGAAAGTTTGGCAGCTCTACAATTAAAACTAAACGGTACTTCGTCGGTAGAAAGTCTCAAGTTTTGTGGCTTCTGTCTTGTCGTTTTGGATTCTAATCTATTACTTCGCTTTCTTTAGTGGAACAAACCTTGAACGGATCCCTCCAGAAGGAACTCTTTGCTTTGAAGACGGGAAACGATAAAGTAAGCTTTAACTCAAAATTGCTGAACATTCAAAGTAGTTAGTAAGGAAAAGGAAGAAACTTCGGAAAGGGAAAAAAAAGAAGGAGCCCTGTATCTTAGCTTTCGAATTTTCTTACTCCGCAATTTTTTTTGAAATGACACGTACCGAGTTTTGCCTTTTATAATTGTCATAGCAAATGAATGTCTTGCACGGAGCAACAGCTTATTACATGTGCTGTTGAGTGGGTTGGGTGGGGGAGAAATCCGAGCACGGTTGTATGTTTTTTTTACCATGTCATATCATTCTGTAAGCAAGCTGTCATTTATTGCAAGGCTAAAATTCTGTTACACATCTTATTTTGTTATCTTTCATTCGGATCTCATCATTTCCTCTGTTGTACTGTTTTCTTAATGAGCAGAATAATACTGGCGTTAGAGAGCTTCAGAATGAATTGTCGGAAAAAGTATCAGAAATAAAACGACTACAATTCGAGTTGACCAGAAGAGACAATGATGAAGAAGAAAATAAGATTAGTGAGAGTTTAGGAGGAGCTATTACTTCCCTAGAACAAGAAAATCTTAAGGTTGGTATATGTTTATTGAGTCGTTTTTACAAATATATATGTGGCTACTTATTTAATTTTGGTCAGGCTTTTCTGGTCAGCTACCCTATTCTATGTTACAAGTGTATGTGTTTGTTGAGTCGTCTTCACAAATATATATATGTGACTAATTATTATTTTTTATGGGTCTTTTCTTGTCAGCTTCCCTAACCTATGTTAGAAATAATTTATCTTTGTGCCACTTCTTGTTGGACTAATGATATTTTCCATATTGAGATGCAGAAAACTAGTGAGCTGAAAGGTCTAAAGAATGAGTTGAATGACAAAATATCAGAAATAAGACAACTACAATTAGAATTGACCAGAAGGGACAAAGGCAAAGAAGAAAATGAGGTCATCGAAGCCGAAAAAGCTATTGCCAACCTAGAAAAGGAGAACACGAAGCTTAAGGTTGATGATGTATTCAATCTATTGTTTTACACTTTTACTTATGTAGTTGATTATATAATTTTTATTTGGTCGTTTCTTACACATGTAATTATTTATCTCTTCTGAGCAGTCTTTCTTAGGCACCTGATTATGGTTAGTAGTACTCTTGTTAACTGGGAGACCTGAAGCTGCTTTGGTATTTTTTTTTTCATTTCTTGTAGATGGAGAAGGCTGAACTGGAGGGAGCCTTAAAATTGAATAGGGAGATTACCACTGATAACCGCAGTGCTGATGTCCCAGACGCTTCAAATAGTCATTCAAGTAATTTGAGTGAGGTACTTTTTATATTTCATGTCATGATTATGTCTGTGATTTTGACAATACAATCTACAACTTCAGAACATAAATTTATTTCTTTTCTTTCATTGTCGAGCAAGTATTACTTCGCTAACTGCCATATTTTATTCTACTTTTTACGTATTCTTACTTATCTAGTTGATCTTCTTAAGTATATTGTGGTTCAAATCTTTCTCTTGTGGAGTATATGTTTGAGGAAGTAAAGAAATCAAAATTCTAATATCGTAGTGATTCCTGTTTCTTTAACCCCATGTATGTTGGATGAGAAAAGACTGTTATTTGTATTCCTATTACTCAACTAGAGTTCCCATGCATGACGGACTGGATATGATTTTAATCTCACAGTGAAGGTTGAATTACACTTCTTAAGTAAACAACTAAGGGGTATACGCATGAAGTCTTGCAAAATATGACTTTGAATCTGAAATTACTGGTATAAAACATACCAATTTTAGATAGAAGATACAGTTCTGCTCTTTGGGTTTGTTTAGGATCTTATGTCTAATTTCTCTACATTCTCTTTAATATATATTGACTCAAATTTTCTGAAAAATATTTGTGTTTTCATTTTCATATTTATGTTTGGTTCACATATTGGTACTTGTTGGACTTAAGATTTGACGTGAAACATCTTAAAGTGGTTGTGTTGGATATTAGATTTGATGTGAAACATTCAGATCTTTCAGGCTCTGTAGATGGGTCCATACATGTAGCAGAATATTTGTCTGACATTTCTACAATGTGCCGATACGGCAACCTATACATTTCAGCTACATGCTTATGTTTTCTTGTTTATTTAGTTTGTTTTATCATTTCTGGGGTTAGTTACAATTTTGTACTTTTGGGTCAACCATATGCAATGACATTAACCTAGAGTTTATTTTACACCTAACTTGATTTTGCAAGTTGGGGAGAACTCATAAGACGTGCATACAAAATCTTATGTTATACCCATTAAAATGAATTTGAAATCCTAATCCAAGCAAGGTTACAAAAAACTGTATGTGACAAGGGAAATTTATTGAAGAGTATTACAATTATTTACAAATACATAGGTTCCAGGAGTTCATCTTTTCCACTCGGGCTTGTATATTTCCTTCTCTCATGGATTCGTATGTTCTGGAAGGAGAAACTTGGCTGTTCATTTTTACCCATTAACTGAGTCTTCGATCTGTTAATTTAGTCTTTAAGCTATTAATTATGTTACTACTAGGCACTAAAATCCGCTTAAGTATCTCGGTCAGCACTCGTAACGAAGATCCAATATTCATGCACAATGACCTTTTCACCCCCTTCTCTTTTTTGCGGTTTTCTTTCCTGGTTCACAAAGAGATTGTTAGTTTATCTTCTTCTGAATGAAGTTCCATCTAAGCTTAATCAAATGTTAAATCTTTTATATTAGGTATGATGTTGTGTACCTTATATGATATAGAGCAAATATATTCCATATTTACTCTTATTATCATACAAGACTCGTCAAACCTGTTAATGGGAGGACTCCTACATTGGTGATACCACAACTGCATAACAAGAGTATGCAACTCGCAGACCACACTTACAAGTGCTGTCACTATATAAGGAAGTGTGCTTTTTGTCTTGACAGAACATTTCCCGTATCTTCAATATAATGTTCCTCTTGCACAATGGTTTCTCAGCTTATCCTCTACCTTGTGTAGCCTATAGGCCCGTTTTATTTTTTAAACCGAAGTTAGAAGACTCGAATAGCAGCAATATTATTCACAGAGAGTTTCTTTAAATGGTTGCAGTGAATGGGATCAATACCATATTGTTGCTCTAGATTAGCTGAGTTTTGTATCTATATACAAGAAAATGCCAATTTAAATGATGCCCCACACGATAGCCTACAGTATCTGGATTTCTTGCACATAATATAATGTAAACATTTAACAGGTTAGTGTTCTAGAGGTCCACATTTGCTCATGCATGATTGTTTCATTCTGAAGGTACATGCATCCAAAACATTCGCGGAAAAGGAAGAATTGGAGCTATCCGTACAAAAGCTTAATAAGGAACTCAAAGAAGCCTGCCAAGAAAGGGATAAGGCATTGCAAGAATTGAGTCGGCTCAAGCAACACTTGTTAGATAAGGTTCTCTCTCTCTCCTCTTTATTTACATGCACACGTGTATGTAAATATATATATACGTTTCATCTGGAAAAATACTTTAGATGTCAAAAGTCTTTTTTAGATTTGATTGATGGAAAAATACATTGCATCTGGCTGTTGCTTGATTAATTGGGTGTTCTTGTTTTCGAGTTCTTTGGCTTCACATTGATATTTTGGTTTGGTTTATACTTCTGATCAGTTATTAGATATGTGGATTCAGTCATTCAGATTCGTTTAGGAGATCTTGATAAAAAAGGTCAGTGACAAGCTATTATATTCACTCTCTGAGGAAGTGTCATAAGTTGGAGAATAGTACTACTGTCTGTAGTGGCATTGTATAGAATTTAGGCAAAATAAAAGACATGACATGATGACAGCAAGAAAGGCTGTGAGTGGAGCAATATGGCTAAAGGGTTTAGTTGGTAATCTGGGTTTGAAGTATGAGGTGGCTAACGTTTACCGCGTCAACCAGGGTGCAATTCATTTGACCAAAAATCAAATGTATCATGAGAGATTAAACATTAATGTCCGGTTCCATTTTATTAAGGATGTGATGGAAATCCCCGTGAAGAGATTACCACATAAGAGAATTCAGCTGATATGTTGACCAAGGATATTACTACTTTCAAGTTTAAGGCTTTAAGCATTGCCTAGGCTTGATTGGAGTCTGCAGATATTGAAGGCACTTGGGGCAATTTCGACGATGGCGAGAGATGTTGAATTTGCGTGAAGAACTATGGTATCTTGAAGCCAAGGTGGACAATTGTTGGAAGTGCCATGAATAGTGGTCGAAATCTAACCTGAAAAGTGACCCAAAAAACCCGTATACTTATGTTTTCCTAGTCTGATAAGGGCGGTTATCAATTTACTGGGTGTATCCTATCTTTGGTATGAGAGAGAGTTGTGGGAGTGCTAGGTTTTCAATGAGTACAAATACTAAAATTCTTGAGATATCTTTGTAATCCTGTTCTTCATACATAGTGAATATTATCGCGTCATTGTTCAACGTGGAGTAGGTCTTACCGACCGAAGCACATAAATCTCTTGTGTTTGTGTGATTGTTTATTTTCATTATTGCTTTTCTTGGTTTGCTTGTTCTTCGTCACAACATTATCTAATACATGTACACCAAGTAATAAAAATAAAGCATGTGGAAGCTATAAAGTAAGTAAAAACAGGAAAGAACTACTACCTCCAGCCTAGCTCAATGTGAACGCCAATATGGGCTTCTTGGTTCACATTGTCGATACTCTATGCGATCATTTTATATTATGCATAGTCTGTGATGTTCTTTCGAGTGGAGATTGAAGAGGGATTCTCTTGTTGCAATCTTGTTAGGAACTTGAAGAATCAGATAAAATGGATGAAGATAGTAAAATCATCGAGGAACTTCGAGCAAGTTGTGACTATCAAAGGTCACAAATATTACACTTGGAGAAAGCTTTGAAGCAAGCAATAACAGGTCAGGAAGACATCAAGAAGAGCAATATCAGTGAGCTTCACAAGTCAAAGGAAATGATAAACGATCTTAACCAAAAGCTTTCAAGCTGTATAACCACTATTGATGCCAAAAATGTGGAACTTATGAATCTCCAGACTGCTCTTGGCCAATACTATGCTGAAAGTGAAGCTAAGGTAAACTTCATATCTTACCCTTTGTATATTAATTTATTTTGATAATGTAGTAAAGACATGCTACAAAAGTGCATAAGAATGTATTTTTATGTTAATCTCTATGTGTAGGAACGCCTAGAACGGGATTTGGCTCTTGCAAGGGAAGAATTAGCTAAATTTCCTGAATTGTTGAGGGTATGAATCGTATGATCTTGGCTTTTATGTGAAATACCTAACCTGTTTAAGATATGATTTTGACATTATTTATTGCTATTTTCTTATTCTAGCTTATTAGTCCTGTCAGCTAAGTCATGAATGTTTATTTTAGCACATTGTTGACCATTTTCCCCTCACCAAAACTGTAAGACATAATATTTTCTACTATTTGCATCTTGAATTGTTTATGCAGATGCATTTCTGCACAGCTTTACTTTTTTCTTGTTGGTTTGACTAGGACGCGGATCTACGAGCGGAGGTGTCAGAGCGGGAAAAAGATGAAATATTGACTAAGCTTTCACAAGTGGAGAGGTTGCTATCAGAAGGACAACAAAGAGTTAGCAAACTTGAGGAAGACAATTCAAAACTACGCCGTGCTCTTGAACAGAGTATGACTAGGCTTAATAGAATGTCTGTGGATTCAGACTACTTCGTTGATAGGTTAGCTTTTCTGCTTGCAAGTAAACCTAGTTCCTTTTCTGTCTTTTTTCTATGTATTTTTCTCTTTAAATTTCGAAGTGATTTTGGTAGATTCCGCCTTCTACTGGTATTTCTTGAATATATATGATAGTAGTCGAATTTTATTCTTTTCTCCTTGACGAATTTATTTCCGAAGTTCACTGGAACCCAAATTATGCAAAATTTCAGCCTCCTTTTACAGAAGCTACATATCGTCGTATGTTTTGAGGTGGAAAGTATCTCCAGTTACTGTTGATATGTTTACTACTTGCATTCTTTTATTTATTACTCTTGAAGTTACTTCGGCTGGATAGAAGATTGCAAATATCTAAATATCTAATGATCGATGAATACTATTGGCAGGCGAATTGTGATCAAGTTATTGGTGACCTACTTTCAGAGGAACCACAGCAAAGAGGTAAGATTCTGTCTTAACTGATAAATTTTTTATTATGCAATGGAAAGCTCTATCCACAAAGCGGTAAGATTGTGGTGTTCACTATCACCATAAACTGACAATCATGAACCAGATAACCGTGTTGTATACTAGCCGATTATGCTGTGATAACAGTTTTGCCACGAAGGGACAAAAACCTTAAATGTGTTTCAACAATGCTACATGTACTCGAAATTTGTTAACTTGAATTTTGACTTGATGATGTGGTACTTTTACTTACCATAGATCCAATATCTCCTTTTATTCACGAATCTCAGTAAACCTGATTACGTGGTGACCGCCGCATCGTCAAATCGAGGTTAAAGTAACAACTTCAAGTACGAGTAGCATTTTCCGATGTGTTCAACGTAGTTGCGTACTCAAAGTGCTGCTGCAAGTTTCTTTTTGTTCTCTCATCTAATGAATAATGTTTTCACCTGATTCTCTACTGAATATTATCACTTCAAATTCTCATGAATGAGCGGTTAACTTGGAGATTCACAGGTTCTAGATCTTATGGTTCGCATGCTGGGATTTACAGAGGAAGATAAGCAAAGAATAGGTATGGCTCAGCAAGGTGCCGGTAAAGGTGTCGTTCGAG
Source organism: Eschscholzia californica (assembly GCF_041429995.1). Classification (NCBI taxonomy): domain Eukaryota; kingdom Viridiplantae; phylum Streptophyta; class Magnoliopsida; order Ranunculales; family Papaveraceae; genus Eschscholzia; species Eschscholzia californica. The sequence continues at coordinate 40,810,498 of NW_028238461.1, read as the reverse complement.
GAGTTTTGGGTTTTCCGGGACGCCTTGTTGGTGGTATTTTGGGTGGAAGCTCAGGCGAAGCAGCTGCTCCTGTGCCAACTGATAACCAGGTTAGCTTTTTATATTTGATTATTCGATCTTTAATACCTTAAGAAGCACATGAACTGTTAGTCTGTTATGTTTATCTTTTCCTACTCTTACATTATTTATCGTAGTACTTGGTTCCATTGAAATTTTGTTTGTACATATCCTGTATGCTTGCAACTTGACATGCTCTCGTTTCTGTTCTTCTTCTATCCAATCTCACATCTAAAGGATAACTGTGAAGTGGAACTGATTTAAAAGTATAGGCGTTATTAAAAAGTGAACAATTGATTGCAGAAGTGTCAACTGTAAGAGCATATTCATTTTTTATTTTATTTTGATGATTAAATCATTTGTCGCGAGTTTTCATTTTTATCTTTTGCTTCTGTTTATCCTTTCGATTTATTTGCCCGTAAAAGGAAGTCCTTGCTAGTTTAATCTCTTGTGATCATCATTGTCCTCCTCTGTGCTAAATCAATAGTGTTCTTTTTGTTCTTTTATCGTGCATTAGTCAACAGGCTCTTATATCTCTGTATTTTAAAGAAAATAAAATTTCGCATTAGCTCCCAAGTGCGGACAATCAGCCAAAATTTTAGGAGTTGCAATATGTGGGATAATCTATTTCTGCACAACAACCCACAGCTCCCAAGGCCTACAACTTGATCATTCATCGGAACTTTGAGAGTTCATGTATAAATCCTAAAAAATCTACTGTTCTGTAACGCACTCTATTTCTTTTTCTTTCTCCAGTCTTTCGCAGATCTATGGGTCGATTTTCTTCTCAAAGAAACTGAAGAAAGGGAGAGACGAGAACTCATGGCCACCACCAGTTCAAAGGGCAATACAGACGGGAATACTTCAAGCACGACAGGAACAGTACCTGATTATAGAACCAGCAGTCCCGTTTCTACTTCTACGAGAGGAAATTCATTTCTTGATTATCAAAGCAGCAACGCAAGTCCCTTCTCTCGAGGAAACATGCAGCAGCAACAGCATCCCGAAAACTCAGATACAGAGTTCTCAACAGTTCCTCTAACAACACCAATCCATTCTTCCTCAGAATACGGCTCTCGAATGTCAAAGTATCTCCCTAGATACTAATGTTGTTCTGTAATTAATGGAAGTACAGAGAGTTTGTTTTCTATTTGTTGTAGATCTATGAAGTTTCTATTTTCTTTTTTGGGTCTCAATTCTTTCTTTGATTCTTTTATACAAGAGAGGAACTAATGATGTCTCATTGATTTATTATAGCATATCACTCTTCTTGATATGGCAGAAGATCACAAACAAATTTGATTCCTTTAATGTAGTAATATAGAGAATATAGATCACATTTTAATATATAGTATTTGGTTTCTTATTTTTGACTTTCTGTATGGGGGTCATCTCTATCTCTCTATCTAGAGGTATTAACACCAGGGACAACATAATGAAGGTAGTAAATCAATAATCTTTCGTAGACTTTACATGCCTCAGCCCGTATAGTTTGACTCAGTCAGTTGGCTTGACCTATACACGTAGTTCTTCCAAGACGCGTACCTCTGTCGGCGGCAGGCTACTTAGAGAAGGATGACAGAAAGTACGTCTCTTTTTTTTACTTTGTTCACTTGAACTGGGGGCCTAAACTAGGTTTCTGCCACTCTTCTTTTCATCTTTTCTCATTTCTCTTAGACAGGGGAAGGGGAGACCTTGTTTGTGTAAGATGCAAAATCTTGACCATGATACCATTGTTTGGACTTGTCAACTTTCACCTTGTCCTGGGTTTCTCTGTTAATCTTCCAATTTTTCGGAAAAAAAAAATTTGTGTAACGTCGACTACCTATTTGACTTTTATGATTATTTTCTTTCACAATCAATAATTTAAGATGTTCACTAAACTCCTAAATACTAGAGCAACAACCGAAAGACCTCAATCAGTATAACTATTGGTAAAATTAAAACTAAACCAGCCATGGTGAGTAGAATTAGGTAGCCTCAAGTTTCATGACTAGAAAAATATGTTTTTCTGTCCACTTCATTCACAATATGTTGATATTTCATACTAATATGATCTAGAGCAACGTTTTTTTGTTGAGAAACAACCTAACTTAGCACGTAACTTTCATGTTAGGTTAGGACAAGTATTTTTCCTATCCACTCAACATGAATGTGTTTTTAACCTCATTCCCAATATAAATACTATAGGTTTAATTGGAAAAAGGTGGAAGGTGTGAAAGAATGACCAACAAAAATGTTAAGGTTCATCCTGATCCTTGCAACAAAGAAAAAGGTTCATAAAAAAAGGTTCATAAAATTAGTGGAATGTTGGAGGAAACTGGATAAAAAAAGAATGGGATGAGTGAAGGTTAATAAAATTCCTACATTCTTACCAATCATGGTTAAGACTTCTTTTGCTAACAAAAAGTTATTAATAAGCTATCTATTAGGGAGAAGAAGGTGAAGGCAAAGTTGTGAAGCAGTAACTACTTAGAATTACTAGTGCTAGCAATTGTAATAGAGTTACAACTCCCTACTAACACCCTACTAACACAAATTGGTTACCAGAATAAGGACTTATGATAAATAATTTCTATCCCATTGAGTTTGAGAACTTCATTACAAGTCCGATCGAGACTTTGTTTGCAAATTTGATTATTTCTACATCTATGTGGCATAATTGACCCACACTCCGAGTGGCCGAAAAATTGGGGTCATGCAAAATTTTAATCACCCTCTTATTATAAATAAAAAATATTTACATGTGACTTGAAAGAAAAAACAATTAACATCTTAATATCTTCATCATCCATTCATATCTGATTCTCTGTACTTAAAAATATCTGTCTTGAATTTTTGAAGTAAATTCATTATTAAACTTTATAATTGGTCTCGTCCAAAAAGCCACTTTCAATGGAGAGCAAAACTTCTAAGTATGATTTAGTCTTTCTTGAAACATATTCGATCTCAATTGCGAGGCTAAAAAAATTAATGTGTGGGGGGATTTTTTAGTTATAGTTACTACAAGAATTCCTCAATAAGATCAGGTAAGAATAAATGGGCAAATTCTCGAATTCGACCAATAATGACTGATATACTATCCGAACTTAATAATCTACATGATATAGAATTCATTTTTTTTTTATAAGAATATAGAATCACTTGCTGCTCAAGAAATCTTAATTGGGCGACTCTTACTCTAGCAAAAGAAGCTCTCATATCAAATGAAAGTAATGTATGAAACTCTAATCAGATTCTAGTTTGCATTGCAAGCCAGTTGGGGGCAGATAAATCCAACATTAACTCTTTTTCCATTCATGAATAAAGTTAAGGTTAATGCCAATTTTCATCAAAAAAAAAAGTTAAGATATTTCATGGTAATTATAACGTATAAAAAGGTATCTCCTTAATTTACTCACCAATACCCCCGTCCTAGATTCTCAAAAAATGTTAACATAGAAAACAAAGGGAGGGAGACGAAGAGATAATGGTGAAGATTAAGATGAAACGATGGTGGAGACGACGAAGTTGAAGTGATCTTAATGGAAGAAAGATGAAAATAAAGTTTTCTTTCTAATAACATGTTAACTATGACAAATATGACAAACGCATAGGAAAGACTGTTTTGAATTCCAAAATATAAGTCACGGGAAAATCTGACAAAATTAAAATGTTGGGGGTTGTTTAGGAAATTTATCATCTCTATGAGGCTATTCGAATAAGTTGGTCATTTTGAGAAGGTCAAATTTGAGTTTTCCCTATTAATAAGAACCAATTTAAGCCCAACATGATCTTCATAAGGTATTTTTTATAAGCATCTAACAAGTTAGTTTTGCAACGTAAAACCTTCCGACTTTACTTAAGTTTTTAGCTTTTGACGTTAAAGTTAAGCAACTTTTCTTTAACATATGCACAAATTTACTTTACCAAACATTTTGTTTGCATATTTCCGCTCCACCACCACAACAAAAGTTTCACCACACCGTTGTACCACCACCACCTCAAACCTTCACCACCACTGTATCTCAACCACCACCACCACCACCACACCTTTATCAACATCGTACCTCCACTACTACACCTCAACCGCCACCAGTACTGAATCTCAACCACCACCACGGTATTTACCACCGCCACCACGACCACCATTATACATCCAGTCATCCACTACCACTATCACATACCTCTACCGTACCTCGACCACCATACCTTCATCGTTGTACCTCCATCACCGTCGTACCTCCACTAACACCATCCCCATACATCCACCACTACCATTCCATACTTCCACCACCACCACCACTGTCGCCGCTGCCACGATCATACCCCCACCAGCACCACCACACCTCAAGTAGATCACAACCACCACCGATTCAATCACACCATACCTCAAAGGCTCCACAACTACCACCGATATCACCACCACCTCTTCCGAAAGAGTAATGACGAAAACCGCCATAAAGAAATTTAATTGAAATCAAGTATCTTTATGAGAAAATATCAAAGTAGAATACATTCCAAACAAACTTTTTTTACTTTTTTACTTATAAGTAACATTTTTACCAAACATATTTATGACAATTTTTTACCTTTTTGAATTAAAAGAACTTCTACTACAAGCAAACATACTTATATTTTTGGTTGCCAAACGACACCTAAGTAGTAAAACTTTTAGAAAAAATGACGTTGCATATGCTACTCGATCTCAATACCTTAGTGATGTAACTCATACCTTTCACCACTGAGCTAGGTAGGAATTTTGTTTGAGAGATTGAATAATATATATATATATATATAACAGGATGGCTAGTGCAGTATAACATAAATGAGCCACATTAGGGTTGTGGGGACACATGTCCCTATGTGGGTTCGCCCCTGATCGATCTTAAGTATGATTTAAAAAAATAATAATTTGGAGAAGCTTCTTTGTACTGATGATAGTCACATATAGTCAACAAAATTATATGCAATATTTATGCCCATTGATGTAATTTCTAAGTTCTAACACACATGGGCGCTACAATTGCATATCTCTCACATCCACATTGAAAGCGATAGCCAATCCTTGATAAATTTTATTAACGGCCATAAGGTTGGATTGCACTGGCAAGCGGTAACGATAATACAACAAGTACAGAGGCTAATAGATAAATTTGAAGGCACCATCTTCACATTTACTCCTAGAGAAAGCAATATTCAGGCTGACGCTCTTGCCAAATGGGGAAGAAGGAACTCGAACAGGACTGTGTGGAATACTGTACCTACGTTTATTTATGTTTTGCAGTAGTTTAGTTTTATGTACTTTGTACTCTGGTTTCGTTAATGCAATGTTCTCTCTAACCAAAAAAAAATCACACATTATGACCTTCAACCAAAAAAACACACACACATTATGACAAACTGACAATATGTAGTACATTCAAATATAAAATAAACAATAAATAAAATATGTAAAGTCAAAATAGTTGAAAGAGTATTTATTTTTGTTTTAGTTTACATAGTACCTTAGTGAAGAGAATTCGTAATTTGAAAGTGGTAAAGAAGTAAAAGAAATTATATTACTTATATATCTAAAGTTGCATTTTATATTTTCGCCAAAATATCAATTACCGCCGATTTCAATTTGTGATGACTAAGTAGAACTTTAAAAGGGAAAGAAAAAAAGAATTAGAGTTCAGATATGTATGAGACTAGGTATAAGTCGTGCTTCTGGCACGAATAATATCATTGGACTAATTCTGTTTAATTTTTTCGCCTTTTGTCACATACGCGCATTTCTGATGATTCAATCCACATAAAGCAATATTTATGGAAATATGGTTATACCGTTTAAGATGACGTTGTTTTTTTAGAGTCTGAAGCCGAATTTTTTTTCCCTGCCATAAAATAGTCATTTCAGGTTGTTTCAATAATCCAACCCTTGTATTCACGTGATGACTTCATCTACAAGTATAAGAAAAAAATAACAAATATAAAGCAAATAACAAGTTCGAGAAATTTCAGCCGGAATCAAATGCTTGAATTGGATATCATATCTGAAATTGGAAAAAAAAAACACCATGTATCAGTCAAATTATTAATGTATTTCGGTCTCTCGAGAGTCAATTTATATAACCCAACCCTTATATCCACGTGATAACTTCATCTACAATTATAAGAAAAAAATAACAAATATAAAACAAATAAAAAATTCATACGTAATTAAAGTGAAGTGACTAATCTGATTTTGTATAATCAAGTAATCGATTTCGATACTCACGTGCACTTGATTTCACTACACATTTTTAACAAAAGACTATATTGTAAATGATGAAAGACGTCTAAATAATATGCATAATTAAGAAAGGGGATTTGCCTCAGTCAATATTTTTCTTTTTTTTATTATATAGACTAGCTATAACCCGTGCCCACAGGGTACAGACACTTGTGCATAGCACATCAATAACATAGGATGTATGTTTTTGATGATTCTAATTCACTAGACAATAAATCACGACAAACCACATAAGATGTATGTGTAGAGTATGTTTGGATTTTCTTGTTCTCTATCATTTCTCGTAATAAAAGAGAGAGAAACAAACTCTACAAATACATTAAACAATAATTAATGGATGAAATTAAATAATACTCCATACATGTGTTTAGAGAATAGAAAATGTTAGAGAGAGAGAGAGAGAGAGTGCGCAAAAGCAAAACGGTACTGTTCTAGAGGGGGAAAGAAAAGTTCAAGAGAGAAAGAGAAAAGTTAGAGAATAGGGAAGAGTGCGTATAGGAAAATTATACGCCAGCCACTTTGTTGAGCCCAACCACACTGCAGGGGGCTGGTTCTTTACTGGAAACACCATATGAATATTTCTATGCGTTACTCCGACTCCAATATTACTTACACTGAGATTAAGGACATGAATAACAATAACAGTACATATATTACTTGTTTTTATGGGTGCCCTTATAAGAAGAATAAACTTCATCCCTGGAGTACTCTTAAAACCCTCATCCCAAATCCTAATTCTCTTTGGGTGGTTATAGGCAACCTCAATAGCATCCTGGACCCCAAGGAGAAGAAAGGGGAAACGAATATCTCTAACTCTCATATTCTATCCATCCAGCTCATTATCGAGCAGCTTGGAATGACAGATCTGGGATATCAAGGCAACCCTTTCACTTGGAGTAATAGGCAATTCTCGGGAAACCTTATACAAGAGGCTCGACAGGATCTAGTCAATGATAATTGGCTCCTTTGTTTCCCTAACTCTTGCCTCAGCCACTTAGAGGCAATAGGCTTGGATCACAATCCCATATATCTCTATAATCATAACCCTGACCACCTCCAACCGAAACCTTTCAAATTCATCCGGACTTGGATGTCTCACCCTGAGTGCCGTGATTTCATAGCTGATAAGTGGACCCATATTTCTCACAATCCCTCTGAGCACAATATTCAGTCTAATCTCTCTACTCTCAGTAAAGCACCTTTCTCATTGGAACAAGAATGTTTTCGACAATATCGATAAGCAAATCAAGGACACCATCTCTGCTCTTCAAAATAACATTAACAGAAGTGACTTTATCTCCCTTAACACCAGACTTGAGGAGTTGTACAGGTATCAAGAGGGCATACTTCAAGAAAGGGAATACTTCAAGCACGACAGGAACAGTACCTGATTATGGAAAGGGAGAGACGAGAACTCATGGCCACAACCAGTTCAAAGGGCAATACAGACGGGAATACTTCAAGCACGACAGGAACAGTACCTGATTATAGAACCAGCAGTCCCGTTTCTACTTCTACGAGAGGAAATTCATTTCTTGATTATCAAAGCAGCAACGCAAGTCCCTTCTCTCGAGGAAACATGCAGCAGCAACAGCAACCTGAAAACTCAGATACAGAGTTCTCAACAGTTCCTCTAACAACGCCAATCCACTCTTCCTCAGAATACGGTTCTCGAATGTCAAAGTATCTCCCTAGATACTAATGTTGTTCTGTAATTAATGGAAGTACAGAGAGTTTGTTTTCTATTTGTTGTAGATCTATGAAGTTTCTATTTTCTTTTTTGGGTCTCAATTCTTTCTTTGATTCTTTTATACAAGAGAGGAACTAATGATGTCTCATTGATTTATTATAGCATATCACTCTTCTTGATATGGCAGAAGATCACAAACAAATTTGATTCCTTTAATGTAGTAATATAGAGAATATAGATCACATTTTAATATATAGTATTTGGTTTCTTATTTTTGACTTTCGGCTTGGGGGTCATCTCTATCTCTCTATCTAGAGGTATTAACACCAGGGACAACATAATGAAGGTAGTAAATCAATAATCTTTCGGGTACTATAGAATTTACATACCTCAGCCCGTATGGTTTGACTCAGTCAGTTGGCTTGACCTATACACGTAGCCTACCTCTGTCGGCGGCAGGCGACTTAGAGAAGGATGACAGAATACTTAGAGAAGGATGGCAGAATGTACGTTTCTTTTTTACTTTCACTTGAACTGGGGGTGTAAACTAGGCTTCTGCTACTTTTCTTTTCATCTTCATCTTTTCTCATTTCACTTGGACAGGGGAAGGGGAGACCTGGTTTGTGTAGGATGCAAAATCTTAGCCATGATATCAATGTTTGGATAGAAAACGACTGTTTGGGTCAAAATATTTTATATAATGAGTAAAAAATCACTTAAAATTTTCAAATAGCTAAAGAGTGTAATTATAATATGTTTAATTGTTCTTAATGCTTGAAATAATATGTATAATTATCTTTTAGGTCATTTTAGAACTTTTTTATTCCAGAACTACCCATGAATTCTCTTCCTCCACTTTGCATTCTCTCTCTAGAAATTTTCAGCGAAGAACAATCACGACAATGGTCTCTGCAACTAACCGAGAATCCACAAAACCCCGAAGGATGATAGCTTTGATCACCTAAATGACAGGTCAAGATGGTTTATATCTAACTGAGTTCTCCCTCGAGAAAGTATATGAAGTTCATGGATCGATTCGAAGATCTTCGAATTTCAATACTAAAACGAATCAAATACAAAGTTATGAGAGAAAATTGAGAGAATTATTGATAATATATGATTAAAGTTACGAGAGAAGCCCCTGGTGTTGGTCTTGATGCTCCTCAAATTGGAGTTCCTTTGAAGGTCCTTTCTCATTTTCCTGTTTGTCTCTCTCTTTCTCTTAATAAACATCTCTATTTGATTACATTTCCATGTTATCTGTTTTTTGTTTCTCATTTTTGAGATGGGTTGAACTAAAATTGATGATTTCTGTGGGAGATTTTGAGCTCAATAGTTTAGTGTCTTAAGACTAGGTTCAAGTCTAACCTCATTTTGGGTTGGTTGAGGAAAAGCAAACAATGTAGCATAAGGTAGTTGAAGAAATTCCTCAATGAAGTGAATTTTGTGTTCACTAGTTCAAGTCACTAAAATATTTGGAAATTTTGTATTTGAGTAGTGTAGATTGTTGTTTGGTATAAAGTCGTTAACTTTGACCACCTACATTGATCCTTATAATTCTCTCGAAGCTCTACGTTGATTTAACAGACCCTTCTCTTCACCAACAATCCCGAATAGGTTTACAATCTTGCTGCTCAATCTCATGTTGTTTACCATTAGAGACCCCTGATTTCACCTCAATCTTCCCGAGATATTTAAGTAGTATTTCGATCCCTCTAGCTCGCCGGGATATTTAAGAAGTATTTAGGAAGGAAGTTGAAGAAGTTGATCAAGAGTCGGGATATTTAAGTAGTATTTAGAAAGGAAGTTGAAGAAGTTGATCAAGAGATTAGTCACGGCTGGAGAGACTTCAGAAGTGCTAAATGCACTTGATGTTGCAAAAACACAACTATACCATTTCACTACCATAGTTATTGCTGGTATGGGTTTTTTCAACGAACGCTTATGATCTCTTTAGCATTGCAATAGTCACAAACTTACTCGGATGAATCTACTACTACCAAGAAGGATCGAAACCTCCTGGTTCTTTACCACTAAATGTCAACTCTGTTGTTAATGGAGTTGCTCTTTGTGGCACTTTTGCTGGTCAGCTACTTCAGGTGGTTTAGTGCCAAATGGGGCGTAAACGAGTTTACGGGCTAACTCTGATGTTCATGATATTTTGTTCTATCACTTCTGGTTTATCTTCTCATAGTAATTTCTCATAGCAACGATCATGTCTGAATATGCTAACAAGAAAACTCGAGGCGCTTTCATTACTGCTGTTTTTTGCTATGCAAGGGTTTGGGATTTTGGCTGGTCGAGTCGTCTCGATTATAATTTCTTCTGTTTGTAAAGCTGTTTTTCCTTCCCTTGCTTATCAGTTTGACCCGGTTGGTTCGACCGTTCCTCAAGCTGGTTATGTGGAGAATCATTTTAATGTTTAGTGGTATTCCAGCTGCTTTAATGTATTATTGGCGTATGAAACTGCCCGAAACTGCATGATATACTGCTCTTGTAGCCAAAAATGCTAAACAGGCAGCTGTCGGTATGTCGAAAGTTTTATAAGTACAATTACAAGTACGAACAAGAAAAGTTTGATGAGAATATAATCATAATGGATCAAGGAAAGAATTCATTTGGGTTGTTTTCGATTCAATTTCTTAAGAGACATGGACTTAATTTTTTGGAACAACTAGTACTTGGTTCTTACTTGACATAGCTTTTTATAGTCAAGGTTTGTTTCAAAAGACTATATTTCAGAATATAGGATGGTCTCAAAATACAAATGTATGAGAAATGTAAGTTTATTCAAGGTGGACAGAAGGTGTTTGATGAATTTCTTATTAGAGATGCGATTTCGTGGACTTTAATTTTGGCTTGTTATATTAACTGTGGCTATCCAAGAGAAACTCTTATGATTTTTTTTGTCAAATGTGTTTGAAGGATCACACTCAATCCGCTGAAGGTGGTGGCAGTGGTGGTGGTGGAGTACCACTACTCCAGATTGAGGAAGAAAGAATGAAATTGTTGTCCGGATATGTAGCATTACCATAGTCTTTATTTTTTAGTTAAGGGTGGGGTTAGTTGGTATGGTGCTGGAGATGATTGTAATGGTGCAGAACTACGATTGTGCATTGATGATGGACCCAACAAACCGATTGTAATAAATTGTTGATTATAAATTGGAGTTTGAATTTTCTTCACGAAATCAAGTTTGCAAGATCTCCAACCCGAAATCACATATGCAATGTTTGCAAATCATGTTTGCAGACCACATTTTGCAAACACAGTTTGCAGTTTATATTATGCAAACACATGTTTGCAGTTTACATTATGTAAACACATGTTTGCAGATCAGATTTTTGCAAACACGTTTGCATAACAGATTTTTGCAAACACGTTTGCCGAACAGATTTTTGCAAACACGTTTGCATAACTGATTGTTGCAAACGCGTTTGCAGAAAAACGTAAAGGAAAAAACGGCGTTTTTTCTGGATTTTTTTTTTTGAAAAAAAGTATTGAAAGTGGATCTTGTTAGAAAGCTAATGGAAAATCATTTCTAAATATATAATTTTTATAGAAATCCGACATCTCAAACAAAAGTTATATCGATCTAAAGTTTAAAGAAAAGAAAAAAAAATTAGTTACACAAAATGACAAAAAGGGGTATTTTAATATTTGCACACTTTTTGACCTGAATAATAATTTTCAAATGTTTTGTGCTTTTTTACTCATTTTCAATATTATTTTGACCTTTCTACAAATTACCCCATGTTTGGATTTATCAACTTGTTCACCTTGTCCTGGGTTTCTTTCTTAATCTTCCGATTTTTCGGGAAAAAGAATAACATTTGTGTAGCCTCGACTACCTATTTGACTTTTATGATTATTTTCTTTCACAATCAATAATTTATGGAGATGTTCACTTAACTCTGAAATACTAGAGCAACAACTGAAAGACCTCAATCAGTAGAACTGTATAACTTTTACTATTGGTAAAATTAAAACTAAACCAGCCATGGTGAGTAGAATTAGGTAGCCTCAAGTTTCATGACTAGAAAAATATGTTTTTCTATCCACTTCATTCACAATATGTTGATATTTTGGAGCAACATTTTTTTTTGTTGAGAAACAACCTAACTTAGCACGTAACTTTCATGGTAGGGTTGGACAAATATCTTTTTCTATCCACTCAATATGAATGTGTTTTTAACCTCGTGCCCAAATTAAATACGAGATAGTTTTAATTGGAAAAAAGTGGAAGTGGTGAAAGAATGACAAGCAAAAAAGTTAAGGTTCATCCGGGTCCTTGCAACAAAAAAAAGAGGTTCATAAACAAAAAAAAAGAGGTTCATAAATTAGTGAAATGTTAGAGGAAACTGAATAAGAAAAGGCTGGGGTGAGTGAAGGTTCATAAATACTACTCCCTCCGTCCCATTTTGTTTGACCTTTTGGGAGATCCAACTTATTAAGGATTTTCATTTATTGCTACCTAACTAAATGTATTTTCCTATATCACCCATATTTACTTTAGAGTATTACAATGAAAACTACATTGGACCTAACGTAGAACCAATAGAATTTTTTTATTAGTATTAAAAGTAAGGGTAGATTGGGAAACATCAATAGAACTAGTAATAAATAAATCTTATTTAAAGTAAGTGGACAAACATTTTGGGACTTCCTTAAAAGGAATAACACCCAAACAAAATGGGACGGAGGGAGTAGATAGTTTTTCGTCAAGACTACCTTTGCTAACAAGAAGTTATTAATAAGATATCTATCAAGGAGAATAAGCTGTTAAGGGAAAAGTTGTTACAAGAGTCATGTGACTCGAAGCACCAGTGTAACCTATCCTTGACTTCAAACACTATTTTGAATCAGTTTGAGCATGAAAACACTCCTTGAATGACCTATATATATAATTTTTATCCGGTTGAGTTTGAGAACTTCATTACAAGTCAGATTGAGGCTTTGTCTACAAATTTGATTGTTTCTCCATCCCTGTAGCATAAGAAGAATTGGGCGAAAGTTTGGGGCCATGGGACAATTTGAGGACGTGCGAAATTTTAAGGGGGGCCTACACTTTGATATTTTTTTTTGTTAAAAGGCCTACACTTAGACTTCAAAATAAAATTTGAAACAATCAATTTTAAATAAGATATCACATTGTAGATAAATTCAAACAACAAAGCAAATGTAACAAAAAAATTGATGGAAAAAAATTAACATCTTAATAGCTTCATCATCTATTCATCTCTGATTCTCTGTAATTCTATGCGACTCTCTTTACTCAAAAGAATTTGTCTTGAATTTTTTGAAGCAAATTCGTTTATCAAACTTTATAATTGATCCTGCCCAAAGAGACACTTTGAGAACAAAACTAAACCCTATGATCTAACTTCTAAGTATGATTTAGTTTTTCTTCAAACATAGTCGTTCTCAATTGCGAGGCCAAAAAATTTTTATGTGTGGGGGCACTTTTTAGTTATAGTTAATACAAGAATTTCTAAGTATACGGTCAAGTAAGAATCAAAAAGCAAATTCTCAAAAAAAAATTAGTTATAGTTAAGATATTTCATGGTAATTTTGACATATAACAAGTTATCTCCTTAATTTACTCACCAATATCCCCGAACCAGATTCTCAGAAAATGTTAAAATAGAAAACAAAGAGAGGGACACAAAGAGATAATGGTGAAAATTAAGATGAAACGATGGGGGAGAAGACGAACAGGAAGTGATCGCAATGGAAGAAAGATGAAAATAAAGTTTTCTTCTAATAACACGTTAACTATGACAAATCTGACAAACGCATAGGAAAGACAATTTTGAATTCCAAAATATAAGTCACGGAAAAATCTGACAAAATTAAAATGTTGGGGGTTGTTTAGGAAATTTATCATCTCTACGAGGCTATTCTAATAAGTTGGTCATTTTGAGTAGTGGTGAAACTGAAGACCGTGAAGATCGGTGAAAATTGAACCCGACCACAAAAAAACGGACCAAAAAAACCCGGTCTATAATGGTCGGTCTTTTTTTTATTGACTTGGTCTTTAGGACCGGTTCAGTCCTTTTTCTAACAAGCCTGTGGGTCCCGCACTGGACCACATTAAATACTAGATATAATATCCACACAATTCATGGTAAAATTTTAAGGCCAGCGCTTTGGGGAAAGCTAAATAGTTTCCGGAGTGTGAAGACTTGGTCAAAAATTGGTCAATTTTGTTTGACAATTTTATTTAGGGAGAAAGCAACATAGCTTCTCCACCTCAGCTCTCTCTCTCTCCACCTCAGCTCTCTCTCTCCACCTCACCTCTTTATCTTCTCCGACGGCGACCATGAAAAAAAAATTTCACTCTCTCTCTAGAAACTCCGGCGAAGGGAAACCCCTTCGTCGGAGTTTCTAGAGAGAGAGAGAGAGAGTCAATTTTTTTTTTTCATGGTCGCCGGCCGGAAAATTTTCCGGCCGGCGACCTAATCGGAGAAGACAAAGAGGTGAGGTGGAGAAAGAGTGAGGTAAGGTGGAGTGTTTTTTTTATCTCTCGTTAAAATTTATTTCCCCGGAAATTTTCTAAAATTCTACATATTCCCTTTAAAATTTCACACCCCGGAAACTATTTAGCTTTCCCTAAGGCGCTGGCCAATTTTAATGGATAATTAAGTGTTATATCTTATAGTTGAATTTTTTTTGTTCTCAATTTTGCTTCTATACACTATTGAATGAAAGAAAAATGCCCAAAATTGTTGTTATTGGTGGATTATATTCATTTGATCTCTGATATTAGCCTCAATATAATATTCGATTGTTAATATTTCATGAAATAAAGTTTAAATTAGGTTTAAATCGAAAAACGAAAGACCGGTTTCTAGATGGGTGGTCTATTTTATTTTGAACGGATTTTTGGTCGGTTTTTTTACATATAAAAATCGGATTGTTGTAATATTTACCCGTTTAAATATGTCAAAAAACCGGTCCACCAGGACCGGTTTCACCCCTAATTTTGAGGAGGTCAAATTTGAGTTTGCCTATTAATAAGAACCAATTTAAGCCCAGCATGGTCTTCATAAGGTATTTTTTATAAGCATCCAAGTAGTAAAAATTCTAGAAAAAATGGTGTTGCATAGGCTCCTTGATCCAAATACCTTAATTATGTAACTCATACCTTTCACCACTTGAGCTAGGCAGAGATTTTGTTTGAAAGCTGGAAAAATACATATATAATAGGATGGTTAGTGCAGTATAACATAAATGAGCCACACTAAGGTTATGGGGCCACGTGCCCCCACGAATCCCTATGCGGGCTCGCCTTGGTCAATCTTAAGTATGATTTATAAAAAAAATTAGTCTGGAGAAGCTTCTTTGTACGAATGAAAGTCACTTGTACAATCAACAAAATTATATGCAATATTTATACCCATTGATGTAGCTTCTAAGTTGTAACCCACATTATGACAAACTGACAATATGTAGTACATTCAAATACAAAATAAACAATAAATAACATATATAAAGTCAAAAATAGTTGAAAGAGTACTTAGTTTTGTTTTAGTTTACAGAGTACCTTAGTGACAGTGAATTCGTAATTTGAAAATTGTGAAGAAGTAAAAGAATTTGTATTACTTATATATCTACTTTTGCATTTTATATTTTTGCCAAAATATTAATTACCATCGATTTCAATTTGTGATGACTAGAAGTAGAACTTTAGAAAGGGAAAGAAAAAAATTAGAGTTCAGATATGTATGAGATAAGGTATAACCCGTGTCTCCGGAACGAATAATATTATTAGACTAATTCTGTTTAATTTTTCGCATTTTCTCACATACGCACATTTCTGATGATTCAATCCATATAAAGCAATATTTATGGAAAAAATAATAATACCCTTAAAGACGACGTTGTTTTTTTAGAGTCTCAATCTGAATTTTTTTCGTCAGGTGAAATAGTCATTTCAGGTTGTTTCAACCAATAATAGGCTCATAGTAGAGACTTATTTTATGTCAGATTAAAAAAGGAGGGCAAAAATCTAAGGCCCAAAATTCGGGTCAAAATATCAAACCAAGCTCAATTCGGAATTATAACTTAAAAAACCGAAAATATGAAAAATACCATCTTAACCTTATAAGAGACTCACATCCCTCTTGTATCCCTCTACCCTTTTCCGCTCCTTTTGTTTTCAGCCAGATTTCGCGGAAATCGAGACCCAAAAGTACATGCAAAACTGAGGAAGAAGTGACGTTTAAACCCACTGCCATTTTCTCTCTCTTTATTACATGAGAAGCCCAAACGAAAACAGTAAACAATCTTTCTCACTCTACCGTATCTTCTACTTCTCTCTCTAGATCGACTGCTCTAAGCATCTCGACCTTCATTCACTCAAAACGAAGAGAGTTAACGTTTCAAACCATTGAATCACTTGATTTAAGAGACAAAAGTGCGTTTTTGAAATGAAAATCCGAATAGTTTGTTGAAAAAAATTTAGGGTTGTGACTTTCTGAAACATCTGTTCGTTTTTATATAAGAAACGTTAGGGTTCTTAAATTTTTTTTTTACAGATTGCAAGAGTAATATGTGGGGTTTCTTCTAAGTTAATCTTTGTTTGTTTTGTTTCAAAATCTAGTGTCTTGATTGTAACATTTTGGTTTTGTCTTAAACATTTAGGGGTTTGTTTCTAAATCTAGTGTTTTGATTGTCAATTTTTTAGGAAAACTCTTGATTATTATAGTCACGTTCTTCTTTAAGCATTTTCGGGATTCATGGTAAATCTAGGATTTTGGTAGTACCGTTTTGGTTTTGGTTTAAACATTTAGTGTTATGTTTTAAACATATAGGTTTTTTTTTTGATAAATGAAGACAATTTTTGGGGGTCATCTTTATTAACAGTCATGTTCTTTTCTAAACATTTAGGATTCTACTGCAATCATTTCATTTCATATCTAAACATTTGTTTATATGCAGACGTTTAAAGAAAAAAATGGGTAAATTATCGACAACAAAGAAAGGTTCTTCTTCACTAACCGCAGGGGAAGCGGTGACAAGAACTAGCCCCAGAAAGAGGGCTAGTGAAGAACAAACTCAACTGGATTCGAAAAAAGGCAAAACCAAAATGGTGGTAACAACCTCCACCACAGAGGTAATAACATTTGTTTGCACTAGTAAAATTGTTCAAAGCATTTTTAGTTTTAATATAAGCATTTTGTATAATGTTTCGGTAAAGAGGTTACGTGTCTTGATTTGGTATATAACAATTGTTTGAAAATTGTTTTCACTTGTAAAATTGTTTAAAGCATTTCTAGTTTTAATGTGACAATTCTGTGAAATGTTTGTGTAAAAAAATCAGGTGTTTTGGTAAAAAAAAAGTTGTTTGCAATAGTACAAGTGTTCAGAGCATTTTTTTTCTTACATAAACATGTTATATAATGTTTTGGTAAAGAGGTTAGGTGTCTTCAATTTGTAAATGACTTTCTTTTGTAAACTTTTCATAACACTTGTAAACACTATGGGGAACAAACTGACTAATGTTCAAGTCATTCGAAAAATTACCTAAGCATTTTGTAAAATGTTAGACTTCGTAACTATGTGTGTTTGCAAAAGCAGCAGTGACATAAGCATGTGTATAATGTTTTGGCATGAAAAAAGTTGTAAGGTTTGAACATAAACAAGGGTTACTTGCAACAAAAATATTTTCATAAGCATTTTTCATAATGTTGAGAGCACTCTATATTACTCCCTGTTCAGTTTTAGTAATGTTTACATGATAAGTTGTAGTGTTTGAGAAAGTGTGAAAATTAGCATACCTTATAACTATGTGTGTTGCAAAAGTGAGAGTGACATAAGGATTTTGTATAATGTTTTTTTGTTGAACTATCCTTACATTAATTAATATAAACATTATAACAATATTTATTAACTAAAATACAGGGAATATTACACCAAATTTTACTTTTATTCTTCTTTCTCGCTCATTTAGCTAGCTTGTCTGCATTCGAGTTGAGCTATCTTCTAGTGTAATTTAATTGAATTCCATCAAAATTTCTTCTCATTTCTCGAATTTTCCTGATGTGAATCAAGGATTGCCAGTGAACTGTATGCTTTCTATTCCGGATGTGCTTGATGAAATTCATGTTGTCGCTTTCTGTTATTATTGATTTGTGATTCTGTTCTTTAGCCCATTCCACGCCATATAAAATGGCCATTGCTTCACATTCCTCACTGTTTCTTGCCCTCGAGGTTTTCACTTGAGCTTCGATAAATTTCGAGTCTGCATTGTGAGCTATTAAACTGAGTCCCGTATTGGATGTTACATTCACAAAAGATGCATCAACATTAATCTTAATGAAATGTTCGGTAGGAGGTTGTCACTTATCAGTGGGTTTATGATTGATTTTCTCAGGTTTTTTGTTGGTTTTTGGGAATGTTTTTATCATTCTGACGATCGTATTAAGATCGTTTATCTCGTGCTGGAAACAATGATCACATCTTACTTTCCATAATATCCAAAGAATACTTGCAAAGTGGATATCATCACTAGTGTAACAATACTAGGGATTACCTTCCCATGAAAAGATCCAATCTGAGATGGATGTTATGTTCTCAGAGATAATATTAAAGTCAAACCATACATTTTTTGCCAGTGCACAGTGTAAAAGTGCATGTTCAATTGTTTCGACGTTCATACAATTTGGGCAAGTTGTGTTATTGTCAATGTATTTCCCTATTCTCTCTCTTACTAAGAGAGCTTTATTACAGATTTTCCAGATAAATATTTTAATACGCGGAACTGTCGGAAGAGACCAGATGAACTTCCAGTTCCGATGGTTAGGGTTTTGAGTGATATTATTAGTGCTAAGATGATGATACATGGATTTTACCGTGAAGTTACCTGATTCAGTTAACTTCCATTTGAGTTGATCATGCCCTTCGCTATTCACCGGTATAGCCTTGATAAGGTTTTGGGTCGTGGTGTCAAAGTTTACATTGAGAACATCATTATTCCAGGAGTTATTCGTAATAAGTTGGGCCGCCTTATTCAGATTAAAGTTATTCGTGTTCGGCACTGATCCATTGATTTCGGGGGTCCAATTATCTTCCCAAATGTTAATATCCTTACCTGACTGAACTTCCCACGTGGTTAATTCCTCGATAAGATTGTAATGCTATCTGATAGTTTTCCAGCTCCAAGAGTGATGCGGTTTAGTCGGACCCGGTTTAATAGTGTGGGGAAAGTATTTAGCTTTGAGAAGTTTTTCCCAAAGAGCTTCAGGTTCTGTTTTGAGTCTCCATGGCATTTAGAGAGCATGGCAGCGTTGTCAAGTTCCGACAAGTGGATTCCGAGTCCTCCTTGATTCTTCAGAAGACAGATATAAGACCATGCTTTGGTGCATATACCCTTCGATTTACCCCACCAGAAAGTCCGTTGAACGGATTATGCGTTTGCTGATACCTTTGGGGATAGCAAAGCACTGCATCTGATATCAGGGTACGGCTGCAGCGATGGTCGCTATGACCACCGTGCGACCTGCTTGGGAAAGAAAAGAGTGATTCCATTTGTTGAGCTTGTTGTTGATTTGATCCAGGATATCATTGAAAACTTTAGTCTTTTGGGCTCCGATAAAGAGTTGGGCACCCAGGTATTTTTCTGAAGTAGAAGCGTATTTGACTTTGAGAGTCCGCATAATGAGGCGCTTGAACTTCGGGTGTGATTTCTTGGAATAGAAGATGTTAAATTTGGTGTAGTTAATCATTTGTTCTGAGGTCTTGCAGAATTCTTGAAGGATCTTCTTAAGATTGTGGATCATGTACATGGCCTCCACCTTCCTATTTGCTTCTTCTTCCGGCTACTCAGTGGTTAGCATTTTTTATCACAATCTCCAAACGGGAAGAATGGTCGAAAGGGTGTCATGACCCAGAGCTATTCACTCATATATGACGGAGAGGATACACAAGCATTGGGAGGAATCGAGCAAAGCTTTGGGTTGTCTGCTTCTGCTTCTGTAAGTATTTCAAAACGATCACATTTGATAAAATGCAATTGACAGATTGTTATTTGTATTAAACATTATCTTAAATGTCTATGAAATTTTGGTGTTGCATGCACACCAGGACCCATGAGGACCTGGTGGAGGAGGTTGGGATTAGTCCTCGAATAACAAGGTGGTGGATTGAACCATTTTATTCTAGACTCGAAGCAGAATTGGAAATGTTGAAAGAGCAACAGGTAATTCCTTCAACATTTCTTAAAATGCTCTCAATGTTTTACAAGTGATTAGAGCGCTTGCACAGAAATTGTGATAAGTCTGATAAATGTTTGGAGGGGCATAACTAATTTTGAGGTCCACGAGATAGCATCACTTAGCATCCGTGTTTGCATCGACTTAAACCTCTCAATAAACCATGGATACTTCTCAAAAATGGGGATCCGTGCAACACGAGCACAGTGCAACACGAACACTTCACATATGAGCAGGAGGGAAGTCAACCTCTAGTTGGTAAATTACTTCTCAAACTAGAAGTATGTGGTCTACAAGAATGAATTTGTGTTTGCAACGATTATCTTGTCGAGCCAACCACTGATTACTTATGGATTACAACCGTCAATCCATATTGGAACTCAAGCCCCCGGTCCACTAGGTTGTCCAATATCACATTGACAAACCCGTGTTTGCATTCCCGCCTGTCGAGCCAACCAGTCTTAGTTCAATCCATTAACGGAACTCAAGATCATGGTTCACCAAGTTATCTAAATCACATCAGTAACTAGTGTTTGCAATCGACCCATATGTCGAGCCAACCATTCTTGGTTCCGACTAGTCTATGCTTTCTAGGTTAACAACCTAAAGCAATATATCACACACAACTATTGATAGCACTTATGTTCCAATATCATACATATAATCTCATGCAATCAAACGAGTCAAACATGATAAGTATTGGTTATAATATCACTATAACCTATTACGATGAGTGTACTTTTATAAATATGTCTAGAGATGCAAAATACTACATCTAATTGATCACAACCATCAATTATCAACATCAATCACATAAACACAAGTAATCCTTAGCATCTAGGCTAGTGTCCGGGTGTATTTATACTATATTTATATAATCTAAATAACCTAGGTTATTGTCCGGGTATTATGTACTCCATTAATATGACTATAATGGTCTAGGATTACTGTATTGTTGTTGGAAATAGTTTCTAATCATAATGGATATCTATTGTATTACTAATTGGTTCTAAGTTGATGATAACCTAGTAAACAATAATGGTTCAAAGTTATTATAGTCCAACTATTCAAAACTAGGTTAAAAATTGAAGAAGGCTATGTAAACCCTAGGGAAGAAGAAACCTACTTGATATGGAACACAAAGAAGAAGACCAAATCCCTAGCAAAACTCTTTGATCCTCCTTATCCTTCTTCTTCACTTTCTCTCTCTAAACCTTACTCTCTCTCTCTCTCTAAAACTATCTCACAGCTGGCGAGTGTAAAAGGTGAAGCAGGTGAAAGAAATAAAGGAATTGGGAAGGGGTTAAACGTTTTTACAGATTTACAAGGGTGTTGCTATCTGCACCCTTGTTTTTTTTGCTAACAACACCCTTGTTTTGTGAGGGTGTTACACTCTCCCTGTGAATGAGAAAATCTTATGAATTTGATTTGCAAAGAATCAAATCATGGATACTCTTTCGACTTTATGTAACAAAATTTCCAGAGTCCACAATAAATAACGGCTATAGTTCATTAGTTCTATGCTGCAACTAATAAAAAGAAAAACTAAACAAATTAGATTCGGATCCAAAACGATTAATCAAAATCCTCTCTAATTTGAAATATAAATTCAAGATAAAAGTTATTAAGTAAGCATACAAACCAGGGTTAAATAATGGCATAATTATTCACCTTAATTGATTGAACACTAAAATTTTGATTTCTACTCAAAACGAAATTAAACCCTATTTGAGGAATGTTCTGATTGTATGAAAATAAACCCAATCAAACCCATGGATATTAAATCTAGACCAGAAACAAAATTTCACAATGAAAAATGATGAACAAAATACCATATTTACCTTCAATGTTCTTCAATGTTGGAGTTTTATCCCATCATATAAAATATCCTTTCACAATAGATATAATTTCGGAGAACATCAAATCTGGCAATAGGATTAAGAAAAAAATAAAACTTACTAAATTAGGGTTTATGCTTTTCCGGATGTATGAAGATGAAGGAGGTAAAATGAATTCATGCTTCTTCCCTACAATTAACCTCAACTATTGCTCCACGAAGAGTGGTGATAGATTTTATCTCTCAAGATGAATCACCTAAGTTTGAAGGATGGAAAAGGCATGGGCAAGACGTTACTACGTTTTCTTTGATGCAAGAAAAGGAAAATGGAGGGTTTGTAACCGAATTAGGATATAATTGAAAGTGGTAACTGAAGGGACATTAGAGTGCACATCGACAGTCGGGTTTAATCTTGGAGAAGAGAATGGAGGGTTGGATCTAGGAAGAGGTTGTCCTACTTAGCAAGAAAGTGCATTAATTTTGTCACAGTCATCCGCATTTATTTTATCCTAGTCAGCTAGACCCCATTCTGTTTTGTTATATAGATTATATAGATATTGTACATAAATAATATTATAATTCAACAATAGAATAGTAAAAAGTTACAGAGAGGAGAAATTTAGAAAGAGAAACAACCTCTACAAATACATTAAAAATAATTAATGACCTGAAATTAAATAATATACATGTGTTTAGAGAATAGAAAATGTCAGAGACAGAGTGTGCAAAAGCGAAACCTTACTGTTTTTGAGGGGGGAAAGAAATGTTCAAGAAAGAAGTTAGAGAAAGGGAAAGAGTACAACAATACTCGCACACACCCATCCATTTCTTATCCTAATTAATTCTTTTGCAAGGACCGAACTAGAACTAAAGACCAAGGGGGGCAAATTAAAAAAGAAAGAGAGAAGTCTTAAAACTAAGCTTAAAATTTAACATATATGCTGTCTCAAGGTGTTAAACCGGAGGCACTTAGGTCATAACCACAGAATCTGACCAAAAAGGCTTCAGCACTTTGTTGGTATTTTTGGCATATTCTTTGGACTAATACTGTAATCTTTATGATTATGGTAGTACATCAAGTCACTACGGCTAGGTTGGGGGGCCATGGCCCCCTCGGGCCTAGCTGTAGTTCCGTCCCTGTTCTTTTGTACCTCTATTGGGTATTGACCGATACACAACTTTGGGCCCTGGATAAAGTGGGGGTCTGGTGAGACAAGAAAGAAATGTAGGTAGTAAATCAATATTGATTGATGTGAAATCCGATTACATAAGAAATGTAGACTCAATCTTTTTTTTTTATGAATAGATCCGATCACAACTTCAAGAATGGAATTCAAAGGGATCAAATAGGAAACGATGCTTTGAACAATAAACCCAATATTTATGCAGTTTTGTTGGACTCGGAGCTATTTTTGGCTCAAATCGACTCGTCAAACTATGAAACGGAATGCGCCATGGCGCTCGTCTCGTCGAGCTCTTCAATTTAGAGCAAAGAATTACTCGAATCCGATACCGGATGAATGAGAAATTCGAGTTTAAAGTTTGGATGAAAAATCGGTTAAGTTAGGGTCTAAAACGTCAAAAGGGACGAAGTTAGATTGGGGGCTATCTGGGCAAAGCGCGCACGTCCAGATATGGACGGCTGGCGTTCATTCCGCGGGAGTGCTCCAGATCTGACGGTGGGCGTTGAAGTCTTTCGGGACAACGTTGGGACGAAGCCATACGCGTTTGATCTGCAAGATCCAACGGCTGGCGTTCCACTCGCATCGGGCATGATGCGGGATCTTCCGAGATCTTCATCCAACGGCTCATTCTCTTGATCTGTTGGACGCACGTCGAGATTGATCTAAGGGTGCGCGTTCTTTCCGATATTTTGACCCAGATCCAACGGTCTATAACCCAACCGACTATATAACTGTTTCAGACTTCGTTTTAAGTCCTCAAAATGAAGAGATATGTCTCTTTGACCCAACAGACACTATGCACCCATTCAACTCCTATATAAACAACCCAAAACCTTTCCAATTCTCATTCCATTCATTCTCTTCTTCTTTTCTCTTCTAATTAGTATTCTGTGTGTCTGGAATACTGATTGGTAATTAATTCTAGTATATCTAGAAAAAAGGAAGAAATAAGTTTTTGAGTGAAGTTATAATCTAAAGTGTCTAGAAGATCCAAGTCCAGTCTTTTCTTCTCTTCTCTTCTAACAATTAGTATTGTGTGTGTTTGGAATACTAGTATCTCTAGAAAAGAAAGAAGTTTTGAGTGAACCTATCGCATCAGTCCAAGAGCTCATATTATTTACAAAGGTTCGTCCGCTTTCAGAATATAGAAGTACCATCTTAAAATTCTGAAAGGATAGTCGTTGTATCCCGAAGGCATACCCCCTAACGTTTGGTACTGTTACGGGGGTGTAAAATGTCTTAAGGAAAGAGAATTTATTCTCGCCTCGACTCCATTATCTTTTGTCTATCTCGGTAAATCCGAAAGAAGGAATTACTGATAAAGTCGGTATTCGCTTATCGTTTATCTCTCTATAACTTAGAGAAAGGAAGTTCCCTACTTCAATCTAGACTCCGGCTTAATCAAGACCAGGCAGAGTGAAAGTAAACTCAAACCATAACCAGAGGAACAATAGTTTTATATAATAGTTTATCTACTGGGACTTTTTCTCCAAATATCTTTGGAAATCTATCGGGCACTATAGACTTTACATACCTCAGCAACTATAGTTTGACCCAGTTGGCTGGCTTGACCTATACACGTAGTTCTTCCAAGACGCCTACCTCAGTCGGCTGCAGACTACTTAGAGAAGGATGACAGAATGTGCGTTTCTTTTTTACTTTCACTTGAACTGGGGGCGTAAACTTGGTTTCTGTTATTTTTCTTTTCATCTTTTCTCATTTCACTTAGACAGGGGAAGGGGAGACCTGGTTTGTGTAGGATGCAAAATCTTAACCATGATATCAATGTTTGGATTTGTCAACTTGTTCACCTTGTCCTAGGTTCTTTCTTAATCAGTTAATCTTCTTCCTATTTTCGAAAAACAACATTTGTATAAGGTTGACTACCTATTTGACTTTTATGATTATTTTCTTTCACAATCAATAATTTATAATGTTCATTGTTCACTTACCTCCGGAATACTAGACTACTAGAGCAACAACTGAAAAACCTCAAAGAGTTGGCCAGTTAGACAGAAGGTCAATTAGTATAGCTACTGGTAAAATTAAAAACAAACCAGCCATTGTGAGTAGTATTAGGTAGCCTCATTTTCATGACTAGAAAAATCAACAATAATTTGTTCATAGTTCATACCAATTTGATTTATAGCAACTTCTTTTTGTTGAGAAACAACCTAACTTTTTTTTTGGTGAAGAAGAAACAACCTAACTTAGCACCTAACTTTCATGGTAGGGTTGGACAAATATCTTTTTCCATCCACTTATACACAATATGAATGTACTTTTCACCCATGCCCAATATAAATACAATGTGGTTTTAACTCGCCTAAAGTGGAAGAGGTGAAATAATGACTAGCAAAAAAGTTAAGGTTCATAAAATTAGTAAAATGTTAGAGAAAACTGGATATATAAAGAATGGATGACCGAAGCTTCATAAACTCCAAACCTTCTTACCAACCTTTGTTAGACTATTAGTTTTCGTTAAGACACCCTCCAGTAACAAACTTTCTCATTTTATAGAAGTTTTTTGTTTTGTTGCATTTTATAGAAGTTATTAATAATATATCTTTCTGATTGTCTGTGTTTCTCAGTGACCACTTTTAGTGATGATTGAACCATTTCTTACATATTGATTAATTGTAATAGATAAATTACTTTCTTCTCTTGCACCTCCCGTTTTTTGAATAATTCAATATCAAATATTGCTAATTCATCTTAGAAAAGTTCGATCGAGCAAACTATTTACTTTGAAGAGATCAAATTGAGACAATGTTTGTTAGTACAAATGTGATGGGAATCATGGACTAATCCTTTGACCTCTAGATAAAACTATCATGGTATTGCTTTATAAGGGTTAGGAAATGATTATAATCACTTTGTTACATCAAATCATAATAAAGAATTGAAAATCACACTTCCTCGCCTTAGAACTAATATGATACATCATGAACATATGACTAGTTGCTCAAGAAGCAAAGAAGAGATAGTGCAACTTACTTTGTGAAGAAACACATGTTCGGTCACGGACTTTCAATAACCCACGTGAAAAACCACACAAACATGAAATTATCGAAGTCAGTTCACCGTTCTTGTGAACTCTTTCAAAGCAAATGAATAGAAGTATCAATACTTGCAAAATCAACAATAACAATCATATCAATCAGGAGAGAAAGCCATAAATTTATTTTCACTGAGTATACCTTCTAAAATTTGTAGCTGATAGGTGAGACATTGAAAACAAAAGCCGATTTAATTACACATACTTCTATGGAAACAAATACAACATCAAAATAGTAAACACAACAATAACTACAATAAAAATTACAACAACAACAAGAAAAGCAACAACAACAAAAAGTATAGTCAACAAAATATAACGTACAAGAACAATTTTGCAGGCTAACTCATGTACGACAAAGGACAACCATCGGAATCCAACAAAGAAGAGAGAATAGGACAAATCAAATAGAAGAAGATGGATTTAAAGCATTGTTTGATGGTTCACCAGAAGAATCTATTATATAAAACGCAATGTTTTTTGCTGACTGGGACAAGTCGAAAGACAAATCCGGTCGTTCATTGCGTTTTCGATAGCATCTTGGTGGTTGGATCTATTACCCACCTAAGAAAATGAAAATTCGTTCACCCATTCAATGAAACAATGTAACAAACCCCAATTTCAGATCTATCCAATAGTCTCATCTACTTGAGAAGAATACGTTTTTATTCCTCTTTATTTATTCTTCTTTAAAAAATTTATTCATCTTTATGGAGTTATCAGTTTTTTTTTTAATTTATTATTCTTCAAGAGATTTCATTATGCTAATTAGTTTTGAAATTCAATTCTGGAGTTACAATTTTTCTTATTTATTTTTAATATTTTGTCATTTCATTGTTTTTTGCTGACTGGGACAAGTCGAAAGACAAATCCGGTCGTTCATTGCGTTTTCGATAGCATCTTGGTGGTTGGATCTATTACCCACCTAAGAAAATGAAAATTCGTTCACCCATTCAATGAAACAATGTAACAAACCCCAATTTCAGATCTATCCAATAGTCTCATCTACTTGAGAAGAATACGTTTTTATTCCCCTTTATTTATTCTTCTTTAAAAAATTTATTCATCTTTATGGAGTTATCAGTTTTTTTTTTTAATTTATTATTCTTCAAGAGATTTCATTATGCTAATTAGTTTTGAAATTCAATTCTGGAGTTACAATTTTTCTTATTTATTTTTAATATTTTGTCATTTCATTTATTCTCTATACTCTCTTCCATTATCTTCTTTACCATTTCATTTCAAGATTAACCCAAAAAAAGAGGACTCCATTTCTGAGTGGCTAAAGTAAGGGAAATCAATCGAGAGACCGCTTATGAATGTAAGTGCTCATGAAACTTTTGAAAAATAGTAATAAAGAAATTTTGAAGTGTTTTTCTTTCTATGTGTTATTCTTATGAAATATCCTATATTACTCATGATGTGTTCTTCCATTACTCTATTTCCTATTGAATGTAATTTTGATTCTTAACCGAAACGTACCACAACATGTTTTATTTAATTTTGTTTGTTAAAAATTGTTGTTTTTGCAGGTTCATTCTTATGAAATATCCTCTAATTCATGGCACACTATGAGCATATTTTACTTAATTTTGATGTGTCTTCATGAGATCCCATACGAATATTATTAAAATATCGAATCTAAAAAAAAATTTAATGTGGTGTGAATGTTTGCCCCATGTTCTAGGTTCAATTGGTTGTCATGTTCATTCATGAGGAATATTTTATGTCCATCAAAGGTACACAGCTCAAGAACCATCTCATTTTGAGGAACTATGAAAAAATATCTTCTTTATTTTCACATTTCATGGACATTCCCAAACAAAATATCTTTAGCCAAATATTTACTTTATTGTTGCTTTTCTTTGATGTTTTCAGGGAGAAAATATTCAAAGTTTGAACAAGAACATTTCACGATTAACCCAAAAAACAGAGATTTAACAAATTTTTATGAATGTAAGTGTTCATGAAATGTCTATTTGGAATTCTTCTGAAAAATGGTAATAAAGAAATTTTATAATGTTGTTCTTTTCATGTGTTCTTCGTATGAAATATCCTCTAATTCATGATGTGTTCTTCCATTACTCTATTTTCTATTGAATGTAATTTTGATTCTTCACTGAAACGTACCATAAAATGTTTTACTTAATTTTGTTTGTTGAAAATTGTTGTTTTTGCAACTTCATTCTTATAAAATATATATCCTCTAATTCATGGTACACTTTGAGCATATTTTACTTAATTTTGACGAATCTCCATGATAAATTTGTGCCTTCATGAGTTTCCATACGAATATTGTTAAAATACTGAATCTAATAAAATTTAACGTGTTGTGAACGTTTGCTCCATGTTGAAGCTCAAATTGGTTGTCATGTCCATTCACGAGGAATGTTTTATCTCCATCAAAGGTATCAACTCAAGAACCATCTCATTTTGAGGAACTGTGACAAAATATTTCTTTATTTTCACATTTCATTGACATTCCCAAGCAAAATATCTTTAGCAAAACATTTACTTCATTGTTGGTTTTCTTTTGATGTTTTCAGAGAGGAAATATTTAAAATTTGAACAAGAACACAAGAATGACTTGTTTGAGTTTTTGTTCATGTGCTTTTTCTGTAGAAGGACTTTTAGTTATGACACTTTGAGATTGAGAAGCTCATGTAGTTTATTTCCTACTTTCTCTTTCACAAAATACAAATTCTCGTATGAATATTATAAGAATTTTTTTTACAATTTATAATAGAGGAGGTTTAGGTTTCAACTTTTCTCTTTGTGAGCATGTATCTCTAATTAATTTGTAAATTGATCATTCTAAAAATTTAGAGAAGCTAATAGCTAATTAATTTAATTATAGTATTTGCCAAAGTTTGATTTTGATCTGGACCGTTCTTTTACCCGTGTGACTCATCGAGTCAAGAATCTTGTCAAAGATTTTGTGTACACTTACCATTTCTCTATTACTTTTATCTAAAAAATCAAAATAAACCATTAAATTGAATTTATTATTTTAGAAGACCAAAATATTCTTCTTGAGACTAACTATTGAAATGCTTTTTTAAGTTTGAAACATACAAAATCATTCCTTAAATACATTCTCCGCAATTATACCAGTTGCATTGAAATCCGCACGAATGAATGAAATAATTGAATTTAACTTGTGTTTTCTATCTTTCAAACTCACAAAAGCATTCTAGATAAAAATAAAATTTGTATTGGATAAATTCTTTCGGATAAGTGAATTTGAATGTATTCTACTATATAGTTATGAAGCTTTTCACTCTCAAATAGTATTTTGTTTGGTTCATTTGCAATAAGAGAAGATCCAGTAAAGCATGATTAGAAAATGTCAATTTATGCCAAACAAATGTTAATTACTTTTGATAATTGACCGTTTACCACTATATAGTGCTTAAACTGTTCACCGAGAGCAACCGTGCCGGAGGCACGGGTTATTTCTAGTCTATATAACAAAACAGAAAGGGTTTTTGATGACTTGGACAAAATAAATGCAAATCTGACTAGGACTGCCACATAGATCAATTGTACATGGTGGCTTAGACAAATCTAACCATTTGAATTGCCAACTCGAGAGAAACCTCTTCATTACCCTCTATTTCTCATGTAACAGATGCATTTAAGGGATTCATTTCCCTCACAAATGGCTGGTGCAACTCCCCATTCATGTTAATTGATGATTTGTTTCCCATTCATAATTATTTCCCATTTACACCAAAAACCGTTCTGCTCCCACATTCCTGTTTAGTTCTTCTCCCCTTCCTCAATCTTCATCGTCCTCATCCTCTCTATCTCTGCTGCCAAGCTTCTTTAAGACAAACTTATTTCGAAACTGATCAAGGGACGCTTTGAGTAGATATGATAAACATATCCACCACAACCAAGCTGATCAAAATTATGCAGTTTTGGATCAAAAGTGAGAAA
This sequence comes from Eschscholzia californica, assembly GCF_041429995.1. Taxonomy (NCBI): domain Eukaryota; kingdom Viridiplantae; phylum Streptophyta; class Magnoliopsida; order Ranunculales; family Papaveraceae; genus Eschscholzia; species Eschscholzia californica. Next base: position 40,780,259 of record NW_028238461.1, on the reverse strand, counting down.
ACTACCCTTATGAGTTATACCGAGCATTTCGGACCCTACACAATATTTATATTCTATTGGTGAAAGCAAAACAATCTGACAAGCTACTCAAAAAATGTCAAATAAAAAAAATCTTATTTCTAAATTCATCATCATCAATCAACAATGAGGAGTTGGAGAGATTAAAAAAACCTTATTTTAGAGAGAGAAAGTGAGTAAAACTATTATGGAAAGAACTTCGATTTTAACCCAACCTTGACTTATGATGAAGCGTTAGAGAGAGAAAGAACCTTGATCTAAAATCACCATTAAAAATACTTCCGGGAACTCTAATCACGGACTGGTCTCAGACTAGTCTAAACCCCAAAGCAAGGATCGGGACTAGTCAGTCCGAAACTTGTCAGATTGGTTCGAGTTTGAACCTTTGTTTGAAGTTTCAGAGGTGTCGATCCGTATATAACAATTTCAACGGGTGCCAACAGATGTTTGTAGTCAAAAGAGATTGACCTTGGCCAATCTCCACCACCAGAGGCTAACCACATTTTTAACAGGTTCTTTAGACGCTCCGCCTACGGGTTTGATGATATAGGTTCCAGTTATAGGTTATAATCCCACACGTTGATTTAATCAACAGGTGAGATTAAAATACCCAATTAAAAGGAAACTTTTTTTTTTTTTGAGTAAACCATACTTTCATTCATAAGTGATAAACATCACGAAGTTACATGGTAGATAATTGTTATTTCTCTCCTCAACTTCATGAGAGTTACATAAGAAAAGTTCATATAACTTTCGAATGTAAAGTGCCTCATAAAAGGACAAAAATTAACTCGACACTGACTCAAAGAAAAGACCCTAAAGGCCGACAAAAGATCCTAAAGATCGAGAATTAAAAGACCCTAAAGGTCGACAAAATTATTACATTAAAACTAATAAAACGAATCAAGATGTTTCCAATCCCCTTTCTTTGCACGAATCCGTCTTCTATTCCTATCTCCTTGTGTTGTAGAAAGATCTTTTACGTCTCACCATCGCCACCACAAACTGACACAGACCACTCCTTCACCACAAAATTACCACCACAAACCCCCCACCACCATTACTACAAAATCACCCCCACCACCATAACCACAAAATCCACCACCAGTACCACCAAACCTTTAAGTTCAATTGTTATTCACATTAGCCCTTGGGCAGTTATTATGAAATTTTATTAAAAAAAAAAAACATATCATGCATAAACTAAATACTGGTTTTAATGTGACCTATACTATCAAGAATTCTTGGCATGCGATAAAGACATGATAGAAGTAAACAAGAATGGATCATGATAACTCCTCAAAACTTATGTAAATATTAGAAACATACCTTTTATTGTTGAATCGATGAAAGTTCTTGATGCAAACCTTCGTGATCCCTTTGAAATTAAATGAACGGGGGATGTGTTTTAAGTCCAAAATCGCATGATCAATGAGTCTAGAGACCAAAGATCATCTGAAATAGAAAATAAATCCACTCAAAGTAAATTACATGTCTATCCTCTCATTCTCTTTTACTACCTAACCTATCCTAAGTTAAAAAAATAACCTAAAATAAAATATACCATAATATTTAGAGATTCATTAAATGATTTCCTTAAAAATAAACTTTCCTTCCGGAAAAATAGTTGTCTTTTTCGTTTAGCAGAATACTTTGTTTTATATTTATATTAGAGTTGATCAAAATCAAACCGAAGAGAGAGAGAGAGAGAGAGAGAGAGCATCGTCTTTTTCTAATATACGAACTAGGTTTTGATTTCATTCATCATCGACGCCAAATTAAACCGAGTGAAAAAGGCAAAAGCATCGAGTGGGAGAGAGAGAGAATCGATTGCTGGTTTCATTCATCATCTACAGTAGTGAAGAGTAAGAAAAAACAAACGTTAAAATAAAATGTTAAAAATGTTGTTGGACTCGATAATATTCTACCAGCATAGAATTTTATTAGAATCGACCTATTGTAACAAATTCATATCAGATGGTAACAAAATCAAGAAAATGCTAGTAAAATACTGAAAATGTAACAAAAACAATTTCACATAATATATTTTAATTACTAAAAAGTATTTGTTAACCTACTGTAACAAATTCATAGTATACTAGCAAAATATTCTTGCTTTTTAAACTACTGTATTCATATTCATTCAACAGATGCTAATAGAATGTAAAAATTGCTATTAGAATCAATAAGATGTTAGCGAAATAGTATTTGCTTTTTAAACTACTTTATCAAATTCATTCAGCAGATGCTAGTAGAATGTAAAATATGCTAGTAGAATCAGTAAGATGCTAGCAAAATAATTTGCTTTTTAACCTCACAAATGAATTTGTAGATGTCTAATTGGATCGAGGTAGAAATAAAAAGCAAATCACAAATTCATACTTTCTTGAAATTCAAAGAACATAGAGTTACAGAGAGAGAAAATCGTTTTTGGGAGAGAGCATCTCGTTTTAGGTAAATATCCATTGAATTGGTAAGTTAATTTAGACAAATATCAGTTTTGAAAATAATATATTTTCTTGAACTCAAAGAACATATAGTTACAGAAAGAGAAATTCATTTTTGGGAGAGAGAAACTAATTTTAGGTAAATATCCATTGATTTGGTAGGTTACTTTAGAAAAAGTATTTGTTAACCTACTGTAACAAATTCATAAGATGCTAGCATTCTTGCTTTTTAAACTACTGTATTCATATTCATTCAACAGATGCTAATAGAATGTAAAAATTGCTATTAGAATCAATAAGATGTTAACGAAATAGTATTTGCTTTTTAAACTACTTTATCAAATTCAATTATCAGATGCTATTAGAATGTAAAATATGCTAGAAGAATCAGTAAGATGCTAGCAAAATAGTTTGTTTTTTAACCTCACAAACGAATTTGTAGATGTCTAATTGGATCGAGGTAGAAATAAAAAGCAAATCACAAATTCATACTTTCTTGAAGTTCAAAGAACATAGAGTTACAGAGAGAGAAAATCGTTTTTGGAATAGAGCATCTCGTTTTAGGTAAATATCCATTGAATTGGTAGGTTAATTTAGACAAATATCAGTTTTGGAAATAATATATTTTCTTGAACTCAAAGAACATATAATTACAGAAAGAGAAACTCATTTTTGGGAGAGAGAAACTAATTTTAGGTAAATATCCATTGATTTGGTAGGTTACTTTAGAAAAATATAAGTTTTAGAAATAAAGATTAACATTAAATATCCACCATAAATATTCTTTCATAAAATTTATGGAAAGAACAATTGTATTAACTCAACCATCACAAACCTTTGGTTTACCAATGGTTAAAAAATATCTATGAAAGGACAAAAATGAGAGAAAATTAAAGGGATTGATGCATGGGGCCCACCAAATAGTGAATTTTTGGACTTATTTTACATTTTCGATTTATTTTGGTTTTATTTTATTTATTGATTTAGGAGTGGATATATGATTAATTACCCCCCCTATTTTTGGACCTTAAACTCAAAAATCCTTAAATGAATGAACATATGATTCCAACACAAACAATTGACTCACTAAGGTGTTCCAGTCGTTGGCATTTTACACCTATCCAATTACTTCAATTTCATTTTCTTTTTAATCTTTGTTTGATTCCTTAGCAGACACTTCAATTCCCCTTGTGGGAATGGACACAAAGAACAGTGAAGTGGACACTATCATCGCAGGACAAAGGTATTGGCGAATACAGTGTCTTGTGTTCCCATTCTTTAACCAATATAAGATCTACCTAACTCCATTCAAACCAATCAAACCACCATTATATTATCACAAAGCCCATCCCTTCACTCTCAAGGTGTTGTCGTTCATCCTAAATGTTGGGATCGGTCAGGCTAAAAAAAAATTCTTTTCAAACTCAACTTTTGAAATCACCATTAATCAAAAGTGTTGATCCGAGTGAGTCATTCTTGTCTGAACTTTGATGCCCATGCATATCTATTCAAGTCTCAATCTCCAAAAAATAATGCTTTAAGATTGTTAGAAAAATTGACTTCGAGTACACAAATAAGACGGATAGAAGAGGGATGGAGAATAGAGGCTTGAAACTTGTAGTAGGTACACTTTCCTTAAAGCATTATTTGCCCCCTCTCGAACGAGATTACTTGAAGGTTATATGGCAATTGCTTCCCAAGATATGACAAGCCTTTGTGAAATTACACCAAGTAACTTGTGGAGATTTCACTTAAGGAGCATTAGATTATATTGAAGATGGCAAAGGATATTCAGACATAGTTTCTACATGGTTTTCGATTTCTTATTGAAATGTGTTTAGAGAAAACATTATTTAGAGAAAACATTATTTAGAGAAAACAAAAAATACTATTTTCAAGTAGAAAAAACTTTTCAGGAGATTCTTATTTCTCATCAATCACATATAACGAAAAACGAGGCCGCAATATTAACACGAAATTGGAGTGCAAGATTAAAGTACTAGATTCATGACCTTCTCCAAATATCTGAAGTTTTCTTAGATTTTTCTTACTGTTTCAGGTATGTTCGTTTAATTTCTTGGTAGGACTTCATGGGGTTTACTTAGTAATTTGGAAGAATTAGGGTGGTTTACTTTTATGTTAAAGTAAACCCACCCTAAGATACTACTGTGATTCTTATTCAAATTCTGATACTACTGTGATTCTTATTCATATACTAATATGGGAGTATCTGTGATTCTTATTTAAATTCTGATACTACTGTGATTCTTATTCATATACGAATGTGGAGTTTACTTTGTAATTTCTTTTAATATACTGATACTGTTCCCAATGGGTCAAATTTCCAAATCAAAATTCAAAAACTCAATAGAGCGCACATGATACCAGTTGTGACAATCATTGTCGCCCTTAATAGGAAGATCCCAACGTGACTGTTTGTGTAAAAACTGTATTGAAAAGGCTATTGGTGTTAAAAATGATTTGAGAAAAAAATTGGGAGATTCTTATTTCTCATCAATCACATATAATGAAAAACTAAGCCGCAATATTAATACGAAATTGGAGTGCAAGATTAAAGTACTAGATTCATGACCTTCTCCAAATATCAGAAGTTATCTTGGATTTTTCTTACTGTTTCAGGTATGTTCTTTTAATTTCTTGGTAGGAATTCATGGGGTTTACTTAGTAATTTGGAAGAATTAGGGTGGTTTTACCTTTCATGATTTGGGAAATTAAGAAGTCATATAAGAATTAGGGTGGGTTTACTTTGTAATTTATTTTAATATACTGATACTACTGTTATTCTTATTCAAATTCTGATATTACTGTGATTCTTATTCATATAAGAATGTAGGGGTTTACTTAGTAATTTGGAATTTTCATGATTTGGGAAATTAAGAAGTCATATAAGAATTAGGGTGGGTTTACTTTGTAATTTATTTTAATATACTGATACTACTGTTATTCTTATTCAAATTCTGATACTACTGTGATTCTTATTTATATACGAATGTGGGGGTTTACTTTGTAATTTATTTTAATATACTTATACTACTGTGATACTTATTCAAATTCTGATACTATGTGATTCTTATTTATATAAGCATTAGGGTGGGGTTACTTTGTAATTTCTTTTAATATACTGATACTTGGCATAGTAGCTAATAACCCAAATGCATCCATTTTGTGTTCGGTCATAGCCTATTGGCTTAACTCGGCCTAACATAACATAAATTGGGCGTTTCTATCTTTCTAGATTGGACAAGATGCCAGCCAAAGCCTTATGTCTATGATCGGCCTACTAGAGCCAGACGGATAATACACATCTCATGGGCTTCGACGGGGAGGCCAGATGCAGCCTTATGTATGTGACTGACCGATCAGGAATGGTGGTCCAGATGTATATGCACATCTCCCTCATCAAACTCCTTGGATTCATTGGGCTCGTGGGCCTTTTCCCACTCCTAGTATCACCAAGACACCCAAACAACATGCCTCGGGCTTGTTACAGAACCAATCACAAATGCGATGGTCTTTTTTTTTTTTTTGTTGAAATCACAGATGCGGTCTTGTTTCCCTTTCTTTGTAAGGCCACATATGCATCAAAATCACTAACATTTCATTTCCCTTTCTTTGTAAGGCCACATATGCATCAAAATCACTAACATTTCATCCATGAAATTAAATCCAGTAGACTCCTTCCAACAAGGAATCAACAAATATTTCTAGAATAAAGCATCACGTGAAGAAATGAAATAACCCAGCATCATGTGAAGAAAAGAAATAACCCAGGTAACAAAATTGCCAATCTATAAGCTAATAAACCAACAGAAAAGAAGTAAGTAAGAAATTATTCAAACAATCAACTCATTAATGAAGTTACTATTACCGGATTCTTTAACAATTCAAATAATCAACTCAATCCCCCAAAAATTGAACGAACCCAAACTTTGACACATAGTGACCATAGAAGGCGATGTGACCAATAATCAAACCAAACCCATAATTATAATAATGAAAAATCAAAATCTTACCTTTTAAACTTGAGGAATTCAAGTTATTCTACGATCCTGCCAATGTAAATTAAATCATCAAGATTATTTCTCGTTTTTGCTATGTCTTAGACATTGTTCTAGGAATCCTTGAATTACTCAAGTTTTGAAAAACTTCAGCAACTCAAGGATACCTAGATCAATGCTTGACAAAAATTATAAGCGCCAAAAAATCAGTTTCATTAGGGGTTTCAGGAGAGACGGAAGACAAGAACCCACGTAGTCGTCCCAATGAAATTTTCGGGCATCGGGTCAAAGTCGAAATTTAAAAGATAGTCCTTCTTAGAAATAAAGTTACCTATTTAAAAAACAATAAAGTTTCCTTCTTAGAAATAAAATAACTAATTTAAGAAAAAAAGAAACAAAATAAATTTCAAGGGTTAAAAAAAGAAATTAATGGTGTGTTTGGATGACGGAATCATGAATTCTTGGAATTCATTATTCCACGGATTCATGAATCCAAGTAATATTTTTTGGTTTGTTTGGCAACTAATAAGAATTCTATGATTTATTATTATTTGAGTATCTTTAAACGTTTCTTTAGAAAAAAAAATTTGAATAAACTTTTTTCTCGAAACTCGTTTTTTCAAATATCGTTTCATTCGAGGAAATATCAGATTTTAGGAAAAAACGGGTTTTGGAGAAAAATATTTTTTTGAAGAAAAAATGATTTTCGAGAAAAAAATGATTTTTCGGGAAAAAATGACTTTCGGGGAAAAACTAATTTTTAGGAAATTTTTTTTTTTGAAAAATATAATATTTTGAAGAAAAAAATAATTTTCGGGGAAAACAATAATTTCTAAGAAAAAAATATGATTTTCGGGAAAAAAATATGATTTTTGAAAAAAAACAATATTTTTAAAATAATTATTTTGTTGAAGAAAATATTTTTTGTTAATTTTAAGTTTGAAACTTGGATAAATTAATCTAAAATCCTAGCAAATCCCAGAAGGGTAGGGTTGGATTTTGGTGCAATATAAATTTTGGGATTAGGAATCCTTAGGATTCAAGAGTTCTAGGATTCTTGGTAGCCAAACACACCAAGGATTCATGATTCCTAGCAAATCTCATTTTTGATAGGAATCCTGCAACCAAACAAACCATAAAATCTCTCTCTCAATAAAATTATAATTAATTTAAGAGAAAAGAAACAAAAAGATAATACAAAAAAAATAATTATTAATCAAAATCTCGCTTTCAATAACATATAATAATAAATTTCGTAACATCTGATTGATACAAGTGTCAGTGCCCTAGGGCACGGGATATACCCTAGTTTAAATATAAGGAAGGTCATATGGCACTCCTATTGCCTTCCAACAGTTAAAAAGCCAACATGCCAAATACAAACTTAGAATCAAAGGTCTGGTTGGCAGGCCCTAGAGCTTGGAGTCACATGACTAATGACCCAAAACTCTTATAAGTTCAATATAGCATATAAAGGCTCTTAACTTCGCCGGTGAAGAAGATGAGGTGGCGAGAAGATGAGGTGGCAGAGAGAGGTGATGAGATGGAGGAGAGAGAGGTGATGACTGGTTAACGGTGTTATAACGGTAACTCAAAAAGGGGCCATCTGGGTATTTTTGACAAAGTAGGAGGCTAGGCAGGAAACTGGTCACAAAGTTGGAGGCTATTTGGGAAATAACCCAAAAAATAAATAAATGATGGAATGCTGAGGGTGTCACCATGTTCTCTCGTCGAAGGGTGGCTCGACTAGTCGACTAGTAGAGTGTCGGAGCTTCGACTTTGCGAGGTAGTTTGTCAGGTTAGTCTCCTAGAGCAGGTCGAAAGGTCGACTCGATCGAAGATTCTCGCAAATCGAGAAATGAAATGGATTAGAGATTCCAGAAGAACTTCAAGAGTATCGGAGTTCGAAGTTGGTTATCATCGTCTAGAGTACTGATCGAAAGATAATAAGTGGGAAGAGAAGATTGTTCAGTAGAGTTCTAGCTGATATTCAATGCCTTTCGAGTATGAGTCTCATTGTCTTTATAGGCGACTGATGGACTCGTGGAGCATGTTAGATCTGAAATACTTGGGGTCGAGGGTGACTCCAAACCCTAAGGGAGACTCATTTTAGCCGTCGATCTGTCGCCGAGAGTAACTTGACCGTACGATTACGCCGCCTCGACTTTAGATTCTTCGTACCTAAAGGTATTTGAGACGACGTGGGGGTCAATGGATAGTGGTGAGATTATCGGAGTTGAGGTTGATTCAGTAACTCGCACACTCGATTGAGGGCGACCAAGGGATGCTTGGAATATTATTGCTTTTAATGGGCCATTGTTTGTCTAGATGGAAGTTCACAAGGACTTAGAGCCATTTAGACGTCTAATGGGTCAAAATTCCACGTTGGAGAGTGTCTAACCAGTAGACGATTGGGCTTGGCCCAAGTGATATTTATTCGAAGTAGGTTGGGTCTAGACGGTGTTTTGGCAAAGTGAGCCTAATACGATTTTTGGCCACTACAAGATGAAGATTAGTGGACAAATTTTAATCAAGTAAATGTTTGGACTAAAAAACAACTATGTCCTCAAAGTCAATGTTGATTGACTAAGGCATCTGTGCCCGTCCCCACCAAAAGAATATGACAATGAGACAGTCAGAGGGGATTGGGCGCCTGGTTTGTTCCGTAGGTGCTAATAGTGGTTGGGTGCTAACAGCCTTTTCATTGGGTGTCTTTAGCCTGACTGAATTTTTTCCCTCGGGGGTGAAAACTAGTTCCTATTTGGGCGAGAAGGTACCAAAGAAAAGTAGAGAAAGACGAAGATTCAAGTCAGATTAAAGGATTCCTGTTTAGGGTTTAGGTCGAGAAGACAGCAAAGAGGAAACTTTTCAGACGAATTGATTAAAAAAAAGGAGCAGGTTGCTTCTTGGACGGATTACAAGTCTTCGACCTGCTCCTTCTTGAACAGCAGTCCTCCTTCAGCCGAAGATCGACTAGTCAATCAGGTTACCATAATCTCCATAATTTAGTACATCTCTGGATTTTTATTTTAAGAACAAATTCTTACCCATTAGAATCACAGTTTCACAATTATCATAAAACCCACAAATTTTGTGTCAATTTCTGCTTCGTAATCAAATTACCTTTTTCATTTTATTTTTCTGAACTACAAAATAGTTCATAATCAAATAGGTTTTTAGGAACTTGCTTACAATTATTTTATTAACAAGTGAGAGATATTTTCCCCCGGATCTGAAATCCTGGTTCCGCCCCTGAAACTCTTTCACATTTGTTTGTAGTCAAGAGGTATTAGATATACTTTAGATAGTTCAAAGAACCTTTTATCTTGATTGTGAATTTTATTGTAAACATATTTTGATTGTTCTAATGTGATGTTAATTTAGTCAGTTATTCTCCTTTTCATTTTAAGCTCTTACTTGTATATATTTTACGAAATGTGTTATTTTGGTATGTAAGAAATTGAACAAATACCATATTTTCGTACACTAAACTATTTTTCATTCTCATCGGGTGTTTCTTTTGTATGCTGAAGTACTTAAACATTTAAATGGGAAAATTAATTGTGCCTTTAGATTTTAGTTTTGGAGGTGGTAGATGCATTTTAAGTAGAAGATAGATTTTGTAGTAATTTTATCGCCTTATATCTTACCAATGTTCGAAAATACGGTTTTAAGCCTCGAGGCGGTGGGCTCTCAAAAAGCGAAGCGGTGCCTCGAAGCGTATGCCTCGATACATACAATACGTACTTTTATATATATATATATATATATATATATAGAAAAATAATTTGGAAGAGTGTAAAAACATAACATTACATAGTTTTACTACCAATTTACCATGATATAAAGTCTCAATTCGGTTGGGTTACGCATAGTTTTACTACCAATTTACCATGATATAAAGATACAAGTGTAAGAGCAAGAAATTGATGGCCACAGCGTGCGACTCGATTCGGTTGGGTTACGCATCGAAGCGAAGCGCGCCTCGATGCGTCCGCTTCAATCGCTTTTTAACATTGTATCTTACTAGTTGGAACTCATATCATCGGTGGATCTAATGTCAAATAACTGAGAAACTTGAATTCACATGTATAGCTCAAAGTGCGCCCCAAGAGCTTGTAGTGTATACTAAATGCCCATCACCGACAGACACTGAAGATGTTAGGATCATAACTATTTAAGCAAATCTATAATTAGTAGAAGGTTATGAACTTATCCTAGCTATATTTCCTAGCAAATACGATATTTTGAAAATCAACATTAGTAGGGTTTTGTTCTTCTTCTATTTTCCAATTTAATTCCTCTTAACCGGATTTCATTGGGACTTTACAGACCTCCCTGTTTGATATTTCTGTCTTCTCAAAATGTCTTCATCCACAACAATCTCTCAAGCTTCTTGCTTCTATTCAATTAATCGCGACTGGAATCAACACCTGCGGAAACCATTCATGGTAGCTCTTCCCGTTCGATCTTCTAAAGTAAGTTTCTCTTCACCCCCATTTTATGTGGTATACAAAGATCGTATAGTTAAGCTTATCAATTTCAAATAAAAATCCATAATTGGATTGAGTTAGAGCTGAAATTTTATTTATAGTTCGCCATCCTGTAATAAGCCTAATAAAAAGATCTCTAGTAAATTATGGAAACATAAACTATGTAGAAAGCTAGAGAGCTCTTTCGATAATGTGAATGTGAAGCAACTCAGCAAGTAATATACATATAACAACCAATATGCAATGCTCATAGGCCTCATATTGATATGCGAGCACTTATTTGATTGCATATCTTCGATCATTCATATGGAGTAATGGAGGAGCCAATTTTTTAGTCTTTTTTAGCTTAGGGCTAAAGAAGCAAGCTTTTTCACCTCGAGGTTGGACCTTTTTATTCTCCAATAACAGACTCCTTGTTAGTAATATGTGCCACCAAAACTTCTCATTCAACAGTAGAAAAAAGAAAAGCTCAGTAACAGACGCTCTTGGCTATAATGTGATATTTGTATGTATGTCATGTGTGTACTTGTATATAATCATATTAGACCATAAGTATGATCCTAGGTTAATTTCTTGTGTTTATTAGATAACAAGGTACTGTTTTAAAGTAAAAGATCGTATTTAGTAACTAAAATAACACAAGTAGTGGTAAATGACCGTGTTTCTCTTGGCTGTTTTCGAACTCATCAGATCTAACACCTTTAATTGTATCTAATGCCAATATAAGTGCCTCCATCAATGATCTTAGTGTTCTGTTATGTTGTTCCAACTAGGAGATTATACTAAAGAAATATTTGTTGTCCAGTTCCCAGTTGTTATACAACTTCAACGAAATGATAACACATCAACTAGTTTGCAAACAAATACCAGATTAAATTCTTCTGCTAGTGCATCAAATTTCTCTGCAGAGGGGGTAAAGAGGTCAAACCAAAGTAGCGAAGAACCGTTAAATGGAAATCTAGGGAAGGAGGAAGAGTTGCACGAACAAGTTTCTACCCAACCAATTAAGGCAGCAAAGATCCATGATTTCTGCTTCGGGATTCCCTTTGGTGCGTCCATTTCTTTGTACTGTCAAAATTTTGAGTATTGATTTGATATAGCTGTAGAGATCGAGATTTTTATTTCTTAAATATCCAATACAAGTGATTGGCATAGTCTATCCTACTAATTATTAACCAAACATTTTCTGCTTAGCTTCCGAGTTAGTATACTAGAAAAATATGAACCATCTTCGTTCATCTTTGTAGAGAAATTTAGCTCATTCAATTAAACTTATTCCGCGTACTTCTTATGTTTGTCATACAGAGTGGTGCTTCAGAATGGAAATTCAATACATTTTTATAACATGACTTTCTTATTCTTCCTCTCTCCCTAAAATTCTTAACCATAAGGGAGATAATAAAGTGGTGAGCTCGAGCTGAGTTCACCAAACTCGCCCACATTTCAGCTTAATAGCGAGCAGTCATCTTCCTCAGTATTTATTCTAGGAGTTCGACCGCCTTGTTTCACCATCACGTGAACCAAATTTAAGAGGTTGATTAATCACTAGTAAATTGGGCAATTAACTACTGATTCATTTTGTTTTAGTTTCCTAAATTTTTAGATAATAATTTTACCATGTTAGGTTGTGTTAAAATTTAAACAGTATAATTTTTATGTTCAGCAGATAGTGAATCGATTGTACTTTCTTTAAGCAAATCTCTTATATATTACTATACAATACTTGGTATATTGATAAAAATTCCATGTGTAGATGATGACATTTATCTTGTGGCAGGTGGGCTTGTTTTGGTTGGAGGGATTGTGGGGTTTCTTTTTTCAAGAAATCCTTTGACTCTAAGCACAGGAGTACTTTACGGTGGTGCTTTGCTTGCCCTAAGCACCTTCAGCTTAAAGGTCTGGAGACAAGGGAAGTCTAGTATACCATTCATATTGGGCCAAACAGGTATTTCTTTCAAAATTTTCACGTGCTTATAGATGTTAAAAAAACCACACTTTAGATCACACTAACTAGTTAAAAGCCAACATTTCCATGAAAAAAGATCGCAACCAAGCAACGGAAGTAGCCTATTTCTTTAGAACCTATTTCCACGGGAATGCAGGCTATCAAACACAACCTAGATTAAGTCTTAGTGAAGGTGAAAAGTTCCCCACATAGTTTTGCCAACCGATGAGCTAATAGTCATAGTGTTGTAGAATATCTGATCTTTATCTCCCATGCTGAAAAACATACACCTTTTTGCATCTTGCAGTACTTTCTGCAGCACTTCTATGGAAGCATTTCCAAACCTACTCTTTGGTAAGATATCCAAATTAGTTTTAAAATCATTAGAAAACTATTGCTTGATCTTTAACTATAATATCATATTGTGTTTGCAGACAAAAAAACTTTTCCCAGCCGGGTTTTACACTGTCTTAAGGTATAAATAGCTTTATTCGAGTTTGTAATTTTAGTTTACTCTGTCTTGTTGATTTCTTATTGTGAACTAACTTTTTTCGGTCTGGCAGTGCTGGAATGCTAGTTTTCTATTCATATGTAATGATATCAGGAGGAAATCCACCATCAAAGAAATCAAAGCTAGCTGCAACTTCTCCTCCGTCGTGATGATTCAAACTTCTTGATGAGATTGTACTTTTAAAGAAATTAATAAAGTTGTTCTACCATCTTGTGTTATTAACTTAATTGAATTGGCTTTCTTGTTGCATGTTTGAAGTGAATGATTATTTATAATACTAGTATATTTTGGTCTTTAAATAGAACTATATAATTATGTCTATTCTATAGTTTAACAAATATTTACATCCCATTTACATCTTGGCGTGATGGGCTGGGAACCCATTGCCCTCTGATAGGCATTGCAGTGACTTGTAGGCATCTTTCTGGGTCATATTGGCCCGTACGTGTAGGGGGGTCACTTTTTTCTTAATTGATATTTTAAATTAGAGCATCAAAAAAAAATGCATCACTCAATATTAAGAACTTTGAGTGGCACATGATTTTTAGAACTTTTTGGTAGAAGTTTTTCTCCGCTGCAAAACTCAAATTGGGTCTTTGAAATGACATGGAGGTAGTTAAATAGAGATCTTAAGTCCTCTTGAGATATCTCTAACTCATCAATAATTGAGTTTGAACCAATAGAAATCAAGTTTTTATATGTTCTCAAGGTGACTAATTATTTCTTTATAAAACTAATCATGCTACATAAGTTTTTTTTTGAAACTAGCTTTCATTAATTAATAATAACGTTATTACAATATTTATCAGTCAAAATACAAGGAATATTTAGCCACTTTTTACTTCTATTCTTCTTTCTGGCCCATTTGGCTAGCTTATCTGCATGCGAGTTGAGCTCTCTATTGGTATAATTGAAATGCACTATCTCGAAATTTCTTCTGATTTCATGTGATTTTCGGATATGGATCATCGATTGCCAGTGGACTGAGTGCTTCTTATTGTTGAGGTGATTGATAATATTGATGTTGTCGCTTTCAATGATGATTGACTTTAGATTATGTTCTTTCGCCCATTCAAGACCGTGTAATATTGCCATAGCTTCACTTTCTTCACTGTTTCTCGCCCTTGAAGTTTTAACTTGCGCTTCGATGAATTTAGATTCAGTGTTGTGAGCAATTGAGTTGATTCCCGCATTGGATGCTACATTAATAAAAGATGCATCAACGTTAATTTTTATGAATTGAGGGGGCGGGGGTTGCCATTTTTCTACAGTTTTCTGTGATTTTGTTGTTTCTAGGAAATGATACAATCATTTTAATGATTTTATTTAGGTCATTCATTTCATGTTGAAAATAGTGATCACATCTAACTTTCCATAAATGCTACATAAGTTAATCAAACAAGTTTACATTGGAGACAAAACCGTTGTCTCCTCTCCTAGCTCATTTTCTGAACAGATTAATCTTGTGTGTTTCTTATTATGTACTAGTCTTGTTTAGTATTCTCAATTTAAGGTTCAAACAAGATGAAATTTGTTTTTCGGCCATGATTCGTGAATCATTTCTCTTTATAATATTATCACTATTTGGTTGAAACAACCTTGATATGTTAACTTCCCACCTCACTCCCTTGTCTACCGTATTAGAATAAGACAAGGGGGTATTTTTTTCATTTTCACTCCTTTCAAGTGTGAACTTTTAAAAACACCATTAGTTTTATCTGCCACATAGGCAAGATGGTGTACAAGGGAGTAAGAGCAAGTCCATGGGGAGGGGGCTGAGGCCTTTAATTTGAATTAAGGACCCCTCCCCCCGGGAGGAACAAGTCCAACCACAACCGGCCTTTATTGGGGGTCGGCTGAACATCCCCAACAGACCGTTGGAGAGCGCCCAACGGTCATGTTGGGGGATCTCATCCCACCGTTGGATCACATCCAACGGTGATCCAACGGCTAGTTTTTTTTTTAAAACAAAATTCGTCCCGGGGGTGTTGATGTCATTGCTTCTAACTCGATTCATACGGTCAAACAATTCGTCCGATAAAGTTTTTCCGCAATGTATCGGACCAATTTCACATCCATCGACGACGTTTGCAGCATTTGGTCATTCGTCTTCAATGACCCGAAACAGAACCAACATGACGAGTACGTTTTCGTTTAGCATCCCTTTTCATTTGTTGTAACATGACGAGATCATCATCATCTCTTTGGACATTAGAGATGAGGGGGTATCGCTAAATACCTCGTTTAAATTTTATGAAATAGAAAATCTTAAAATACGTGAGTAACACCAATCAAATGGTTAGTCTGTGGTGGCTTCCAGATCACTAGTAGTTGGTTCCCTCTTTCTCTTTTGAAGATTTCAAACTTAACCATCAAAATATAACCGTTAGGCCTTAATAAAATAAAGAGAAGAAACAGGAGCAAAAACAGGACTACTTGTATTTCTTCTTCAAAAATTCTCTCTCTCTCTCTTTCTCTCTCCTTTCTGTATCTCTTTCATCTGGAAATTACCAATCATGACGGTTGAAGCTAAATCTGAAGATACCCAAACTGGTGAAAGTGTTATTTCTGTTGAAGAATCCACCATTAAAGCATCTGAGAAGAATGTTGACGTTCCTCTAGTTATTGAGGAATCCACCATTAAAGATGCAGAGATGAAGATTGAAGAATCCGCCATAGAATCCAAGAAGATGGTTGATGAACCCACAGTTAGAGATGCAGAAATGAAAATTGAAGCTTCAATTCAAGAACCCACAATTAAAGTTGATGAGAAGAATGGAGATTCTGTAGAGAAGTCCATTAATAAATCTGAATCCACCATTAAAGATGAAGAGAAGAAAATTGATCCTGTTGTAATTGGTGTTGTTGTTGCAGAAGGGAATGTTGAAGAGAAGAAGATGGAAGAGGAATTGAAAACAAAGGAAGTGGTGGTAGAAGAGGAAAAGATGAAAGATGAAGAAAATGGAGATCTACTTGTATCTTCTACACCTGTAATTGAAAAGAGTTCTTCTTATAAAGAAGAAACCCAAGTTGAACAATCTGATTCTGATCTCAAAGACAATGAAAAGAAAGCTTTAATTGAATTTAAATCAAAGCTTGAAGAAGCTATTCTTCAAAACAAACTCTTCAAGAAGGAAAGAGAAGAAGATCAGAAGGAGAAAGAGAATGAAAAACCAGCAGAAGAAGGTGAAAATGAAGAGAAATTGAAACCAAAGGAAGGTGATGAAGAAAATGAAAAGAAAAACCCAGAAACAAAAGAAGAAGAAGAAGAAAGGGTTGAAGAAAAAATAATGAAACAAGAAGGTATAGAAGAAAAAGCAGAGAAATCATCTTCAGCAGAAACAAAAACAGAGGAGAGAGATAATGTTGAGAGACAGAGTGAAGAAGAGAAAACCCTAGATGTGGTTGACAAGGATATCTCAATTTGGGGTGTTCCTCTTTTACCAAGCAAAGATTCAGAATCAACAGATGAAATCCTTTTGAAGTTTTTAAGAGCTAGAGATTTTAAAGTTAATGAAGCTTTTGAGATGTTAAAAAACACTCTTCAATGGAGGAAAGATAAAAAGATTGATTCAATCTTGGAAGAAGATTTGGGTTCAGATCTTAATTCAGTAGCTTACATGGATGGATTAGATTTTGAAGGACACCCAATTTGTTATAATATGTATGGATTCTTCGAAGACGATCAACTTTACCAAAAATCATTTGGTACAGAAGAGAAAAGAGAACAATTTTTGAGATGGAGAGTTCAATTAATGGAGAAGGGGATTAAGAAACTTGATTTTAAGAAAGGTGGTGTTTCTTCTTTACTTCAAATAAATGATCTCAAGAACTCCCCTGGTCCATCTAGGAAAGAGCTTCGGATCGCCATGAAACAAGCTGTAAATCTTCTTCAAGACAATTACCCCGAATTCGTTGCGAGAAATGTAAGCACTTCCTCACTCTAGTTATCTTCTATTTGATATAATTTCATTCTTTTGTACAAGTTTAAGACCTTATTATATTATGCGAGAAAATCTATCGACTTTTGTCAGAATAGTCCCACATAGGAGAAGTGTATAATAGTCCCACATAGGAGAAGTGTGGTCTGCTAGCCAATAATCTAATGTCTAGTTCATCTCCATTCATTAGATTATATAGTTAATTTCGACATGAAATGTTCTTTTATTTTGTAGATTTTCGTGAACGTTCCTTTCTGGTACTACGCTTTCAATGCTGTCCTATCTCCTTTCTTAACTCAAAGAACAAGAAGCAAATTCGTGTTTGCTCGTCCATCCAAAGTCACAGAAACACTTCTAAGGTAAGAAACTCTTCTTAATTTTTTTCCGGTAAATGAAAAGAACTCTATTATTCGACTCTAATATATGCTTAATGCAGGTATATTCCAGCCGAACAAATCCCAATTCGATATGGTGGAATGAAAAGGGATAATGATGTAGAATTCTCTGATGAAGAGGTTGTCGTAACCGAACTCACTGTCAAGTCTAGTTCAACTGAAACCATCGAAATTCCTATTCCAGAGGTACCCACTAAAACAAACTCAATGAAAGCGGTAACAATTTACTTGTTAAAGAAACTATCGATACAACAAAACTACAACAGTTTCAGGATAAGATTTCATTCCTAAGAATACTATTTTATCTTGTAATTTTCTTTTACTTAAAAACATCCGAAAAACAACTAGGACCGCAAAAATAATTTACTTCTTAATTGTTGTAGCGATAGTTCTACTCTTCTCTTATCGAATTTGGTGTTTTCTTACTTCTTACTTGTGTTTGATGAATATTATAGGTTGGAAGTACAGTTCTTTGGGAGTTGACTGTGTTGGGTTGGGAAGTAAACTATAAGGAAGAATTTGTACCAACTGATGAAGGATCATACACCATAATTGTTCAGAAAGGAAAGAAAATGAGTTATAATGAAGAACCAGTTCGGAACTCGTTTAGGAATAATGAACCGGGGAAAATTGTTCTCACTATTGAGAATGGATCATTTAAGAAGAAGCGAGTTCTCTATCGATACAAAACGAAGAACTGTTCATCTTCTTCTTAATTGTCATGCACTTTCTTCATCTTCTCTCCCTTTATATACTACTACAAAACGATTTAATGGTTATAATTCTACGAAACGCTAGAATGATGAAGTTTTAGGAGGTTTTATTGGGTATTGGGAGCAAATGAACAACAACAAATCACTTCATTCTTTTATTTAGCACAATATTTGATATTTTGTTGTATGATTTGTATTTTGTTGTACTTCTATATTTTATTTTATATTATATGAAGAATATGTGATTTTCTATTTAAGAAAGTCATCGTTTTTTAGATAAACCAGAATTTCATTCATAGAAGGATTTCAATCCAACAAATTACATGGTTTTTGATGTTTTTGACTCCTTTGAGTACAACATGGATTTACTAATGAAAATTACAACATGAATTTCAAAGTAAAGACAACATGAAGAAAAAAGGAGTACAAGATTGCAAAAATTAAATAAAAGACCCTAAAAGGTCACAAAGGATCCTAAAGATCACAAATGAGAGGACCCTAAAGGTCATGACTTTATTATACATAAATATATGTAATCAGGATTTGCCATGATTCTTCAACCTTCAACTTGATCTTTAGTTGAATCCTATTTGAGGTTGTTGTGTATGTTACCACCAGCATCTCCATCAACAAAACCTTTTCTCTTTTTTCCTCCTTGTGATTTGGGTGTTTTTTTTTGTTGAAAAGTGATTTGGGTGTTGATTATGATCAACCAAATGTAGGATTCAATATTTACTCAAGAAAGACATCCATATAATTACTCTGGTTACAGTTATGGAAGTGTACGAAGTTTTTTCATTACTTTCAGTTCTTAAGTTATTTTTCATCGAACATATTGGGGTGTAGTTGATGAACATGAGTCGAAATCATGACATCGATCAATAACATGAGAACGGGTTGTATACGACTCCTTTTTACAGTTTTGAAGAGTTGTTCAAAAAAATGGTTCCTAAATAGAATCATAAAAACCTCTAGATTCTTTCGTTATGTTTTAAATCCTTAGTTTTCCTGTTTTGGTTCCTTCTGTCATTAATAACTAAGAGTATTATTACAATATAACTGCGAAATAATAACTAGAACCAAGATCCACATCTTGTCTTCGTGATTGTTTCTAGCTCAGTTTGCTAATGTATCCGCCTGCTTGTTGCTATCCTGAGTGACGTGAGAGAATCGAATACTTCTGAATTTCTTCGTCAACTGTTTTATCTTTGTGATTGTAGATATGGTTTACCACTGAATTATTTTTCTTAGATCCTGTAAGTGATTAATAATATTCATGATGTCACTCTCGATAATAACATGTTTGTACTCCTATTCGACTGCCCAATTTATGCTCCATATCGCTTCACTTTCTTCTCTAGTTCTAGCCCTGAGCGTAACTGTTTTGCTACAATCAATTCAGCTTGGTGATCATGAGAAATAATGACAACCCTATATTTGCATTACACTTAGTGAAAGAGGCATTTGCATTCATTTTGATATACGGATTCGGAGGAGGGGACCATTTAGGATGATTGGTATTAGAACTACGCTTAGGTTTCTTTGGCGAGATTGTCGGAAATGCTAGAAATTGCTCTATTACTTGGTTGGGATCGGTAACGGTTTGCCTGAAACACCTGTCACATTTGGCTTTCTAGATGAACCATAAAATTATAATAAAGTTAGTTACTAATTCAATGTTCTGATTATAAATGTGGTATTTTTACGAAATAATCCAATTATAAATCGAATCTATGTTGCTAAAGATGATATTGAAATAAAACCATATCCTTTTTGCAACGTAGGAGAGAATGTTTGATTGTTTCAATACTAGTTATGAAGGACATTCAAACGGATTATGAATATACTTACCTATTCTATGTTTGATTGGGAACACATTAGTGCAACACTTCCATGTGAATACGGATATCCTGGGAATAGTTCTGATATTCCAAATTAGGGGACTTCCACTCTGCCTTATTGTCCACATGGACAATGGTTCAAGTTCAAGTGGAAGTCTAGGCAAACGAGCTGCCTACCTTTATTGTTTTTTGTAGCTACTATTTTGGGACTATATATATTGCCAAAAGGTTGTGAAAAACAACACAACCCCACAGACAGAAAGAAAGAGAAGTACCACCTCATCTCTCTAGTCTCTAAGCTCCCACTCTCCTCCCCTCATCATACTCTAAACCTCCCAACAAAAACTCTCTGTTTTCACTTCTCCCTCTCTTACTTTCTCTCTCTCTCTATAATGGAACCCTTCAAGATACTCAAGTTCTGGAGAAGTTCCATATGTGGTTCCAATGAATTAAGAACTCATACTCCATACCCAATCAAAACCACCATAACAAAACCCCACAAGAAATTAGAAGATAATGATGACGATGATGATGATGAAGGATCATTCTTTGATTTGAAATTCTTAGTACCTTTTAAAGATCGAACCAGTCAAGAAGAAGATAATGGAGATATTGATTTGGCAGAAGCAGCTAGTACTGATGAAGAAAGAGAATCCAATTTTACTGTCTCTTCTAGTTTTAGCTGTACTGAAACTGATTCTAATCTTTCTCTTTCTTCCTCTGATGATCTTTTCTTTAAAGAAAATCTTACCCACTTACAATCATTATCATCTGAAACTAATTCAAAATCTTCTCCTCCTCAATTTCATCCTTCTTTCTTAAAATCCGCAGCTAAATTTCGTCTGTTCAAGTTTGGGTTTAAGAAAACACAATCAAACAAGTTGGAGGAGGAAGAAATTAATGCTAGTGCTTCAATTAGTATGAAGCAGAAATCACAAAAACAACAGAGACTAAAGAAGATTGAAGTTAATGGCGATTCTCCAATTGTTTTGGAGCAGAAAACAGAACAAGAGGTGAAAGTTGAATCTAGAGTTGAAGAAATTCCGGTTAGAGAAAACAGTTTTAGGAACAAAATTAAGCCTCTTTATATTAGAGTTTCAAAGAGATATAGTAAGTTTACTGAACCAGAAGAGACCTCGAAACCGAAGAATTCATCTACTTCGATGAAGAAAGAAGAGATTTTTAGTAACTCAGAAAGCTTGAAACAGAGGAATGTACCTGTTGGGTATTTGGGAGTTGTTTGTAAGCATTTGGGGAAAAGCCGATCCGCATTGACAATGGCGTCTGCTACTGCAGCTGTTTCAGCAGTACCGCCGTTTCAGGGAAGACGACGGGATGATTCATTGTTGCAGGAAGAAGAAGAAGGAATCAAGAGTGCCATTCTTCATTGCAAAAACTCATTTAGTTCTTCTAGAGGTATGTATAAGTTAAAAGTAGTTCTCAATACTGATTATTTTACTAGAAATGCTATTTAGCCCCTATTTGGCCGGTCGACTTCAGGCCCCGGCCAGATTAAGCCGAAATCTGTCGTAGCCCGCCACATCAGACCAAATAGCGTTTTCGGCTGTGAGAGAGAAGCCCATTTCCCTCCACAGTCCAATCTATACATCTGGACAGTTGATTTAATCAATGGTCTAGATCTCAGGTTGACATCGACCAGCCAAATCGGGCCAAATAACATTTTTCTTATTATACAACAAATGTTGTGCATTTTAGTTTAGTTGAAGATTGATTTAACGTGTCTTCGTTTATATTTTTATTCAGATTCTTCATTGCTCTTGAGGACTACAAGTGATCCATGTCACTAGAAATCAATCAATTATTTGTGGAATTCTTCTTCAAACTCAAAGTTCTAAAGGGTTGGAGTTTTATCAGAGAAAAAAGTTGGGTCCAGTAATTTGTTTGGGTGTAAATTATTAGAGAGAGAGAAGATGAGTTATGAGTCTCTCAATCTCTTAAAATTTGAACTAATATACTTGTAAGTTGTAATCTCAAGCGGAATTTTGAGTGGAAACATATCTTGTTGGGATACTTTTGAATATAGAATTAAATAGTATGTGAAAGAATTCAGTTATTTTGAACTAAGTCACTTTTTTTGTTAAAATGGTAAACTTCATTCAAATCATTACATCCATAAAGCTAGAGTATTTGCTAGTATTGAAAATAAAAAGAGTGAAAAGTAAATTGGAAAGCTTGATGTTGTTGACAATGGTTTGTAACTGCCAGTTTGTCACTAGGAAAATGATATATGATACTCCTACACTCCCTTACTTAGGTTCGTTAATAAGATAAGAGATACTTTAGTCTTTTTCACACTGTAAAAAGATGAAAATACCCGTTGTCTTAATACGAGGAACTGTACCAAGGAGTCCCTTATTAACTCCATTGCCACTATAATTCTTGATTTTTAACTCCATTGCCACTATAGTTCTTCTTGATTTTTGGTTAAGGGACTTGTCTATGTGTTGGGATAGAATTAGTAAAGAGACATTAGTTCTTTTAGTAAGTAGATATTTTCTTCAAAAACAAACTAAATAAATCATCATATATTCACTTTAATATGACAATATTGAAAATACTTTAATATTTAAAATTAACCACAGAAAGATAAAATGTATAGTCAAAATCTCTTTCTCTATCTAAACATACGAAATAAATGAAGAAATAAAATTTGACAGAAAATTACAGGCAAAGGAATCGAAATATGCGCAAAATTTCGACCATTATGGTCGAAGTATGACTAGTGGTCGAAATTTTGGACATTTCAACCACTATGGTTGAAATATGTTCAATATTTCGACCACAGTGACCGAAATTCTGGCGACAAAAAAGTAAAGTAACCATGGTAGCCGAAATATTTACATGTTGAAAGAAATTTTCACCAACATTTTACACTAATAGGATTATATAATAAACGTGTTACATAAGAAAGAAAGAGATGAGACAACTTAAAAGTAAATAAGAATGTGGTGTTTATAGGTGATGGTTGTTTTATATAATAAGTTAAAAATAGGATTTCTTTTGTTAGGATCAGTGGAACTAAGGAATGACATGAAAATAAAAGAAAACTTTTATACTTGTATTAATTTAATTCTTCGTTTTTATCCGAACAAAAATTAATTTATTCGATTTAGATCTCTAAAAACAATGTCTATTTTCTAATTAGTAAAGGGATTTCAAATAAAAAAATATGGTATTTTGACCATGTCCCTGTACCATTTATCCATGTCCCTATACTAAACACCTTCTTTTTTTCTACCTTGACAATGATGCGTTTGTTATATGGTATGTGGCTGCCCATATAATCATTGGCTATGCAAGGGGACTTGGGTGCCTTTAATATACCTTTTTCTTATCCAACTTATATCTATAGTCACCCACCATTTCTACAATACCACCTTGATGTGGTGTCACCTTATGGTAGCTCCATATGACAAGTGTTTGTGGTTAAGTGACACCACATCATGCAAGTGACAACACATGAGGTTATGTGTCACCATTCTACAACTCCATATGCAAAGTGTCATCTTGGTGGTGACAACACACCATGCAAGTGACAACACATAGGGTATGTGTCAACATCCTATTACTTCTCCCACCCTATAAATAGATGTACTTTGTGTATTGTTGATATAAGTTTGTAAGAGATAAGAAAGTGTATGGAAAAGATTGGGAAAGAATTCTTCTAAATATAGTTTGGTTCAAGATCATCTCTTTGTTTTAGTATATCTTAATATTTCTATCTTTTTCTCTTCCTTTATTTCCATTAAGTTGCATGCAAATATCGATACACATTGAAGCAAATAGACCGACAATTTACAACACGTTATCAGCACGAGTCTCTAGCCAGCTGAAAGAAGTCGTTACTCTGCTCATTTGCCGAAGTCAACATCGGTGAAATATCGAACAAACTAAGCCGCTACTCCGTCTAGTGAAAGGTATAATATTTTAATTTATATTTCATAATGTCTAACCTTGCTAGACTTGAATTTGCAGCTCTAGATATAACAGGTAAGAATTACATGGAGTGGGCAGTCGAAGCTAGACTGACTCTAAAATACAAAAATCTCCTGAACACTATTGTTGAAGGGAATAATGCAGAGGAAATGTTACGGGCTCAAGCTTTAAGCTTTTTGAGACGTCACATACATGATGACCTGAAGTCAGAGTATTTGTATGTGGAAGATCCCTTGGCTTTATGGAATATCTTAAAAGATAGATATGATCATCTGAAGATGGTCATACTTCCAAAAGCTCGAAATGATTTTATAAATCTTCGACTACAAGATTTTTCTTCCATTTCTGCTTATAATTCCAGCCTTTGTAAAATTGTTTCTAGACTAAAAGTGGGAGGAGATATTATCACTGATGAACAGATGATAGATAAAACATTGAGTACGTTCCATGCCTCGGATATTGTCCTGCAGTCACAATACCGAGAGCGACGTTTCTCTAAATTCTCCCAGTTACTGACCTGTCTTTTGGTCAATGAACAGAACAACCAGTTGTTGTTGCAAAACCATGAATCTCGACCCACTGGGTCCGCACCTGTGCCTGAAGCACATGCAATATTGTCAAAAGATCATGGAGGGAAACAAAATTACAAAGGGAAGCGTGGTTCCAGAAGAAACCACCAACGTGGATCCCGCACGAACAAATGGGAGAGAAACAGGCAAACCCCTTACCACCGGAAGTGGGAAAAAGGAGAAAATTCAAAGAATTATGCAGCGAGAAAGCCTGATAAAGTAAAGGGTAAACATAATACCCCTCCCAAAGCTCGTGAAGAAGCTTGTTACCGTTGTGGTATGGAAGGTCATTGGTCCCGTACCTGTCGTACGGCGAGACATTTGGTGGACCTATACCAAGCATCTCTGAAATCTAAAGCTGCACCAGAGATGAACCACATGGAACTTGATCCACCATTGTGTGTTGGAGATTATCTCCCTGAAGGAGAAAATCAAACTGATGATATGTTTAATATTTAGTGTATTAACTTTTCTATCTATTATAATGCTATATTATAATAACTTTTGTCTGTTAGATATTAGATAGTATATTATATGTATCTGTAATAGTTTTGTTTATGTTATAAATAGTTGTGGTTTGAATCTTATATTATATTATGAAAGGTATGGATTCCAGAAGAAACATATCTAAAGGTGATGAAGATAGCTGTCTAGCAGACAGTGGGACCACAAATTCGATACTGCGAAATACAAAATATTTCTCGACCTTAAAATTATGTGAGGCAAATGCGATTACTATCGCTGGCTCATCAAACATTATAGAAGGCTCCGGAAGAGCTACTATAATATTGCCCCGTGGTACGAAAATAATTATTGAGGATGCTTTGTACTCGACTAGATCCCTGAAGAATCTATTGAGTTTCAAAGACATTCGTCTGAATGGGTATCACGTCGAGACTGGGTCTGAGAATGATAAAGAATATTTGTATATCACCTCAAGTATATCATGCCAGAAGCATGTTTTGGAAAGACTTGAAGCTCTTTCGTCTGGGTTATATCTTACAGAGATTAAAACAGTTGAATCATATGTCGTTGTCAACCCGAAGTTGCACGATCCAAATACTTATAAAATTTGGCATGATCGACTAGGACACCCAGGATCTACCATGATGAGTAGAATAATACAAAACTCTCAGGGACACCCTCTTCAGAACCAGAAGTTTTTGATAGATAGGGATTTTACTTGCACTGGTTGCTCACTGGGGAAGTTTATTACTCGCCCATCCCTGACGAAAGTACATATCGAATCTCCCAAATTTTTGGAAAGGATTCAAGGTGATATATGTGGCCCTATACACCCGCAGTGTGGACCATTTAAATATTTTATGGTATTAATCGATGCATCAACTAGATGGTCTCATGTAAATCTGCTCTCGACGCGGAATCAGGCGTTTGCAAAGTTATTAGCTCAGATAATTCGTTTACGAGCTCACTTTCCTGATTATCCGATTAAGTCAATTCGTCTAGATGGAGCAGGAGAATTTACATCGAGTACTTTCGATTCCTATTGTCTCTCAGTTGGAATTAATGTTGAACATCCTGTAGCTCATGTTCATACTCAGAATGGTCTAGCTGAATCATTCATTAAGCATATCCAACTGATTGCGAGACCAATGTTGATGAGGACTAAATTACCGGTTACTGCATGGGGACCTGCAGTTCTTCATGCTGCAACTTTGATAAGGTTACGTCCTACTTCGAATAATCAATTCTCACCTTTGCAATATGTTCAAGGCCAGCAGCCAAACATATCTCATTTGCGTATTTTTGGATGTGCTGTATATGTTCCTATTACAGCCCCACAACGCACAAAGTTTGGGCCTCAGCGCCGACTGGGAATATATATTGGTTTTAATACACCATCTATTATTCGATATCTCGAACCCCTGACGGGTGAGACTTTCACTGCACGCTTCGTCGATTGTCACTTTGATGAGACAGTTTTCCCGCCATTAGGGGGAGTAAATTTGCCTGAAGCAAATGTTACCAAAAGGGAACTTTCTTGGGTTACACCAAATTTGTCTCATTTTGATCCTCGTACTAATCAATCTGAAGTTGAAGTACAAAGGATAATACATCTACAAGAGATTGCTAATAAAATGCCTGACGCATTTAATGACGCAGCGAGAGTGACAAAGTCACATATACCTGCTGCAAATATTCCAGCAAGGATAGATGTCCCTGAAGGACACGATAAAAACATTGCAGCAAATGAATCGTCCAAAGCACGTCTGAAACGTGGACGACCAATCGGTTCTAAAGATATAGTTCCCCGGAAGAGGAAAAACCAACCACAAGCAAGTAATGTTCCAGAAGAAACGACAAATACACCCCTAGAAGTGGGTAAAGCCCCAGAAGAGGCAGAAGCTCTTGAAGAGCATGAGTTATCTCCAAATGAAGAGATATCTATAAATTATGCTTGTAATGGTAAAGTGTTGAATCGAGATAACATAATCATCAATGATATATTTGCGCTTTCGGTAGCCACTGATATTATCACTGAAAATAATGATTATGAACCACATTCTATTGAGGAATGTCGGAAAAGGACTGATTGGGTAAAATGGAAAGAAGCAATCCAGACAGAGCTGAATTCACTGTCAAAACGTAACGTTTTTGGACCTGTAGTCCTGACACCCAAAGATGTAAACCCTGTAGGTTTCAAATGGGTATTCGTTAGAAAACGAAATGAGAACAATGAGGTTGTCCGCTATAAGGCGAGACTCGTGGCACAAGGTTTCCTGCAGAAACCAGGGATCGATTATGACGAAACATATTCTCCAGTTATGGATGGAATAACCTTTCGATATTTGATCAGTTTAGCAGTTCTAGAAGAACTCGAGATGAATTTAATGGACGTGGTCACTGCGTATCTATATGGAAAATTAGATACTGACATTTATATGAAAGTCCCTGAAGGATTTAAATTGCCTGGAGGCAACCCACGTACCATGTATTCACTAAAGCTTAATCGGGCTTTATACGGATTGAAACAAGCTGGACGAATGTGGTACAATCGTCTTAGTGAATATCTGATCAAAGAAGGTTATGTTAATGATCTCGTTTGCCCATGTTTATTTATCAAGAAAGGTGATGTTGGATTCGCGATTCTTGCAGTATATGTTGATGATATCAACCTTATAGGAACTCAAGAAGAGCTCTCTAAAGCAGCAGAATATTTGAAGAAAGAATTCGAGATGAAAGATCTCGGGAAAACAAAATTCTGTCTTGGCTTACAAATTGAAAGAAGCACAAGTGGCATACTTGTTCATCAAACATTATACACTGAAAAAGTCCTGAAGCGCTTTAACATGGAGAATTCTTATCCGCTTAGTACTCCCATGGTTGTTAGGTCTCTCGATGCTCTGAAAGATCCATTTCGACCTAAAGAAGAAGACGAAACACTCCTTGGTCCAGAAGTACCATATATGAGTGCTATTGGTGCATTATCATACTTAGCTCAATGCACTAGACCGGACATTGCTTTTGCAGTAAATCTATTGGCCAGATATAGCTCTGCACCAACTAAAAGGCATTGGGTTGGAGTAAAGCAAATTCTAAGATATCTGAGAGGAACAACTGACATGGGATTGTTTTATTCAAAGAACTTATCCGGTGATTCTCAAGTAAAAGGATACACAGATGCCGGTTATATTTCTGATCCGCACAAAGGGATTTCTCAGACAGGTTATGTATTCACAAGCGGAGGTACAGCTTTCTCATGGCGATCTAGTAAACAAAGTATGCCCGCTACCTCATCTAACCATGCAGAAATTATTGCTCTCCATGAAGCAACAAGAGAATGTGTATGGCTTAGATCCATTATTGAACACATTAGAAGCTCAAGTGGTCTTGATTCAATCACAAATTCTCCCACAATCATTCACGAAGATAATTCAGCATGCATCGCTCAGATCAGATAAGGATACATCAAAGGCGATAGAACTAAGCACATATCCCCTAAACTGTTTTACTCACATCATCTCCAGAAGAATAATGAGATTGATATCCAGAAGATACAATCGTGTGAGAATTATGCTGACTTGTTCACCAAGTCTCTGCCTACTACGACGTTCAGAAAACTGGTAGATGGCATCGGAATGCGACGCTTGAATAGCCTGATGATGTAAGACTACATCGTTCCAAGATATGATATTCATCAGGGGGAGTCTATTATCATGTGCAGATTCATGTATCGCTATCTACGCTCTGTACTCCTTTTCCTTCGTCCAGTTTTTGTCCCAATGGGTTTTTCTGGCAAGGTTTTAACGAGGCAGTATTTAGCGTATCCAACGTCACTCGGAATCTATTATTTGTACTCTTTTCCTTCATCAGATTTTGTCCCACTGGGTTTTTCTGACAAGGTTTTTAATGAGACAATTATTCCAAGTGATGGTCATCCAAGGGGGAGTGTTATATGGTATGTGGCTGCCCATATAATCATTGGCTATGCAAGGGGACTTGGGTGCCTTTAATATACCTTTTTCTTATCCAACTTATATCTATAGTCACCCACCATTTCTACAATACCACCTTGATGTGGTGTCACCTTATGGTAGCTCCATATGACAAGTGTTTGTGGTTAAGTGACACCACATCATGCAAGTGACAACACATGAGGTTATGTGTCACCATTCTACAACTCCATATGCAAAGTGTCATCTTGGTGGTGACAACACACCATGCAAGTGACAACACATAGGGTATGTGTCAACATCCTATTACTTCTCCCACCCTATAAATAGATGTACTTTGTGTATTGTTGATATAAGTTTGTAAGAGATAAGAAAGTGTATGGAAAAGATTGGGAAAGAATTCTTCTAAATATAGTTTGGTTCAAGATCATCTCTTTGTTTTAGTATATCTTAATATTTCTATCTTTTTCTCTTCCTTTATTTCCATTAAGTTGCATGCAAATATCGATACACATTGAAGCAAATAGACCGACAATTTACAACAGCGTTAACTTTTGTTTTCTTTTCTACCTTGATGATGATGCATTAACTATTGATTATCCCCTTCGATGATGTGAAAGTTTATATGTCTTACTCTTGACCCATGTTAGTTCTTGGAAGATTGTTTTCACTTTATCCTTCGCTATCTAACCACAATCAAGTGAGTTACAATCATGGAGTACGAAACCACTCCACCAACTCTTCTGCCTAAACAAATTTGGAATATATTTGCATAAACAAATAGATATAATAATATTATGTTATTTCTTTTTTGGCCCCCTACTTTGTGATCAGCTTCTTTCTTGACCCCCTATTTTTCATAAATTCAGATTTGACCACATATTTTCAAGTAAATGTCATAACTACGCTTCCTAATTTCAAAATAAAAATATTACAAAAAAAAAAAAGATCTTTCCACCTCACCTCTCTCTTCTGCGGCGAAGGTTCCCGACCGGAAAATTTTCCGACCGGCGACCTTCAAACATAAGAAAAACTCCCCTTCCTCTCTCTCTCTCTCTCTCTAAATACTCAGTCGAAGGGAATTCCCTTCACCGGAGGTCTGTTCCGAACAGATCTGAAGGTCTGGTTCCACGGACCTCCGGCGATCCTTCGCCGTAGTATTTAGAGAGAGGGGAAAGTTTTTTTTTTATGGTCGTCGGTAGGAAAAAATTTCGATTGGCGGCCTTCGTTGCAAAAGAGAGAGAGGTGAGGTGGAGAGAGAGCGAGATAGGTGAGGTGGAGAGAGAGAGAGGTGAGGTGGAAATATTTCTTTTTTTAATATTTTTATTTTGAAATTAGAAAAGGTAGTTATGACATTTACTTGAAATTAGGAGGTCAAATTTGAATTTATGAAAATAGGGAGCAAGAAGGAAGCTGGTCACAAAGTAGGGGGCTAAAAAATAAATAACTCTAATATTATTATTTTATTAAATGGCCCTCTAAATTTGAGGGTCCTATGCGGCCACCTATTTCCCCTAGGCCCAGGATCAACCCTGCTTGTAACCTTTATAACATAAAATGGATAACAGCAGATGTATATTTTGAGGTGCATCATTGGCATCAATTAACTCACCAAACTCTTCTTTGATCATCTAATATATGTTCGTGATTATAGTTTACTTATTGGTCTCATTATTATTATATTATTCTCCATATGATTGAGACTAGGTAAGTTATTTTTTATTGTTTTCAACTATAAATATCACTTCATTTTCGATAAAGGGTGAAAATTCTTTGTGTTTGAGGAATTGAGGACCAATTAACGATAAAGAGTTTTTCTAGCATTGACATCAACCCGACAAAAGTAGAAAAGTCTAACTAATTAGTTTAACTCTCAAGAACACAATTCACACAAGGAATTGGGTCTATAAACCACTTCCAGAATTACAGGGATCTCATAAAATAAAAAGATAACTTGGGGATCTGATAATAATATTTTAATAGTTATACACCACTAAAAATGGGAACATGTTTTGGACAATCTGCGAATTGACCGTTTCAAATAGGCCCAAAAAGAGTAAGAAACAGAACATGCATGCATCATTATTTGCTTGACTCATACATTGATAATATCAAGTGAGATGAAAGTAGTTTTGAAGTTTCTTGCTGGTAGTTTAGTTCATTATTCATGCATTCATATTGAACTACCCAACTAAATTCTTACCCTTTGTGAAGGGTCATAGATTTGCTCTCTAACCTATATAGATATGGAGTTGAGACAAAAATGAGTATGAATGTATCTAAGCCTTATGTGCATGTTCATTGCATTGACTTTTTTTTTTTGAGAAGATATGGAGTAGATGTTAGTGACTTAGTGTCTTGTCTCTTTGGTTTGTAGGTCTAATCTTATTTTCAACATGTAATTAAATTTGTCTTAGTACATATAAGTTTATAAAGATGGAGAGGATAATTTTTTATTCAAAGAATATCATTACAAAATATCAAAGATCATATCTTGGTTTGAGACATCAAAGTAGTACATCTCAATGATTTGAATACCATTCATCTTAATCTTAAGATCTCTAGGTTGAAAACGACTAAATATGAGTTTTCTAATTGGGATGATTTTGACATCGACCTCCATTTTTATATCGATATTAAGACTATGCCTCTGCTTTTTTTTTTTAACTTTTGATTTACACCTCAACGTGAATGGAAAATGTCAACTCCTAGTTAAATGTTAGTTGTGTGAATCACACATATGAATCAGGACAAAAATGTCCTTATTTATGACTTTGACATTGACCCACACTTGTATATCAAAATTAGAACTACGCTCCTGTTTTTTTTGGGTTATTTCCCTAATAGCCCCTAACTTTGTGACCAGCTTCCTACCTAGCCCCTAACTTTATCAAAAAATTTCAGATGACCTCTTTTTTTCAGTTACCGTTAGAACACCGTTAACCAGTCATCAACTCTCTCTCCTACATCTCATCACCTCTCTCTGCCACCTCATCTTCTCGCCACCTCATCGTCTTCTCCGGCGAAGGTCGCTGGCCGGCAAATTTTCTGGCCGACGACCTTCAAATATTATATAAAAAAAAGTTATTATTTTTTTCTCGCTCCTCTCTCTCTCTAAATTTTTTTATTCTCTTCTCTCTCTCTCTCTAAATACTCCGGTGAAGAGGTTTCCCTTCGCCGGAGTATTTAGAGAGAGAAAGAGGAGAGAAAATAAAAAAATTCTTTTTTTGGAGAGAGAGAGAAAGAAAGAAGAGGAGAGAATAAAAAAAATTTAGAGAGAGAGAGTAGAGAGAAAATAAAAAAATTATTTTTTTTTAATATTTGAAGGTCGTCGGCCGGAAAATTGGCCGGCCGGCGACCTTCGCTGGAGAAGACGATGAGGTGGCGAGAAGATGAGGTGGCAGAGAGAGGTGATCAGATGTAGGATAGAGAGTTGATGACTGGTTAACGGTGTTATAACGGTAACTGAAAAAAAGGGTCATCTGAGAATTTTTGATAAAGTTAGGGGCTAGGCAGGAAGCTGGTCACAAAGTTAGGGGCTATTTGGGAAATAACCATTTTTTTAACTTTTGATTTACACGAAATGAACGTAAACATTAACTTCTAGTTAAATGTCAGTTGTGCGTATCACACATGTGAATCAGGATAAAAATGCTTTTAATTTTCTCAATACCTTCTTCTTTCATTCATTAATCAACTTCATTAACCACAGACAACCATTGCCCTTCATCAACTACCACCACCATCATCATCATCTTCTCCGACCTACACAACCACCACCGCAATCTTCATCTTCACAAACTACTTGAACTAATTTTTTTGATAATTAATGTCAAAACCTTCATCATCTCCAAGTCCATCATTAGTAGCACTACCACCATTGATCTCATCTTGACCTAACTGAATCTATCAATAGCAACACCCAAAGTCCGTTTATGACATCTTCTTCAGTATTGCAAACCATTGGTGCATCTTAAAGAAGAACAAGGGGTACCCAACAATGTTAAAATAGAGTCATCTGTACTTAAAAACATGGACCAAAATGTGTTTGTTTTGAAATCTTAACAATCTTCGGCTATTGCCACCACCACCATCATCATCTTCTTCTCTATCAACTCTCAGTTTGTTTCTCAATCTATGAGCCGACTTCTAACTCAATTAGCTCTAATCAACCAAAGAAGGCATACCAATCTGATCACTTATTAAAACTGCTAAGGTTCATGATGGTTGTAGTGGTGGCTTGCGAAGATGAAGATTGTGGTGGCAGCCGATGAAGGGGAATGGTTGTCATGAAACAAAGAAGAATAATGTATTGAGATGGAAATTAAAATGTAAATAAGACCTTTATCTCCTGATTCACATGTGCGATTCGCACAACTGACATTTAACTAGAAGTTAACGTTTTTTGTGTGATCAATATCAAAATCTCCCTACTAATAACTACTACAAGAATTGTGGTAAAAACAATGCAAAACTATTGCTCTAACTTTGAAGGCATCAAACTTATATAGGCAAGGAAAAGAAGGAGAGTTTTCAAGCTTCCAAACTCATACAGTTTTGTCTAAAGACTTACAATCGTGGTTTCAGTCAGATGACGATATTCACCAACATAGTTGTGTTTACACCCCCAACCTCCTCCTACTTTTTGGGTGAATGCCTTGAAACGACCAATTTCTCATCAATAAACAAATTTCTCCATGAGATTTTGTATCATTTACCCCTAGATTATGAGCATCTCCGGGTGTTTAGTTATCCTTGTTTCGCCCTAATGTTCAAACTGCAAACAAATTCGACAAAAGAGTGGAAAATTGACAATTTTGTTGGATATTCTTCTAGCAAAATATGCCATATTATTTACGACCTCGAGGGTAAAACACTTTATGATTCATCACTTAATGCTCGACATTCCATATTCCTTTATTTGCATTGGTTATTCGAAATCACGAACTTATTCGCCTTTCAATCTCCATATCTAGAATGACCCTAATAGGTACTCTCCTCCGACTACTACTCCTTCTCAACTGGGTGCTTCCTCTCCACCTTCTTCAATGTGCTTCATTGGAATCTTCGTTTCTAACCTATCGCCACCTATGGTGCTGCATGTAGGGTTTTGTATGCCTATAAGACTAACTTAACCATCTAACTAGTGTTGTAAGTGGAATCTCAAACATCATATGTTTAACACCAGTCTATCAGGATCGCATGCAAGAACTAATAATGAACTAGAAACTGAAAGTAGAATAACTGGATTCGCTTTTTTCGAATAAGATTCCAACTCCTTTATCCCGAAGATGAGAGTTCCATTTGTAGCTCTTGTACTTGAGACACCCGAGAAAGTGACTTGATCTTCCTTCTTTAATGACAGTTAGGACTCCATTGAAGTTGAGAAGAAGAACCATTCTTCTTTTGACTCCTTAGATAGATTGAGAGTTTTTTCTCTAAAACCCTCTCTCCACTTAGCTGTCTGAGAGAGAGAGACAATTTTTTCTTTTGAGAAAAATCCACACCTTTTCTGCTCTATAATGGTCCTTATTTAGAAAAACACTAATTAGAGTCCAGTTAGGTTTCAATAAGAGCCCCGGAAAAGATAAACTTGTCAGAGACCATTTCTGATTAGGAATCCCTTCCATCTGGGATTCTCATTAAGGTTTCCCCTAATAGTGTCGCAGGCCACCTAAGCCCATTAATGGGCTTAGCCTGGCTGGCCCATCCCTTTTATGAGATCGGTTCTGATCAACCCATTACCGGGCTTGATCTGGTCGGCCCATAAATGGGTTTTACACTTTCCCGGGCTTCCCTTCCGAGCCCGATTCTTTCTATCCTTTTGCGCCTATCAAACTGGATCATATTCATCTATAGGCAAGCTCCCACTAGTCAACTCTCTCCGATCAAGCTACCACTTTTTGGTGTAACCCGTTGTAGGATCCGGTCTATTTTAGTCGCGGATTACCGAAGTAACCCGACGATCGTAAGCGGTTTCTAGCTAAGCAATACGATCCCAAATTGGACCGGACTAGATGATCTTCCGGATAAATTTATCATTATCCTAACTGATAAATTGAGCGCATTGCCATCTTGGTCGAAGGACACTCCTTCGGATGGACATCTCCTTCAGACTGAACGGATATATCCTTCACCGCATTCAACAAAACTTGTTTTCGAAGATCTCGTTGTCTCTTATGAGACTTTGCCCCATTTTTCGACCCTTCTAGTTTTCCATCATTAGGCTCTCGTCCACAATCTCCTAGTGATTCTCGTCATATTCGCAAACAAAATTAGCATGTCTATCTGGTTGACCATATACGTTCGAGTTTTGGGTCTTCTTTCACTCAGACTCCATTTTCGTTGGTCGATTATATCACCTTCGCAAATTTTATCCTCACTTCCCTTCTCACGACTGGAGAGCCTATGACTTAGAAAGTAGCTTTTGTTTCCTTATTTTTACGCGCTGCAGTGTCCAAGGATATTTCAGCTCTTGAGGCCAACAATACTACTCTAACTTCCCTGCCTCTTAACAAGAAGCCCATTGGTTGCAAAATTGGTTTATAACATATAATATTGGCCTAGAGGTTCTATATATCGAAAGTCGAAAAGCACACCTTGTTGCAAAGGGCATTACTCAGGTAGAACGCGTTCACTATCATGACATTGTTGCCCCTATAGAGAAATTGGTTTCGTGTTTTATTGTCCCTTGCTTCCATCAAAGGATGGTACTTATAACAGTTGAATATCAACTACGGCTTCCAACATGGTAACTTGGGTGAAGAGCTCTATATATCGATTATTACCCTCGGTTTCGGCAAAACTGGTGGTTATTGAGTTTGTCCTTTGAACAAATCCTTGAATGGTTTGAAACAGGCTTCTCGACAATGGTTTCGACTTCTAGGTTAAAGGTTAAATCTTTTTCGCATTCTTCGTCTGATCATTCTGTTTTGGCTCTTTTTCCATTTATATCATTGTCTATGTTGACGATATCATCATCACATGCAATGAGAATAATGAAACTCATTCTCTATTGTGTCGTCTTGAGAAATGATTTTTCTCTTAAGAATCTTGGATACCTCTAATATTTACTTGGCCTCGAAGATTTTAGATCTCCCAATGGTATTTTTCTTTGTCAATGGAAGTACACCTTGGACATTATTTAGGATTCTGGACCCCTTAATGAAAAACCTAGTTCTTTCCATTTAAAATTATTACCTAAAAATTGTACCCTTTTGGATGATCCTACTTTGGTCTCCACTCATTCAAATATTAGTTTTCTATAACTTATCTCAGTCAATTCATGCAGTATCTTTGCGCCGCTCATAAGGATCTCACCATTTGGTTCTTCACACTTGAATGGGACTCTCGATTATGACTTATGAGATTCTTCTTTCCTCTAGTAGTACCCGCTCTTTTCGGTTTTACTGACTCAGATTGGGCCATTTTCCCTAGTACACAACGTTCTACTACTGGTGTTCTTCCCATGCTTGAGGCAAGTGTGTTGTCTTGGCGTTCTTATAGACAACCAACAGTTTTCCGCTCTTCTGCTGAAGGGGAATATCATATTTGTGCTTCGTCGACTACTGAAATCTAATGATTGAAATACCTGTTTCATGATCTCCACATTTCTATGCCAGAATCTTTTAAGGTTTCCTGTGACGTTGAGGCAGCTATGCAAATTAATGTTAGTCCAATTTTTCATGAACGAACTACACATATCGAACTTGATTTCTACTTCAACTGTGAGAAGCTTAACTCTACGATCCGCTTATCAGATTGTGGATATTTCCAATCCACTTGGTTTAGATCCATTTCATCACTTACTGTCCAAGTTAGGTTTGACTCAAATTTCTTCCCCTGCTCTAGTTTGTCAGAACCGCACAACTTATATGGACAACCTCCCAACTGGTTCATACAGAGGAGAAGGAGAATTTGTAAGTTTCCAAACTCATTAACTATATATTTGTGAAGTCTTGTATTTATGTAAACCCAATGTAACTCTATATATATTCATAACCTGGGGTCGGTAAAGCGAATATTGTTCTTCACTAGTTTGTTTTTTATTGCAAGAGTGTTAATTTTACAAACACCCACAAGATTTGACACATCTTCTATGTTAAAAATTCTTTGGTGGAAACCCTAATGTCTTCTCCTCTTGATATTGGTAAGTTACTTTGTTTTCAACGGAATATAGTTACCCCATCTCAGCCTCAGGTGATACAAAATATTTTAGCGTTCCCCAAATTTACAGATACCAGATTGATTTGTAAATCGCCTGGGAAACCTGTAAAATGAACTCCACCAAAACCGCCGTACATCAAAATTAACACTAATGCACCTTTTTTTGACATCAAGGATCCGGTAAGTATAAGTTGTATCCTTCATAATCACAGATCTCAGTTTATCCGTGCACAAGCTTCAACCATCTAGGCTCGGAACTCAGAAGAAAGTAAAACTTTCGAAGCATCCCGAAAATTGTCGGAATCAAAATAACTGGCAATCGGAGCCCCATGTTACTTCCATCAAGTCCCACAATTCAAAGGAACGAAATTGTTGGCGGACTCTCGTGCAAAATGGGTCAGATTGAACAATCCTCATGTAATTAGATACAATCATACAAGTATTGTAATAACTCTTATATGTTTTAATTTAAGTTTACCTTCCAACAACAAAAAAAGTTACTACGCTTTCTCAAGGACTTTGGTGCTGTTTACTTTATATTTCATTATATGTTGCAGTGTTCTTACTACGAAAACTTTCAACAACAAAGAAAAGACGACGAAAAAATGTAGACTTTGTTCAGAAACTGGCTGCACAATGAGTTATATTTGGAAATATTAGTTGGATTTGACTATGGGTGTCAATGGGTCGGTTTCTGGTCAAGGTATCTGGCTAACCATGTACTAAATCATCAATGAAACAACACTATTAAAGACGTTCCGCCATGGTTGATGGAACAGAACCATGTACCATGTATGTTCTACCAGGGCATTCGAGGTGTTAGGGTCGGACATGATCGAAACTATACAAGACATGGTTGGTTCCTTTCGACCATAGTCAAACCACATCCACAGTGCCCCCCAAAGTGAACATGAATCTTGAGCAGAACTTCACCAGTAAAATAGAAGTATTTCTTCAACACTACAAGTAATCAACTTGAATTCCAGACAGTAGTTTCAAATTTACATTGTTTCCAAGGCTAATAGTATTATTCAAATATCCAAAACCAAAATCGCAAATTAAGAAAATCTTATAATACTCATCTCAAATTACTCATTGTTCCCCAGCTTGCATGAAGCTTCTCCCAGGTAGGTCCCAAAGAGAGTTAAAAGTTACCTAGAAAACACAATCACAATGCAATCAGAAGGTTGTACTATTTGTGAGTTAAATATTATACAAGTGAAGCTGTATCAGTTTATCGCTTCTCTTTTTCAAATGAATTGTCCACTTCAGAACTGAAATTTTAAGAAACGCAAAAGCTATCGTGATCGTTATTTTTAATTTCTGACATCAATCTGGAAAAGAAAAGAACAAACGTCTCCATAGACCCCAAAAGATTTGTAATTATAGTCGTGGGATTACTTCTGACATAACAAGAATATGGATTTATTGAGCAACCTAAAAACATGGCCAGTTTAAGGCATTTTGCTGTTTTGATGTAGCTATATGGTAGAGAGATAAAGAAGCTGTCACATTTACCTCAATGTACTAAATGTTCTTCACATACTGGTCAAGGGCGGTATTGAACAGCTCACACCTGCATAAGACATAACCAAAATATTTACTAAGTTTTGTTTCATCTTTAGGAAGGACTGATGGACTTAAGCTTGCAATCTCAATCAAGTCTTACAAAGTAATAGAGACAGAAAGTATGTACAAAATTAAAGAAGTATGACTGAAATATTTTGGTATAGCCACCGAAATGAAATCCAATATAACTGCATTGTTAGTAATGATTTCAATGGAACAATGTTCATTTCGACTAAAAGGAAAATTTACTCACTGTTCTTGAGTTGATCTAGAAGATATTTTTGGAGGTTCACAAGCTATTTTGGCAACTAGAGTTAGTGACTAATAATTTTTCTTATAACAACCTTACAAAATTACTGATGGATCTTGCTAACATGCTCTTTAAGCTAATCTCGAACATACCTTCTAGAGTGTGACTATAGGAATAATTCAAGAAATTAATTAGGAATGCACGTCAATTGGCACTCCCAAGTGAGTGAGGGGCAGAAGTTCATATGTTAGGATTACTTTATATCATATCTAAGGATTACTTTATACTATGGATCATGAAACGAAATGCCACTATCTATAAGTTGTAAGCAAACCATTTTCAAGTTACATTTCGGCAACAAGTTACCGTATCATGTTAAAATTTGATAGAAACAGACGTGTCAGTTGTAATAACAAAACAGGCCCTATTAGTTGTAATAACAATAGCCCTTTCTATAATCATCAAAAAAATCATAATATTACAATTGTATTTACAGTTTGATATGTTTAGAAAGATAGAGTTGAATAATTACCTAATTTGAGTCCCTGGATTGTAGAGAGGATTCTTGACAACATACTCCACATACAAATTATAAATGTGCTTTATGGATTCTCGTAGATCACCAGTTGTTGGATGTGTTACCAGAATAATCTAAACCAATTAAAGTTTATACATACATAAAAGTGATTGTTAAGATAAAAGTTCACACTTTTTTGCTTCGTAACAACTGACAAGACATAAAGATTTTTAACGTACCTTTATCCCTGAAGGAGTTTCCATCAAACTTAGTTTGTAGGAGTTTGTACGGAAGCTATGAAAAGAACATCCTTGACCTGGTAACTGAGGCACCCCAAGGTTTCCTTTCTCAACACTGGGAGCAAAAAACAAGTTACATAAAGAAGAAAATAAACCCAATCATATATCAATGGTTGTGGTTTCATTTAAAGTACCTAGTAGGATCCATCTTGGCGGTAAATGATTTGAGAGAGAACAAAAGCCCAAACATAAGCTTGTGGTCTTGCTGGGAGTTAAGGGTTCGAAGAGGCCTATTCCACTCCCTATAGAGCAAGCACACACCATTCCTATTGAACATGTACATCATATGAGCATGGTTCCCCGACCCAGTAGGTACAGGTGGAGACGGGCTGATATCTGACCCTCCAAAAAATTGCATCCCTCCTTAACCAATCGAAATTCCAAAATCTAAATCGAGGAAAAAGAATTGATAGTGTAAGCCTAGAAAAACTAGAAAGTTACTCAGATTGTTCTTCACTTCACTTCATAAACTAAATATGATCAATCAACAATTAGACATCAACTAATGAACTAAATTTGAAACTATCTAAGATTCACAACTTAGAGGAAGAATCACAGTTCATAAATCATAACCATCAATCGACAAACAAATATCAACTAATTAACAAAATCTGAACTTATCTAATGTTCTAAACTTGTAAGAAAGTAAGATAGAGGACCTGGTTGTCACTGACCATAAGTATAAAATTTTAAAGTCCAATTTCCAAATTTCAGAAAACCACAAGTGTAAAATTCCGTTCAAGACCCCAAATTCCTAATTCTAGCACCCCAAATTCCTAATTTGTAGAATCATAATTCATTAGAAATTAGGATTTCTTCTTCTACATTTCCAATTTTAACATAGGTAGCCAAAATCGAATTCCATGATACTGAATCTTTTACAGGACTTTCACCGAACAGTTTCCGCTCATCTCTCATATCCCCACAAACACCATACATAGTAACCGAAGTATTTATAACATGAACATCTAAACAAAAACCAGTTTTCAAAACATGATTATGAATTTGTTTTCCTTCTTTTACAGACAATTTAACAGAACAAGCTTGAATTAAAATTGGGTTAGTGTAAT
Source organism: Eschscholzia californica (assembly GCF_041429995.1). Lineage (NCBI taxonomy): Eukaryota > Viridiplantae > Streptophyta > Magnoliopsida > Ranunculales > Papaveraceae > Eschscholzia > Eschscholzia californica. Next base: position 40,739,124 of record NW_028238461.1, on the reverse strand, counting down.
TATCAGGTTCAGAGTTCTTTTCTAGCATCAATTTGTATAAGAAAATAGTAGATTGAGGATAATTTCTATCTAAATATGCTTTCATTATTCTATTCCAAGTAAACCCATTTGGGTTTTCAATTTGATTTAAGATGCAGAATGAGTAGTTGAGATGAATGAAGTGAGAAATTGGTAAGTCGACTTGCAGCAAATGTGTCTCTAAATAATCCAGAAACGATCATTTGTGAGAAAATTTGATTAAATTGTTTCAAGTTTCCTCATTTTTGTAAATGGGTATCTAAAAGTGAAAGATTCATAATGGGTTTTAAGGTGGAATTTTTGTTTAAGGATTGTTTAATGGCGGAAGGAATATAGGTTTTGACAAAATTCATTGAGAAAGAAGAAGAGTTTGAAACAGTATATATATATATATATATATAGAGAGAGAGAGAGAGAGAGAGAGAGAGAGAGAGAGAGAGTTACCAGGTGAAGATGACAACACCAATGGAGACGAGAGAGAGTTGGTGCACAGTTCGAATGTAGGGGCGTTTAGTTCGAATAGAACCCTAGTTCGATTTGATTCTTCTTCCCTGATTTGAGATAAAACCCTAGCTGATCGGCTCCTTGATGCTTCAAATTTCTTCACAATTTCAGAAAGAGGGGTTCGGTTGAATGAGGAAAGAGAGGATGGATTGTTTGAGATTGAAATCAAAATTCGTATAAGCACAGATCACAAAAGTATTTCAGATTTCGGATCTTGATTGAGTTTTCCCTATTTATACCATTTTTCTTCTCTAAAAAGTTCGTATTTAGTCCCACACCAACGATCGAAAGTAAAATTAAGCTCTATATAACCTATTGGATAGGAGATAGTACCAGCTGAGTTCAGTAGCGTGAGCTTGTCACCCGAGTGGGGGCTTTGAGGTGGATGAACGCTAGCCGAGTTTATTGGGTAGGATTGATGGTGTAAATTTGGCAGCAGCGATTTACCTCCCCCTCTTGACAGTGGAAGGATCACGAGTCATGGCACCTTCGGTCCAACTCACCTAGTAAGCTAGGCCCGGTTGAACGTCCACCTTTTTGGGCGTTCACATCCCCTAGGTCCAAGACAAATATTTATTTTCTTTTATTCCTTTCTCTAGCATTTGTTTTCTCTCTTCCTTCCAAACGAAGCCCATTTGACGAGCAGAGTAATTGATTATCTCGACAATCCCCTCCAAGAAAGGGTGGGTGATATGAGGAAACAAAAAAAATTTGTTTCCTAGAAAAAATAAACCAGCTTCTTCCCTCTTCTTCTTGTCCCACTTCCACCATGAACTTCGGCCTCCTCCACAATAAAATCTGGCAATTTTCACAATAAATTCCGGCGACACTTTCGAAGCAGCACTTCTTCTGAGCATGTTTGTCGGTAGATGGGTTTGGGAGAATATTTTGAGTTTTCTACCTTTCGATATTTTATTCCTGAAAAATTTTCTTATTTCTCCAAATCACCCGTTCAAGAAAACTATTGTTTCTATAAGCATGTTATCTCTAATTTCTTTATATTCTTTCTCTCTCTCTATTCCCTTTAAATATCTTATAACCTTAAAAATATTTCACAGTTGTTCTTCTTTATGTATTTAGACTGATAATGGTGGTGGTAATGGTGGTGGTGGTAATGGTGGTGGAGGTATAATGGCAGTGGTGTGGTGGTGGTAGTGGAGACATTCTAATGGTGGTAGTAGTGGTGGTGGTAGCGTTGACGATCGTGGGGTGCGACGACATGATAGTGGAGGCATGGTGGCGGTGAAAGTTTTATTGTGGTGGTGGTAGTGATGGAAGTATGACGGTGATGGTGGTAGAAATATGAGGTATGATGGTTGTGGAAGTGTAGTTGGTGTTGGTGGTGGAGGCGGGGCATGCATGGTGGTGGAAGTATAGTGCTGGTTAAAGTTTTATTGTGGTAGAGGACAAGAATAAAAATTAATAAATAACATGACACCATTGATATACATAACACTACTTATACATAACACTCTTAAATTACTAAGAAAAAATAGCTATAAAAGATCCATTGATTTAAATTTTAGATGGGATGAAGTGACAAATAGAAAATTCGAGGAGACACTCTAATTTTAAATTTAGAGTCCCATTGGAGATGCCTAATCATATTCTTCTTCTCTATTTCTTCAATCTTTTCCCTTTTGACCTTTGCGATCTGCGCTTTGATTCTACCTAATTAATCGAAGTTTATGGCCGAGTTATTGACTCATCAGATCATCTCCATTGAGACACTAAAGAAAACCCCTAAAAAATTTAGTTGTCAAGTGTCAACAAAGATCCTTTGTAAGAGGGTGTTTGATTTTTTAGCACTTACAAGTGAAACCACTTACTAAGTGAATCACTTAGTAAGTGGTTTCACTTGTAAGTGATATGACGTTTGTTTTCTACCACTTCTAAGTGTTTGATTTTTGTTTTTATATTAATTCTAAATGTCATAAAATTGAGAAATTGTCTATTTTGACCTTAAAATATACATATGAGCATTTCACACTAATTCATTATGCTCGCGAGTTTGGATACAAGAGAATTACGATTTATGAATACTTTATGTTGAAAATATTAACCTCAAGTAATTAAAAATTATGAAGGAGACAGAACTTACGTTACATCATGCTCGCGAAAATACAAGAGATGTGAAAAAAATTTAGAAGAAAAGCTTAGGTGAAGGATGAGTGAAGAAGCAAAAGGGTCATTGATAAAGTCATAAAAAGATTTTTTTTACTTATCAATTGTTTAAGATTTTCTTTTTAGTTATAATTATATTGGTAATTATTATATTCGGTAGGGATAGAAATGTCTTTTTAGCACTTAGAAAGTAAGTGCAAAAAAATAAGCTCCAAGTTGGAGCTTACTTTTTTACACTTACTTTGACCCCACTTACAAGTTATATTCACTTATTAAGTGAAAAAACAAACGGCCTAAAATTGCCGGCCCGCACTTATTAAGTGAAAATCACCTAATAGTGCAAAAATCAAATACCCTCTAAGTGTCAAATTAGAGATGGTCTAACTTTTCTTTTTGTCTCCAACGGAGATCTCTAAATAACTCTGCTTAATACACATGTTGCTTTTAAATCCAACAAGAATAAAGTAGCTAGATAAAGTTCTCTCTTGACTTAAATTTTAGACCATCTCCCGTGCAACACTCGAATTCTAAAACTTAGAGTGCCGCATTGGACTGTTTGGAGTTTTTTTATTAAAAATTATTTTCAACGCAAAACTTAACTTGAAACCCAAAAATGACGGGGCATCATCTTCAAAAAAACACTCTAAATTTATAGTGTCCTTTAAGGATCTTTAAGTGTCACCTAAGCATTTCATTTAGTTTTATAGTTAAAATATAAATAATAGAGTTTTTTTTTTTTAACTCATAACTTCATTAAAAGCCAAAGCTAACAAAAGTACATACAAAAGTTAATAAGAGTATTAATCGAAATACTAAGACTTATACAAGGACTAGATCGAAAAGTTCAAAAGTACTGGATACAATACTGAGTGGACCAATAAATGGGCCTCAGATTGGACACTCGCGGGCAGAACTGAAGTACCCTTCAACAAGACTGATTGATAGTTGCCTTAGAGCATCTCCAATGCAAAACTTAAAAAAAACTCTATTTGGCTTATGTGTTGAGTCTCAATTGAGATTCTCTTTCCTATGTGGCTAACTTGAGTGTCTCTAATTCAAGTCCTTCTCCAATGCAACACTCTAAAAAACTCTAATAGATATACATGTCATACATACATTTAATAGGAAAAAGTGGTTGAGAAAGAAAAGCTTTCTATTGGTTCAAAAATTAAATTTGATGATTAGGACACTTAAGACTCTCAAAAGAGATCTCAAAAATAGAGTTTCTAGTTGAGACATCTTAAAACTTAATGCTTCCACATCAACTTAAGATCTCAATTGAGTTTTGCATTGGAGAGGTTTTTTCTCAAAAAAAACTCTAAAGTCCTAGGTGGCACTTAAGATTTTAAGATTGAGTCTTGCATTGGAGATGCTCTTAGCTTCCAAAATGAATGGTTGGATTTTCCAGGGTAAATCATCTTCACCGACGTTTATTGCCTCTGTTAACACCTGGCAGTCCCCTTCATATATTAGTGAAGGAAATCCTAGTTGTTGTCCCATTTCTATTGTCAATAGACAAGCTTTTGCTTCCGAATCTAAACTTGACGATGCTTCAATTCGTTGAACTTGGTGGTTTATCTCCTCCGATCTATGATTTCGAACAATGGCTGTTATAGCTGCTCCTGTTCGACTAAAGGCCCCATCAAAGTTAATCTTTAATACACCTTCTAGAGGGGGAATCCAGTTGAGATTATGTATATTAAGATCAGAATGTGTAGAACTGTTGGTGCATCCCTTAGCCTTGCTTTGTGTTTGATGAATTATTGAGCTTATATTGATTTGTTCTTGTCTAAAGTGAAGAGCATTCCTGGCTTTCCAGTAAAATCATAGTAGGTAAGCAGAGAACACCACTCTTCTCTCCTCTTTCCTGTTTAAACTAAGATCTTTAATAAGGTCAACTAGGTTGTTGTAGGTGATGAAATCCTCTGCTCGTTCTACAGCAGCACAAAGCTCATGATATTTGTTATATGATCCGAATAGACGTAATGATGATTCTACATCTTGAAAACATAACTTGCATGTGGAAACTATCATCGAATTCCCGTTTTGAATACTATCCAGAAGAAGTAAACTTTGTTAATCAATTTCCAAAGAAAATTTGTATCTTTGGTTCCACCCCTTTCAAATGCCAAAAATGAGACCAATGGAAATCAGATCCACCTCTTTCGTTTCTGATTTGTGGAGTTATCTGTCTGTAATAGGATTTGGGTGAGAATTTTCCCTTCTAATAAGGGGTCCATAATAATGTGTCAATCGGCTGAAATCTGGTGACAGAGATTTTTAAAGTTTCTCTAGGCAACTCCTCTTTAAAAAGCTCATGAATAAGAGGTACATTCCACTGATAATTGGTTATCAAATCTTTAACATAAAAGTGTCTCATCTGGGGATTGAAATCAGGTAGTGTAAGTACCCAAGTGCTATCATGAAGCGAATATCAACTCCATTACCTACCTGCCAACAAACATGCTGCTTTAAGACTTCTCGAATTCGAAGAAAGGATGACCAGATTGGTGAAACATTCTGTTTTTTATTTTCAGTCCAGAAATCATCGGTGATGTAATACTTAGCTTTGATAATCTGCACCTGCACTGATTTAGGGTTGTTTAGGAATCTTCAGGCTAGTTTAGCCACGAGAGATTCATTAACCTTAGCCAGGTCTCTAACACCCAGACCCCCCCCCCCCCCCCAGTTCCTTGGATTTTTTAATTAGTTCCCACGGCAAAAAATGCATTTTATGTTCCTCCTCCCCATGGTTCCGCCAAAAGCTTCTCTCTAGTCTCTCTAACTGGTTGATGATTCCTTGAGGGAGAAGGGAGAGACTTAAAGAATAAGTACCAATAGGGCTTAATGCTGATTTGATTAATGTTGTCATGCCGGCCTGAAAAGTTAATTTTTCCTTCCAACCTGCTAGCTTAATTTTGAACTTGTTGATGAGTAATTCATGAGAGTGTAGTCTATTTCTAGGCTTCAGAATTAGAGAACTGAGATATTTATCGGCCTCGTTCATTAATGGTGCCTGCAGCTGACTGAGGAATAAGTCAATCTGTGTAGAAGTGACCCCTGCACTAAAGTGAATAGAAGGCTTCTGAAAATAAACAGCTTGTCCTGAAAAGGAAGTATAAGTGTCTAAGATAGCAACCACTGCATGTAGATTTTTTCCTGTAGCTTCCCCTAGTATAAGCAGGTCATCCGCAAAAAGAAGATGTGATACTTGGGGAGCATATTTGTTCACCCTGAAGCCATCAAATAGGGAGTCCTTCACATATTTATCAATGAGAATAGAAAGTGGCTGAGAGACCAAAATAAACAGAAAAGGGGATAGAGGACACCCTTGTCGAAGACCTCGAGAAGCTGTAAAGTTACCGTATTGCTTGTCATTGACGATGATACTAAATGTAGGGGTCGAAACACAACACATGATAAGTGAATGCATATTACCTGAAATACCAACTGCATGTAAAACCTGCCTAAAAAACACCAACTAACCCTGTCATAGGCCTTGACTATGTCCATTTTTAGAGCAAACGCCCCCTCCTGAGATTTAGATAAATGCATAGAGTGAAGGCATTCTTGAACAATAACAATATTATCTTGAATTTGTCGTTGTGGTACAAAAGCACTTTGGTTCCACTCAACCATGTCCTCTAAGAAGGGCCTAAGACGGTTAGTGACCAACTTGGTGATGAATTTATACACCGTATCACAAAGACCTATGGGTCAATAATCTGAAGCCATCTTAGAGTCTCGGATTTGGGGATAAGTACTAAGTTTGTTTGGTCGAGGGTCTGATCAAAATAACCTCGGGAGAAGGAGTCCTGAATGTACTTTATGAGGTCAGATTTGACTATGTCCCATCCATTTTGGTAGAAGAGATGAGGAATTTCATCTGGACCCGGGCTTTTGATAGACCACATACCAAACACAACCGTTTTAATCTCCTCTTCTGTAGGTATTCAGGATATGGCATGCAGAGCATCATTCGTATGTGGCTTATAAGCCTGTAAAATCTCTGTAGAAGAGGGTGATATTGGCTCCTCCCTGAAAAAATTCTAAAAATGGTCCACCAAATGAACAACTATTTGATGTTCAGATTTTAAAACAGTCCCTACCTGATTTGTGATTGCAATTGGATATGGTTTTTCCTTCTTCTCATAGAAACTGCTGCATGGAATGCCTTTGTGTTTCTATCTCCATTGAGAGCCCAGTTTTGTCTTGTCCTTTGCTCCAATTTGGTTCGGTGGATTTCTTCATAATAAAGTAATTCCTCTTGAATAAGTGATTCACGTCTCAGATTTTCTGCATTAGGTGTCATACTTTGTATGTTTTGTAGTTGAGTTCTGATGCCCTTCAGACGTTTCTCGATTTTACAAGAGGTTTTGCCCCAATTGTTAAGATCCACATTGACTTGTTGTAATTTGGAGAGGAGATCTGTACTACTGTAATTCCAACCTGCATCTAACACTTCTGTGTATTGACTGTGTTTAATCCAAAAATATTCAAAACGAGGGACTCGCTGAATAGTGGTTCTGTGGACTTCAGTCTTTAAAAGGATTGGACAATGGTCACTATTATACCGTGGTAGATGAAAAACCAGGCATTGGGGTAGTGATCAAGCCAAGCAGTTACTGCTAAAGCCCTATCCAAACGCTCACGAGTGAGTTGACCCAAACTTCTGTTGTTAGTCCAAGTAAATGCGGGACCTTTGAAACCTAAATCGATGAGACCCGAGTTGTCCAAAAAGGAAGAGAATTGAGCAGTAAACGGGGTATAAGAAGACCATCCCCATTTTTTCGATAGAGTTTGTAAGTTGGACAGCAAATAATCCCACAAGGCTTGTCTATCTTGGACCATAGGGGGTTCGTAAATACAATTTAAGGTGCAAGAGAAATCCACGTCTAAGTATATGTGCCTGAATCATATTAGGAGAGAAGTCCAAAATATTCAAATTAATGTCTGAAGACTAGAAAAGTGTTGTTCCACCACTTCTCCCAATAGCTGATGTAACACATTTAACTGGGAGATTGAAATTGTCCAAATTATAAGAAGTATCATCACTTTTGAGTCTTGTTTCAGTGAGAAACAGAATATCGGGTCTCACCGCCCAGAGAAACGGATATAAAGTATGAATGGTTGAGGCGTTTCCCAACCCCCGACAGTTCCAAGATAGAATTAACATTTACCTTGTGTCTCTTTGGGAGCAGCCTCCATGACCCTTGCTTCTTGAATTTGATCTGCATGTTGTCTAGCATGACTCTTTAAATTTTTACGTTCACCGTCCCCAATGAAAGACCCTCCCTTAACTACAGTAGGCATATTCTCTGTTTGAACATCTGGTTTTAGAGAAGTAGTACCTGAACCCTGAACTGCTTTGCTTTGATGACTCCTCATCGATAGATATTTCTCTCCTGACTCTCTTATGGGAGCTGAGAGAGACAGAGAGTCATCCATTGGTCCATCTAAGTTACTAAAGACAAGTGGTGGCTCTGTCTGGTCTCCCTTTTGAGGTTCATTCTCCGTGTTACTTGTCTTCTCAGAAAATGATTTAGTATTAGATTGTTCTCCTGGTTCATAAGACTGATCTACGCCCTTTTCCTGGTCCGAGTAAGAATACGATGTCTTTCTGCCGATACCCTAACAATCCCAAAACTGTGGAATCTTAAAATCGTCCGGGTATTTTGGGAGAGCCTTCTCATGCACCATTTTGATTTGTTGTTCAGTAAAGTTATCTCCAATGAGGTTCAGTAACTTCAACCGATTAGGACAAAATTGAATAGTATGAGCAAGAAAACCGCAAAAGGAGCAGAAACGCCCAAGTCTTTCGAATCGGAGTCTAACCTTAATGGATTTGCCTAGGTTGATTTGTAGGAGTACCTCCTTTAAGAGAGGATTTGCCTAGGTTGATGTTGTTCTTCTATCTCATGTTCTTGGGATTTATTTCCTGATGGTTGGAGGGTTGAAATATTATGATCGGTCTTCGGATTGACAACTTATCTTGATGTCCTGACCAAGTGATGATTTGTTTACACATTTTGGAGATTCGTTTATTTTTATGTCTTCACTTCTATGCTTGGTGTTACATGATTTTGGTGGTATTCAATTCAAGCAAGTGTTTTCCCAACTCTTTTGTTGTTGTGTCATTGTTGCCTCTGTTGCTACGATGTAGCAGCGTCTTTGTGGCGTTCGTTGTAGCTGTGCTACATCTTCGTTGTGTTCGTTGTAGCTGCATTTTGGTGCGGCCTCTATCGTAGTTTTGTCGTGCATTGCTGCTACCTCTGTTGTAGTTGTAGTTGTGCTACTGCTGCCTCCTATTGTTCTGTTGTTCTTCTATCTTATGTTCTTAGGATTTGCATCATTCCACCACTCCACATCTCAACCACCGCATACCACGATCACCATTATACCACCTCCACCACATCACCACCGCCAGACACCATCATACCTCCACAACCACCATCACCAATGTGCCACTACCATCATTACCCCACATTAAAATTCAAAAATAATTGAAATGCCTTGATGAAAATTGAGGAATAAAAAAGGTGAACTATTTGCTTAACTACTACAAGCAACAGCAATAAAGTACTTCTACTTTTGTGTGGCCCAACACCTTACTTTTTATGCTCTCTTAATACTAAAAACTAAAAAGTGATGTCTATTTGTATAAGGGACCTTCAACCAGTAGCTGTTACAGCAAATAATCACTGCACAGGATTGACTAAAAAGAACATTTAACAGGGTTTGTAGTTCATCAACTGGATTTTGGGTATAAACTACCAGAAAATTAGTTCCTAAACAAAAAAAAAAAAGAATACTAGTAGTTCTTTAAATTTAAATCGTTTCTTTTTTGAAACAAACAAAACCAAGAAATTACAAAATCTTACAAGACCTAGGCTTCCTCCCGTTTCAGAAAAAAAAAAAAGAGAAATTACAGAAATTAAGCAGAGTCCTATGAGCAATCAAGCAGCTCATGGTTCGGTAACAGGCAACGGTTGGTTTAGTAGCTTCTACCCCAATATGTCCATTTCGTCGCAGGCTTTCCCGATGCAAAGCATAGAGTCCCTGAAAATTGCGAGTTTTAGGTATTAGAGTGCCGCAAAAAATGCAAAAAAGTCCAAAGATCAAGACGACCATATTTTTCCATTATTTGTTTTATGTATATATAATGCAAGGTGGTAAAGAGGTTGATACCCTCTGGAAGTTCAGGCTGATCGAAAGGAGTGCAAAGGGTTTTGGCAGCCCCTGTTTCACCCTTAGTACGTGCTTTCACGTCTCTCTCAACTTCCTGCAAAGACAAAGGAATTAATGTCTCTAAATTTAGTATAAAAGATCTAAACTCCGTATAAATGAATAACTGCAGAACTACAAAATAAGTTCGGCATTATCGAGATGAACGATCAACATTCACTAAAATGTAGAGACATTAAAAGTGGTAAAAAGTCGTCAATTCCGTCCCCGAAATAATTTGAAAGTGATAGCTGTAAACCAGGCAAGGTTTATACAAACATAGTCACAAATGTGTAGAATGCGAGAGTACCTCTTCGTCACACCAAGGAGCTAAGATCATTTTCTTCTCATTAAGAGCAGTTATAAATTCTTCCCATGTTTTTGCAATTGTTACACTAGCATCTCGTTTTAGCTTTGCAGCATCAAACAGGCTTTGTTGGATATTGTCCAATACATCTTTAATCTGGTCAACTAAGTTCGCATTTGGTATATCCACTTTTGATCCATTATCTCGACGAACAACACGCACCTGTCAAGACACAACATGTACCTGTTAAAAACTCGAAAGACAATTCATGCTCATAGAACAATTTCTCGGAACATAGCTGAAGTATCAATGAAGAAAAAAAATCATGATGAACCGATGCTAACACTTTACTGAAACGCAAGGTTGTGAAGGGCGAAGAAAATTGGGCGATGAGAGAGTGGGTTCCCAATATGGGCATTTAGTCATATTAATAATATATTTGGCACACTATGCATATTAATTAAGTCAACTGATTCAACATATAAAATCATACAATAGTACAATATTGTCATTTAAAGGACCGAATACAAAAATTTATTACGCTCACTCGAAAAGGCATGAAATCGGAGAGGCATGACCACCATATATAAAATAGACCTATTTAGATTAGAGCTGTAGTGTCGCCTTTGACAACATCGCTGAAGTGTATTAAGCTAAACCGGCACGTCCTTTTAGTACCAAAGATAATGGATACCAATATCTAATATCACAAGTAACCATGTCCTAAGAGTAAAATTCCTACAATAAGTTTAAGCAAATTCAGCGAGCTATCTAAACCCCTACAAACTTCAACAGAAAATAGGAGAGGAAGATGCATACACAAAATACCTAATAGAGTAAAGCCAAACAAATGAAACACACATAAAAACAGTCTAAGTATTCATATTGACCTGATTATTAGCCATGTCCTTTGGCCCTATCTCAATCCTCAAAGGAACACCCTTTAATTCCCAATGAGAATACTTCCAGCCAGGTGAGTAATTGTCTCTTAGATCTGCCTCCGCACGAAAACCAGCTTCGTTCAACTTTTCCACTGTGGAGGAGCAGGCATCAAAGATTGCTTGCATATCGGCATCTTTGTATGGTACAGGAATCACAATGACTTGGACAGATGCTACTTTGGGTGGCAACACCAAGCCTTTGTCATCTCCATGAACCATTACCATCACCCCAATCTGTAAAAGGCATTTAGCTTGACACAATTATACTACTATATAAATTATACTACAACAATCACAAGCCGGCTGTCTTCAAATGGGAGAGGCTGAATTTGTTAAACTTAAAATGGTTATCCTTACTTTAATTTTAGTTGTTTGGTGTTTTTAGTGACCTATCTTAGATCCATCCTCATATATATTCTACTTCTGTGACTATATATTTCTCCTTTGTTCAAGAACTATCACAAGCTTGGCCAGGGGAACTGACTACACTTGGCCGCTTAGTAATTTAGTATGAAATACATAGGTATTATCAGCGAATAAGACGATTTTTCTCGACCAAAAGGTGCATAAAAAGAACTATACCGTTCGAGTGCTGTATGCCCATGAATTCTGCCAAACCATTCCTTTTTCTCCCTTCTCATTCTCAAAGTTTATCTCAAACATTTTTGCAAAGTTTTGACCAAGACAATGTGAGGTTGCACCTTGTATCCCACGACCAGTGTTTGGAATAAAAGCCTACAGCAGGAAAGAAGATACAGAAATGGAGGAATATCAAGAAAAAAAATAAGCGGATTTAACACATAATAATGTTACAATTATTATTGAAAACATGGCAAGTACAGCAGGTGCATCCAGGACCAAACATATTTCTCACCTCAACACTTGTTGTATAAAGGCCACCAGCAAACTTTTCATTCTCACTTTTCTTCCCCTTCACAACTGGGATAGCCAAAAATTCTTCATAAATCCTTCGATACAGCTCCAATATTTCAAGAACCTGATAAAGAATTTGCTTGTTAATGGTATTCATATTCAAAAGCATACGAACACTTCAAGAATCAGGGGTTTGGTAAGCATTTCATGGCTGTCAGAGCAACACCGAAGATAAGAAAATGCAGTCAACAATTCGGCAGCCACGGACCAGTGGTCTTTTATTCACCTCCTTTTCTATATTACTGCCCCGCAATTGCGACACTGCTACATCTTCACTATTATGATGCTACTTTTGAGCAGATGTACGCCGTGTGACTCTAATTATTTTATGCTTGCATCATTCTATGCATGCAAATCTAGCACTCAAGTAAGGATTAGCAAAGGTTGACCTTGTAAGGATGATATCTCTATCTAGGATAGTAGGATGATCTCATAATACTAATAGAGATCAAATTCGGACTTTGGAATCAGGATTATCAGCCAGTGCGTATTAAGGGCCGGGATTATGGTGTAAGAATGAGTGTATAAATAGAAGCGAGGTATTGTGCCGATAAGATGTGCGTACAGAAACAGAATGAGGTACCCAGAGAGCATAACAAACGCATATGAAGCATTTTTATTTTTGTAAAACCTATACCTCTTTATCTGCTTCTGCCTTCGTTGCAAAAGCTGTATGGCCTTCTTGCCAGAGAAACTCACGACTCCTGCAATTGTCACAAACTCATAAATTACTCTAGTGGTAGTTCAAACTACAAGTGGTCATTTTGTCCTCACTACGAACTAACAAATATAAACTAAATTTCCTGCATAAGTAGTGAGCATAATATCCTAGGTAGAAAAGTAGGTAGCAGAAACTTTGATGCAGAAGATACAATTATGAATTACCAAGTACATTTCTGGGCAGGAAAATGTCCCTTGATTAGTGTTAAAGAGGTGACAAAAGCATGAAACTAAATCCTAGTTTGACGGAGTCACGGAAAACTGAATACCTGATGAAGGGAGTAGGGTTGCTGAACTCCCACCGCACAACATTGCACCACTGATTAAGCCTCAAAGGTAAGTCACGATGTCCCCTAATCCATTTTGAATAGTAGGGATACATGACGGTCTCACTTGTAGGACGGATTGCAATTGGAACCTCTAAATCAGTGTCTCCAGACTTTGTAACCCATGCAACCTGAAAATAGACCACAGGATTACGGAATGTTAGGTATCCAAGAGATGGACGGTAATATCATAACATAGTTACAGCCAGAACGATGATAAACACATGCTTATACAGTATAACGAGCATAGACTTTCAATGAGAGGTGTGTAAACAATAGTAGCAGCTCAGCAGGTCCTTCTACTATATATTCAGTCTTAGTTTCTAAATATACAGAATAGTAGTAAGAAATTCCAGGAACAGGCCAAAAAAGTCCGAAACTGAGAAAAATAACTTTGTATAGTATTACCGATTTTATAACTTTATAACCAAGAAAAGTATGGCCCTTTTTTTGAAAATTTTGTTTTAATTTAAGGGAATAAAACAGGTCAGTCAGTTTCGGAAGGATACGTCTGGCCATCCATTTTTATTGGGAGTTTTATAAAAATCACATCCAACGGCTGATAGAAAATCCTCTTTATGTAATTAGACTAAATATAGAAGGGTATTAATGTCAATAAATAGTTTTCTTTTTAAATACCAAAATCGGTTAAGATGTCCCTAAAATAACTACTACCCACGTTTCTTCTCATTCTAGTTTTCTCTCTAGCGATTTCTCCATTATCTTCCCACTAAATTACTCGTTTAGGATCCAATCATCGCTTCCCAGTTATGAGTGAAGTCCAAGAAAGACAAGTTCCTGCCCCAATTACACTGTCTACTCCAATGAAATAGGGTAGCCTGGATATCAAGGAAAACAAGATGGAGAAAAGTAGAAAACAATAATCACCGTCAGCTACACTACAAAAAGGCCATAGTGATTTGGGACTTCTTCACTGAGTCGATGAACATCAGATGGCTATACTGTTCACATTAATGAGTGTTTACCAAATGGCAAAATTTATAACTTCCTAAGAAAGGAAGAGAGCTATGGAGCATGATCCCAGATGCGATAGTTTTGTAAGTACGGAAACACAGGGACGGGATAATATTCTGAGACAAACATGAGGATTCAAAAGAAAATTATGTATTAACAGAAGGAAATAAAGATTTCATATGGCCTCGTTAAAATGATTTAAGTGTAATGCATTTTCCACAAAAGTTAGTACATCTTCTGCACATGAAGCACAAGATTCTCACCTCTGGAGCAAAACCTTCAATATGATCCTTCTCCCTTTGTAAAACACCTGGGGACACGAAAACAGGGAAGTAACAGTTCTTGATTTTCATTTTCTTAATTTCAGCATCAAAGAAGACCTGCATACATTTGACAATAATGCTAAATAAATATCGTTGCACCAAGAACGAACCTCTAGTGCACCTTTTTCAGAGCAGTTTGCACGTGGTAAGCAAACCATTGACAGAATTAGCTTTTTTACCAACAAAGTGAACTTTTGTTCAAAAATAAATGAAAATAAAGTGATCTTTTCTATATATATTCAGTCGAAGCGTAAAAACCAACATATCTAACTGGGTTATGATATTCAGTTACGAGAAGAAATGTCATACTTGCATAATTTCCCAAATAGACATTGACCATGGCCTCAGAATATAACAGCCAGAGATATCGTAGTATTCGATCATCTCACCACTAACAACAACCTGGCAAAACAAAGACAAGAAATTTAGGATTAACTTACTATGGTGTTAAGATTTGACAGCGAAAGAAAAAACATAATGAAATGCATTTATACGCAACTACGAATCAATACCTCGGAGTACCATTCTCCAAAATTTACATCTTTTTTGTGCGAGAGACCAAGTCCAGTCTCCTTTTTCACTTCTTTCTTCTGCCCCCCTGAGAAGTAATCAAAGTAAACTCAGCACAAAAATAGGAAAGAAAGCAGACACCCACTCCAGAGGAATTGGTCCTACCACTCTTCGGGTTGGCACTGGATTTTGTAGCCTTGTCTTTAGCCATCTCAAGGTGCCTAACCTGATGGAACAATACCCAGTAAGTATAATGAAAGATAACAACAGTTTTGAGACAAGGAAGGATAATATACCAAGAGGGGTTTAATTGTTCATTTCATAAATATAAAAGGTCCAAATATTATGCACAATGACAATATCATATATTTGAATGTGAATGATTTTCAGTCATAATCATGCATTATATTGATTTGTATATGAAGGAAAAAGAAGAAGAAATCAAAGAGGGAAGAAGATGAAGAAAACCCAAAAAATGGAATAAGGAAACTAGAAAGAAAAAATTAAGAGAGTTTTGTTACAGACTAGAGCTTGGAACAGAGCTAGAGAAAAAAATCGAGCTAGAAGGTGTGCTCAATGGAGAAGACAAACTACTTCGACTTTTCAAGTTAGCTAAAAAGAGAAAGTTGAGGAAGTAGGTGTTCAGGTGGAATATGGTAAGAAACCCTAAGCCATCTATTAAGTTAGGGCAAAAAAGAGTTGAAATTGGGCAGAGTAACACAAACTAAACATAAAATCCAAAAAAACTAAAGAATAAATTCATCCACAGAAAAGTAGAACCATTTTGGTAATCACATTTACATGAATGTATCGACCCATATAATCAAATAATTAGTATACAAAACATAGAAGTAAAAAAAAATGAAATAAGCTTAACTAAACCCTAGATCTACCATGAACAAAAATCTAAACCAATAAATACCTCTAATCACCCTTTTTTCCAAAGTCAATGACTTCCTACCAGCAGAAGGAAACTAAGCAATCAAAGTATCAAGAAATGAAATGAAATACAAAGATGGAATATATATATATATAGTAATATAGTAATAGAGCAATTGAGGGAAGTATCAAATATTAATCTCAAAAATGGTCAAATCTCAAAAAACAACTCAGAACTAAATATTTATATAAACAAACAAATAGTGGAAGGGAGGGGCTAAAGACCCCCTCCCAAAATGCTGTAGGCCCCCGGATTAAACATGGGACCTCTCACACTTTGTGCTTAATCCGGGGGCCTTTAGCCGCACCCATAGTGGAATTTAGGGTTTCTTGCCTCTCTAAACGAAACTACCAATACAGAAACAAGGGTTTACCAAGTGAAGGGAATAACATTAGGGTTTCTTTTCCCTTTGAACAGAGGTAGAAACGAAACTACCAATAAAGTTCACTTCTTAGTTGGACACAGAATCACATAATCAAAATCATCAATCCAACTACTACCCAGTATAGAATCATATGAGAATAAAGAAGATATCCAGAAAAATAATCGACTAACCTTTCAATAGCTTCCGCCTTCGAGCTTAAACCCTAATGAGCGCTCCCCCAACTTTACTCGTCGTAGCAGATTGGAAGAGGTTCTTGTTTGGTTAATAGGGTTTTTAGTTTTTTTTACTCTGCACCGTCCACTAACGGGTCCAAGATTAGTAATTTTCTAGCTGGTGGGATTTTGGCACGACCTGGACCTACCCACGGGCACTCACGTCTAGGATTGGGAATTGGGCGGGAATGGACGTCCATGGGCACTTGAAGTATCGCGCCGGGCGAGATGGACTCCAAACTTCAACGGCTATTAGTGTAAGCGGGTTAATCGGTTGGGCAATTTTAAAATTTGCCTTGCCCGTCCAAACCCATTAAGAAACTCGGGTAATTCGAATATGGGCGGGCGGGTAGCGGGTAAGTCCATGACGTGAAAAAGTTCACTTCTTCCTCTCCATTTATAAAGTCTCCAAACACCGATCGTAATTCTAAAAATGCAATGTGGGAGTAAATCTATGAGTTATTTGTGTTGTTCTTTTTAGGGATTTAATCTCATATTGAAAACTAATGAAGAAATGAGATAGTGATAATATAAACTTATCTCACTTCTTGTTCCGTTCAAGACAAACACTACTTCACTAACCCACTAGGAATTCTCTTTGGTTATTGCAAAGCAATGCATTGGTTTCGTGTAATATAAACTTATTTCACTTATTGTTCCCTTAAAGACAAACACTACTTCACTGACCCACTAGGAATTCTCTTTGATTATTGCGAAACAATGTATTGGGTTTGTGTGATTGCTCTTGAACATTTTGTTTACCATCTCAACTAGGCCTAACAATATGGAATGTTGGGCTTCCTTCATCAACCAAAAAAGTTGATGTAATTTGGTTGGTTATCAATGTGTGACGTTAAGGGGGTGGGGGCATGGATGGGTGTACAGGTAGAGGTTTAACCAATGCACGCCCACAAAAACTTGATGGGTTGGGCGGTTGTGCCCGAGAAAGCACGAGCGTCCATGGTCCTCGTTGGGCTTTTCGTGTCTGTGGACGGGTTCAGGCGGGCTCATAAATATAATTCCCACCCGTACCCACGTTGCCGAAGTAGAAAATGAAGACGATGGAAATATAAGTTTTATAAGGTTTTGCCACAAAAGAAAAAATTACGGGGATGAACTAATTTCAATAGATACTGTTATAAGCACGAGGGTTACAAAAAAATTTGTTACGCCCCCCAACGACTATAAAACGATGGGAGGGTAAAAAATAATAACAACCACCCGACTAGCTGTTGGGGTGTCCAGAAAAAACCAGACTGTCAAGACGGACCAGGTCATTTAACATGACAGACTTTGCCCCAACCCAAACTGTGTATCAAATAAATAAATAATTTGCTAAATTATAATCAATAAAGGATAAAGTGGGAACTATGGACAAAAAATAAAGTAAATATATCATGATTGACTATCTAAATTGTTTCTTTAGAAATCTATAGTGTTTCTCTAGCCTCCACCAAAAGAACTCAACAATTAAGGCTATGAAAGTTGTCACATTAATGTGGTTGACCATCTCTGTGGTAGAGGCATAACCCAAAAATAATATGTCTAAAGGGGCTTGCACAAGCGTATTATCCACAGAGATATCATTCAAATTGAGTAACAAGTGAATATTGTGTCGTTTTTTGTGAAGCCAATATAGATTTCAAGTGGTCATTACCGCCAAAGATATATTTGGTTACAATTTCTGACCACTACGTATTATTTTCCCCTCCATTAATACCCTAATAGGGTTTTTGAGCTTACTCCCTCAAATCTAATTGGTAATTGAGTTTACCCTATTCAGTAATTGGTAATTGAACTTATCCCCTTGAATTTGGATTTTTTGTCAAAACTACTAAGGACATGTTTGACATGTGATAATAAAATCATAAATTAAATAATATATAAATAAAATCAATCTTTTACTAATCATATTTCCGACCAAATCAAACAATAAAATAAGATGGAATCTCTACATGAATCATATTGAAGATTAACTGTTTTTTGGTAGTCACAATCATTTCACATGCGCCAAACACAACCTTTTTGTTTTTGTCCATAATAATAAATCGGAGGGGGTAAACTCAATTACCCATCATTGAGAGGGGTAAACTCAATTACCAATTAACGACGAGATGGTAAGCTCCAAAAAACCAATATAGTATCTAGGTCAATTTATAAGAAAAGAAACATGAATCTTTAATTACTCGAGTTTAACATAAGCACGTACCAAAAGATTGACGTTTTGGTTTTATTGCATTGAAGTTCTTGTTTGTATATCCCACTAAACTTAAATCCTTTGGTGTTAATAACATTTGTCGATGAAATGGAAAAATAAGTCTGAATGATTAGTAAGTCCAGCATGAACCTATAACATCTTCATAGACTGGTGTTTCGTAGGAATAGATTGAATACATTATTGCCGCAGGATAGTCCTGAATGAGAGGCGATGTCCATTATGATCTTGAAGCATTCTTCATGTTTCTTATAAGTTTCTAGTGCTTAGTTACTTTTTGGCGCGATCTTTGTACTAATCCTCCATTTGTTATTTTTGTATTAACAAATGTAAAATAGTGGAAGAAATAGCATGTCCCTCAATGTTTGATGATATTTTTCGAGATCTCATTGGAAATTAACTGTTTTTGACTAACCATCAAGGAATGTAATATTTATCAGTATATTGCTTCTAATGTATCAGGCCTAAAAGGATTTTATGTACAATCTACAAATCAGCAACATAGGACATCTACTTTGAATGATCAGATTACCTACCTCTCAATATAAATATTCCACTTGTTGTTGTTATTTACTCTTCTTTCGTTGACATTGTTTTTAATTACTTGATTAGTAATATTATTGTAATAAGTATATAGATACTCGAAGGTGAACCGACAGACTAATTTGAATTAACTCATTTTCACGTACTAAACCCCATTATAATATTACCTATCTAAAATTTAACATCATAATTCTTATAGTTTAATCGTGGAGTTCATAATGCAATGAAGTCATGTAAGATAAGATGACCAGGTGTGTTACACAACATCTGATGGAATTGTCAATGTTGAAGATCATTGTAATATCGGAAATGCTATAATCACAAAAAAATTGACAAAAAAGAACACCCAGCTGACGTGGCGAAAGGGTTGAAATTTTGACTACATTT
Source organism: Eschscholzia californica (assembly GCF_041429995.1). NCBI lineage: Eukaryota > Viridiplantae > Streptophyta > Magnoliopsida > Ranunculales > Papaveraceae > Eschscholzia > Eschscholzia californica. Next base: position 40,719,537 of record NW_028238461.1, on the reverse strand, counting down.
GGGTCGTTGAGAATGAATGGACCATATTAAATTTTCAAGAACCCTTACCTCCCCATTTATTTCTTCTATGGTTCAGCAGTTTAGAGAGAGTGTGTGTATTGTTCGTCATTCTTCGTCTTCTTTTCTTCATTCAACCAAATAAGAGAGATAGTACGGGAGCTCGCGTGATCAAAGAGGAAGCAGACTAAGGAAGTGGAGTTTGTAAGTTGAATGTTTATCATTTTAATATTTGGTAGTGATTTTCTTGCAGCTTTCCTTAATTTTTGTGTGAGAATGGAATCTGAAATCATTAACAATGAAATTGGAGGTGAAACTCAAGAGGATTTTTCCTCATTTGAAGGTACGGACAATTATCATTAAAATAACTTTACAGCTTATATGTTACAACAAAGAATATGAACCATTGCAATATAGAGTAAAAACAACTGCAACATAGAATAACACAAATTTCAGTATAGAATAGAACAGTAGATAACCTGACACATAGATTTACATATTCTGTCTTGCCATGTGTTGTTATATTACATATCATAGTTTTTATATACATTATAATGTAGTGGAAAAATAGTTAATCACTGGCGAAGAAATTCAATAACCCATCGCGGACGAAGAACAATTGGTTAAACCCGAAGTTGGTATGAAATTTAGTTCACGTGAAGAATTATATGAGTTTTTCAGAAGTTATGCTTATAAAAGGGGATTTTTTGTTATGAGAAGATCTTCGAACAAGGATTTCATGGCAATTATTGGTATGTCACATTTACGTGTTCTCGTAAAGACAACAAAGTTCTTGAAACTAGCAAATCACTGCAACCAAGGCCTACCACGCAAACAGGTTGTAAGTTAAGGTGCCGGAAGATTAGAATTTGATGGTCAATGGATATTGACCAAGGTTCAGCTCGACCACAATCATAAGATTATTACTCCTACGAAATCTCGCTACTTTCAGTGTAATAGATACCTTAGTAAACCTGTTAAGCGGCAACTCGAATTAGGTGATAAAGTTGAAATTTGTCCATGTAAGAGTTACAACAAACTAGTAATTGAAGCTGGAGGGTACGAAAATCTACCGTCTACCATTTATTAAAAAAGATATCAATAATTATTTAGATGTATCGAGAAAAGAGCGACTAGGTGAGGAAGATGCACTTGCAATTAGCCAGTATTTCTTAAAAATAAATGAACAAAACAAAAGATTCTTCTTCAAAACCGAGTGTGACAATCAAGATCGATAAAAAAAATGTGTTTTGGGTAGATGGGTTTAGTAGAAAAGCCTATAAGGAATTTGGAGAGGTTATCACTTTTTACACTACTTACTTGACAAATAGGTAGGAGATGTCATTAGCACCATTTGTGGGGGTCAATCAACTCTTTTTTGTTTCAATTTGATCTCTAATGAGGATACCAAATAATTTATTTGGCTATTTGAAGCATTTCTTGAATGCATAGATAATGTTGCTCCACGGGACATAATTACCGATCAAGATCAAGGAATGAAATGTGCAATTACAGAGGTATTCCCCAATACCAGACACCGATGTTTTTGTGGCATATAATGAAAAAAACACTTCGAAAATTGGGGAAGTCAAATTCGTTATAATGAAATAACTAGTGTTTTACAAAGGTTGGTGTATAACTTAGACGATGTTAGGGAATTTGAGTATAAATGGGATGATATGCTTGAAACTTTTGACCTGTATGAAAATGAATGGCTAGATTTACATAGAGAGACATCGTTGGGTACCATGTTACGTGAAGCAATTTTCTTGGGTTGGTATGTCTAGTACTCAGAGGAGTGAAGGTGTCAATGCTTTTTTTTTTTATGCATACGTAAATTCAAAGACAACACTGAAACAATTTGTCGAGCAATGTGATGAGACATGAAAATGTCATGGTCATTTGCTGGTCCTGGAAATCTTAACCAATGTTGGTGCTCGGATGAGAAGAGGGGTCCATGACGAATCCGTAGGAGAAAACGGGAGTCCAATCGGAGTTTCGATGAGAGAAATATAACTAGTCAAAGTTCGAGTAAAAAATTAGTCGGGCAAAGGTCAACACAACTCTTTCAGGGACACGTGGCGCAAACGGAAAAAAGATTTGCGGCTCAGATTTAGAGTGGGCTCTCTTCGGTCAGAGACGTTTGTACTTTGAGATCTTTTAGAGGACATGATCTGGTGTATCTGCTCACGAAAGCTATTGTACCCCTCTCGTGCATCCGTCGGATCTAGCGGCCAAGTTCATTTAATGAGACACACGGATCAACATGAAGCACGTTGTAATTTCTTCGAATACTCCGAGAGACAGCGAATCAATCTCTAATCAGCAATCCACAATTGCCTTCCAAATTCTTAGGATTTATTCTCTCCCTCTCTAACGTGAACAGAGAGGATTCTTTCTTTTTCTACAAAATTTAAAGAGGGAGAATGTGGGAAATATAGTTTAAAGATAGAAAGAAGAGTTGGGTATTGTTGGAAGGAATTTTCGAAGATGGAAACAGTAGAAAGAGAGAGAGGTTTCGGTTGAAGAGGAAAGGTGTTCATAAGAGCTTGGAAGGCTCTCGGCTATAAAAAAAAAAGAGTTTCAGGAACCAGAATCATCTCTCCACGGCTAAAACACAACAGAGACAGAAGTTTAGAGAGAGAACATTAACTCTCGGTTTAGAGAGAGGAAAAAATAGAGAGAAACCAAGAGCTAAAGCTAGAGAGAGAAAGAGAGAGTTTGGAAGTCTTTTCTGTTTCTTCTTCTTCTTTATTCTTCTCTTAGTGACAGAGAGAGGTTTATATTGAAATAAGAGAGAGAGAAAGCTATTGTTTGTAGAGAGAGAAAGAGATTGAATTATTTATAAACTCCATTAATCTCATCTTTTTCTTCTTCTTTCTTTATCATTACTGTTAGAGAGAGAAAGAGAGTGTTGCTGGTTTGGTTAGAGAGAGGAAGAGAAAGTTTAGAAAGAGAAAGAAAGAGAAAACAGAGAAGGAAAGAGAAAAACCAGAGAAGAAAAATTATTTTCTCACCTGGAAATCGTTCCCGGGAAGATGAGAAAATAATTTTCCCTAAGGTTCTGTTTGGCTGCGCAGAAGGAAAAAAAAAAAAAGCGAAAAAAAGGTGTTTTCTTCTCCGAATCTTTTTCTTTCTTTAATGTTATTAATTTTTATCTCTCCCACCATGATTATGATCTCTTTAGTGATGAGTAGCTAATTTATCTAATCTAGGGTTAGGATGAAACCTTAGTATCGCGTAAATGTCTGACTTTTTCAACTCATACCTAATATCTTCGAAGTACTTTTAAATGATAAATTGATTTTTCTTATTTAAATTCATGATATGTCTTTCATTAACTATACTTATATTTTGATGATTCATGTTTAGACTAAGTGTCTTTAATGTCTCATGCTTAGGATTTGATAGTTAATAGTTAGATTATCACTTGAATATTTATTTTTGAAATCAAAATATTATATTTTATTCTAAGAAAGTTGTATTTTTCGAGGATGATAGATTTGTCTCTCCTTGAGTTATAGAAGATCGAGTTGTCACTAATTAGGCAATAATTTACGCATATTTAGGTGGATTTTGAAACCCTAGACTTTCTCCACATAAAACTTCTCCTTACACTTTATTTTCCCGTTATTTTGGAATTATTCATTATTTTTCCCACCTCAACATCTTACACCAAAGTAAATCCAAATTAGTTATTGGAGTCAGAATAGATTGACTTAGTCTCTGAGGAACGAACCGGTCTTACCGGAATTATCACTTGACGCCCGTATACTTGCGGGTGGTGACCTATTTAGGAAACTTTTTAGGCCCATCACAATGTGAGAATGCTTCAAAGAAAAAAATAGAAAATGAACATTGGTTGACTTCAAGTCTTCCTCACAGATGGTCCCATGTACGACAACACTTCAGATGGAGGAACAGATTCAAAGTGTATACACTATATCCAAGTTCCAAGGGTTTCAATTAGAATTAACTAGAAGATTATATTGTCGTTTGATTTCAATTCAACATGCATATATCGGGGTGGAGCATAAGATAGAAGAAGACATTCAGTTTGGAGAGTACGAAAAAACCAAAACTTTTTTCGTTCGATTCGTCAATTATATGAACGAAGTCTGATGTACTTGTCATTCATTTGAGTTCAAAGGAATATTATGTAGGCATGCCCTTTTTGTGTTATTTCAAAATGGTGTTAAACTTGTGCCTCGTAGGTACATTTTGAGGAGGTGGATGAGAGATATTCGTAGGTGTCACTCAAAGATGACAGTTGAATCTGATCTTGAAACTACTATAGAACAAAATCGATACAAAATGTTGTATCGTAAACTTATTGATCTTGCTGAGTTGGCGTCGGAGAATTAAGATCATTGTCGAAGAGTTTCTCAATGGATTGATAATGAGATGGAGATGTATAGTATGATAGGGTCAACTGATGCTAGTGCTTATAAGAAAACCAATGCCGACAACATTGAAGAAAATGTGAGTTTGAAAGACCAATTAGTAACTACCCGTAAAAGACGCCCACGACAAGAGCGATTGAAACCAACCGTAAGGACAAAAAAGAGAAAATTAAACCCTAAGACTACCCCAACCGCATGAGGTATGTTTGTAAACTAAATATTTGTAAATGACTACTATGTTGTCTTTGTTGTTTTACTTGGCTTTCGATGAATTCGGTATGAAACTTGATGAATTTGATATAATGTTATAAAATGATTATTGTTACCTTTCTTTTTAAATAAATTAGATATAATCTCTTATTTAATTCTCACTATTCTTTTTCTTTTCAAATTTTTGCAGGTCCGGATTGTATTGAAACACTGCCGCAAGTAGGAGTTACGAAATAAGTGAAAATCACAAAAGTTATTTTAGCAATCTACAATTATTCCTTTTTTATTTATTTATCTGATTTATTTGAATGTTTTACGTCAATTTTAGACAAACATTACATTGAAGATGCGATCAATTTACCATGTGGATTTTATTTGTCCACCTAGTGGAACCGTTGTTATCCAATTATTAATCTGTCAAACACTTTTTTTCGTTGTATGACTGCCTAGAGAACCTGTATTTACTGGTGTCATCACCACATGTGAAGTTTGAGTTCCAACAGATTTAAAGTGACCATGGTATTTTGAACTGTAACAGTATCAACAACTCCAGTCCTTGTTGAAAATTATAAATAAAAATAGTTATAACTATAAGCACAACTATTACTCTCATGAACTCCGTATTCTCGAAAAAAATTATTAGTTCTTATATACTTGAAGTTAAATCCTCTTTTCTTGTTTTGGGTTTCATTTCTTCCAAGATTAAGAGGTTGATAAGTTTTGAAGTGGTGAGTATAACAGGAGCTTAATGTTATAGTTTAGAATATAATTATTGACTAAATCAAGAAATAATTAGGACTTATTAAAATGGGACTAAGACAACTAAATTAGAAATCATCTTAAAATTAAGTCTATTAAATTAGAAAACATCTTAAGTCTATTAAATTAGAAAACATCTTCAAATTTGTTGTATCTATCTTCCCTTTACCCTCTCTCCAAATGGAACGAAAGCAAACTGGAATAAAGGAAAGTGGGATTGTGGTAATGACGTGGTATATCTCTCTCTCTGAAGTGGGGACGGAAAGAAATGTCGGAATGAAGGAACGTGGCAATGACGTGGATGCAGACCTATTTTAATCTGGGTTTTTCATTCTCAACGACCCAGATGTAGTCAAAATTTCAACCCTTTCGCAGTTTCGCCACATAAGCTGGGTATTCTTTTTTGTCAATTTTTTTTTTTGTGATTATAGCATTTCCGCTGTAATATTACTTTTCCAAAATTTAATATCATAGTTTGTCTAACCCATAAATGACGGGAAAAAATGCATGAAAACCCCACAACATGGGCACATAAGAAAGCTAAGATGGTCATATGTGTTATTTTTTATGACATCAAATGGAATTGTTAATGTTGAAGATCAACATAACCATTTTACGATGAAACATTATGGAGTGATATAAAGTTTTTCTATAAAGTTTTTCTTTGATACTAATATGATGTCTGTGGTATGTCCCATTAAAACTTTTAAATTTTGGTTTTGCCGATTTCATAGACATGAAAATAAGTGTTCCTTCATTGCACGTTGTTCTTCCTTTCTCGCCGGACAGGTAAGGTTCTCGCTTGTGTAAATGCTATACCAAGTTAAAAAAACAAATAACTTAGTTAATGTTAAGAACACGCCTAAATACCATGCCATATGTGTGATAGTCCTACATCGATCGCAAGAGTGTTAGGAGACTGGGTTATAGGTGTACGCTCAAGTTTAGTAAGTACCGAGGCCTTTTGCGTGGGCTTGTGGTGCCTTCGCCAAGAACAAAACTCCGTACCTGTGGACTTGGGTCTGGATGGTCAAAGCGAGGACTACATCGATAACTGTTCTTCGCTGAGGACGACTCTTCGCTGAGGGTGGGGGATTGTGATAGTCCCACATCGCTAGCAAGAGTGTCCGGAGACTGGACTATAGGTGTACGCTCTAGTAAGTACCAAGGCCTTCTGGTTGTGCTCGTGGTGCATTCGCCAAAAAACAAAACTCCGTACATGTTTGAGGTGGTCAAAGCGGGGACAATATCGATAACTGCTAAAGCTTGGGGCGTTACAATATGACTCTTACACATGGTAGTTGGTTAACTCTTATGTATCAATGAGTTGTTCACCATTCATTTTGTATTTGTTTGAATCTCTTGTGATTTTGAAATTATCCAATGGAAACTTGGTGTTTGATGATAAGCGTGAAATATTTTATGTATGATTTATTTTTGTATGTTTTCTATAATAAAATTCAAGTTCTTTTTCACCGTGCCGAAAGCACGGGCTATATATATATACTAGGTATGACCCGTGCCTTCGGCACGAACAAATTCGTATGGGTCATAAGATCGTAAAAGTATTGAATAAGTTACTACATTTTACCATGTCAGTTACTATTATTTGTATGTGGTTACTATATTTATACCACTTTATGTGACAAACAATTTGCCCTGTTTTCAAACCATTGAGAGAACAAAAAATACAAAATAATAGTATTACGAGATTGAGAAACGCCATGACCCATAGTTTTGATCATTCAGCTGCAGGAGGAAGTTATCTATAAGAATTATTTTGCCTGTGTAAAACATTGTAAAAACACCAGATTATGATGAATAAAATAAGAGGTTGAAATAAAATAAAAAGGAAAAAATGACCTCAAAGAACAATAATAATTGTCGAACAAATGTCATACTTGCAAATTTTCTAAGCTGCATGTTGTGATTTTCATAAATTTATCTGAGAACATTTATTAAACGATTTAGCATGACTAAATATAGAAAAAAGGTAAGGATTTTTGTTTACTACAATTTTAGTTTGGTTTACAATGTATAGAGGTAGCCGGTGTGGGAGGAAGCCCATAAAGACTTGCAACCTGCAGATTTGGATTGTAGAGTATAAATATCACTGACATAGTGATATTGAAAAACACCCTTAGTTGTGATAGCTCCGAAACATAGTGCGTGAAACTACAAGATTATTTGGCAACTTCGATGTTACCATACAATGTATTGTTTATCGATCAAACAAGTCGACCGAAAGAACTAACAGTAATTACACTTACATTATATTTCTTAATACATTTTAAGTATTATATTCACCTTTGTTTTACCAAAAATTGAAGAAAATGTTAGTTCAAGACCTATGAATGAAAGACAAAGTAGAACAGAAGGATAGGAAAATTTTCTTCATTTAATTGATGTTTCATTCTTTCTTTATGGTTTACACATGTTAGCATAGTGGAAAACTTTACAAATGAATGTCAAAGAATACAAAGTAGTGACATAAATGTTTGAAGTGAAGTTACCGAAGGTGCAATTACTTCTCCAGGAAAAATGATTATTTAACCCATATTTTTGAACATGTAATTCTTTTTAGTTTTCCTTATTATCTTATTCATATACTCCAATTATTTTTTATGCAATGTAGCTTAATTCTTATATAGAATTGCCATTCACTTGTATACTCACCATTTAATTTTAGTTGATCAAAGTGAAGAAAACAAATAAAGAAAAATAAATTATTTACTTTGTCATTCTTAACCGGTTGATCCCTATACAATATGAAGTACCTTTGTATATTTATTTCGTTAAACTGCAAATTAAATTATTTTCTTTGGATGGAACTTGCTCAAAACTCCAAAACTTGTACTAATACTACATTAGTTGTTTATATAATTAGCTTAATTTGTTTTGGTAATGCAAAGGGTAAAATAAAACAAAAGACAAAAAAAGGATATATTTTTTTCACCAACTTACTTCAATAAATTAGAGAATATCTACCTTTGTACCATAAAAAAAACATCACCCTCATGCTTCTACCATCTCTCTCACTGGGTTTTTGACCAAGAAAACTCTAAAAAACTAAAAAGCAAGTTAAAGGCTGAGAAAGAGTGAAACTAACATCATCCAAAATTGTTGCTACTCTAATAGTTAATAAAATTAGATAAGCTGCCTAAAATCGAATTGAATATTGTGATGAATAGGGTAAGCATCATCATCTTCTTCATCAAAAGCTGGATTCGGGTAAAATAAATATTGATACTGAGATCTTTGAATCTCTTTCTGCCACCGAAGTTTAATCCCTCATTTACATAGAAAACAACATGACAAAATTATTTTTTGTTAACAAGATCATAAGATGTAAAGAATAAAGGGGGGAAATAGTAAAATGATGGTAACAAAGAGAAAGATGATATTTATACATGAAGATAGATAACAATTAGATTCTAGTAAGTAGAATACATTTATAAAGGTTAATGGAAGGAAACGAAAAGAGTCTAAATTCATATAATTGGTAACCGAGTAATAATTTGGAGTAAATGAGGAGAGAAATAGTTTCCTAAGCATGCCCATACATGAAAATTGAAGGAGAAATTAATAAAATTCAATGATGAGATGGGGAAAACACCATAAGTAATAGACCACTATATAATGATTTAATGAGAGATTTCAATAGCAATACAAAGTTTCTCGTACTCAACCATTTGCATGCATAACAAAATTAAAATTGAGGGAGAATATGAAAGGACGTAGGAAGTGGAAGAGTTGGGAAGTAAAACAACTGTGATTTAATGCAAGGTTTAACTCATTGAGGAGGGGTCTAAGGGTCTAGATTCAAAGGTTAACACTCAACGGTTGGGATTTAAATATGATGCATTAATTTTGTCTAGTCAGCTTGCATTTATTTTGTCCTAGTCAGCACAAAACCACTCTGTTTTGTTATATAGATATAGATGAATAATGCAAGTTGAACAGGGTCAAGTCATGGTTAATAAATGTTAACAAGAGAAAAACACAAGTATTAGGATCTTAAAATGCACGACGTTAAGATATTTACATAGCTTAAGGACATTTAATGGTTATAACTTTTTTTAAATACAAGACTTTTTGCTACGCACTATTTCATCATAAATAAACAACTAATGGCCAACTTTTTTTTTGAACATTCACTTAAGCCAAAATCCATATCAAAAGATTTAACTAGTAATCATAGAAAAAATCGTAGCAGAAAATTCGTAGCTAAAACCTTTTGTGACGAAAATATCGGTTACGAGGACAATGTTCGTAACTAGGTAACAAATAAAGAAGCAATCCATAATTAAAGGCTGTCTAGTTTCTAGTTAATTGTGACCGATACTAACATGATCCCCACCAACTTAGACATTAACTTTACTAAAGAAGATAACTTACCACTAAATTAACCTACTAATTATTTAATTAATCCACTTTTGAAATTTGAATTTACTTAATAATGACGCCTCTTTTCGAGTTTGAAGATTATGGGGTTAATTTCGTTTTGGCCCCAATTTGTGATTAACTCACCGTTTTGGCTCCATAAGTGTCCGATAGTTCTATTTAGCCCCCTCTGAACTTCCTATTTGGTCCCCAAAGTTTTTTCAAACTTCCCGATTCTATCCTCATGGCATTTCTATAATTTGATTTCTTTTTTATTTTTGTCCACCTCACGTCAACAATATCCATGCACCTCACCTTTTTCCACATAAGAAGGTCGCCGGAGAAGGTTGCCGGTCGGTGATTTTCAGGCGACCTTTAATTTTTATTTCATCTTCTTCTTTCCCAACTTCCTTTCTCTCTCTATTTCCTCTTTCTCTCTTCTCTAATATCCCTCCCTCCTCTTCTCTCCCCCTCCCCTTTCCTCACTTTTTCTTCTGAGTTCCGACGAAGGGAACCCTTTCACCGGAAACTCGTTTGGGATTTCCAGACGAAGAGGGTTCTCTTCACCTGAAAATCCCAGACGAAGAGGGTTCTCTTCACCAGGAAATCCCAGACGAAGAGCTCTTCGCCTAAAATTTCCTAGAGGAAGAGAAACCCTCTTCGTATTGGATTTCCCAGACGAAGAGGAACCCTCTTCGTATTGGATTTCCCAGACGAAAATTAACCCTCTTCGTCTTGGATTCCCCAGGCGAAGAAGAACCCTCTTCGTATGAGATTTCCAGGCAAAGAGAACCCTCTTCTTCTAAAAATCTCAAACGAAGAGGGGTCTGGAAACTTAGATCCAGACGAGTTTCTGGCGAAGAGAAACCTCTTCGCCGGAACTCTTAAGAAAGAGGGAGGAAAGGAGAGTGGGAGAGAGAATAGCAGAGAGGGGGGGAAAGAGAATAGGAGGGAGGGGAGAGAGAATAGGAGGGAGGGGGAATAGGAGGGAGGGGGAATAGGAGGGAGGGGGAATAGGAGGGAGGGGGAATAGAAGGGAGGGAGAGATGTTAGATAAGAGAGATGTAAGAGAAGAGAAAGAAAGAGAAGATAGAGAGAGAAAGGAGGTTGGGGAAGAAGAAGATGAAAAAAATTAAAGGTCGCCGAAAAAGCCGTTGACCTTCTCCGGCGGTCTTTTCCGGCAACCTTCTTATGTGGATATTGTTGAGGTGAGGTGGACAAAAATAAAAAAGAAATCAAATTACAGAAATGCCATGAGGGTAGAATTGAGAAGTTAGAAAAATTTGGGGGTCAAAACAGTGAGTTGGTTACAAATTCGGAGTCAAAAAAGAATTAACCCAACATTGTAACCAATCCAAAAGCTACTCCGATTTCACCAAAACTTACACATCATGCCTAATCCAAGAAAAACGGCTGGTTTAGTTCTTTGAATAATAGATAATGACTTAAATTCATCATTTTTATTTTTAATTCATAACCAGCAATTTTGTTTCACTTTTTGTTTTTCTTTTTGTCTTGACTTAGTGTTGCATTATTAAATCAATCTTCTCTGTTAGAGAAGGTCTTTTACAACTTTTCTTCTTCTCTGTCTTTCTATAATTGTTTCTCTTCCTCTTAATTTTCCTTCAAATTCTGATTGAGATCACCAACTCTTGGTATAAAATGAAGGTCAGTTTCCTTCTTTTGATTTCAAATCAATTAGGACATACCCTCTTTTTAGTTAATTTTGGTTATATGAGGGTTTGAAAAACTTCTTTTAACTACAGAAGATTTGGATTAAAAGATGCATTTCTTATACTTTTTGTTTTCGTATTCTATTTCTCTGATATACATGAAACTTTGTGTGTTTTGGTTATAATCAGAAGTTAGTTTTGACATTGGATTTACATGACAACAAAGACAAGCAGAGGGCTTTGAAGAAGGTGTCTAGTTTCTCAGGTATTGTCAATTACTCAACTATCGCTCGAATTCGTGACGACCCAAACCCAAGCAGTCATTAATATGGTTCCCACTTTCGAGCTGAATTGAAAGGGTATAGGGTATTGTTTCTGGCTAAGGCGCCACGAGCCGACCCAAAAAGCCTCGAGGCATACTAAGCTTGACCTTGTCGTACCTATAGTAGGTTCAAGACCCTTTTCCAATCAATGTAGGGTTATTACTGCCTCTAAGCGACTCTTATACCACTTATGCTGGCCCAAGCCCCAACTTATTGAGATTGTCCCTTGACACACACACACTAAAGTCCGCCCAAAAGGCGGTACGGGATTATTCCTGTGGGAGACTCCACAAGCCCAACAAAAAAGCCTTGACATTTACTAAGCTTTTGCTCCCCTCGTCATGCATCTTGTAATTTTTTCTTGAATTTCTATTTTTTAAATGAAACTAATTTGATATGCAAATAATTCATTTTAAGTTGATCAATGTCCCTCATCATCATATATCTTTTCTCGAATTTCATTCGATATTGCTGTCCTCTTTTGTGTTTCAAGGACATCATTTTGCCTCAGTTGGTAAGATGATGAAACTGGTCTTTGTCGAAGAACCTTGTTAACAAATTTTTGTTTTTCATTTTTCTCGACATTGTAGGAATTGATTCAATCTCTATGGACATGAATACAAAGAAACTAACTGTGATTGGAAGTGTCGATCCTGTCGAAATTGTAAGTAAATTAAGAAAACTTTGGCACACCGAAATCTTATCTATAGGGCCTGCTAAAGAACCTGAAAAGAAAGAGGAGGCAAAGAAAGAGGAAGCAAAGAAGGACGAAGGAAAGAAAGATGAACCCAAGAAAGAAGAAGCGAAAAAGGACGAAGAACCCAAGATAGAAGAGAAGAAGCCGGACCCAAACCAGCAGCTTGCTGAGCTTGTCAATGCTTACAGAGCTTATAATCCTATGGTAACCCATTATTACGTGCATAGTTTAGAAGAAAACCCAAATGCGTGTGTTATCTTATAGTCATTATATTGAAAAAGCGTGACGTAATTCATTATTGAAGCTGCCTATTTATGGCATTGCCGAAAAACAGATAAATTACTTGTACAGTTTTTGATGCGGAAGATTGGGTTCTCATGAATCTATCTATTCATGGTAATGTGTAAACTTTTATACAGTAGATAAGTATGAACATATGAGTTTTTTTGTTAAGGAGCATTTGATTAATGAATCAATGTTTCTGTTTTTGATTGTTGTTGTTGTTCTGTTCAGCTATCTCACCAGAAAAAGGAAGGAATCGAACTTGAGTATTAGGGAGTCTGATTAAGTTTTGTTCTTTGAATTTGTATGTACTTATTCAAATTTGTACGAGTTTTAAGTGAAGTTGAAGAGTTGAAGTGATTTTTTGGAATATATTGTGAATTTAGGTTCTGAATGATTTTAAATGGTTTATTTGCTTAAACTGTCAAGTGTTTTATAGGTACCTGGCTTTAATCAAGTTTGTCACTCTCACTGTTCTATCCTATCAAAATCTAGTATTTGTTTGTATTAGAATGAATCTTTTTTGTTAAGACACCTCTGTTATAGTACCAACTAGGGGTGGGAATCGGGCGGGTTCGGTCGGGCTCGGGCTTGATAGAGTCGGGCTCGGGCGGATCGGGCACTAAAATAACTAGCCCGCTACTAGTATCCGGGCGGATCGGGCCGGACATATTCAACATATTCACTGCCCGTAGCCCGTCCGAGCCCGCCTGCCCGAGCGGGCTCCATCGGTGACGGGCCGGACGGGCTCGGGTTATTTTAGTATTTTTTTTTAATAATTAGAACTCTTTCTGTAACTTAGTATTTTTTTTAATAATTAGCCAACTCTTTCTGTAACCCTAGGTTAGTATTTTTTTGATTGTGCTTCTTCTTTATTATGCATTAGGTTCAACCTCTCCGCCCCTCTCTTATCTTTGGTGTTATTATGCATTCAGTAGACTTGTTTTAAAGAGTTACATAAACATAAATTAAAACCATCAATAACTAAGTTACAACAAAATAAAACAATCTATCTCAAGTTCTCAACCCATTGTTAAAAAAAATACATCAACAACTAAGATGACCCATGTAGTCTTTGTGCTTCTTCAAAACGACGCTTTTTTCGTCTTTGAGCTTCTCGTCTTTGAGCTTCTTGTCTTTGAGCATTTAGTCTTTGAGCTTCTTGCATTTAGTCTTTCATGTCCCTTCAAATAAGAAAGAAAAATAAACATTCGGATAGTCAGATCTGTTTAATCAGACAGATCGATAGTCAGATCTGTCTGATTAAACATATCAAACTTAAATGAGGTGTTCTGTTTCAGAACTAAAAAAATAAATAAACATATCCACTATTCTTTTTGTATCTGTACATGTACATCATCCATCAAGTCATCCACCACAAAAAAAAATACAGATCCGAGTACATCTTTGATCATCCAACGACCTCTATCCGATCTATTTGATTAGACAGATCAAAGGTTTGTCTTTGATCTGTCTGATCAAACAGATCTGACTCGTTAGAGTCTGAGATCTTCACATATAAATGATATAAAACAAATAATATTATAGACATTATTCATCAGATTACAACCTTAAACAAAAAAAAAACATTAAAAATAAAACAAATAACATCATAGATGTGTTCGAAGGCTTAACCGCATCCTTTGATCCGAAGATCATCAGCGTATACCCATCATGAACACATCATCATAGAGATCAGAGGCTTCAACCCACTTTAGTCTACTCGAAAATCACAGAGAGTCTACACAGAGAGGCTTCACATATAAATGATATAATCGTTAGAGTCTACTCGAAAAAGATGTACTAACCATTCTTGAAGTTGAAACACCGAGGCAAGGACGATCAAAGGGACTTCGAGTTTAACCCTAATGGAGTAATGGTGGTCTTTAATGGAGTAAGGGTTAAGGGTTAACAGAAAGAGAGAGAGAGGGGCGGAAAGAGAGAGAGAGAGAGAGAGCGGCGGACAGAGAGAGAGAGAGGCGGTTTCGAGTGAGAGCTAGGGTTTTTACCCTGAGAAATGAGGGGTATATATAGGCTGGTCCGATTTAATCCAACGGCTGAGATATTATGTAATCTCAGCTGTTGGATTCAACAAAAACACGCGGATCCTTCGGGCTGATCGACGGGCTACTCTTCGGGCTCTACTAACGGGTAAAATATCGGGCTACACATACGGGCATCCTATCGGGCCGGGCTTCGGACGGGCTTTACGGGCCGGGACTCGGAATTGAGAACCTGTCCGAGTCCCGGCCCTATTAGCCCGATCTATCGGGCCGGGCTAACCCGGCTCGGGGTGCTTTCGGTCAGCAGTCACTCACGGTTCGGGCCGAACGGGCCGGACCGCGGGATTTCGGACTGTTTTCCCAGCCCTAGTACCAACTATAGGATGTACTCTGCCAGGATTTAATGACTACCTTTCAGGGTTGTGATGGTACTTCACAAAGCTAAAAGTGTTTTAACCTTCGGACGTACTATGAATTTCTCATTGGAATTGATTGCTTCTTACTTGACTTCTTGGATAAATATTATGCTCTTGATGGGTAAGTTTTTCGGGTTGCATTTGGTAGAGGCCCCCTTGGGAGGAACTTTTTGGAGTGTTCCTCATGTATCATTCGCCCAAAAAGCGTATTCCAAGCAACTTAAATGCCCAATTGCTCATGCCACACACGAGTGGTTGCGAGGTTATCATTCCCTTAGTAACTACCCTAGCAATTGGTGAATGGTTTAATATATGGAAAAAAAAAATTTTGGTAGATGTGATACTAAACAAAAATTCACAACTTTAGTTTGAGCTACTACTATTTTCTCAAAAAAAGATGAACACAAACAGGACGCGATTTTTGAGGAGAGAGAAGTAGCCACCTAACGTCAACAAAGGCGATTCTTCACTCTCTTATCGCGAACCCTAGACTCCCTTTTCCCTTAAACCAGTGTTGATTTAGCCTCCATCGATCGACTACCTCTCATATTCCAACGAACTGAAGTGATAAAATCACCCACAAATCAATAAGCAGCCATCATATGTAAAGATCGAGGTTATTTTTTCTGAAGGTACCAAAAACATCATCTAGGGTTTTCATCTCTCTTCTTTTTTTCCAGTAACCCTAGGAGCAAATCAGTAAAGACCAACCTCAACAACTAGAGAAGATGCTAAGCATGGAAAGATCTAAAGTCGCAGTGAAGAATCCTTAAATCACCTTGCGATCCTCTTCGGATCTACTTATTTCAGCCAAAGGGGGAGTCTATCTAATCTTAATTCTTTTAGTCTTTTATTGTCTCTATAATCTCTATCTTATTCCGTGTAGTCTATACGATCCATAGAAATACTGTTATCAGATCTGGTTAATTGAACATCTTTAGCCAACAGAGACCAAACACAACATCTCGTTACCAATTTTAAGTCTTTTTCTTACAATCTTTTAAGACCTCTATCTCGACTCATAAATACCCATTAAATCAGTCTTGCATGTCTATTTTATTTTATCTCTTGGTTATTAGCATTTCATCGTTAGAGGATGAGCTTAGAGCTCATCAAATGGTGGTTTTTTCATCCCTCTCATGTTAACCGATGACCTAACCCTAGGTTCACACATCTCGTCAATCTCAACTGAACACAACTTCAACCTTGGATCTCATTCTACCATCTTCCATTACTACACCGAAAAAACTTTTAACTCCTGGAATCAAATTATGTTTATTTGGATCCATCGATTAACCTTGTGGCTCATGAGTTCATATCGATTATCCTACAAGAGATTTAATATAAGTATTAACTTACCTTTCGACCCCGGAAGACACTACAATTCGAATAACAATGTCCACCTTTGTCGCCCACCTTTTGTTGGGCATTCCTCAACTCAATCTTTGGCGATTACTTCTTTTCGAATTGATTTAACTCTTTATCCAAGTTCCTTAACATTTTCACTTCCACCCCTTTTCGCAATTCATTGCGAGAGCATTTGTCGGATTAGCAGGGTATTTATACTCGGGCTATGATGGCGATCCCATTTACCAGGTGTCTAATCAGATTCTACTTTGTGGAACTCGAGCAGATATGGTCTCTGTACATGGAGAATACTGGCGGGATAACTCGAAATCTTCATTTGGTTCCACCTCACAGACATCCTCGTTTCGTTCTGGAACTGTGGGTATCTGTTTAATCCACCTTCAATGTTAGGGAAGTTAGGTACTAGTTTCATCTTTAAATCAACCAGAAGGACTCTCAAGACCAAATTTCAGATCATCCTCTTGAAGAGCTGTCAGGCTTATAAGCTACATAATGAAGGAAGCTACACTAATCGAAGTTATATTGTGCAATTCCTCAATTCTGTAATTTTGTTGTTTTACTTTGTTTACTATTATGTTTGTTTTTCTAATTTGGATATTGTAATCGACTCTTAAGTTTAATGTATTTGCTTTTAACAATAAAAAAATACTACTATTTTCTCACAATTTTACCTTATTTTAAACATATGTAGTTCATTAAATTTGATATTAATCGGAATTAGACGAATTTCAGGCTTAAATTCAAGAATCTGACAAGTTGAATCTAACGAAGCGGTGAGCTCCTGATCTTGACGTCTTTAAGCGTCTCCAAATAGAGAAAAATGAATCTAGCTATTGGTTCAATTGTAGTTTTTGACATTCTTTTATTTTTTTTTGGTGCGTCTTTCAATATTAAATGAAGAACTATTGCAACCATAAAGGTATTGATGTCATGAAAAAGGCCGCATTGTTGACTTGGAAAGGGGTCACTAAATTTCTAGTCCTACCAACCAGTTGTTGACTCCCAAAATCATCATTCATCATGGCACCTCCTCTGAAGTAAGAGGGACAAATACCTTTTCTATCTCTTAATGTTTTATCATAACTTCATCTTCATACAACTCTTTTAATATAACTTGATTTTGAATAAGTTTTTTTTATTTCAAAGGAATTTAAAATGGTGTCTGATTTTGTATAACTTTATAATAACTGTACCTTCAAGGCTTCAATGCTATTTAAATATCGATTAGATATTTGTTTGAAATGGTTAGATTTTTTTTATTGTACTACAAATAATTACTACTAATATGATAAATAGATTGAAAATATCAACACCATACGATAAGGGTATGGGGAATTTGATGAATGTAAAATTTGATCTACAATCTTTGACACCAGGGGCGACCTTGGGCCAAAGCAGTCAAAGCGACAGCTTTGGGCCCAAAAATTCCAAGGGCCCCAAAAATTAAATGCTTACAGGCATCTCATGAGAAAAAAATGAAGAAGCACAAATCCCGTGCTAAAGTAGGCCCAATTGGGTCTCAAGGATGACGCATATTTCTCAGCTCTGGCCCATTCCTCTCTTTCTTCTTCTGAATCCCTAATGTCTCTCTCCTTGTCGCAATCCCTATCTTGACTCTTAATTCTAATTTCCTTTAAACTACTTCTCTGTTTTTTCTTCTTGGTTCTCGTGTCATGCTATTTCTTCCTCTCCTCTATTTATACTTTCCTTATATTTTCTCTCATTTTTTGTTTTTTTATTTGGCTTTTGTGTGCCTCTGTTCTTATTTTATTTCACTCTTACTTTCGATCTTTCTCTTTCGTTAAGTTTTAATTTAATATAAATGTCAAATCAAACTTATAACTTAATCATATGATTTGTATCCTCATAATATATAGTAATTCTCAGGGGCGGACCTATGTGGAGACCAGGCTGGGCAGTTGCCCGGCCTGATCTCCACATATTTGATTCAAACTCCTAGTATTCATTACATTTACTTTAGCTCCAGTGGTGAAGTCTGTATGGTTCCATGGTAAAGAAAGGGGTTCGACTCTCATTGCCTCCCTATTTTCTTTTTTATTTTTCATTTTGGTTTCAAACTACTAATGGACCTAAATTAAGTGACTAATTGAGTGTCACTGAGTTATTATAAGGGTAATTCCATTTTGGCCCCCTAAAGATGACCAACTCACCAAAATGGCCTCCTCAAGATGACCAACTCACCAAAATGGCCTCCTAAAGATGACCAACTTCCAAAATAGCCCCCTAAATCACTTTTCCGTCTATTTACCGTTAGAGATTAATCTTTTTTCTTTTTCATTACCAGTTTTACCCTCCTATCGTTACTCCCTATGTTTATGGTCCCAAGATCATTATTCGTAATTCACAAATCATGTCATTCATTATTTTACCATTTTCTTTCAACAATTTGTTTCTTTTCATTTCCTCCATTATCTTCTCATTTCCACCTTCATCACCTTAGGCATTTATTTTTATCTTCATCATCATCTTCAACATTTTCATTATCATCACCTTTAACATTTCATTATTATCATCTTCAACATTTTTTTTTATCTTCATCATCTTCAACATTTTTTTTTTATATTCATCATCATCTCTAGAGATGAACCCATCATCATCTTAAACATCTCT
Source organism: Eschscholzia californica (assembly GCF_041429995.1). NCBI lineage: Eukaryota > Viridiplantae > Streptophyta > Magnoliopsida > Ranunculales > Papaveraceae > Eschscholzia > Eschscholzia californica. Next base: position 40,700,392 of record NW_028238461.1, on the reverse strand, counting down.
TTTTTTATCTTCATCACCAACATCGTAAACATATCTTTTTTTATCTTCAACATCATCTTCTTCAACATTTGTTTTATCTCTTCAACATTTGTTTTATCTCTTCAACATTTGTTTTATCTCTTCAACATTCTAATTGTAATAACCCTAAAAAAATTTGTGGATTATAGATTAGTTGGTTTTTTTTCCTAGATTAGTTGCTTTTTTTCCTTCTTCATACATTCTCTCTTTAGATTAGGCCTTTTCAACAAATTTTTACCTTTTCTTCACCTAAATATAATCAACCTTCAACTTGCTAGAGTGGTGATTTATGAGAAAAAATAAACTTAGAAAAAGTGATTAGAAGAAAAATCTAAAAGAAAATATTGAAGATTGTGATGACAAAGATGGTGTAAATATTGAAGATGAAGATGTGGGTAATTTTGAAGATATGAATAGAGAAGAAACATTATTTAAACATAAAAAGAATTATTTGTTTAGAGAAAAAAGAAAGTTAGTAATGAATTGACAAGACTTGTTAGTTAATTTTTTGAGACCATAAATAGTAGATAATTAATTTCATAAGGGTAAAATTGGTAACGCAAAAAAGAGATATTAATATTTCACGGAGAAATGGACGGAAAAATGATTTAGGAGGTTATTCCGGAAGCTAGTCATCTTTAGGGGGCTATTTTGGTCAGTTGGCCATCTTTAGGGGGCCAAAATAGAATTAACCCTTATTATAATATAAAGATCTTACATTATTGATTAATAATATGCGAATTTTTTTCCTTTAAAATGTATAATAGTTGACAAAGAATCTATCGATATTTTGGTACTCCACTGAATCATCTAATGTTACATCAATTTGTAAATTTAAGTTAAAAATCACTTCTATTGCTTTAGTTAGATTATTAACTTATAAGATGAATGCAAAAAATCATGATACGAAAGGATGTCCTTAAAAATTGTGTTGTGTTGTATCTTGTAAGACCATACACATTACAAGTAGGAGTTTACATTATGGAGACTTTAGGCTTGCCCTGTCTATCATGAAAACCTGGTTCCGCCCCTGGTAATTCTTTTTGTCTTATTTAAGCTCATTACTACAACTATTATTTTTAAGCAGCAAATTTTTTTTATCATTCTTACCCTATTTGTTTTATTACCCTCCATTTTGTAGCATTGGTATAGTGTTCAACAGTTCAACTTATATAATCGCATTATCATATACCATATGTTTTTTTGTTCATCAAAAAAAAATATACTATATGTTTTTTAATTATTATTTTTATTCTTGGGTGTAAGTTTTTTTTATATTTTATTTGAATTTGGTGATGCAATGAAACACATGAGTCGTTACATTTAAACGAGAAAGAAAATAACAGAAGTTGAAAACATTAACAAATTTCGACGTCGAGTTATTTATCCGTAGGACCTCTCTTACAGTATTTTCACTGCAGTAGAGTTTAACCACCAAGTTCGGAATGGATTGGTGTGGTTCCTCTACGCCCTATACACTAGAATATAGAACCATGAGGGAAGAAAGTCATGAGAGAAAAACATATTGGTTGGTGACGGTGAGGCTCGTCTTTTGAAAAATGATTAGTTATTTGTCAATACATAAAGGGCCCCATCTTTTCACTCGCTTTAGGCCTACGAATGACTTGGGCCGACCCTATTTGGCATGTATGAAATTTTACAATTAAATTTCTTGCTTCCTTTTTATTAGTGATACAACGATGGTTGGAAGTTACCAATCTCTTTTTCGGGAGTGTTACATGTACAAGATCCTTGACAAAATTTATGACTTAATGACTCTTTTTCACTAAAAGACAAAAGTTGATCTAAGTTTTTCAAAGTTTGACTTTGATCGGGACCGTTCACTTAGCATTTTGTCAAGAATCTTGTCAAAGATTCTTTGTACACTTAGCATTTCCCTCTCTTTTTTCCTTTCTAGTAGAACAGTTGGGATGTTAAAATTGGCTAAGAATCAAGTCTAGGTAAATCCTTCATCACAAGAGTTGAAAATTATCTTTCAAAAATTCTTAACCGGTTAGGTACCAAATTGAAGTATTGAGAAAATAATTTGGTCCAAAGGTCTTTATTCGCCACCTACAACTGCAAAATCATGTACATATTTTAAAAGCTACACATCTACAGGACTTTCCCTTTGTAAAAGCAATAGAACTCTTAGGCCATGTTTGGCGCGCGGGAATGACGTGGGAATGGAATGTGATTCCCGGGAATCGCATTCTAGATCATTGTTTGGCTTGCGGGAATGGTGTGGGTCCGGGAATGTGATTCTCTCAAAAAGGGGTAATAGCAAACCTAGGGGGTAGATTTGTGATTCCTATTCCCCCGGAATCACATATATTAATATTTATTGACAAATATATCCCTAACAAAATATTAAATTACCAATTTTATTTTTTTGTAGGATTTGGTATAAATAAGTATTGTTTATGTTTATGAACAAAATTTAATTTTGGATAAATTTTTGTTTAGGTTTATGAACAAAATTTTACTTTAGATAAATTTTTATTAAGATATTTATTTATTATCTTTAAATTCTAACCCTTGGATGTATCGTGTTATTATTTCATATCTACGAATTTGAAAAAATAATACTGGTTTTAATATATTACAAAGTTGATGTGTATATTCTATGCTAAAAAAAGTTGATTTGTATTTTATGTATGTAAATGTGAACTTTTACCAAATATTTACATTCATATTCCTATACGAACCAAACACCTAATTAGGAATATGTCAGGAATCAAATTCTCATTCCTGGTCAAACCAAACATCAAACTACAGTAATCTGATTCCCGAGAATCACGTTACGAGAATGTGATTCCCAGGAATCACATTCCATTCCCGCGCGCCAAACATGGCCTTAGTCTCTTACATGACTAGACGTCGAGGTTAGAGGAAGCTAAGCGAACTAAAAATATAAAAAATGCTTGTGGCGGGAGTGTTGCCCAATTATATATAAGACAATGCAAGTACTTATAGTGTGCCAGCTGATGCATACCTATATTTTCGTGGGTAACTCAATAGGTTCCCGTCTTTTTGGTCTTGTTTTATATCTCTCTTGGCACTCTCTGTGTGCCTCAGATAAAACAACCTAAGGTCACTCTGACTGGCATGAGCTTATGTTGTTTTTTCTGTTGAGAGGTGCCTATGTTGTTTAAGTCCAATACAGATTAAACTAGTCTAAGTTGTTGGAAAAATTGGCGTTTAATTTAAAATGAAAGGTGGAAAAATAATCGATGAATAAAATCACGTTGATCAGTAGACTTCAAAGCTCGAGAATCTCGATTCTTTTGGACAGTAATCCGCCCCCTTCTGGTATGAAACTACGAGTACACAATAGGTCAGTAATTATGCCTCCAGGATACGATGAAGCCCTTCAACAACTGCTTGGTTCAAACTATGTACGCTTTGACCAAGACTAAGAACACTCTGATGTAGAACGCAACAGAATTCAAGAATAAACTAAACTAATACGAAGAACGATCAAAATAACTGTAAACAACTGTAAATAACTGAATAAACTGTAAACTTTGATTAACTTCAATGGGGTTTTTCTCTTCAATATGAATCATAAAGACAGACTGGACATCCTTTTATAGAATATTGGACTTTCCTAGATAGACTCAAACTAGACTTTCCTAAATAATAGAAATACTGAAATAATGCAACTTCCTAAACCTAGATTCATTATGAATCTTACTAAACTAGGACTCTTTCTAAACTAATCAATATGGCCGGTTAGCCTACGTGGCCGTTTAGGTCCACGGTAAAAGTGTCCACGCCGGGTGCCCCTGCATCAGCTTCCCCTTCTCCCACGAGGTTCGTCCCGAACCGTTTCGACAAAGAAATTAATTTGAAGCACACGCATACGATGAATACCACCAAGGCGATTTGTAACTTCCACTTCGAACGAATTTTGTAGTGAATGTCATTGATACTGATTTGTACAAAATCACCAACTTTATTATGTATCTCATGGTGCAATGACTCCCGCAAAGTTAATTGTAGAGAATGAACAAAGTCCAATAGATTTCTACATCTCCCGTCATCCTGTAGTTTGATGAAAAATATCATAAACGCCACAGTCTTCTCCGTGGAAAAAGTGACCTTAAATTTCTCCTGAACTATGACCTTGTATGCTTCTTTCCTTGTGTTTATAACTTTGACTAACTTCCCATGCTCGTCTTTTTGAAGTCTATAAACTACAACTCTAACAATATTTGGCAACATAGTTACTGCTCCAACCAATATAACAAAATAACTGATCTTGGCGGTTGTGTTAATCCGGTTTGCAAAGTATGATGTAGAAAGAATCATTGTCATACTACTTTCTTTTATAATCGGAGAAAAACCTCGAAGGAACGTTGTATCGAAGAGGTTGTGAGCGTCTTCCAATTGGTTCCATGAAATAAAGCAAGAGCTTGGGAATGGTTCATGTTTGTACCCAATACCACACTTAGACATTCTAGTGTCATGAATAAAACTACTAGCTGTTACATCTTTGTATAGTGAAATCAAATTCTTCATAATGCTTTCATATTCACCATCCTTGAACTCCTCGTTAGCTTGATTCTTACTATATTGTAAAGGAGTGGGCCATAAATCATCTCTGAGTATGTCAGCAAAGTCATCATGAAGCAATTCTACAAGTTCGTCATCTTGAGAGTCACCGAACCAGATAAAGAAACTCTCTTCGACGACGGGTCGCATGTTTCCCGATTTCCCATAATGAACTTCATCGGCAATGTTCATGCCTTTCCACTTAATTTTGGTACCACTTATCTTAGTATTTCCTTCATCAGAGAATGACAATGTGGTTGTGATGCTTTTGTCTTCAAAGTGAGGATTCTGATGGAAGTTGGAAGTAATAAAGTACCCAGATTTCACATCTTTAAATTCTTCACCATCTAACGAACTTAGGTGCTGGAAAGAATTTTGATCTTCTTTGTTCAAGAGATCACCAACGGCAGAATGGCTCAGAGAAGCCGTTAACCAAAAGTCAGGAATGGATTTGATGATCTCTGTCCTTGCATGCTTCCGAATGAAGTTATACTTCTGTTCCACTTCAAACAATTTTTTTCTTTCCTCTTCTTCACTTTCATCACCATGGTTTCTCATGCGATTAGATGATCTCAAAACACACCTTATTGCCGTGCTTCCGACAGAAAACACTGTCTTAACATCAACTAACTTACCTTCCTTCAAAAATTGACGAAGTATAGTTCGAAAAGTAGCAGTATCTGATTTATACTTATCTTTCTCCATGTCAGATAAAAGTGAATAACCAGAACTAGGAGTACCAGATTTATAAAGACCCACAACAACGGAATCATAAGTATCAATATTTGGCTTACGATTATAAATTTTGGGGGATTCATGAAAAACCCTATTTACCTCATCATATTTGTTAGCAAGAACACCAGCTAAAATAAGAGAATTTAGGGTTTTAGTTGATAGAGAAATACCTATATGTTCCACTTGCTGAAAAGTCGTGATAGAGTTGTCGCCAATTCCAGTGCGACCATATAAATTAATAACTCGAGTCAAACATCGTTCAATGTGGAGATCAGGAAGAGATTTGAATTCTTCTAGAAAAGAAGGAATTTCATGAAGAGGTTTGTAATGTTTGAGTTTTGACATTGTAGTCGAACAAGTGGTTCCATTGAGATGACCATTGGGATGGAGAATTGCGGTTCGGAAAATATCGAGATTTCTTTTATCATCTTCATCATAGATTAGTGGCTCAAAATATTGGAGTTTTTGAATAGTAAGTTCATTATTTGTCATTGCTAGGTTTTTGGTTGACGGTTCGAAGGAAGACGGAGGTGATTGTTTAGTAGGGCTTGAATCAGAACCAACCTTATCTTTGCTTATGTTATCTTCGACCTTCTCTTCTTCTACTTCCAAGGAAGAGTCATCTTCTTCTTCTCCAACTTCATCTTCTTCGCAACCTTCTTTTTCTATTTCTTTTTCCCGATCGCACGGTAAAATAAGCGAAGAAGATGGTTCACGTATTATTGTTTTGAGGTCATCACAGATATGTTGAATCTTAGCTGAATCGGACAGTAGTGATTGAACCGTTTCGGCAAAAGTTGGTTGTGGTGGATAAGGAAGAGAAGATGATTGTATTGGTGGTGGCAGTGAATACGGTTGTATGAGAGGCGGTGAATACGGTGGTGAATAATAAGAGTATGGAGGTGGTGGTGGTGAAATTTCTCTTACGGGTTCTCTTTCAATGTTCTCCCATTCGGCTTCGAAAGTTGTAGTAACTGTCGTAGGTGTAAAATAATAAGATGATTGAGGTGATGGTGAATAATAAAAGTACGAAGGTGGTGGTGGTGGTGAGGATGGTGTCGGATAATAAGATGGAGGTGGTGGTGTAGGAAACACTGGTAGTGGTGACGGTTGGTATTGACGAAGAGACGATTGTGGAGGGTTTTCTCGTACGGTTTCTCCCGGATTCCAATGATAATTGTACGAGTCGTTATTCGCATATAAACATGATGAGCATGAGCATCGATTCGTTATCTCTTGATGAGTATAATCTGGTTGATTATAATCTTCTTGCGGGATAGAATACGATCGATACTGATTTAACTGGTTTGGAAAAAAAAATTCAGAATCATTCACCCAAAACTTTGGTGGCTCTGAATACCACATGATGTAGAATGCAGCGGAATTCAAGAATAAACTAAACTAATACGAAGAACGATCAAAATAACTGTAAACAACTGTAAATAACTGAATAAACTGTAAACTTTGATTAACTTCAATGGGGTTTTTCTCTTCAATATGAATCATAAAGACAGACTGGACATCCTTTTATAGAATATTGGACTTTCCTAGATGGACTCAAACTAGACTTTCCTAAATAATAGAAATACTGAAATAATGCAACTTCCTAAACCTAGATTCATTATGAATCTTACTAAACTAGGACTCTTTCTAAACTAATCAATATGGCCGGTTATCCTACGTGGCCGTTTAGGTCCACGGTAAAAGTGTCCACGCCGGGTGCCCCTGCATCACACTCTGTATTTATAAACTGATAATGGCAAAGGAAACCGACTTGGAATTCGACAAACTGTATGTATAACAAAATTCCCGAAAAATCAATTCTTCACACTTAAATATAAACTAGAGAAAGACAGTGAGAGATTCGTTGGATGTCTGAAAGGGAAAGATATTTCATAGTTTTAAAATTAGGAGTTTCTATATTTTGAAAGATATTCTATAGTTATTTAATATTAGGAGTTTCTAAGTAATTTAGGAGTTATATCAACAAAAAAAAAGTAATTTAAGAGTTTCTATGTTTCTAAATATTGAATCCTAGTTGAAGTCTAATTAGGAGTCCTAGTTAGAGTTTAATTTGTCTGGTTGTAGCCTATATATATGGTTGAGTGCATAGTAGTTAGGATATGAATATTGAAGTTATTAATAAAGTTTTATATTAGTATTACGTTTATCTTTGGCTGGCCTAGAGAAGAACTTAGGTTCTTATCAATTTGTATCCAGCGCAGACACTCCTATCATTCGTTTTTGCATTACTTTTATCTTCGTTATAGAATGATGGGCCTAAAAAGTTTCCTAAATAGGTCTACACCCGCAAGTGCACGGGTGTCAAGTTGTAATAAATTCCGGTAAGACCGGTTCGTTCCTCAGAGACTAAGTGAAACCTATTCTAAGACTCGGAAGTAACTTGGTTTTTGGTTTTGATGAGGTTTTGGTAATAAAATATAAAATATTAAAGTAAAATTACGGAAAGAAAATAATTACAAATGATACAAGGAACTCAAATGGGGAGAGGATCTAGGGTTTAGGAATTCACCACATAAAATTACCTTTAGAGCAAATAATTATCTAATTAATTCTCTTTTTTTTTTTATAACTCAGAATTTCGGATAATGAACTATCCTAATTCCGGGAGATGTTTTCGTTAAAACCGAATAAAACATAACAATGTAATCATTTTATTTTAAATAAATAAATTTCTAAACTACTATTTATCAATTAATAAGTATGAATCGTCAAATGATTTAACATAAGCACGATGCATCAAATCGAAAAGTATAAATAGTGAAAAGAAAATCTATTTATCAAACTAAAACGAATTAAACTATGAAGCATTAATCAAGAGTTAATCAATAAAAATTATATCTCTAAAAGGTCAAAAATGGGTTTCATCGTAAAACCCTAGATGGAGAGTCTTAGCTAATCATGATCGAGATTTAAATAAATATGAATAATAAAAGAGAATGGAAGAAAACTTATCTTTTTCGCTATTTCCAAACCAAACAGGGCCTTAGGGAAATAATTTCCTTCTGTTTTTCCCAAAATTCCGCCAAACAGACCCTTAGGGAAAACTATTTTCTCGTCTTCCCGGAAACGATTTCCAGGTGAGAAAATAATTTTCCTTCCCTGGTTTTTCTTCTCCTTCTCTGTTTTCTCTTTCTTTCTCTTTCAATCTTCTCTCTTTATCTCTCTAATGAACACAGAAACTCTCTCTTAATCTTTACAACCGAATATGATGAAGAAAGAAGAAAAAAATAATAATGGAGTTTTATAACTTAAATTAAATCTCTTTCTCTCTCTACAATTCAAGAGCTTCTCTCTTACTAACTCTTTCAATCTCTCCTTCTCTCTCTCACAAAGAGAAGAATCAAAAGAAAAAGAAACCTAACAGTAAACTCTCAAAAACTGTTTCTCACTCTAGCTCTCGGTTCCATTAATGGCCGAATGGAGAGATGATCTCGGTTTTCCTCTGTCTCTCTGTCTTTCTCTGGTTCTAGCTTCTCTCTCTCTCCCTCTAGTCTTTCTGTTCGTTGAGCTTAAAGAGAGGGCTCCCAATCCGAGTTCCCCCCTTCCTCTGTCTCTGTTTTCCTTTATCATTTCATGGCCGAATCGAATCTCTCTCTTCTTTCCTTTCTCTTCTTTTCTTTCCTTTCTTCTCTCTTCTTTCCTTTCTTCTCTCTTCTTTCCTTTTCTCTCTCGGTTATAAGAGAAACTTTCTCTGTTTTGAAAAATCTCGATTTGAAGAAGAACAACTCTCGGTTCTAATAAAAGGAAGAAGATGACGATGACATCAGCTGACGTCATCGAGTCGGGTTGGGCTGTCCGGGTTACGAGTATAGCTTGGTGTACCTCTGGACGTGACAGAAAGTAGCCCACTTTGTTTCTTGTCCCTCTGGTTACTTTGCTCGATGCGCACCACGTGTCCTTCTTGACTCTTGGTCCACCAAATTTGACCCGAACTTTGACTAGCTCTATCTTACTCATCCGGACTCCGATTTGACTTCCGTTTTCGCCTACGGGTTCGTCTTGGACTCTACTTTCCATCCGAGCACTAATACTGATCATGAAATCAGAATCACAAAATGACCAAAATACCCCTAATCTGCATTTCTCCGACTTTTATCCGTTTTGCACACATAACTCTGAAAAAGGTACCTGAGTAAGGAAACACAAGCAAAACATCAGAGTAACAGCTCGAATTAGACTAACTAGTCTAAATTAAGATATTCAGATGAGGCATTTTCATGACTCATCAAACATCCCCAAACTTAGATTTTGCTAGTCCTCGAGCAAAAATAGAAAAATAAAACTAAACCCACCTTCACCACTTTCGTAGGGAATCACGATTGCACTTAGCACGTGCAACAAGCCGTTAAACCTCTAGGTTACCCAAGAGGACGAGTTTTGTCTCGTGAGGGTTTGCAGTGAATATACCCACAAAATTCAAATATCTCAAAATTCCAAAAGGGTTAAGTATGACATGAACTAAAAATGTTTATCCGGTAGATTTTCGAAAGTTAATAGAAATGAAATCCAAATCGACCAAACCATACAAATGCAAAAAAAATCTCTTCACTAGTAATCAAGACTCGAAGTGCACGTGACCAGCCAATATGAGTATCATTTCGGTTCTGAAAAGACAAGACCTTGATTACTGTCTCGATACATTTCGCCTCGACTACTGCCTCACGGTCATACACTCAAAAATTAAAGTCACTCAGAAATGGCTCACTCAATGTGCGAGTATGAGAAAAAACTCAACACATTACAAAAGATGGACTAAATTTCTTTATGAACGACTGATATCATAAAAAGGAAACAACCACTAATATGGAATGGGGAAGCTAACCTACTCTTCTCACCTGATCTACTATCTAACAGTGTTTCCTAAAGGTCAATAGAAACTAGTGATAATGTGAACCAGAACTCCTGAGAACTTGACGTCTTCAAATCTTCAAGAATTTCTTCGAAGGATAAACACTTAAACTAAACAAACATTTTTTTCTTTGATTTTTCTATTTCTTTTCTCTCTTTTTTTTTTTTTTTTTTTTTTTTTTTTTTTTTTTTTTTATACGACTCATAATACAAATACTACTTTCTTCACATTATTCTTTCCTTGGTAATATTCTCTTCATTTTGCTTCATGCCTTATTCTCAGGGTTCTAAATGATGGGTGAGGTTCCTATCTTCCTCTAGTTAACACTATTTTCAAGTTTCTCAGACTACAAGAGAAAGGTTTGCTTCCTGATGACATCCCTAGTGGTTGTAAAATTTGAACTCAAGAGATCAAATGAGTTCTTCTTTCAATATTGCGAGGTTGAGTAGCTCTTCACTCTACTCGGAATTAGCTCAGAAGAGATCACTCAAAACAACAAGAAAGGCTCAGAATCTCACATAGGTTAAGTCTCCACTAATGATCGATTAAGTTCTCTCAGAAAAGTCTACTCTTCACCTATCTAACACTCACATGGCTAGTGCACAAACAACCTCAAGACTCGATATTCGTGGAAAAACCTTTAGCAAAAGTGTAGTACAACCAACTAGACTCTATCACCATTAACAAGCAAAAACAACTAGACTCACATTTTTAATCCAAAAATTTAAAATTTTGAAAAATTTTGAACCCTTTTGAATTTTTGAAATAAGGACTTAGCAAAAAATTCATTCCCCTATCCCCAAACTTAAACCGAACATTGTCCTCAATGTTCTGAAGACTATGCAAAAAAAATAACAGGATGAGGGAAAGATATTACCTGATTCCAAGGTCCTATGCGTGGGTTGCCTCCCAGAAAGCGCTAAGTTTAACGTCTTCAGCCAGACGAAACAGATGATTCGACAAAATAAAAAGGATTAACCTACTGGATTACAGATATGTGATTAACTGTAAACCAATATTCGATACATCTGTGGGTCCACCCAAAACACAAATTTTTCAGTAAACGATAGTCTCACATTTTTGTGAATTGCAGAGAGTGCATGTGAGACTATCAAAGAAGAGGGGCAATCCCCAAACTTAGTGGATGCACAGTCCACTAAGTAACTATAAATACTCGGACCAATGACTAGAAAGTCATCAAAAGGATCGACATAACAATGAAGGGCCAATATATCCGTCGAAGGCAGAAAGTCATCTGCAAGTTTAGTGGATAGAATATCCACTATTTCCATAGACGTTCTCGAGGAGACATCTGAAGTGTCCCAAAAGGGATCAACAACCGAGTCTGAGACCATGTGAAAGGTCAAACTAGACTCTAAGGGTAAGGCAATATGCTCGGGGACCACGTCAAGGTCCATGGTTTCCTTAGGTAAACAGTCTGACAAACTATCTAACATGTCTCTACTGTCATCAATGTCCTCAAATACATCTGGAGTCTCGCAGTCATTCATAATATCATGCCTTCCTAGAATTTCATCTAAGGCTGACTCCTTACAAATCTCAAATGTCGGAAAGTTCAGAATAGTGTCATTCCCAAACTTGCTCATAGCGCCGTCATTCTGGATATCAACGTCTAATACAGTCCTATCATGGTGAGATGACATAGGTGGAGGAAGCAAGACAACAAGGTCATCAGACCTTTCAGGCTCTAGGGTATTATCAGTAAATTCATCGACATTTAACTTAGTACTAGGGTTAGACGTATTAACCTCGTCATAATACCTAGTACCTTCCTGAGTTTGGGGTGGTGAACCCCCTTCCTCGTCGGCGAATAACTGTGACTTAAACATTTTCATCTGTTGAGCCAAGGACTCAGTATCCTGCTGCATTTGAGTCGTAAATTGTGACATAATCTCAATAAGACGACTCTCGGACTCTGATCGAGATCTATCTTCAAGAGTCTCCTCGTAATAAGGTTCGCTAGTGTAATTAAACGTAGACTCTTGATAATAACTTCCTCCGTACATATTAGGATCATACCTATCTCTAAAGTCATTGGTCTCAGAATAGTGTGGACAATAAGGTCTCTCATATATATTTGGCGTCGGACCATATCCATCGCTAATCGGACCATCTCTACACATTTGTTGATAATCTCCTAATGTCATATGAGATTGATCAGGCTCATATGGTCTACTCCACTCACTAATCGGACTGTTTCTAGACATTCGTTTATAATCCTGAAATGTCATACCCGGTCGGTTAGGCTCGTCTCTACACATCTGTTGGTACTCTCCTAGGGTCATACCAGTTCGGTTAGGCTCAACTAGCCTATTCCCCTCGTTAAGTCGTTGACAATCTCTTAGAGTCGTACCACGTTGGTTAAGCCAGTCTTTACGCAACTGTTGGTATTCTCTTAAGGTTATATCAGTTCGGTTGATGACGGGTCCCTTTAGATCAAGGTCATCATCATCAACAGGGTACGTCCAACCATTAGAAAAATGCGCCATGATGGTCAAGCACGATCACAAGATGAGAATTGACACTTATGTAACTAAACTTGACTCCTTTCTTTTGGTCCAAATTTTTTTTTTTTTTTTTTTTTTTTTTTAACACGAAAACCGAGGAAGCACTACTAAGATCTTATAAAAAGTACCCACTAACAGGGGATTCGTGGGTGATTAGAGAAAGTTACCTCCCGTTCGAGACGGGCGACGACCTTTGCAGATGACTCGGGCCACTCTCCCCGCGAGTGTTCGAACCCGAGGCTTCGTTTTGGTTTTTCGGTTACAATTTATGCCCTTTAAATTAGGGTCAAAACTTAAATCCAAAAATAAAGTCTAGAAAGTCTAAAGTCTCTCTCTCACCAAAAATAAAATAAAATAAAACTGTAAATTTCTTCTTTTCGACTCCTCCTCCTTGTTTGCGCCTTCTCTTTCGCTCCTTAATGCCCTGCACACCAAAAATAGAGAAGCAAGTCAAAGTGGCCAAAAATAAAAACTTACCAAAAATAAAAACTTTCCAAGTTTAGAAAAAATTTTGAACTTAGTCCCCGGCAGCGGCGCCAAAAACTTGATGGGCCTAAAAAGTTACCTAAATAGGTCTACACCCGCAAGTGCACGGGTGTCAAGTTATAGTTTCCGGTAAGACCGGTTCGTTCCTCAGAGACTAAGTTAAACTAAATTCTAACCTTAAAACTATAGAGATTTAAAAATTTGATTTTTGATTTTTTAACGATTAAATAACAAAGTTTTTAAAATAACGTAAATAAGTAATAACGGAGAACGGATGAATGGAGGAAAAGTCTAGGGTTTTGAATCTATTTTAATCATGCATAAACATCGATTTAAATCTATTACCTTTTGGTGACTAAACTAATAATCAATTCTTAAGGATTCTAACTATTATTTATCAACTATCAAGTATCCAATATTAAAGAACCTAATCTAAATATAATGGATCAAGACTAACGAAGTATAAATAATGAAAGACTTAAAAAGAAATTGAAATAAATCTAAGCACCTAAGTTGTCGAAATAATCATAATAATCATGCATAATACAAAAATGTCATCAAAACCCTAAACTAAGTGTTTAGCTACTGATCATAATCATGATGGGAGAGATAAAAATTTAATAAAATAAAGGAAAGATAAGGAATCGGCAAAGAAACAACCTTTTTCTAGCGATTTTCCCTCTGCGCAGCCAAACAGACCCTTAAGGAAGGGATTTTTCTTCTGTTTTTCCTGTTTTCTGCCAAACAGACCTTTAAGGAAAATAATTTTCTCGTCTTCCTGGAAACGATTTCCAGGTGAGAAAATAATTTTCCTTCCCTGGTTCTTCCTCTTCCTTCTCTGTTTTCTCTTATTTTTCTTTCCAAACTTCTCTCTTTCTCTCTCTAATGAAGTTATGAACACTCTCTAACAGTTATAACCGAGTATGATGAAGAAAGAAGAAGAAGAAGATGATAATGGGGATTTATAATTTTTATTCAATCTCTCTCTCTCTCTCAACTCTCTTAATCCAATTCTCTCTATTTCTCACTAAGATAGGAATCAGAAGAATTAAAATGCGAAAAAGAAACAAAGACAGAAGAAAATTCAAACTCTCCTTCTCTCTCTCTAGCTCTCGGCTCTAACAATGGAGGTTGGTCTTCTTCTCTTTCTAAAACTCTCCTTTTTTTTCAGCTGTGTGGAGATGATCCTCAAAGTATCCCCTTTCCTGTTTTCTTATAGCCGAGAGGATGCAAGTTTCCTTCTCGGTTAAACCACAAAATCCCTTAAGATGGCAACTTCGATTCCTCTCTATCTCACTTTCCTTCTTCAGCCTCTTATCCACTTTCCTTCTTTCCTTCTCTCTGTTTTAATTCCTTCTTAAAAAATAAAGTGAGAAGATGAGATAAGGAAGAAAGAGGAAGGTACAGCTTTACCGGTTCTGGACGTGATTGCTGGCTGGCGAACGATCGGGTGCTTCTCGGCCTGAGTTGGAAAGCGGGACGAGACTTCTTTAGATTTTGCCACGTGTGCAGAGATTAAGTTGAGCGTTGGATCTCTCCTTGTGTACGGGAGTATTTCTGGCACGTCACATAGTATCACAATTTCAATCAATAGACTAATGTGCACTGCGGCCATGCAAATATGGAACAACTCTCAACTAAAATCACGCCACGTAATCCTTCCTGTCCCGAAATTGTCCCGATATTTAATAATACTTGACTAAAATTTTGACTTGCTCTAATTTGCTCTCCCGGACTCCGGTTCGACTTCCGTTTTCGCCATTGGGATCGTCTTGGACTCTACTTTCACATGAGCACTAATATTGACCAGAATACCCTTGTCATTAAAATGACCAAAATGCCCCTCAAATATGTCTTTATCACGATGTTTCCGCATCGAACTCCGTAAATGAGACCTGAGAAAGAAAATCAAACTAATCATCAGAGTAACCGCTCGAACTGGACTAACTAACCCTAGTTAAGAGATTCAGATGGGACATTTTCATGTCTCATCAAAACAGATTTCTTCAAAATCCCTAACATGGTGGTAGGGATTCTCGTTCTCAACTCCACGAAAGAGTGGGAGCATTTGGATAATGCTCGGCTTTAACTCAAAGTGAGCCGTGGAGTGGGGTAACTGTATGCATGATGGTTGAGATGTTCTAGTAGGGTTCATGTAATCCCTGAGTGTCATAGGTGGATTTCCATCCCTGGCTTGGTTTAGATTTTCACCCATAGTGTCACTCAAAGAGAGGTTGGCTAGAAGATTACTTAGATGGGTTTCTCTACTGATGAAACGACCTCTCTTATCACGATATCTATCGGGCATAAACTAGAGCCCAATGACCAAGGATATTCTCAACAAAAACTTTTTCTTTTTTTTTTTTTTTTTTTTTTTTTTTTTATTTATTTTAAAAACGAAAACCGAGGAATCACTACGAAGACCCTAAAGGAAAGCAAACACAATCAGTCTGACTCCACCAAGCAACCTAAACAGAATCTAGACGAAAGACAAGTTGGTCAGATTCACCCTAAAATTCTAGACAGCTCCTACTTCGTTACAAAGCTTGAACTATAATTGTTATGAGGGTTACTCCGTCAAAGTAATATGGTCAAACAATTCTTGGTGACGACCAACGATGAACGTTGTGATAGCCGTCCAACCTTCGGTAGCGTTGCCTCTTCTCGAGGTGACCTTTTAAAGAATTGATTAACACTTTCCTTTGAGGAATGCCCAAATAAAAATTAAGTCCCTGAATTGTTTCAAAGATCCTATGAGCTCGAAACCTTAAGGGCTGATGTCTAATTCAGATTTTAGATTTTAGGTGAAGTTTGGGATCGTGAATGTTGTTACCTATTTGGGCAAGAGAACGGTGATGAAATCCGTCTCCTATCTTACAATTGGGTTATTGCCCTTACTATAATGCTTACACTAAGCAATTCGATCAAGCAATTAGGCACACAAAACACACAATTACCCACTGACAGGGGCTTCGTGGGTGATTAGAGAAATTACCTCCCGTTCCAGACGGGCGATGACCCTTGCAGACGACCCGGGCCACTCTCCCGTTGAGTTGGAGCATAGAGCATATTGGGCTATCAAGCAATTAAATTTTTCACTTGACAAAGCGGGTAGAGAGAGAAAGTTACAACTCAGTGAGTTAGAGGAGTTAAGAAACGATGCATATGAGAGTGCTAGGTTGTATAAGCATAAGATGAAAATGTTACATGATAGGAATATTTTAAGAAAAACGTTTGCACCGGGTCAGAAAGTTCTCTTATATAACACTCGTTTGCATTTATTTCCTGGTAAACTCCGTTCTAGATGGACAGGACCTTTCACGGTCAAGCTCGTTTATCCTTATGGTGCAGTCGATATCGAGGACAAAGATGGTAGTGTGTTCAAAGTGAATGGACAACGGCTAAAACCATTTTTAGAGATGTTGAACGATACAGAGGATGTTTCTATCGAAGATCCTGTCTATCCAGACTGATCCGCTATGATCAGTTTCGTCTGGCTGAAGACGTTAAACTTAGCGCTTTCTGGGAGGCAACCCATGCATAGGACTTCCGAATCTGGTAACATCTTTCCTTACATCCTATTATTTTTGCATAGTCTTCTGAACATTGAGGACAATGTTCGGTTTAAGTTTGGGGATAGGGGATTGAATTTTTAGTCCTTATTTCAAAAATTCGAAAGGGTTCAAAATTTTTAATTTTTGGATTGAAAATGTGAGTCTAGTTGTTTTTGCTTGTTAATAGTTATAGAGTCTAGTTCGTCAGACTATCCGTTTGCTAAAGGTTTTTCCATGAATTTCGAGTCTTGAAGTTGTCTGTGCACGAGCCATGTGAGTGTTAGATAGGTGAAGAGTGGATTTTTCTGAGAGAACTTGATTAATCATTAGTGGAGACTTAACCTATGTGAGATTCTGAGCCTTTCTTGTTGCTTTGAGTGATCTCTTCTGAGCTAATTCCGAGTAGAATGAAGAGCTACTCAACCTCGCAATATTCATTAGAGCTCAGTTGATCTCTTGAGTTCAAACTTTACAACCACTAGGGATGTCATCAAGAAGTAAACCCTTCTCTTGTAGTCTGAGAAACTTGAAAGCAATGTCAACTAGAGGAAAATAGATCCAATCCATTTGTTAGAACCCTGAGAATAAAACATGAAGCAAAGTGGAGAAAATTATACCCAAGGAAATTGTTGAGAAAGTAAGATGTGTATTTTGAGTTGTATTACCAGAGGTAACAAAAAAAAAAAAAAAAAAAAAAAAAAAAAAAAAAAAAAAAGAGAGAGAAAAGAAATAGAAAAAGAAAAAATGTGTTTATGTGGTTTTGTTTAAGTGTTTATCCCTTGAAGTAGTTTTTGAAGATTTGAAGACGTCGAGTTCTCAAGAGTTCCAGTGACATCATCATTATAGTCTATTAACCTCTAGGAAGCATTGTTAGATAGTTGATCAGGTGAGAAGAGTTGGTTAGCTTCCCCATTCCGTATTAGTGGTTGTTTCCTTTCTATGAGATCAGTCGTTTACCAAAAATTCAGTCCGTCTTTTGTAATGTGTTGAGTTTTTCCTTCATACTCATACTCGCACATTGAGCGAACCATTTCTGAGTGACTTAAATTTTTGAGTGTATGACCGTGAGGCAGTAGTCGAGGCGAAATGTATTGAGAAGGTAATCGAGGTCTTGTCTGTTCGGAACCGAAATGATACTCATATTGGCTGGTCATGTGCACTTTAGGTCTTGATTACTAGTGAAGGGATTTTTAGCATTTGTATGGTTTGGTCAACTTTGATTCCATTTCTATTAACTTTCGAAAACTTACCGGATAAACATTTTTAGTCCATACCATATTTAGACCCTTCTGCATTTTTGAAATTTATGAATTTTGTGGGTATATTCACTGCAAACCCTCACGAGACAAAACTCGTCCTTTAGGGTAACCTAGAGGTTTAACGGCTTGTTGCACGAGCTAAGTGCAATCGTGATTCCCTACGAAAGTGGTGAACTGGGCTTAGTTTTATTTTTCTGTTTTGCTCGAGGACTAGCAAAATCTAAGTTTGGGGATGTTTGATGAGACATGAAAATGTCCCATCTGAATCTCTTAACTAGGGTTAGTTAGTCCAGTTCGAGCGGTTACTCTGATGATTTGTTTGATTTTCTTTCTCAGGTCTCATTTACGGAGTTCGATGCGGAAACATCGTGATAAAGACATATTTGAGGGGCATTTTGGTCATTTTAATGACAAGGGTATTCTGGTCAATATTAGTGCTCATGTGAAAGTAGAGTCCAAGACGATCCCAATGGCGAAAACGGAAGTCGAACCGGAGTCCGGGAGAGCAAATTAGAGCAAGTCAAAATTTTAGTCAAGTATTATTAAATATCGGGACAATTTCGGGACAGGAAGGATTACGTGGCGTGATTTTAGTTGAGAGTTGTTCCATATTTGCATGGCCGCAGTGCACATTAGTCTATTGATTGAAATTGTGATACTATGTGACGTGCCAGAAATACTCCCGTACACAAGGAGAGATCCAACGCTCAACTTAATCTCTGCACACGTGGCAAAATCTAAAGAAGTCTCGTCCCGCTTTCCAACTCAGGCCGAGAAGCACCCGATCGTTCGCCAGCCAGCAATCACGTCCAGAACCGGTAAAGCTGTACCTTCCTCTTTCTTCCTTATCTCATCTTCTCACTTTATTTTTTAAGAAGGAATTAAAACAGAGAGAAGGAAAGAAGGAAAGTGGATAAGAGGCTGAAGAAGGAAAGTGAGATAGAGAGGAATCGAAGTTGCCATCTTAAGGGATTTTGTGGTTTAACCGAGAAGGAAACTTGCATCCTCTCGGCTATAAGAAAACAGGAAAGGGGATACTTTGAGGATCATCTCCACACAGCTGAAAAAAAAGGAGAGTTTTAGAAAGAGAAGAAGACCAACCTCCATTGTTAGAGCCGAGAGCTAGAGAGAGAGAAGGAGAGTTTGAATTTTCTTCTGTCTTTGTTTCTTTTTCGCATTTTAATTCTTCTGATTCCTATCTTAGTGAGAAATAGAGAGAATTGGATTAAGAGAGTTGAGAGAGAGAGAGAGATATTGTAGAGAGAGAAAGATTGAATAAAAATTATAAATCCCCATTATCATCTTCTTCTTCTTCTTTCTTCATCATACTCGGTTATAACTGTTAGAGAGTGTTCATAACTTCATTAGAGAGAGAAAGAGAGAAGTTTGGAAAGAAAAATAAGAGAAAACAGAGAAGGAAGAGGAAGAACCAGGGAAGGAAAATTATTTTCTCACCTGGAAATCGTTTCCAGGAAGACGAGAAAATTATTTTCCTTAAAGGTCTGTTTGGCAGAAAACAGGAAAAACAGAAGAAAAATCCCTTCCTTAAGGGTCTGTTTGGCTGCGCAGAGGGAAAATCGCGAGAAAAAGGTTGTTTCTTTGCCGATTCCTTATCTTTCCTTTATTTTATTAAATTTTTATCTCTCCCATCATGATTATGATCAGTAGCTAAACACTTAGTTTAGGGTTTTGATGACATTTTTGTATTATGCATGATTATTATGATTATTTCGACAACTTAGGTGCTTAGATTTATTTCAATTTCTTTTTAAGTCTTTCATTATTTATACTTCGTTAGTCTTGATCCATTATATTTAGATTAGGTTCTTTAATATTGGATACTTGATAGTTGATAAATAATAGTTAGAATCCTTAAGAATTGATTATTAGTTTAGTCACCAAAAGGTAATAGATTTAAATCGATGTTTATGCATGATTAAAATAGATTCAAAACCCTAGACTTTTCCT
The DNA here is from genome assembly GCF_041429995.1 of Eschscholzia californica. NCBI lineage: Eukaryota > Viridiplantae > Streptophyta > Magnoliopsida > Ranunculales > Papaveraceae > Eschscholzia > Eschscholzia californica. Next base: position 40,680,414 of record NW_028238461.1, on the reverse strand, counting down.
CCATTCATCCGTTCTCCGTTATTACTTATTTACGTTATTTTAAAAACTTTGTTATTTAATCGTTAAAAAATCAAAAATCAAATTTTTAAATCTCTATAGTTTTAAGGTTAGAATTTAGTTTAACTTAGTCTCTGAGGAACGAACCGGTCTTACCGGAAACTATAACTTGACACCCGTGCACTTGCGGGTGTAGACCTATTTAGGTAACTTTTTAGGCCCATCATAGAACCTCGTTTACGGTACAAAATCGAAAAAAAAAGAGTGGAGAAGCAATTAGGTGAATTGGCGGAGAAGATGACTGAGATGACGGTAAATCAATCATTATTGATTGAGAAGATTGGTCGAAAATAGAGAGATTGTGTCTCAAAAAAGTGATCGTTTTAAAGGTGAAAGGTTATATTTTGCACGGTTTAACGGATCAGATGTGGAAGGATGAATTTTTCAAGCTAAACAATATTTTGAGTTTTTATGACACTACACAAGACTAAAAGATTCAATTTGCAATTATTTACTTGGATGGAAGAGCATTACAATGGTATCCATGGGCTAAAAGAGGTAACTATTTTCGTTCATGGGAAGAGTTTGTCGAAGCGGTTGTAGGTCGCTTCGGGAGAACGATGTATGAAGATGCTGGGGCTGCACTAGCAAAATTACGACAAACAGGGTCCTACTTTGAATATCAAGAAGAGTTTGAGCGTCTTTAAACATGATTAATGATTTATCAGACAGTTTTCTAATGAGTTGTTTCATGAGTGGATTAAAAGATGAGGTTAGACTAGAAACTAAATCCTTTAGTCCAGTAAACTTACAAGATGCAATGTCTATAACTAGATTACAAGATGAAAAGTCTCTTTGAGACGCCAAAGTTATAGAAATATTACAAGACCAAACCCCCTTATCAATGCAAAACCACTGAACTCAAGACCACCAACAATACCAAACCGGGTTAATAATGAAGCACCTGTAATTCGCCGACTCACATCAGCTGAGGCTGAAGAAAGAAGGAAGCAACAGTTATGTTACAATTGCGATGAGAAGTAGTATCGTGGCCATCGATGTAAGACACAAATTTTATTCCTCATTGAGAAAGAAGAAGATAATGATGACGCAAACAAGACTGAAACCGAGGAAGTTGATGAAGAGGTGAACACACAAGAAGAACATGTGGAGATTTCTATGCATGCATTGGACGGCTCCCCTGCACCACAAACCATGAAGGTCTAAGGTGAAATTAAAAGGGCTCAAGTTATCGTTTTAATTGATTCGGGTAGTACACATAATTTTATTGATGCTTTCATCCCTAAGAAGCTAAGTATTAAAACTATACTTGACAACTCCTTTGAAGTTATGGTAGCAGACGGTTCAAGAATTGCTTGTGAAGGGCAATGTGTTAGCCTAGAGTATAATATTAATCAGTATGCTTTCACGGAAAATTTTATATACTGAAACTTGGGAGTTGTGATATGGTATTAGGAGTAAGTTGGCTACAAACACTTGGGCCAATAACTTGGGATTTCAAGTACTTAACAATGAAATTCACTATACAAGGTAAGCAATTTAATTTGGAAGGTGTTAAAGGAAGGAAAATGAAGATTGCTAGCAGCTATGCCATGCAACGACTCCTCAAGCAAGGGTCATTGGGAGTTTTTTGTCAAACTTCAAGTGAAAACAACGATGAAGAAGCTAATCCCGATATACATACATAAATTCAATCCTTGATCAGACAATTTTTTGTGGTATTTTCGGCACCAACAAGTTTTGCCACCCATGAGAAGTTATGATCATCACATTATACTTTACATCCCAACAGTTCACCAATTAATGTTCGACCTTATAGGTATACTTTTGGTCAAAAGAATGAGATTGAGAAAATAGTAAAAGAACTACTACAATCTGGGTTAATTCGCCCGAGTACAAGCCCCTTTTCCTTGCCTGTATTATTAATAAAGAAAAAGGATGGTACATGGCGTGTGCATTGATTACAGAGCACTAAACCAAATTACAGTAAAAGATAATTTTCCTATACCGGTCATAGACGAACTATTAGACGAACTGCATGGGCTTTGTATTTCTCGAAACTAGACTTAAGGTCTGAATACCATGAGATCAGGATGCAGCAAGAAGATGTACATAAAACTACGTTTTAGACGCATGATGGTCACTATGAGTTTCTTGTCATGCCCTTCGGGTTGACCAATGCACCATCTACCTTTCAGCACCTCATGAATGATCTCTTCAGATGTCAGCTACGACAATTTGTGTTGGTTTTCTTTGATGATATACTAGTTTATAACTCAGATTGGGATTTACATCTTGAACATCTTAGAGAGGTATATCAGATACTAGAAAAACACCAACTCAAGGTCAAGTTAAGTAAATGTTCTTTTGGTACCAAGAGAGTTGAATATTTAGGGCATGGCATCACATCTGAGGGTGTAGAAGTGGATCCAAGCAAGACCCAGAGCATCATAGACAGACCATTGTCTAAATCACTAAAAGCATTACGAGGTTTTTTAGGTCTAACTCGCTATTATAGAAAATTTGTGTCTTATAAATTAGCTTTTCCTTTTACTATACTCCTCGGGAAGGATAGTTTCAAATGGACCATGGAAGCAACTGACGCCTTCAACAACTTAAAAACAGCTATGACGACTACGCCGGTATTAGCATTACCAAAATTTTGCAAGGAGTTTATAATTGAAAGTGATGCAAGTGGGGTTGGAAACAGAGCGGTTCTGATGCAAGAGGTAGACCCATAGCATTTACCAGTAAGGTGATTGGGCCACAACACCTTGGATTATCTACGTATGAAAATGAACTACTAGCGATGATTCATGCCATCACTAAATGACGACATTATCTCATAGGAAGAAGGTTTGTGGTGAAGGTGGATCAACAAAGTTTGAAGTACTTTTTGGAGGCTAAAGCAGTCACCCCTATGGAACAAAAATGGACTGCTAAATTATTAGGCTACGATCATACAATGGATTATTTCCCAAATGACCCCCAACTTTGTGACCAACTTCCTGCCTGACCCCCTACTTTAGCAATAATTCCCGTATGACCCCCTTTTTCCGTTATCTTTAACATTCCGTTACTCTATCTCTCTCCTCCATCTCATTTTCTCTCTCTGCCACATCATTTCAGCAAGCCACATCATTGTCTTCACCGGCAGGGGTTGCCGGTCGGCAAAATTTCCGGCCGGCGACCTTCAAATTTTTTTCTCTCTCTCTAAAAAAAACTTTTGTTTTTTAAAAATTCTCTTCTCTCTCTCTCTAAACTCCGGCGAAGGGGGTTTCCCACATGTTGAAATACTCCGAGAACTGTCGGAACAAAACTATAACAAAGAAAAAACTCAATATAATATATAACAACCGACTATTTACAAATCACTGCAAAGCAATGCAAACAATTTGCAATATCTTGTAAACCTCTTCCTAACTCTTGCAAACAAAATTAATCTTATAGAACACTAATTAAAGATAAATTAGAATCAATTGTATATTATTTTCGAATAAACTATCATGAATAACTCATAATTATCATCCATAACTCATAATCTATTGTTCAATGAAAATAAACCTTTTTAAACTCTAGCATATATTAATCTTATAGAACAAAAATTAAAGCAAAATTACCCAGGAAATCATGAATAACTCATAATTAGCAAGTCATGAAGTCAGATTATACCTCGAAATAGTTTCAGATTCTCCTTCCGTTGAAAGTACATAAACCTTTTGAAACCCTAGAAAATTATGAAAGGGATTACAACTTTCTCTTTCTAGATTCTTCACAAAAAACTAACTCAAAACCATCAACAACTAAAGAGATTCAACCTCAAAACCTAAAATAGATTGATAATCAAGAAAGACAAATCTACCCCTACCGACACTTGAGAGAGAGTTGAGTCTTTTACGACGACCCCACAACAGACATGCAAGAGTAACACGAAAATCGTCCAGGTACGACAAACAAACTTTACAACTATTTCGCTTCAATTTCCTTTTATAATAAGGCCGCTAGGCTTTGATGTAGCGCTAGAGCTGCAATATCTATCAGTAAATAATGCTTTTCCAACACAAAGTATTATGCAAGGAGAAGTCCTATTCTAAACTAGTCGTGCTCAAGCCGACGAAATATCCCTGGTAGCCCAAGCCACGACCAGGGGCCTAAGGATATGTCATTTTCTAAACTAGTCGTGCTCAAGCCGATGAAACAATCATGGTAGTCCAAGCCACGACTAGTAGTCAAGGAGAAGTCCTAGTCTAAACTAGTCGTGCCCAAGCCAACTAAACCAACCCTGATAGCGAAAGCTGCGACCAGGGGCTAACGAGAAGTCCTAGTCGAAACTAACTTTGCTCAGGCAAGTAAATCAGCCATGGTACCGAAAGCCACGATCAGGGGTAATAACCAAATCGATTATTGTTTATACTGTATCTTTTTTGTTTTTCTTCTGTTGCAAGTACTATATCTTTGCTACGTGTATCAATTATTCGAGTAATTTATCTTCTTTTTTTTAGCAGTACTTTATCTTTGTTATGTGTATGAATTATTAAAAATTGAGGATCAAGTTAAAGTAACCAAATCGGTTAATAACTGTTTTAAAGGCACCTTCTGTTAGCATTAAAGACACTCTCTATTAGTATCGAAGTCTAGGGCTGGGAAAAAAGTCTGTGAACCCGAAACCCGTCATGGGTACCCGAGTCCCTTAGAGCCCGTGGTTACTCGAAACCCGAAGACGGGTTTAGCCCTACCGACCCGAAGAAATCAACGGGTCGGGTACGGGTTTTGAAGTGCTACCCGACATCCCGCCCGCCCCGCCCGATAATCTTAACTCCACATAACCCGCTTAATAATGTCATCCATTTATACGAAATACATATGTATATTATATGTATGCTTGCTTGTATGTATTTATGTATGCATGTATAACATATATATATATATATATATATAGATATATTTTTAAAGTGTTTGTAGTGTATAATATAGATATATATATATAGATATATTGTTGTCCAAGTGCGGAGTGCCCTTAACACAACACTTTTAAGAGAAACTTAATTAAATTTTAGTTTCGATAGAAATTTTGGTACCATCGAAATAGAAATATTTTGGTCGTTTCGACCGACTATTTTGAAACTTTGGTGAAAACCCGGTACTCGACCGTCCGATACTCGAGAAACCCGAAAAATTTGACGGATTTGGACGGGTTTTGGACACTAGGATTTTTTAAATAACCCGCCCGATTAAACATGAAAGCCCGAATGGACAGAGAGTTTCAAAGCCCGACCGCCCCGACTCGATGAATGTCATGAACCCGATCGGCCCGACCCGGACCGGTTCCCACCCTTAGGGTTTGTTTGATTACGAGTTTCCCAGAGAAAATAGAAGCATTTTTCCTAAAATTTCAGATTTTCACGTGTTTGTTAGGATTTTTAGGGAATCATAAATATTCACTCACGTGACCAAATTTTTCTTAGGTTGTGTTTGATTCCAAGTTAGGGAAAGGAAAAAAAAGGAGAAAGTAATTCTCGGAGTAACAATTTCTCCTAGAAAATGATTCCTTTGAAACATTTTCTAAGTTTCTACTGTTTGCTTTAGCAAAGGAAAATTAAGTTGTGTTTTCTTCTTTTGTGGGGTTTTTACTTCTATGATCAGTGTTTTTAATCTTATCAATCCAAACTATTATTATAATCCAAACTCCTATTATTTGATTCTTTTAATTAATGGAGAAGATAGTAGCTCTATTGAGACGATTATTTTTTATGGGACTTCAACTGCTTATCCAAAATGGTTATAATTCCATGCATGGGTTTACTTCATCACCATCATCAGTGAAGATGATGATGATGATGGAAGATGAAAATACCCCAACTCCTACAACCACCATTGTTACTTCGTCAACTATAAATCAATATTTGATACAACACCATACTATCCAAATTAATCAAAATGCTTCTAATTTCATGCATGGGTTTACTTCACCATCATAAGTGGAGATGATGATGGAAGATGGAAATATATGAAAATTGATTTACGAAATTTGATGATAAATTAATCAAAGTGCTAGATCTTATCTTGGTCTTGCTTTTGTTTTCTTCAATATGTTGCTCTTACTTAGCTCCTATTTAGAGAGAGATTGTGAAACCAAATATAATATTGTTGAGATCTTTATGTTAGTCGGTTGAAGAAGATAGTGTAGTGGGTGAAAAGAGTCGATATAGGGAGAGAAGATTGGAAATACGGTTGAAGGGGGAAAAATGGAGATATTTTTGGAGGATTTTGTGTTGGGAAAGAGATTCTTAAGGAAGAGGAGGGTAACAACTTTCCCTTATTTTGTGGAAAATTGGGAAAGTTCAATCACATGTGATTGAAAATTTATGTTTCCTTAAAATAACTAACAAACAAGTGAAAATTTTTATTTTAGAGTAACTGTTTCCATTTTCCCTGTGAATTTTCCCAATCAAACAGACGCTTATTTTCCATGAAATAAGGGAAAGTTTTGACCCACCTCCCCCCTAAGAATCTCTTTCCCACCGACCCTCTCTCCCACCTTACCATACTTCTCTCAACAACTTTGACCCACCAAATCTTCATCTACTACTAAACACCTTCTGTTAGTCGAAATTTTCAAGACATCTTCAGATTGCTTAGATGCTCTTGCAATAATTCTATTCAGGATATCTTTAGGAAGTTGTATCTAGGTCTAGATTAATTTTCACTTTGTGATCGAATAAAAGATGAACATCTATCTCACAATTTCTTGTAACCATCCTTGTTAAATAAAATCGTAATTCAGTGGTATGATTCCAATGACTGTATTTATTTATGGGAGAAATATTCAAAGTCATAAAACTTTATTTCATTGATTTGGTTTATTCACATTTTTGTATTTCATTGACTTGGTAGTTTTTCTGGAGTCATAAAATATAATTTACTATGAAATCTTTAGCTAGATATAAATGATGTAACAGTTTGAATCATTGTTGACAAACTGTTCGATGAAATGTCCACAAGAGAACTACTCTATATCCCTATTTTCTAACTTATTCCGTATTCTCATTATTCATCTTGATCACCATTAGTTTCTCTCATATTAAGTATCCTCATTGTTCATCTTGATCACCATTAGTGGCTCATTTTATTTCATGGATTTTGTTTTTCCTATCACTTTATTTATGGGTTATCTCTTAATTCTTGTCTTTTGTTCATAGCTAGATCCAATTAACACTTTCTTAAAAGCAAATTCTGTATATGGGTTATTCTTAGTTATCATTTTGTTTTCTTAATATCATTCTTAGTTTTCTCATTTTTGGTTTCATCAATTTCATGTTTATTATTCATGAAATCTAAGTTTTCAGCTTTGAGATATTGAATACAACAATACGATAGGCATTTGGTTACTTTTACGTGCTTGTTATTTTGTTGTGGTTGGATGTTTTGAGATATGATAAGATGAAGATTTAGTGATTGAATATGTTTTTGATCCAAATTGAAGTCCGTAATTAACTCGAAACGAATCATCTTATGCCTCCCAATGGGGTTAGTTCAAGGTGTAGGTTATTAGAGTTTGGTGTTAGGGCTGCATTGAAAGAAGATAATAACTTAATTATGAGAGGAATGAGAATGATGGTGAACAACTTTATTTTTCGATGGTGAACCAAACAATAGAAAACTTGAATAATGTTTCAAAAGAATTATTTTCTAAATGACTTTCTCTTTTTATTTTCCTTTCCCCAACTTTTAATCAAACACAACCTAAGAAGTCCTCCTTTTCCATTACAAATTTCCCTCAACATATATAAGAGGGCTTCTAAAACTTTCTTTTCAGGAAACGCAGAAGAAATAGAAAAGCACGACATTTCCTCTTTGTTCCGATTTCTACGTCCAACTTTCCAAGAAGATTTGCTTACAAAATCAAGGGGGAATTACTGAAACCCCCGCCTTTTCAATATGCACATTACTGAAACCCCAGCCTTTCATTTATAATTACAAAAACCCCCACCTTTTTGAAAATTTCCGTCAGATTTAACAGCATGGGGCTGTTAGTGATGTGCATTGACCGAAAAACCCATTTGTTAAACAAGCCCACTCTTTATGAATGCAAAAAACTGGGCACCTTCGAGAAAACACGTGGGGGCAAATAACCTGATCTATCTTCTCCCACCAAGCACGGGAGAACCACCATACCGAGCAGCTCCCTGACCGAAGGTTCTCTCTCTATCTCTGTCTTGTAATCCATTGAAGGTTCTCTCTCTCTCCCGGTACCGAGCACCTCCCACCCAGCAAACGAAAAAGCGAGCAGCTCCATTACTGAAACCGAAGGTACTCTCTCTCTCTAGGGTTTAGTTTTATGGTTTAATTTTTAGTTTGGGTTATGTTAATTGCTAGGGTTTCTGATTGTTAGGGTTTCTTATTATTAGTTTTAGGGATTGTTAGGGTTTCTGATTGTTAGGGATTGTTGGGTTATGGTGGTTATCAATTCATTTACAATGGACAAAAGCTGCATTGTATAACGAGGGTGGTTGTAGAGGAGTTGCTCGCACTCGTTTGAGCTCTTCTACTTCCATGTTTATTCAGTGTAAAAATGGATCCAGTTAATGTTTGGGGTAATTCAAATCTTCAAACAGTAGATGAAGAGATCTTTGATTTGATTGAGAAAGAAAAGAGAAGACAATGTAGAGGAATTGAATTGATTGCATCTGAAAATTTCACATCATTTGCTGTTATTGAAGCACTTGGAAGTGCTTTAACAAACAAATACTCTGAAGGAATTCCAGGTAACAGATACTATGGAGGTAATGAATTCATTGATGAAATTGAAAATTTATGTCGTTCAAGAGCTCTTGAAGTATTTCATCTTGATTCTGATAAATGGGGTGTTAATGTTCAACCTTATTCTGGTAGTCCTGCTAATTTTGCTGCATATACAACACTATTAAACCCTCATGATCGTATTATGGGACTTGATCTTCCTTCTGGTGGACATTTAACTCATGGGTATTACACATCTGGTGGTAAAAAGATTTCTGCTACTTCAATTTACTTTGAGAGTTTGCCTTATAAGGTTAATTCAACTACTGAGTATATTGATTATGATAATTGATAAGTTGGAAGAGAACGCTTTGGCTTTCAGACCTATATTGATTATTTGTGGTGGTAGTGCTTACCCAAGAGATTGGGATTATTCTAGATTTAGGGTTGTTGCTGATAAATGTGGATTTGGATGGAGGAGTATGTTTATTTAGTGTAAGAAATAAGTTTTTATGTTAGAGGAATCATTAAGATTAATCAATGGAACCCAACTTGGTCCAAGCAGCATTACTTTCTTAAAGAAGAAATCATTAAGATTAACCAAGTTGGAGTCCCACTCGGACATGGATTAATCAATGGAACCCTAAATAAATTCCATATGCATGAACTAAATAACTTTCATGCACATTTATATGTGTGGACGGGAGTTCTTCTATCTTGGTGACAGTTTAATTTTTATGTTAGAGAAATCATTAAGATTGTGATCTCTTCTTGTTGTACTCTCTGAGTTATTTTGGAAGTTATTTCCATAATGTAATCCTTGTTTAGTGAGCAATTATGAGAATTAATATTTGTGGTGTTTGAAGTAAAGAATGAGAAATTAATGCTACACTTATGCTAACTTTACATAGTTTTTGCACTCTTAACAATCTCACTAGTAAGAATTGGTCTAGCTTAAACAACCATATTATCAGAAGTTAAGAATTTGAACTTTTCCAGATGATTAGCCACAAAAAGGTGTCCTCACTAAAGAGAGACAAATAAGTTTTTTTTTTTTGAAGAGACAAAGAGGGGGTTTGTTTCTCTAAAGTTTTCCCCAATAAATACTGATTTTTTCTTTCATATGTTGATTAAATGTAAGGGGTGAATTTTATATGGTGGTCTCAAACTTGGGTTTAAATAGAAAAAAAATTGCATAAAAAAGAGCAAAAAGCAAAAGGTGGGGGTTTTAGTAGGTGTATTTAAAAAAGGTGGGGGTTTCAATAAGAGGCCAAGTCTGTTTAGAAAAGGTGGGGGTTTCAGTAAGTGTATTAGAAAATGTGGGGTTTTAGTAAGTTTATTATCAAAAGGTGGGGGTTTTAGTAAGAGGGATAACAAAGTAATATTTAAAAGTATAAAGTTAAATCTAAGAACATCTCCAAACGTCCAACCTCTATATTGGCATAATCTCTATATTTTCACTCCTTAAATAGAGATTCACTCCAAACGCAAAACACTATTCAAGTCTCTATATTGGCATCTTTGTTATTTTATTAGTTTTAAATTTATAACTTATTATTTTTATTACTTATAACTTCTAAAATTTGATAAATTAAATATAATTAATATAGATTGTATATAAAAATATTATATTAAAAAATACATATAATATTAGAGATATTACAATGCGTACGTTACTACAAATCTTAGAGATATTACAATGTGTACATTACTACAAATTACGAAAATATAAACTAATATTGTTACGTAATAACTACTCCATGATATAATAACTGCGTGCATTATAATGAATAACATGATCGTAGAGGATGAACGTGAAAATGATTTTGACCATATTTATGAAACACTTGGTCCAGATGATGATATACAAGAAGACGACACTGAAAGTTTAACACACTTCCTATCTCGACATAAAAAAATTAAAGATAAAGAGGGTCATTACGCGTTAAGAAATGCGGTTGAGCATTTATGGGCAAGACGGGGTGATACTCCGTCTTAGAAAAATGATTAAATTCTACGAAACGATATGATCTTATTTATTATATAATTTTGTATTTTGTTGCGCATTTTATGTTTATTAATAAAATTTTAATTATGGCCATTTACAATTATATAATTAATTAAATAGTATTATTAGTTTACTAGAATACAAAAGTAATAGGACACAAGTGTCAATTCATAAAAGATATTAAGGACTCAAGTATAAATTTTATGACAACCAAGGGCCAAAAATCTATTATGTCAAATCAGCTCTATAATATAAAGAAGTGAATAGTGAGCCTTCACATGTGAAGGCTCACTATTCACCATTCTCTACATTATAGAGAAGTAGAGGAGCCTTTGGAGCTCCAAAATCTCTATTTATGAAGAAATAGAGCACGTTTGGAGATGCTTTAACAGAATTTTCAAAAAGGTGGGGGTTTTTGTAATTATAAATGAAAGGTGGGGGTTTCGGTAATCTGCATTATGAAAAGGTGGGGGTTTCAGTAATTGTCCCCAAAATCAACTAATCAAGCTTCAATTCCTTACAACGGTCCGATAATTTGAAAGAAAGTCAGATAGACTACAAACAGGAGTAATAAATCAGAAGGTTTGTTTGTTTCGTTGCTTTCTTGGATAGGGTTTCTTTTCCGGTAGAAGTGGCGGAACTAGCAAGAGACCAATCCATCTGTTCACGAACTATAGAAGTAGAGAGAGAAAGAGCCGTGAATGCAAACTACATCGACTATTCGAGAGGGGGAAATCGAACCTAGGGCTTGAGCTAATCCAAAGGTAAAAAAGATCTTTACTCTTCATCATTTTAATTTTTAGGGTTACTTGAACTCTTTGAAAATCCATTTCTAGGTCAGAAATAAATTTGATTTTGGGGAATAATTTGATCAGTAAAGTTAGGAATAATTTAGTTACTTGTTATTGAATTATGGATTTTTGAGGGAGAGGCCCAAAAAATGGAGGGTAAATAAGCATTACCCCCAGCCCAAAAAAAAAAATTAGAACCCAGTCCAAATTGTCAGGACAGCTCACAGTTTCCTGGTTTTTATTTTATTTATCCCTCTTTTACCCCTCCACGGGAAATTTCTGTGTTTTCTGACAATCTGACGGACGACAGCGAATCAATTAATTCCCCGTACATGACGTCATGTCAGAGAAACATTCAGATTTTCTGAAAATTCAAAAATGGCGCCATTTTTTGACGAAATTTCAGCCAATTTTTTTGGATCCCTCCCATTATATTTTGTTTCAACTCCTTCTTTCTTCTTATTTATACATCCAAAAATCTTCTTTTCATCATTCTTATTTTGTTTTTCACATTTTATCTTCTTCATCTCTTTCAATCTCTAAAAACATAAATTTTCTTTTCTTTCTCTCTCTAAAAGTTTTATTTTTTTATTTTTGGATGTCCATCATTCTTTTTTGTTTCACATTTTATTTTCTTCATCTCTTTCAATCTCTAAAAACATCAATTTTCTGTTCTTACTCTCTCTAAAAGTTTTATGTTCTCATTTTTGGGTGTTCATCATTCTTATTTTGTTTCACATTTTATCTTCTTCATCTCTTTCAATCTCTATAAACATCAAAGTTTTCTGTCTCTCTCTCTAAAAGTTTTATGTTCTTATTTTTCTTCTTCATCACTCTTATTTGTTTCACATTTTATCTTCTTCATCTCTAAAAACATCAAAGTACATAACCAAATGTCCAGTGCACAGAACCATTTCCGGTACAGGAGAAAATTTCCAGTTCAAAAGTGTCCAGTACTAAACCAAATGACCAGTACATAGAACAATTCCCGGTGCACAAGAAAATTCCCCAGTACAAAAATGTCTAGTGCATAACCAAATGATGAGTACACAGAACAATTCCCGGTACACAAGAAAATTCCCACTACAAAAATTTCTAGTACATAACCAAATGGCTTGTACACAGAACAATTCCCGGTACACAAGAAAATTCCCAGTACAAAAATGTGTAGTACATATCTAAAAAATGACCAGTACACTAAATAGTTCCCGGTACACAAGAAAATTTTTTTATACAAATCAATGAAATACTACCAAAAATGAAGAAATTTGTTGAGATTGGAAAGAGATCAGAAATAAATCTGGAAAAAAAGAACAAAATTTGTTGAGATTGGAGAGAGAAATATGTGTGGGAGAAAATAAAAAAGAAATAATAAATAAATCTGGAAAAAGAACGAAAATGGCAAGTTGGTAAATTTTGTAATGGCAATTCTGTAAATTCATGGAAAGTACAAGGTTTAATGTCAGGTGCGTCAGACTATTTTCCAAAAAAATTCGAATTTCCCGGGAATTTTTCGATGGCAATTTTGTGAATTTATGGAAAGTACACAGTCTGATGGGAGGCGTGTCAGATTACTTGTCAGAAATTTTCGAGTTTCCCGGGAATTTTTCGATGGTCGTTTCGTAAATTTCAAAAAGAAGAAGGGTGTTTCGGAAATTCCACCCCTAGCCTGACTTTTTTGGACCTGCCCCTCATTCTTTATCTGCAGTGGGCCTGATACATATTGTTGGGCTGATTTTGGGCCTTTTGCCCAACCCCTCTTGAATTATTGATGTTACTTATTAGAGCCTAGAGGTAATTAGGTGATTTTGTTCTTCAATCTTTAAATTTTGTGATTTCTGAATAGTTATTTAGAGAAAAATTAATACTGATTATTTTAGGCTCTTCTTCATCTTCTTGAAAACTTTGTTTTGGTTTTCACTTTTCAGGAGCATTAATTATATATATATATATATATATATATATATATATATATTTAAGGGAGATTTGGGATTTCACTTTGTTATGTAATGAGTTCAATAAGAAAGTTCTTGTACATGTTCTTACTTATTTGTTGGATACTGATATATCTCTTACGGGTCTCAATCGGATATTTTCTCTTGGACTTAGGAATGATCCTCTGGCTTTTTCCAGCTTAAGGTGGTCTCGAGTATGCAAGTATCTAAGAGCCGGAGCCGATAAACTTGAACTGATATTCATTCAAATTTCTGAATTTCACTTTCCGACAGAATCAAATTAATTTGGTAAGCATGTTCATAGTAAATCACTTACTTCATTGATCGTATGCGCAGTAATAGTTTGTAATTTTCGATTAATCTCGCAATATCTCTATTAGATTTTGCATCATGGACTCTCTATGTTTGCGCTTTCCCTTTCACTGATAAGTGGCCAAGGACAAATTCACATATTAATGGTTCTATTTTCCGAAAACACAACTCTTTTCGTAAATTTCAGATGGTAAGCTTTCGCTGACCGAGATTCTGTTCCTTCTCAACATGATTTTCTTAACACCAGTTTGCTTTTTTGCTTATCATCAATCAGAACACATTTTCAGGTACCTGGATTTGGCTGAAGAAAAGGGTTTTAAGCTTTACATCTTCAACGGCGTTGCCTTGTTCATCGGTTGGCTGGTAAATAACCAACCTTAGACAACATTCACCAGATCCAATATATACTCAGTAGATTTCACATTCTATCTTCATTTTATCAATTCATGCCCATATGTATTCTATGAGATATTTGTACTAGCAGTGTTTTCTATCCAATAAATGGAATTCGAATATCTCCACTAAGCATTTGAAGAATTACCAATTGTTGACCTTTTCTTGAAATGATTTTTATGTTTGCAATTTTGTGACTCAGGTTGCAAGGGTTCTTTGGTTTATCTTCATCTTCACTCACATGTTTTTCCAGTATTGTATAGATAAATTCTTGGTATATGATATATTGCGAAATGTTTGTTTTGATAGGTAGTCTTTTGGACAAAGTAACATATATAATTGCAACGGACAAACTTCGCATTCTTAATAGGTATGCTCTTACTTTTCATATATGGTTTGTGACAATAATGTTGCAACGTTGTACTTTGACACAAAAAAGTGCCTTTACATCTTACTTTCGGTGATTATATATTTACTGTAAGAAGAATTTAGTTATAAAAAATTTAGGCTAGTCCTGTATAGTTTCAAATCCTGGCTCCGCCCATCAACTGCTCCCCTAGGGTTTGATCTAGTAACAAGATAGGCTTGATTATATCAAAAGTAGATCGAGATCAGTATAACATATGTTTCGATCCGAGATTCTTGAAAGAGGACTTTTATCACTGGAAGTAATAAGAAACTGAAGAAGAACGATATGGAAAGTTTAGCGAGAGTTTGTTTCTCTTCAATCACCATAATCGTCAAGTAAATTCCGATAGTGTTTTGATCAAACAATGGTATGTTCTGATATTTAACTTCTTCCTGACATGGTTGGTTTATTAAATTAGGGCAAAGTAAGATGTCAGATACATTTCTTTCGTCAATAAATATTCTTGAATATATGAGAACTGCAAAGTGCTTTTTTTTTAATCGATCACTTTGTTTCTCTTCCTTTGTTTCACAAATCATAATCGACTCATTTCTTGACAAACCTGTTCAATTCTTGAATCTCAGGTTTTTTCTTTGATTCGATTTACTAAATTGCATAAAAACCTAAACACTGGCCGTCATACTTTCTTTTACTTGGAAGAACAAGATTTTCGAATTGATTTTCTTGATAGTCCCGATTATCACTTTTGTACACAAAGCTGTTGATGCCTCCTTTCTTTGTGACTAATTAAGCGTGGCTATCATCACTTGAAGACATGTTGCGTTATTGGCCTATCACCTACTTGTTATATCATTTTATTATATAAGTTTTCGATATCACCTTATGCAAGTACTTATATTTTATTTGTCCACCAATAACTGAGGGAACGATTCTACAATCCTAGGTACTGATCTAGGAGAGTACAATTATTGAATCCAGTAATTGATATTTTTCTTATTTACGCTATTGCACCTGCTTCATAATAGTGAAAAGGATTGTACATTTATTGTTACTGATGCTTCAGAAAGAAACTTTAATGTGGTATATAGTATAATGTTTCATCAATGTTCGAGGAAGAATTATACATTTGTTGTTTATGATGCATAAGATTTCAAATTTTAAAGTGATGTACCACATTGTTCCATCAACATTTCAGGAAGGATTATACTTTTATCGGTTGTGATGCCTCAGAAATGGAACTGTAATGTGGTATACCACATTGTTCCATTAATATTTTCGGGAACGATTACATATTTATTGGTTGTGATGCCTATAATGGAACTTTAAT
Source organism: Eschscholzia californica (assembly GCF_041429995.1). Classification (NCBI taxonomy): domain Eukaryota; kingdom Viridiplantae; phylum Streptophyta; class Magnoliopsida; order Ranunculales; family Papaveraceae; genus Eschscholzia; species Eschscholzia californica. The sequence goes on along the minus strand of NW_028238461.1, from coordinate 40,664,501 downwards.
GTGGTATATCACATTGTTCCATTAATATTTGAATAAGGATTATACATTTGTCGGCTGTGTTGCCTGAGAAATAGAACTTTAATGTGTATACCACATTGTTCCATCAATATTTACGGAAAGGATTTTATGTTTGTCGGTTGTGATGCCTAAGAATCGGAACTTCGATGTGGTATACCACATTGTTCCATCAATATTTTTGGGAAGGATTTTACATTTGTCGGTTGTGATGCCTAAGAAATGGAACTTCAATGTGGTATACCACATTATTCCATCAATATTTCCGGGAAGGATTTTACATTTGTCGGTTGTGATGCCTAAGAAATGGAACTTTAATGTGGTATACCACATTGTTCCATCAATATTCAAGGGAAGTACTATATATTTGTTAGCTGTGATGCCTAAGAAATGGAATTTTAATGTTGTATACCACATTGTTCCATTAATATTTTTGAGAAGGATTGCACATTTGTCGGTTGTGATGTCTAAGAAATGGAACTTTAATGTGATTTACCACATTGTGCCATCAGAATTTCGGGAAGGATTATACATTTTATCAGTTGTGATGCCTACAAAATAGAACTTTAATGTGGTATACCACATTGTTGTATCAATATTTCGGGAAAGATTATACATTTGTCGACTGTGATGCCTAAGAAATAAAACTTTAATATGGTATACCACGTTGTTCCCTCAATATTCGAGGGAAGGAATATACATCCATTTCTCGTTTGTGATGCCTAAGCAATAGAAAATTAATGTGGTATACCACATTGTTCCATCAATATTCGAGGGAAGGACTATACATTTATCGGTTGTGATGCTTAAGAAATGGAACTTTAATGTGGTATACCACAGGGAAGAACTATACATTTATCGGTTGTGATGCTTAAGAAATGGAACTTTAATGTGGTATACCACATTGTTCCATCAATATTTGGGGGAAGGATAATACGTTTGTCGGTTAAGATGCTCGAAAAAATGGAACGTTAATGTGGTATACCATATGTTTCCATCAATATTCGAGGGAAGGATGTCTGTTGATGCTTGAGAAATGGAACTTTAATGCGTTATACCATATATTTCCATCAATAATCAAGGGAAGGTCTATACGTTTGTCGGTTGTCATGCCTAAGAAATGGAACTTTAACGTGGTATTCCACATTGTTCCATCAATTTCGAGGGAAGAATTATATTAGTGTCGGCTATAATAAGAAATAGAACTTTAATCTGTTATACCGTATATTTCCATCAATAATCGAGGGAAGTACTATATATTAGTCGACAGTGATGCTCAAGAAATGAAACTTTAATGTGGTATACCATATTGTTTCATCAAAAATAGGGGAAGGATTACAAATCTGCCTGTAGTGATGCTTAAGAAATGAAATTTTAATTTGGTTTAACATATTGTTCTATCAATAATCGAGGGAAGGATTGTACATTTGTGGGTAGTGATGCTTAAGAAATGCAACTCTAATGTGGTATACTGTATTGTTCCACCAATAATCAAGGGGAAAATTATGCGTCTGTTGATAGTTATGCTTAAGAAACAAAACTTTAATAACATGAGAAGGATTATACATTTGTGGGTGATGTGAGAAGGATTATACATTTGTGGGTGATGTGAGAAGGATTATACATTTGTGGGCAGTGATGCTTAAGAAATGAAGTATCAATAACCGATATACAATATTGTTCCATCAATTACCGAGGGAAGGATTAGAAATTTTTCAATAGTGATGATTAGGAAATAGACCTTTAATAACTGAGGGAAGGATCATACATCTTTGGCTTGTGATGCTTAAGAAATAGAACTTTAACGTGCTATACATGTTACTTATTTAATCATTGATACGGTAACAAATATAATGGTGGTTTAAGTGTTGTACGATTTTGCCCACGGAATTGAACTATATTATAATACTGTAGTTTTCAGTTCTTGTTGCTTGATTTCTACCTTTTTGGTTTGCTGATGCATACGAATACGAACATGAACAATATTTTAGGACATGATAAGGAGATTAAGAGATATGTTACTGAATAACTATCAGGATTACACGGTTTGTACATTAGCATCTGGGTTTGTCCCTTATGTTACCAAATGCCAAAACAAGCGATAAAATCCTAATATTTTCTTGCCTATTGACCAATCGGGTTGTGATGCAGAATCTTCCATTATATTGCTTTAATTGAGTCAGGTAGTCTTTCCAGTATAATTTAATTCTTGAATTGTATGTTATCAGTAGCATATTAGTATGCATATGTCATCTCACAAATGACTAAACAGTAACGCCTGAGAGGATGAGGAAAGATCTTATTCAAACTACATTGACATATTCATTAGAAAAAGAAGTTCTCAGAGGATGGTAAAAATTGCTCCAAAACCTTTGGTAAGAGCTTTGAAGTTTGAAGTACTGCTTGTGTTCTTGGGTTCTTTTTTGTTTGTTTGTTTTAGGGAAGAGCTTGGATCACCAAAGCTGCTAGATGTCGATCTTCAGTGTGGAAAGTCAGCGAAAAACGCCCCGGTGAGCTCTCTCTCTCTCTCTCTCTCTCCTCCACTCTCTTGGCTTTTGATTGTCATTTAGATCATGTTTGGGGCGCAAGAATGAAATCTACTCTAGTGATCTGGAGTTCTGGACTTAACGGCAGCAATTCAAAGTTTGAAACATAACTCATATATTAACATATATATATGTATATATATATATATATATATATATATATATATATATATGTATATATATAATAGTTCCTTTTATTCGTAGGCTATAAAGTCTACTCTAATGAGCTAGATTAAACTCCTACAATTCAACGTTCGAAACAGAACAACGAATTCGAAAATTTAGCTTGGGATTGTTTGAGACTGCTCCCAAGTCTGGACCGACCTTGAGTTACTCGCTTGTAGCAGTTGATCCCAAGTACCAACTACTGAACTACCAACTCTTAGATTATTTTTAATCTAAATGACATATTTGTGGATCATCATTACGGCTCATAGATGTATGTTGTGTCAAGGAGACCATGCCGTGGAGGTTGGTCAATGGTTCTTAGTCCATCAAATATTCTAGAAATGTAAAAAACTGGAGAGGTGGGTCTTTCATCATCCTAATGGATTTTTTTGTCGCTAAGTCAGTTTGATTGGGAAAAAGAATAAACTGAATTTATAATTGTTCAATAAATTCAGTTAGTACCTGATTCTTTATATAGGAGCTTCGCTAGCTGATGTTTTAAACTTATTACTGTATGTCTTCTGGGAGGCGCTGAATCAACATTCTTAAAGGCTGGGAATTCAACTTATTAGTTTAAAGAATTAGCTCTCTCATTTAGTATGGAACGTATTAAACTATAAAAAATTTAATGGATAACCAAATAATTATCTGTTTTTAGAGTAAGACCATGGCCTCGAAATCAATTTCGGATCTGTTTTTAGAGACAGGTAATGATCTATTGAGATTAACAATATGTTACATTACGATAGCTGGCTCCTTATACTGGGACTACCCTAACCAAATATTTTTACTGTAAACGACATGCTTCAAGCATTTGTGGTAATTCTTCCAAACAAGCACAAGCTTATTGCCAGTGGTCTCTCTGGTTACAGGTCGCGAAGCTTATCCAGGTATATGCATTTACAATAGTTGGTGAAGTTGGCTCCTTCTTTCTAAGTTATACTTTTAATACTAATTATCGCAAAATCCATTTTTATCATTTGATCTTTTGTGCTATTAAAAAATTGTTAACTCTACTTCAATGATTTCAAATGAACGTATGGTTAGGGGGTTGGGGTTCAGCTAGCCAGATCATTTGTCCGAATCCTTCACAGTCGCGGTTACCTGAAGCTTTATATACATTATACCTGTGCAAATCGGTAAATAAAATCAGTGGAATCAGAGCTAAAAGTTCACCCAAGTTGTAGTCAACACTAATAACTAGAAACATTGTCTAGTCACCTAATATCCTACTTGTCGATATTCGTCGATTAACCGCTTGAACGAGAAAATCCAATCTCAGTTTGCTCTTGAAAGATTTAATAGAATTGAGAAAACATCTTTGTTGATTTTTCTTCTTGAGTTTTGCTGCAAAGATGCAACTATTCGTATTTAGTAGTCTTTTAATATTACAGCTGGAATTTCTAATTACGTATTAGTTACTGTAGAAAAAGAAAGTGAAGAGTTCATAAAATATTTGACAATGTGATGCTTTTCTGATCTTTGCATCACAGGATAAGATGATTATTGAGGTGAAGAGTGATTAAATTAGGATGGTGAGAAAGGCGGGGTTCATTAAAAATGTGCAGGTAATATCTCTTGAACTATCTCTGTAGTTAAACAATATCAGTCGTATAATAGTATTTGCAGTTGCTCTCTCATCACTCGTCACTATTAGTTACATAATGTTAATAGTCGTCGATCACGCATAAAGTACTCTGGCTGCGTATTTTGAGACCATCAGAAACATATTAATGTCCTAAGACATTAGTTTGAAAGATACAAACGACCCATCAAAGCTAAAACGCCCTCTCTTAAGGCAATTGAGAAGCTGTGGAAGACTGTCAGTACAAAATTGATCTAGCATTATATTAATGGCACATGCAATTCAGTATAGGTGTCTGAATAAGATTTAGTATCAGTGGAAGTATTTTTAGCTACATTATATTAGGGAAATTGAGGAACTGTGGCAAAGTGTAGGTGGAAAATTGAACTGACAGTAAGGCGCATGCAATCTAGACAAAGGAATAAAATTTTTGTTTCTTTAGAAATTTCATTAACTTCAAAAATAGAAATATTTCGTAAAAATACACCTAACAAAAGGGTGTTTGTTTGTTAGGTGCATTTGAAATATTTCGGTTAGTATGGAAATTTGACAAATCTATATATGATAGAAATATGATGTGATTGTATATAATAAGAGTATTAAACCATAATGAAGCATAAAAATGATGTATATAACGGATTAACAGAATCTATTAGTCTGAAGGGCATTAACAATCACACAGTTAAGTCGGGGCGTAAATTGAATAATTTATTGACAATAACACCCAAAAGATAACATTCTAAACGATCATCAAGTTCGATCATGTGACAATACCACATTGTTCCATCAATATTTCGGGAAGGATTTAGTTTGTGATGCTTGAGAAATAGAACTGTAATGTGGTATACCACATTGCTCCATCAATATTTTCGGGAAGGATTTTACTTTTGTCGGTTGTGATGCCTAAGAAATGGAACTTTAATGTGGTATACCACATTGTCCATCAATATTTTCGGGAAGGATTTAACATTTGCTGTTATGATGCCTAAGAAATGAAACTTAATGTGGTATACCACATTGTTTTATTTATACTTTGCGGAGGGATTATACATTTGTCGGTTGTGATGCCTAAGAAATGAAACTTTAATGTGGTACACCACTCTGTTCCATCATTATACATTTGTCGCCTTGTTAGTTGTGATGCCTGAGAAATGGAATTTTAATGTGATATACCACATTGTTCCATCAATATTTTCGGGAAGGATTTTATATTTGTCGGTTGTGATGCCTAAGAAATGAAACTTTAATGTGGTATGCTACATCGTTTCATGAAGCCTTTCGGGAAGGATTATACGTTTCAGCGGTTGTAATGCCTCAGAAATGGAACTTTAATGTGGTACACCACTGTTTTCCATCAATATTTTTGGAAAGGATGATACATTTATCGGTTGTAATGCCTAAATATGGAACTTGAATGTGGTATGCCACATTGTTCCACAATATCTTTGGGAAGGATTATACATTTGTCGGTTGTGATGCCCAAAAAATGATGTTTTAATTTGTTCCATCTATATTTTCGAGAAAGATTATACATTTGTCGGTTGTGATGCTATTTTAATGTGGTGTTCCATCAAAATTTTCAGGAAGGATTATACATTTGTCGGTTGTGATGTTTGAGAACTGAAATTTTAATGTAGTATACCATATATTTCCATCAATTATTGAGGGAAGGATTATACATACGTAGGTTATGATGCCTAAGAAATGGAACTTTAATGTGGTATACCACATTGTTCCATCAATATTTGAGGAAGGATAATACATTTTTCGGTTGTAATGCTCGAGAAATAGAACGTTAATGTGGTATACCATATATTTCCATCAATGTTCGAGGGAAGGATGTTGGTTGTAATGCTTGAGAAATGAAATTTTAATGTGTTATACCATATATTTCCATCAATAATCAAGGGAAGGATTATACATTTGTCGGTTGTGATGCTTAAGAAATGGAACTTTGATGTGGTATGCCACATTGTTGAATCAATTTTGACGGAACGATTATACAGTTGTTGGCTATAATAAGAATTGGAACTTTAATATGGTATACCATATATTTCTATTAATAATCGAGGGAATTATTATACATTTGTTAGCAGTGATGTTTAAGAAATATAACTCTAATGTGGTAACCATATTGTTCCATCAATAATCAAGGGAAAATTATGCATCTGTTGGTAGTGATGGTTAAGAAACAATACTTTAATACAAGGAATGAAACTTCGGTTTCGGTGGAAATTTCGGTCGGCCCAAAAGTAGAAACGTTTCGTGGAAACGTTTCGGTCAGTGTGGAAATTTAACAAATCTACGGAAATGATATAAATGTGATGTAGTTGTGTATAACAAGACTTTCAACCATAACTAAGCATGAAAAATATGAAGTCTTAACTCTAACATGAAATACGGGATAAACTTCAAAAAAAATTGACGGGTTTGTGACAAAATTCATTAAATTCAGGGTTAATCTATAATAAAACAGTAATACCAGGGGGCTGACTTACAAAAAGATAACTTAAAGCCGTTATAGTAGGGGGTAAATTTTAGAAATTTGGAAATGATGTGAGATATCCCAAAGGAGTGTTAAGGGCGCACTCTATAAGTACTAAAAGCGCACCCCTTGTGAGTGAAGCAGGCGCCGTTTACTGTAAAGAGGGGCGCCTTTATAAATTCTTATTTAAACCTAAGAAACCCTAAAACCCTAATTGTCTTCTTCTTAGGGATGTCAACGGGGCGGGTTTGGGACGGGTTACCTCTTTCCCAAGTCCGCCCCGTTAGTAAACGGGTTTTACCATTCCCGTCCCAATAGTTAATCGGGGCGGGTATTTAATTTCCATACCCGTTCCGGTTAGAAATTACTTAACCATTACCGACCCGCCCCACCCCGTTTAACATGAAACGGTGCGGGGCGGGTCGGATTTAAACATAAATTTCATATTTTTATTTCAAATAAGTTAGATTAATCAAAATAATATAAATAATAAAAATAATATAAATATTATAAACAAAATTTTATAACATTTTGGTTTTATAAACTATAAGCACTACAACTTATTACATAATATAAAATATAAAATAGTTAAATTGATGATATAAGATAAAAAGTTTTAGAAACCTATTGTATATATAATAATACATAACATATATAATCGGGGCGGGGCGGGTTTTACTACCTAATCCCAAACCCGCCCTGAACCCGGTAAATGGTTTTATCTTCATACCATTACCGTCCCATTTAATAAACGGGACGGTAAAACCCGTTCCATTAGGGGCGGATTTGGGAAAAAACCCACCGGTTCGGACTAAATTGCCACCCCTACTTCTTCTCCAGACTCCAGCCGACATGCTCTCTCTCTCTCTCTAGATTTCTATCGAAATCAACCCTAAAATCCCAAATTTCTTGATGAATCTTCACTTGTAATATGAGATAAATTACTTGTTAAGAAGAAATGAAAGAATTTCTTGAAGATCTGAGATGAAACAGTGAAAGAGAAATGAAGATTAAACCAGAAAAATGAAGAACAAATGAAAGTAAGTATCCTAAATTGATTTCGAGCGAAATTTCGATTGATTTCGAGCGAAATCTTACACGAAACTTATGTATGTGTGTTTTTGTATACCTATTTTGAAAAACCGAAAAGTTTCGGTCATTTCGACCGAAACTTTTCGACATTTCATTCCTTGCTTTAATAACGTGAGAAGGGTTATCCATTTGTGGGTAGTGATGCTTAAGAAATGAAGTATTCATAACCGAGGGAAATATTTTACATCTGTGTTAATATGCTTAAGAGTGAAACTTTGATGTGGCATACAATATTGTTCTATCAATAACCGAGGGAAGGATTAGAAATTTTGTTGATAGTGATGCTTAAGAAATAGACCTTTAATAACTGTTTGTGATGCTTAAGAAATAGAGCTTTAACATGCTATACATGTTTACTTGTTTAATTTAATAATTGATACGCTAACAAATATAGTGGTGGTTTAAACGGTGCACGGTTTTGCATATTGAATTCAACTATATTATAATACAATAGTTTTTAGTTCTTGTTGCTTGATTTCTACCTTTTTGGTTTGCTGACACATACGGATACGAGCATGAACAATATTTTACGATAGGATAAGGAGACTAAGAGATATGTTACTGAACAACCACTGGCATTACACAGTTTGTACATTAGCATTCATGGTTATCCCTTGTGTTACCAAATGCCAAAACAAGCGAGAATATCCCATCATTTTTTCGGCTATTGACCCATCGAATTGTGATGCTGCATCTTTCATTATGTTGCCTTACTTGAGCTTGGTGGCAGCTAATCAGGGGTTGAAAGGTAGTTTTCCAGTATAACTTGGTTCTTGTAATGTATGTTATCAGTAGCATATTCGTTTTGCATATGTTATAGTAACGCCTGGGAGGATGAGGAAAGATCATATTCAGACTATATTGCCATATTCATTAGAAAAAGAAGTTACCAGAAGATGGTAACAGTTGCTACAAAGCCTTCGGTAAGATCATATTCAGACTATATGTTGTGTCAACGGAACCATGACATGGAGGTTGGTCAATGGTCTTAGTCCATTAGTCCAGATATTCTAGAAACGTATAATCATGGGAATGTTGGTCATTCATCATCCTAATCGATTTTCTTTTTTGTCGCTAAGTCCGTTTCATTCAGAAAAATAATAAACTGAATTTGTAATTGTTCAATAATAGCAGCTCCTCCTTTTGAAGAAAATATGTTGCCTTGTAGTACCTGATTCTTTATACAAGAGCACCGCTGGATGATATTTTATTTGTGAAGAACAAACTTATTGCATTATATCTTCTGGGAGGCGCTGAATCAACATTATGTCTTCTCTCCTTCAGTAAAGAACATATAAAACTATAAAAAGTTTAATGAATAACCAAATTATTGTCTGTTGTTAGAGTAAAATCATGGCCTCGAATTAGTTTTGGATCTAGGAATGTAAATTGATACCTCTAATAGGTAACCAAATAAATTTTTGTTTTGATGACGAGAAAATCATGCATTCTGACCTTGTGTTTCTCTCTTGATGTTGATTGACAAAAGATAGCTCAGCAGAAAAAAGGTTAGTTAATTTGGCCAGATTGCTTGTTCTACGTTACAACTTGAGCATACTTCTATGGTTTTTGATTGACTTATCCTTAATACTCTTAATATAGACAATGAAACAAAATGTGATGGTGTATTTTTAGTTATTAATCGGTTAATGGCTTAATCAGGAGCAAACAACTTAGTCTGCATATAAAAGTTCAAGAGAATTGATAAGGCTGCAAATATGCCAGTACTAGAATCAGTTTGTTTTTAGCTTTCGTAGATCAAAATTCTAATAAAATCTAAGAATTCATCTTGCATTTGACAACGAGAGTTGTAGAGCTTTTGCATGGCCAGTAAGGTGAGGCTTCATGTGCAGGTAATTTTGGGTATGTTTGTCATAGCTTGAGTGCATTTCATGTTAAAAATAAAGGACATGTTATATCTTCAGATATCTACTCTCGACCCTCCATTAGGACGTTTGCATCATAAATTCAGAAATTAGGATTGAAATTATTTTGTCACTCTGTTTCGTAAGAGAAGAACAAACTGGTCGAGATGGGTAGTAATCTACTAAAATCGTGAATAGATCAATTACAGTAGCCTTAACTTTAGACAATGTCCAATATGTTGCATTATAATACTTAGATCCTTTTACAAGGATGACTCAAACTAATATATTTTTACTGTTGATGTTAACTTCAATCATTGTGGATGATCTCCTCAAACAAGCACAAGTTGCTCGCATAATGTGTCTTTTGTTACAGAGACCCTTAAGTCACGAAGGTTATCAGGTATCTTTATTCGTTTTCACGAGCTGCGAAATTATGTTAATCCAAACCTGGGAGTTCACTTATTGCTTTTTAAAGAGCAATTCTCTCCTATAGTAGAAAATGTACATGACTACAAAAGGTTCCGTAGGCAACCACTTTACGGTTAATTTTATTTTTACACATAAAATTGTTTCGATGGCAAGAAATAACCATGCACTTTGGTCTTGTGATTGTCTTGTTTGTTGATGTGAAGAAAAAACAGTGATAAAGAAATAAGGTCCGTTAGTTTTGTCTGAATTGCTTAATTTTTGTTACAATTTTACTTTGTATAACCCTGTACCTCTTTATACATATGTAAACTAGATTCTTTTCATTAGGATTTGAAATTTAAGGGGTCACAATCCATTTGTCCGGGTCTAGTGGTGGGTCTCGGACGTCGAAAGCTTTATCTCGGCTTAGGTGTAAAAGTTCACCTAAGTTGTAGTCTACTTGCAGTTATTCATTAGTTAACTACTTCAACCGGAATTGGAAATTTAATTATTAATTTGCACTTGAAAGATTTGGGAGAATTCTTATGACATCATTATACTAGCTCCAAACCTCTAGCTGCTTAACAATATCTTACATTACGATAGCTGGCTCCTTATACTGGGACTACCCTAATCAAATATTTTTACTGTAAACGACATGCTTCAAGCATTTGTGGTAATTCTTCCAAACAAGCACAAGCTTATTGCCAGTGGTCTCTCTAGTTACAGGTCGCGAAGCTTATCCAGGTATATGCATTTACAATAGTTGATGAAGTTGGCTCCTTCTTCTTTCTAAGTTATACTTTTAATACTAATTATCGTAAAATCCATTTTTATCATTTGATCTTTTGTGATTTTAAAAAATTGTTAACTTTACTTCAATGGTTTCAAACGTACGTATAGTTAGGGGGTTGGGGTTCAGCCAGCCAGATCGTTTGTCCGAATCCTTCGCAGTCGCGGTTACCTGAAGCTTTATCTACATTATACCTGTGCAAATCGGTAAATAAAATCAGCGAGATCAGAGCTAAAAGTTCACCCAAGTTGTAGTCAACACTAATAACTAGAAACATTGTCTAGTCACCTAATATCCTACTTGCCGATATTCGTCGATTAACCGCTTGAACGAGAAAATCGAATCTCAGTTTGCTCTTGAAAGATTTAATATAATTGAGAAAACATCTTTGTTGATTTTTCTTCTTGAGTTTTGCTGCAAAGATGCAACTATTCGTATTTAGTAGTCTTTTAATATTACAGCTGGAATTTCTAATTGCGTATTAGTTACTGTAGAAAAAGAAAGTGAAGAGTTCATAAAATATTTGACAATGTGATGCATTTCTGATCTTTGCATCACAGGATAAGATCATTATTGAGGTGACGAGTGATTAAATTAGGATGGTGAGAAAGGCGAGCTTCATTAAAAATGTGCAGGTAATATCTCTTGAACTATCTCTGTAGTTAAACAATATCAGTCGTATTATAGTATTTGCAGTTGCTCTCTCATCACTCATCACTATTAGTTACATAATGTTAATAGTTGTCGATCACGCATAAAATACTCTGGCTGAGTATTTTGAGACCATCAGAAACATATTAATGTCCCAAGACATTAGTTTGAAAGATACAAACGACCCATCAAAGCTAAAACGCCCTCTCTTAAGGCAATTGAGAAACTGTGGAAGACTGTCAGTACAAAATTGAACTAGCATTATATTAATGGCACATGCAATTCAGTATAGGTGTCTCAATAAGATTTAGTATCAGTGGAAGTATTTTTAGCTATATTATATTAGGGAAATTGAGGAACTGTGGCAAAGGGTAGGTGGAAAATTAAACTGACAGTAAGGTGCATGCAATCTAGACAATGGAATAAAATTTTTGTTTCGTTGGAAATTTCATTAATTTCAAAAATAGAAATATTTCGTAAAAATACACCTAACAAAAGGGTGTTTGTTTGTTAGGTGAATTTGAAATATTTCGGTTAGTATGGAAATTTGACAAATCTATATATGATAGAAATATGATGTGGTTGTATATAATAGGAGTATTAAACCATAACGAAGCATAAAAATGATGTATATAACGGATTAACAAAATCTATTAGTTTGAAGGGCATTAACAATCACACAGTTAAGTCGGGGCGTAAATTGAATAATTTATTGACAATAACACCCAAAAGATAACATTCTAAACGATCATCAAGTTAGATCATGTGACAATACCACATTGTTCCATCTATACTTCGGGAAGGATTTAGTTTGTGATGCTTGAGAAATAGAACTGTAATGTGGTATGCCACATTGCTCCATCAATATTTTCGGGAAGGATTTTACTTTTGTCGGTTGTGATGCCTAAGAAATGGAACTTTAATGTGGTATACCACATTGTCCATCAATATTTTCGGGAAGGATTTAACATTTGTCGGTTGTGATGCCTAAGAAATGGAACTTAATGTGGTAAACCACATTGTTTTATTTATACTTTGCGGAGGGATTATACATTTGTCGGTTGTGATGCCTAAGAAATGGAACTTTAATGTGGTACACCACATTGTTCCATCAATATTCGAGGGAATGACTATACATTTGTGGGTTGTGATGCCTACGAAATAGAATTGTAATGTGGTATACCTTATTTTTCAATCAATATCGGGGAGGATTACACATTTGTCGGTTGTGATGCCTAAGTAATGGAACTTTAATGTGGTACACCACTTTGTTCCATCATTATACATTTGTCACCTTGTTAGTTATGATGCCTGGGAAATGGAACTTTAATGTGATATACCACATTGTTCCATCAATATTTCGGGAATGATTTTACATTTGTCGGTTGTGATTCCTAAGAAATGAAACTTTAATGGGGGGTTGGGCCATTGGTCCAAAAAGGGGGCTAAAATGAAAATTTCACCCAAAGTTGCCTAAAAATGAAAGGGAGGACCAATGTGTCAGTTTGGGGGTCAAAATTACGTAAAGGGCCCTTAGAAAATAAAGTATTTACCGTTCATGCCATCGAAAATTCTCGGGAAACGATTTTTTTTCTGAAAAATAATCTGACAACCCGTCCATCAGAATGTGTACTGTTCAGAAAATTACGGAACAGCCACCGAAAAATTCTCGGGAAACGCAATTTTTTTCGGGAAATTATTTTATTTACTGGAAATTTTTTTCTGTACTAGACATTTTTGCTGGGCGGGAATTTGAAAGTTCCTAAAAAAATTTGGGCGGGAATTTGAAATTTCAAAACTTCGAAAAAAAAATTTGTGACCGGGAAATTATTTTATTTACTGGAAATTTTTTTCTGTACTAGACACTTTTGCTGGGCGGAAATTTAAAATTTTTAAAATTTGCCCGGGAATTTAAAATTTTCAAAAAAATTTGAAAATTTGGCCGGGAATTTGAAATTTCGTTTGAAAATTTCGAAAAAAAGATTTCGTTTGAAAATTTCAAAAAAATTTGAAAATTGGAATTTTTTGTGTACGGGAAATTATTTTATTTACCGGGAAGAGATGGTTTGCTGGGCGGGAATTTGAAATTTCGTTTGAAAATTTCAAATTTTCAAAAAATTTTGAAACTTTGAATTTTTCGTGTACTGGTAAATTATTTTATTTACCAGACATTTTTTTTCAGGAAAATGTCAACATGTCCCGTCCAAGGGCAAGAGGGGAATAAAAAAAAAAACTGACATTTGGACCTGCAACTAATTTTTGGGCAAGAGTGGATTTTTTTGGGTTTACCCCCCAGATTTTGGACTGTTGACTCAAAAATCCAACTTTAATGTGGCATGCTACATCGTTCCATCAAGCCTTTCGGGAAGGATTATACGTTTTAGCAGTTGTGATGCCTCAAAATGGAACTTTAATGTGGTACACCACTTTGTTCCATCAATATTTTCGGAAAGGATTATACATTTGTCGGTTGTAATGCCTAAGATATGGAACTTGAATGTGGTATACCACATTGTTCCACAATATCTTTGGGAAGGATTTTACATTTGTCGGTTGTGATGCCCAAAAAATGAAGTTTTAATTTGGTATACCACATTGTTCCATCTATATTTTCGAGAAAGATTATACATTTGTCGACTGTGATGCCTAAGAAATGGAATTTTAATGTGGTGTTCCATCAATATTTTCAGGAAGGATTATACATTTGTCGGTTGTGATGTTTGAGAACTGAAATTTTAATGTAGTATGCCATATATTTCCATCAATAATTGAGGGAAGGATTATACATATGTAGGTTGTGATGCCTAAGAAATGGAACTTTAATGTGGTATACCATATATTTCCATCAATGCTCGAGGAAGGATGTTGGTTGTGATGCTTGAGAAATGAAATTTTAATGTGTTATACCATATATTTCCATCAATAATCAAGGGAAGGATTATATATTTGTCGGTTGTGATGCTTAAGAAATGGAACTTCGATGTGGTATACTACATTATGCACTCAATTTTGACGGAACGATTATACAGTTGTTGGCTATAATAAGGATTGGAACTTTAATATGGTATACCATATATATCTATCAACAATTGAGGGAAGTATTATACATTAGTTAACAGTGATGTTTAAGAAATATAACTCTAATGTGGTAACTATATTGTTCCATAGTTCAATAAAAAAAATGAACTATATTGTTCCATAAATAATCAAGGGAAAATTATGCATCTGTTGGTAGTGATGCTTAAGAAACAAAACTTTAATAACGTGAGAAGGATTATCCATCTGGATAGTGATGCTTAAGAAATGAAGTAATAATAACTGAGGGAAAGATTTTACATCTGTGGTAGTATGCTTAAGAATGAAACTTAGATGTGGTATACAATATTGTTTTATCAATAACTGAGGGAAGGAGTGGAAATTTGTTGATAGTGATGCTTAAGAAATAGACCTTTAATAAGAGATGAAAGGATCATACATCTTTGGTACGTGATGCTTAAGAAATATAACTTTAACATGCTATACATGTTTACTTGTTTAATTTAATCATTGATACGTTAACAAATATAGTGGTTGTTTAAATGGTGCACGATTTTGCATATTGAATTCAACTATACAATAGTTTTTAGTTCTTGGTTCTTGATTTCTACCTTTTTGGTTTGCTGACGTTTGGACACGAGCATGAACAATATTTTATAATAGGATAAGGAGATTAAGAGATATGTTACTGAACAACCATTGGGATTACGCAGTTTATACATTAGCATCTGTGTTTGTACCTTGTGTTACCAAATGCCAAAACAAGCGAGAATATCCTATCATTTTTTCGGCTATTGACCCATTGGATTGTGATGATGCATCTTTCATTATATTGCCTTAATCGAGCTTGGTGGCAGCTAATCAAGGGTTGAAAGGTAGTTTTTCCAGTGTAACTTGGTTCTTGTTATGTATGTTATCAGTAGCATATTCGTTTTGCATATGTTATCAGTAGCATATTCTTTTTGCATATGTTATCAGTAGCATATTCGTTTGGCATATGTTATTGTAACGCCTGGGAGGATGAGGAAAGATCATATTCAGACTATATTGGCATATTCATTAGTTAAAAAAGTTACCAGAAGATGGTAACAATTGCTAAAACTTTCGGTAAGATCATATTCAGACTATATGTTGTGGCAACGGAACCATGCCATGGAGGTTGGTCAATGATCTTAGTCCATCAGATATTCTAGAAATGTATAATCATGGGAATGTTGGTCATTCATCATCCTCATGGATTTTCTTTTCTGTCGCTAAGTCTGTTTCATTCAGAAAAAGAATAAACTGAATTTGTAATTGTTCAATAATAGCAGCTCCTCCTTTTGAAGAAAATATGTTGCCTTGTAGTACCTGATTCTTTATACAAGAGCTCCGCTCGATGATATTTTATTTGCGACGAACAAACTTATTGCATTATGTCTTCTGGGAGGCGCTGAACCAAATTTTTGTCTGTTTTTAGAGTAAAATCATGGCCTCGAATTAGTTTTGGATCTAGGAATGTAAATTGATACCTCTAATAGGTAACCAAATAAATTTTTGTTTTGATGACGAGAAAATCATGCATTCTGACCTTATGTTTATCTTCTCTCTTGATGTTGATTGACAAAAGATAGCCCAGCAGAAAAAAGGTTAGTTAATTTGGCCAGATTGCTTGTTTTACGTTACAACTTGAGCATACTTCTATGTTTTTTCATTGACTTATCCTTAAATACTCTTAAGGATACTCGTTGTAGTCAGATGTACCCGTGTAGTCTTGGCTAAAAGTTTGATATTTGCATCACAGGATAAGATGATTATTGAGGTGAAGATAGAACAAATTAGAATGGTCAGAAAGGCGAGCTTCGTTAATAATGTGCAGGTAATATCTCTTGAATTTCTTTGTAATTAAACAACATCAGTCTTATAGTATTTGCGGTTAAAAAAAGTGAAGAGTTACATAATGTTAATAGTCGTCTATCACGCATAAAGTACTCTGGCTGAGTATTTTGAGACCGTCAGAAACATATTACTGTCCCAGGACATCAGTATAAAAGATACAAACGACCTATCAAAGCTAAAATGCCCTCTTAGGGCAATTGAGGAACCGTGGCAGATTGTCGGGACAGAATTGAGCTGATAGGATGGCACATGTAATTCAGTTTGGGGTGTCTCAATAAGATTTAGTATCAGTGGAAGTACTTATAGCTAACATTATATTTATGAAACCTAGGAGTAGTTAATTTAAGCTAACATTATATTAAGGCAATTGAGGAACCGTGGCAAACTGATGTTACAAACTTGAACTGACCGTAAGGCACATGCATCTAGACTAAGGAATAAAATTTTAGTTTCCGTGGATATTTCCGTAATTTCAAAAATAGAAATATTTCGTACAAATACACGTGACAAAGGGTGCTAATTTATAGGTGTATTTGAAATATTTCGGTTAGTATGATAATTTTACAAATCTATATAGACATATATGATGTGATTGTATATATAACAAGATTACTAAACCATAATGAAGCATAAGAATGATGTATATAACGGATTAACATAATCTATTAGTTTGAAGGGCATTAAAATTCAACAATGAAGTCGGTAACACCTAAAAGATAACATTGTTACTGATAATAGTTAACAAACTTTGGTAGTTTGAGAGCGCATCTTTAATTACATATTATATCTGAAGGATATATCCGTTCGGTCTGAAGGCAATGTCCTTCCGAAGGAGTGTCCTTCGACCAAGATGGCAATGCAATCAATTTGTCAGCTAGGATAACGATGAACTCATCTTGAAGATCATCCAGTCCGGTCCAATTAGGGGTCGTAATGCTTTGCTAGAAACCGCTTACGATCGTCGGATCTCTTCGGTGATTCACGTCTAACATAGACCGGATTCTACAACGGCTTAAACAAGAGAGTGATAACTTGATCGGAGAGATTTGACTAGATAGCTAAAGATGGATTAAAATCAACTTAAAAGGCAAAAAGGGTTAAAATGGCGATTCAGAACAAGATAGAAAGAACTGGGCTTAAAAGGGTTGCCCAGAGCAAGGCTCTAAGAGCCGACCATATGATGGCCGACCAAGGTAAGTGGGCCGGCTAGATAAAGCCCATAGTGGGCTGCCCTGGTCGACCACACTAAAGAAAAAAGCTAAAATACCCCAAAAAGGGTATTTTGGTAATTATCTTTTATTTTACCTGGAAAATAGAAAGACCTAATTTGAATATGATACTAATTAGGATTTCTCTATATAAGGGTCATTAGAGAATAGAAAAGGTGTGGATTTTTCTCAGAGAGAAAAATATACCTCTCTCCCAATATACTACTAGTGGAGAGAAAAGATTGTAGAGAAAAAGCTTCCATTCTATCAATCTAGTCAAGAAGGGTTCTTCTTAACCTTCTATTAAGTCCTAGCAGACATTAAAGAAGGGAGATCAAGTTAACCTAATCGGTGTCTCAAGTAGAGGAGCTACACTTGAAGCTCTGGATATTTACATGCGATTGGAAATGTTCGAAGGAAAAACGCGATAAAGGTATTTATTTCTCTTGTAGTTCATTGATTAGTTTATGCTATATGATCCTAGATATTTAGTGTTAATATATGATGTTTGAAATTTCGCTTAAAACACTAGATAATTGTATTAGATACACACAAAATCTTACAGTGACATCACGAGTTGGTTGCATGAAACTAACTCTGACTAGACGAATTAGATTCGAACTTAATTGATTAGATAATTTTATGTTTGAATTTAAGACTTAGACATGAAATTTACTAGTTTAAATTAGATTTAGACGTAATCGGATAGAAATTGAAAGGGTTTCAATGCATAAAACTTTAAAATTTCGAGTTTTTGAAAAGTGTTTTCGAAATGAAGTTTTGAAAGTTGATGGTTTTTGAAAAGGGTTTTCAAAACCTGCTGTTTTTGATGATTGTTCATAAAAAACAGCAGCTTAGGGTCGAATGGAGAAAGGAACAGCAGCTCGGATGGCAGTTTCTATTTTGGAAAATACAAACTGCCTGGTCCGGACCAGCCAGGACGCGTCTGGCCAGTCCGGACATCTCGGGAGATATTCCCGAGATGCAGAAAGACCGGACTGGGACATTTCCAGTCCAAGGCCTACTGGGAGTCCGAGACCAGGAAGTCTCAGACGTCCCAGACGCGTCTGGGAAACCCAGTATATCTCGGCCTACGACCGAGACATATTTCGAGAAGGACAGGGAGTCCGAGACTAGGTCTCAGACATCCCAGACGCGTCTAGGCGCGTCTGGAATCCCAGTCTGGATGCAACTAGGAGTTCGAGATGTCTCAGACGTTCCAGAAGGTCTCGGCCTTAGGCTAAGACATAGTCTGACCGTCCAGACGCATCTGACACGTCCCAGCTTCTCAGACTTAATGTCCGAGAGAGCTATTCTTGGTTAGACGCGTCTAGAATGCGTCTGTGGGCAAGGGACGCGTCTGGCCTAGGGCCAGGATGCATCCACCCGAGGGACTCGACACGTTTTGGAACGTGCCGAGTCCGACCAATGCTCGGACCTTAATTGCGACCTGTCTTAGTCTCCCCGAGACTAGTCAAAGGGTCCCTTGACCAAGTTTGACTTAAGTCTTTAGAGTTTGACTCGGGCCTTTTGGGCATTGACTGGAGTGGGAGATTTTGACTTTTCTTCTTCCGACTTTAACCATAGTTTTCCAAAAGTGACCCGAGCCATCCAAAGGCCCAAAACAGAGTTTTTCCAAAACGATTTCAAAATCTTCTAGAATAAAACCAAAACGAGCCATTAGTCCAAATTTTACGAAAAGAAGACTTTAGGCACGTTTGACATAGAAATGTCGGTAGTATATCTAGAATAGCTGTTTAGAACAAAACAATTCTAGATTCGACCTTAGGAAGCGAATCTCATACATACTTAGGTGTTTAATGAATGTCATATTATTATGTATGTGTGAATGCGGGTTCTAGTATGGCCATAAAATTATTCTATTCTTGTTTTTAAGCACGGATGGGTGCCCGATGTATTAATTAATTTAATTTTAAGTTTTATACGATCTGCGAATCGTTGAGTCTTGTAATTAGAGTTAAGGGTCAAATAGAGTCCATTGAAGAACCGAAGGATGAGATCGTGGTTCGAGTGGGAGAATTCAATGGAGGTTCGAGGATGGAGATCCAGACGAACAAAGGCCAAACAAGCAAGGACCTAAGAAGATTAGATCTTTTAGGTTAGGGGCCATACTAGGATCATGTCTGCTTGATTTATTTTCTTGCGCGCATTTATTTATTTATTTACGTTTTTTGTTGTGTATGATTATGTTAGAGTTCACAGTAAAGCATGCATGAAAAAAACGTAAAAGTCCCTAAAAAGAATTTTGAGTAAAGTCTACCCAGATTAAGATACCTGCTGCACCCTTGTTCATAATGGTGGGTCATGCCAAAGTAGGGTGTCATCTTTTTCCTCGAGACATTACGACTAGATCTATGAAGAGGTCTACGCGTCTAAATAGTTATTCTCAACGAGTCAGCAAAAGGGTTTTGGATTTCGAGGCAAAAGGATGAATTTAACACATAAGTGTTATCCATCAACCAAGAGTCATAGGAGATGATCAGTAAAGAGTTTCTCACCCAGGAGGGCGGAGTTATTGGCAGTGCCAAAGTACGCTTAACTCCGTAGGAATGGGGTCTTGGAATCGCATTATTCAGCCGGACACGATTTTGAATAATGTGGGAAAAACTGTTTTTGCAATGATAATAAGTTTTAGGATTTTACTTTTACTGTACTGTATGTATGATTATTAGAAAATAGTTTTTCAACCTTCGTTCATTCCTTCAGAAGGAATTAAACGAAAATTATTTTCATAATTGGATAAGAGTCCGAGAATATCCCATTCCCGATGTCCACTACCACTTCAAACGACTTAGGGTACGATTATCCACAGATTCTTTTGTGAACATCCATAAAAAAAATTTCTCTCGTAAAGATTAATGATATGGATGCATGCAGAATCATTCGACAACTTAAGAGTTCCGCTAGATGTCGTGAATGGAGAGGGCGGTGTCTATAAGAAAGTCGTCTTGAAAAGAACATTGAGGAATCTTGAATCTAAGAAGCCAGTTCTTAAGATTCAGAAGCCAAAAGAATATAAGAAGAGTTCTTATGATTCAAAAGGTTAAAGGGTCGACGTAAAGGTAAAGGTTTCTAAAGCAATGGCTAGGCCATTTAAGGAAACTACCCTAAGTACCTAAAAGACAAAAGAAACGGATTTCTTGTAGCTTTGTTAACTTAGTTAATACAGCAAGTATTGTAGATTCCCTTAATCAAGTGTTTAAGACCGGATGTGCGGCTCAGTAAGAGCTCAAGGGAATTACTTATTTGACTAAAAGAAGAAAGGATCTAAGAGGGAGCAGAAGCAAAGTGTTGCTAAAGATGCTGAAAAGGATCAAATTCTTCTTTTAGACACTGATTTTGGAAGAACTTGATAAGCGTTATTATGTTCGTCTAGAAGCATCAAATGGTTTAAAACAGTGCTAAATTAACAAAAGGTTCTTAGAGAACCAAGAACATTAACAATGATACTATAGGTTATAATCAAATGATTCAAAGAGGTCAACTCATGTTTTGTCATTGGTCAAGTTGACATAAGACACAAGAAAGAAGATCCAATAGTATGGACTTCTGAAGCTGAATGATTTTGGAATCATAAAACACGTGAATTTTGTTCAATTGGGTCATTTGACAAAGTCACCTTTTAGAAAGGGAGATATGGCTAGTAAACTAATAGTCTTTGTACATATAGATGTACGTAAAACTATTAATACACTAACTAGAGATAACCTGAATCCACTTGACGAAATATAAGTCATTCGATTGGATCGAGATGACAAGTATTCAAGGATTTGATGATCATCAAAGAAGTTGAGAAATAGTTCCTCCACTTTCTCTACAAACACATCATACGGGTGATGAGTCCAGTGGGAGTAATCGAACATGTCAGACATGAGTCGATCAATGATGGGTTTAGGTCAATCTTCCGAACACTTTCCGGGATATATTCTCAAACACGGTCGTTCATCCTAACTAACTAAATTCCGTCAAAAGATGAAAAGACACCATAAGAGTATGAGTTTGGAACGGTTCCAAAATAGTCTCTTCTTAAAGTCTAATAATATGAAATTAACGTAACTGGTTTCCGAGAACCAAGTTTACATATCAGACAGAATATTTCTTTACGGGATGAAGAAATATTGGAGATTCTTCTACAAGCAATCAGAGAACAAGGTGGTTGTTGCTCGTGGCGGTGTCTTCCTCGAAATAAGATTTATTTCAAGAAGACAAGTGGGAGAAATATTAGATATCGAAGAAATTCGATCTGAAAAACAAACTGACAGTGATATACGAATGTTAGTAGTTGCGGTTCCTATCTATTTAGAGCCAATAGGCATGGAAAGAGAGGTAGAGATGGAAGATCTGGAAGATCCTCCCGCATAAAAACAGATTAGATTCGTAGGAGAACTCTCAAAAGTTGAGAGCGTCTCAAAATTGTTCAAACCCTTATAGACCTTGAAAGCTCATAAATATGTCTCAGAGGATGGAGGTTCTGCTGGAGAAGAAAATAGCTAGCTACAGAAAAGTTGTGACAGAATCATTCTGAAACATGGCTTGGAGCCATATGATCAGAATGAAATTCATGTCTGAAATCAAGTTTGAAATTTGGTATATTTTGCTTAAAAGAAAGGTTTTTGTCAAGTCCAAATAGGTTTTTAAAAGAGAAAAATATACAAGGATGGAAAATTGGTGTTTCCCAAAGCATGACTAAGAAAGAAGGTCGCAAAAAAT
Source organism: Eschscholzia californica (assembly GCF_041429995.1). Lineage (NCBI taxonomy): Eukaryota > Viridiplantae > Streptophyta > Magnoliopsida > Ranunculales > Papaveraceae > Eschscholzia > Eschscholzia californica. Next base: position 40,642,037 of record NW_028238461.1, on the reverse strand, counting down.
TCGTGGTATGGACCAGGAAAGACTAACCCTTGTGTCACAATGCTAAAGACCATAACGATCTATCACTAGCAAAAGAAAGTGCACATGACACGTTCTGAAGGAAGTTCAAGAAGGTTAGTGGGATTGATCTAGTTTTCTTTGGTCCGGTATGTAGACGACATATTAGAAATTGAGTACAACATTATGATGCTGAAGACAGTTTAAAACTAACTCAATAAAAGGACCACATAAAGGTGAAATGTTTTGGGCACCAAAAATCTATAGAGATAGATTAAGTAGGTGATAAGACTTGTTCAAGAAAAGTCTTGAAAAGTCCAAAGTGAAAGACTCAAAAGGGAGTATTTCTACCCAAGTCTCATCGCACATAGCTTAGCAAGATTCAGCAACTGAAGGATTTTGATGAGCAAACACGTATGAGAAAAGATGGTTATGCTCAAGGCATAAGATCGGTCATGTGGGACATAATTAGCATTCGCCTCGACGTCGCAAAATACTTGGAGTATCTATGGTCGTCACCAATCAAATCCAGATGAGTTGATCTGGATCGCACAATGTACTTGAGAAGAACTTGTGAGATCTCAGTATGAAAACTAAACGGTTGAAAAGTCATATGTTACAAACTTCTAGAATAAGATGACGATCTTGAGGGTGTAAAAGTTACACGGGAAGACTCAATATTACAAACTCTTATTATTAGCAATAAGTTAATTATTTCGTCATTAAATCGTAGTTTAGTATTTAATCAATAGTCCAAAAATAAAGAGCCATTCCAAGTAGGTTTATCAGATGCGTGATCTGGTAAATGAAACCCTACTAAGTGAACTTGGAATAGATTCATTAATAAGTCCCTAGTCCAGGTCATTGCATGGACAACAATGACTCATGAAGACTAGAATGTGAGATTGACTGATAGCGTTGTTTCATGGGCTATAGGAATATAGTATTCAAGTCAATTACATGAGAGTATGATTGGGAATATACACCGGATAACCCAAACATAAGAGTTCTTCAAATGTTGAAAAATGTCATAAACAATCATAGGCAAGATTGGAGAGATTCCTTAAACATGAGTATTCCACTCATCGTTTGTAAGGAATGTCGAACTTTGGTACCGTCAAACGTCGTGCCGTGAAAGGAGGTGATAAAAGCGGATTTTTGGGGGAGACATGATAGACATGAAGTTAAGTGGGAGTACAAGACTAGATGATGTCCTCCTATTAAGTTAGGATTAGTATCTCCGAGCCACTTGAGGAGAAGCAACTAAAAAATGTGTGGCCGCACTTAAATGGGTTAATGATTAATCATTTGCTTTGACAGTTGTTCTCTAGATTAAGAAAGTCTGAAAGGTATGACGTATCAGATGAGATACGAAGAGACATGGGAATCGAGCATTGCACTTGTTGTAAGTACAAGTGAGAGACTGAATGATATATCCGTCCGGTCTGAAGGAGATGTCCTTCCGAAAGAGTGTCCTTCGACCAAGATGGCAATGCGATCAATTTGTCAGCTGGTATAACGATGAACTCATCCTGAAGATCATCCAGTCTGGCCCAATTAGGGGTCGTAATGTTTTGCTAGAAGTCGCTTACGATCGTCGGATCACTTCGGTGATTCGCGATTAATATAGACCGGATCCTATAACGGGTTACACATAAGAGTGGTAACTTGATCAGAGAGATTTGACTAGACGGGAATAAGCTAAAGATGGATTAAAACCAGCTTAAAAGGCAAAAAGGGTTCGAATAGCGATTCAGAACAAGATAGAAAGAACCGGGCTTAAAAGGGGTGCCTGGAGCAAGGCTCTAAGGGCCGGCCATATGATGGCCAACCAAGGTAAGTTGGCCTGCCATATAAATCCTATAGTGGGCTACCCTGGCCGGCCACACTAAAGAGAAAGGCCAAAATACCCCCAAAAGGGTATTTTGGTAATTATCTTTTCTGTGACCCGGAAAATAGAAAGACCTAATTTGAATATGTTCTAATTAGGATTTCTCTATATAAGGGTCATTAGAGAACATAAAAGGTGTGGATTTTACATTTCTATCTCTCTCTCAATATAGAGCTAGTGGAGAGAGAGGATTGTAGAGAAAAAACTCTCATTCTATCAATTTAGTAAAGAAGAAGGGTTCTTCTCAATCTTCTATTAAGTCCTAGCAGACATTAAAGAAGGGAGATCAAGTTAACCTACTCGGTGTCTCAAGTAGAAGAGCTACACTTGAAGCTCTGGATCTTCACATGCGATTGGAAAGGTTCGAGAGAAAAACGCGATAAATGTATTTATTCCTCTTCTAGTTCATTGATCAGTTCATGCTAGTGTTAACATATGATGTTTGAGATTCCGCACCAGATAGTTGTATTAGATACACACAAAATCCTACAATATCATACGAGAGAAGTGACGAACGCGACCATCTTGTCTTTGTTGATCCGACGTAGAGGAAGAGACCCGTTAGGAGCGTAAAAATGGCGAGCACACTCCCAAGCAGCCTTGAAGCCCAACGCTACATCCTCAAGATATTTGAAAATTCATCTCCACATTTGAAGCTCGCAACCACCTTCTCTCGGTTCAAGTTGGTCAGCTCGAAAATGTTGCGACGAGAGGTTTGGAGCGAGAGTTTGTCCTTCTCCCTTTGGACAAGGAGACCAACCTCTTTCTCCCTTTAAGCCTCGAGTTGTTTATCAAGAAGGATTATAATTCAGCTGCTCAAATTGCAGTTTCGAATTAGACTTTAACTCCTCAGCCTGTAGCTTCCAAGAATCTCTGTCAGTAACAACAATCTTTAGGTCAGAGCCTAAGACTTCAACTTCGGCCTTGAAAGACTGCGCATCCAATTCGAATAACGGCTTCTCCTTCTCCAGATCCTCGACTTGGTTCAAGTAGGCAACAAGGTCTTGTCTAACCCGAGAGCCCTACAGAAAGAGAGGATCAAAAGAAGAAAGCTAAATACGAATAAAGAAGATAGAAGGTACAATCACCAAAATACCTTGCATTGAAGATGTTGGTCAAGACAGTCAACTAGGATGGCCACTAAACGACGAAAGTCCTTAGTCCAGTGTGTCATCCGAGATGGCAGTTCAGGGGCATAAAGACCTTTCCCTTTATCGGGCCTGGAATTACCACCGACGCCAGCCCTGGAAGCAGCAACTCCGCCTTTGTCTTGAGGGGTCCCCCCTAAAGCAGACCTCTGAGGGGCCGAAGGGGTAATAGGCCTGCATGGTTTGCGGATGATGCCGGCGGAGCTCCGATCAGCCATCGACTTAGTACGAGGCTTCTTCATAGCAGAAGAAGACAGTTGGAAACCAGTCCTGATCCGTTTCTTTTAAGAAACTAGAAAGCAAAAAACAAAAGCAATGAATAAGAGGAAGATAAAGAATGGGAAAAATCAAACCAAGCAGTATACCTGGGTAAGCAAGGAGTACACCGGCCTCGAGATTAACATTATAATCAACAACCTCGTCAAGAACCAATCCCTGATCCCCCTTGCTCAAAGCATTCAGAGTCTTCAAGTACTTGGTATCTTGAGAGTCGAACGGAATCTTGGGAAGCTCAGTCGGAAAATCGGGAGAACGAGCGACGAAACCAAAATCCTCGGTAGGATCCAGAGGAAGAAAGAAGAAAAATATCCCTATGTAATCTTCGGGAGTAGAGGGAGCTGAGAAGAAAGACCTCGACCGAGAGGCGAAATAATTTCAGAAATGATCGGAAGACTTACCAAAAAAAATCTTGTCAAAAGCATAAAGACTAACCTTCTGCTTCAGATGATGGCAGAGCAGAAAGAACGCCATGACAGTCATCACGACATTAGGACTCAATTGAAAAAGCTGAAGGCCATAGTAGTTCAGTAGATCCTGAAGAAAAGAAGGAAAGGGGAAATGCAGAAAGAACGCCATGGCCGTCATACACGGCATTAGGGTATTTAAATGACTTTTTCAAATCCACAGAATCTATTCGTATTGTGCAGGTCGAACAATGGTGTCCACCTCCTCCAGGAACTATCAAGATTAATTTTGATGGTTAGTTCAAGGAAAAGGAGGCTTCGTGTGCTGCTTTAGCTAAAACTCAGAAGGATCCATCTTGGGACTGAAATCTAAAAGGATTCAACCCATCTCGGCGATTTACAGTGAAACCCTAGGTTTTAAGCTTGGAATGGAGCTTGCGACTGAGTTGGGTCTGATGAATATATTATAGAGGGAGATGTTAAGGTTGTTTTAGAGTTGATCTAAGTCGTCGATCAGTAGGTACCATGGAGAATCTCGACTGAAATCAACGGACTTCCTAAAAGGACACATGGCACCTCCATATCTATAACATACTGCCCACAGAATTGCAATACGGAGGCACATATTCTTGCTGCTTTGGTCCTATCCCACTATTAGTTTGGTTCAGAATTTAATTCAAGTCAGTCCTACGCTTTGTTTAGACATATCCTCTTGGGATGAACTTTGTAACTCTTTTTATGTATGAAACGTTTTATTAAAAAAAAATATCACAAGTGGGGATTGTTTGGCTTGACAAGTCTTCAAAGTGATTCACAAAATTGATTTTGAATTTGAAGATAGATCTCTATCACAACTAATTATAAATTATGGATTTTTAGATTTTAGTTTTATCTCTATAATTTATTTTCTTAAAAGAAAGTTTGTCTCTATATATTTTGATTATTTTTGGTGAAAGGATACAACTTTCTTAAAAATTATTAATTTTATTCGAGTTGCTTTGAAAAAGCATAACATGAATAGGTTAAGTTGTGTCAACACTTGGTTTCCCAAGTGGTTGATAGTGTTGGCAAAAACTCCAAGATTCGATTCCCAGAAGAGATGGAATTCATTGTTATTGAATTTGGATTATTAAAGGTACAAAGAATAATAATAAGTTTGTCGGATTTTAGGCTTTATGTCGTTGGGCTTTAGGCTCTATGTTGTTGGGTTTTAAATTCTATGTTGTTGGGCTTCGACTTTAGGCCCCTTTTATTATTGGTTTAATTTAGGCAGTTATCGTGCTTATTACATCTTGATTATATATCAATGTCTTGTAATGACTAATATAAATCGTAGTTGTTGTAAATTGTCGGTCTATTTGCTTCAATGTGTATCGATATTTGCATGCAACTTAAAGGAAATAAAGGGAGAGAAAAGGTAGAAATATAAAGATATACTAAAACAAAGAGATGATCTTGAACCAAACTATATTTAGAAGAATTATTTCCAAATCTTTTCCATACACTTTCTTATCTCTTACAAACTTATATCAACAATACACAAAGTACATCTATTTATAGGGTGGGAGAAGTAATAGGATGTTGACACATACCCTATGTGTTGTCACTTGCATGGTGTGTTGTCACCACCAAGATGACACTTTGCATATGGAGTTGAGGAATGGTGACACATAACCTCATGTGTTGTCACTTGCATGATGTGTTGTCACTACCAAGATGACACATTGCATATGGAGCTCCCATGCAATGACACTTCTCATATGAACTACCACAAGATGACACCACATCAAGGTGGCAATATAGGAATGGTGGGCTACAATAGATGTGAGTTTGGCAAGAGGAAGATAATCTTAAAGGCACCCAAAACATATGCTAAACCAATAATTCTATGGGCAGCCACATCCCTTATAACACTCCCCCTTGGATGACCATCACTTGAAATAATTGCCTCATTAAAACCTTGTCAGAAAAACCCAGTGGGACAAAATCTGATGAAGGAAAAAGAGTACAAATAATAGATTCCGAGTGACGTTGGATACGCTAAATACTGCCTCGTTAAAACCTTGTCAGAAAAACCCATTGGGACAAAAACTGGACGAAGGAAAAAGAGTACAGAGCGTAGATAGCGATACATGAACCTGCACATGATAATAGACTCCCCCTGATGAATATCATATCTTGGAACGATGTAGTCTTACATCATCAGGCTATTCAAGCGTCGCATTCCGATGCCATCTACTAGTTTTCTGAACGTCGTAGTAGGCAGAGACTTGGTGAACAAGTCAGCATAATTCTCACACGATTGTATCTTCTGGATATCAATCTCATTATTCTTCTGGAGATGATGTGAGTAAAACAATTTAGGGGATATGTGCTTAGTCCTATCGCCTTTGATGTATCCTTCTCTGATCTGAGCGATGCAAGCCGAATTATCTTCGTGAATGACTGTGGGAGATTTTGTGATTGAATCAAGACCACTTGAGCTTCTAATGTGTTCAATAATGGATCTAAGCCATACACATTCTCTTGTTGCTTCATGGAGAGCAATAATTTCTGCATGGTTAGATGAGGTAGCGGGCATACTTTGTTTACTAGATCGCCATGAGAAAGCTGTACCTCCGCTTGTGAATACATAACCTGTCTGAGAAATCCCTTTGTGCGGATCAGAAATATAACCGGCATCTGTGTATCCTTTTACTTGAGAATCACCGGATAAGTTCTTTGAATAAAACAATCCCATGTCAGTTGTTCCTCTCAGATATCTTAGAATTTGCTTTACTCCAACCCAATGCCTCTTAGTTGATGCAGAGCTATATCTGGCCAATAGATTTACTGCAAAAGCAATGTCCGGTCTAGTGCATTGAGCTAAGTATGATAATGCACCAATAGCACTCATATATGGTACTTCTGGACCAAGGAGTGTTTCGTCTTCTTCTTTAGGTCGAAATGGATCTTTCAGAGCATCGAGAGACCTAACAACCATGGGAGTACTAAGCGGATAAGAATTCTCCATGTTAAAGCGCTTCAGGACTTTTTCTGTGTATAATGTTTGATGAACAAGTATGCCACTTGTGCTTCTTTCAATTTGTAAGCCAAGACAGAATTTTGTTTTCCCAAGATCTTTCATCTCGGATTCTTTCTTCAAATATTCTGCTGCTTTAGAGAGCTCTTCTGGAGTTCCTATAAGGTTGATATCATCAACATATACTGCAAGAATAGCGAATCCAACATCTCCTTTCTTGATAAATAAACATGGGCAAACGAGATCATTAACATAACCTTCTTTGATCAGATATTCACTAAGACGATTGTACCACATTCGTCCAGCTTGTTTCAATCCGTACAAAGCTCGATTAAGCTTTAGTGAATACATGGTATGTGGGTTGCCTGCAGGCAATTTAAATCCTTCAGAGACTTTCATATAAATGTCGGTATCTAATTTTCCATATAGATACGCAGTGACCACGTCCATTAAATTCATCTCGAGTTCTTCTAGAACTGCTAAACTGATCAAATATCGAAAGGTTATTCCATCCATAACTGGAGAATATGTTTCTTCATAATCGATCCCTGGTTTCTGCAGGAAACCTTGTGCCACGAGTCTCGCCTTATAGCGGACAACCTCATTGTTCTCATTTCGTTTTCTAACGAATACCCATTTGAAACCTACAGGGTTTACATCTTTGGGTGTCAGGACTACAGGTCCAAAAACGTTACGTTTTGACAGTGAATTCAGCTCTGTCTGGATTGCTTCTTTCCATTTTACCCAATCAGTCCTTTTCCGACATTCCTCAATAGAATGTGGTTCATAATCATCATTTTCAGTGATAATATCAGTGGCTACTGAAAGCGCAAATATATCATCGATGATTATGTTATCTCGATTTAACACTTTACCATTACAAGCATAATTTATAGATATCTCTTCATTTGGAGATAACTCATGCTCTTCAAGAGCTTCTGCCTCTTCTGGGGCTTTACCCACTTCTAGGGGTGTATTTGTCGTTTCTTCTGGAACATTACTTGCTTGTGGTTGGTTTTTCCTCTTCCGGGGAACTATATCTTTAGAACCGATTGGTCGTCCACGTTTCAGACGTGCTTTGGACGATTCATTTGCTGCAATGTTTTTATCGTGTCCTTCAGGAACATCTATCCTTGCTGGAACATTTGCAGCAGGTATATGTGACTTTGTCACTCTTGCCGCGTCATTAAATGCGTCAGGCATTTTATTAGCAATCTCTTGTAGATGTATTATCCTTTGTACTTCAACTTCAGATTGATTAGTACGAGGATCAAAATGAGACAAATTTGAGGTAACCCAAGAAAGTTCCTTTTTGGTAACATTTGCTTCAGGCAAATTTACTCCCCCTAATGGCGGGAAAACTGTCTCATCAAAATGACAATCGACGAAGCGTGCAGTGAAAGTCTCACCCGTCAGGGGTTCGAGATATCGAATAATAGATGGTGTATTAAAACCAATATATATTCCCAGTCGGCGCTGAGGCCCAAACTTTGTGCGTTGTGGGGCTGTAATAGGAACATATACAGCACATCCAAAAATACGCAAATGAGATATGTTTGGCTGCTGGCCTTGAACATATTGCAAAGGTGAGAATTGATTATTCGAAGTAGGACGTAACCTTATCAAGGTTGCAGCATGAAGGACTGCAGGTCCCCATGCAGTAACCGGTAATTTAGTCCTCATCAACATTGGTCTCGCAATCAGTTGGATATGCTTAATGAATGATTCAGCTAGACCATTCTGAGTATGAACATGAGCTACAGGATGTTCAACATTAATTCCAACTGAGAGACAATAGGAATCAAAAGTACTCGATGTAAATTCTCCTGCTCCATCTAAACGAATTGACTTAATCGGATAATCAGGAAAGTGAGCTCGTAAACGAATTATCTGAGCTAATAACTTTGCAAACGCCTGATTCCGCGTCGAGAGCAGATTTACATGAGACCATCTAGTTGATGCATCTATTAATACCATAAAATATTTAAATGGTCCACACTGCGGGTGTATAGGGCCACATATATCACCTTGAATCCTTTCCAAAAATTTGGGAGATTCGATATGTACTTTCGTCAGGGATGGGCGAGTAATAAACTTCCCCAGTGAGCAACCAGTGCAAGTAAAATCCCTATCTATCAGAAACTTCTGGTTCTGAAAAGGGTGTCCCTGAGAGTTTTGTATTATTCTACTCATCATGGTAGATCCTGGGTGTCCTAGTCGATCATGCCAAATTTTATACGTATTTGGATCGTGCAACTTCGGGTTGACAACGACATATGATTCAACTGTTTTAATCTCTGTAAGATATAACCCAGAAGAAAGAGCTTCAAGTCTTTCCAAAACACGCTTCTAGCATGATATACTCGAGGTGATATACAAATATTCTTTATCATTCTCAGACCCAGTCTCGACGTGATACCCATTCAGACGAATGTCTTTGAAACTCAATAGATTCTTCAGGGATCTAGTCGAGTACAAAGCATCCTCAATAATTATTTTCGTACCACGGGGCAATATTATAGTAGCTCTTCCGGAGCCTTCTATAATGTTTGATGAGCCAGCGATAGTAATCGCATTTGCCTCACATAATTTTAAGGTCGAGAAATATTTTGTATTTCGAAGTATCGAATTTGTGGTCCCACTGTCTGCTAGACAGCTATCTTCATCACCTTTAGATATGTTTCTTCTGGAATCCATACCTTTCATAATATAATATAAGATTCAAACCACAACTATTTATAACATAAACAAAACTATTACAGATACATATAATATACTATCTAATATCTAACAGACAAAAGTTATTATAATATAGCATTATAATAGATAGAAAAGTTAAATACACTAAATATTAAACATATCATCAGTTTGATTTTCTCCTTCAGGGAGATAATCTCCAACACACAATGGTGGATCAAGTTCCATGTGGTTCATCTCTGGTGCAGCTTTAGATTTCAGAGATGCTTGGTATAGGTCCACCAAATGTCTCGCCGTACGACATGTACGGGACCAATGACCTTCCATACCACAACGGTAACAAGCTTCTTCACGAGCTTTGGGAGGGGTATTATATTTACCCTTTACTTTATCAGGCTTTCTCGCTGCATAATTCTTTGAATTTTCTCCCTTTTCCCACTTCCGGTGGTAAGGGGTTTGCCTGTTTCTCTCCCATTTGTTCGTGCGGGATCCACGTTGGTGGTTTCTTCCGGAACCACGCTTCCCTTTGTAATTTTGTTTCCCTCCATGATCTTTTGACAATATTGCATGTGCTTCAGGCACAGGTACGGACCCAGTGGGTCGAGATTCATGGTTATGCAACAACAACTGGTTGTTCTGTTCATTGACCAAAAGACAGGTCAGTAACTGGGAGAATTTGGAGAAACGTCGCTCTCGGTATTGTGACTGCAGGACAATATCCGAGGCATGGAACGTACTCAATGTTTTATCTATCATCTGTTCATCAGTGATAATATCTCCTCCCACTTTTAGTCTGGAAACAATTTTACAAAGGCTGGAATTATAAGCAGAAATGGAAGAAAAATCTTGTAGTCGAAGATTTATAAAATCATTTCGAGCTTTTGGAAGGATGACCATCTTCAGGTGATCATATCTATCTTTTAAGATATTCCATAAAGCCAAGGGATCTTCCACATACAAATACTCTGACTTCAGGTCATCATGTATGTGACGTCTCAAAAAGCTTAAAGCTTGAGCCCGTAACATTTCCTCTGCATTATTCCCTTCAACAATAGTGTTCAGGAGATTTTTGTATTTTAGAGTCAGTCTAGCTTCGACTGCCCATTCCATGTAATTCTTACCTGTTATATCTAGAGCTGCAAATTCAAGTCTAGCAAGGTTAGACATTATGAAAATGAATTAAAATATTATACCTTTCACTAGACGGAGTAGCGGCTTAGTTTGTTCGATATTTCACCGATGTTGACTTCGGCAAATGAGCAGAGTAACGGCTTCTTTCAGCTGGCTAGAGACTCGTGCTGATAACGTGTTGTAAATTGTCGGTCTATTTGCTTCAATGTGTATCGATATTTGCATGCAACTTAAAGGAAATAAAGGGAGAGAAAAGGTAGAAATATAAAGATATACTAAAACAAAGAGATGATCTTGAACCAAACTATATTTAGAAGAATTATTTCCAAATCTTTTCCATACACTTTCTTATCTCTTACAAACTTATATCAACAATACACAAAGTACATCTATTTATAGGGTGGGAGAAGTAATAGGATGTTGACACATACCCTATGTGTTGTCACTTGCATGGTGTGTTGTCACCACCAAGATGACACTTTGCATATGGAGTTGTAGAATGGTGACACATAACCTCATGTGTTGTCACTTGCATGATGTGTTGTCACTACCAAGATGACACATTGCATATGGAGCTCCCATGCAATGACACTTCTCATATGAACTACCACAAGATGACACCACATCAAGGTGGCAATATAGGAATGGTGGGCTACAATAGATGTGAGTTTGGCAAGAGGAAGATAATCTTAAAGGCACCCAAAACATATGCTAAACCAATAATTCTATGGGCAGCCACATCCCTTATAACAGTAGTCGATTTCTCAAAAAAAAAAGGTTAAGTTGTAGCCAAATCATAATGTATAAAACAAAATTCCTTTTGTTTTGCAATAAAATATACTCAACCAAATCCTAATTGTTTTTGCGCTCTTTAAGTAAATTTTCACATATTATATTCTGTGTACATCTATACTAGGCTTATCATATTTTGGTTGGTAATTAGCTCGAAACCTACAAGTGATTGCAATTGGAGAGCAAATGTTGCTTTAAGGAGAACATATTAAGGAGAACATATCTCATGCATGTTTTAAGTTTATGATCTGCATCCCTCCTTTATACATTGTATTTACATGGACAATTTTCTATCATAACATTCCAACGTCAAGAACCTTCACAAGTTGTTCGTGCCACGGGGCTACCTACTGAGGTCGTGCCACGTTGTTTGAGTTTCATTTTGAGTCGCCGCAACGTGCTATGAACCAATACTCTTAAACCAATACTCTTATTAGAAGGTTTTGGTTCAGCTATAGTGACCAAGGAAGAAACATAAAGGGGAATCTAATATTTAATGAAGACAAACTTTAAATGCTCGAGTCTAATCCATGACATCCAAGACAGAAGAAAGTAAACATGATCAAATTCTTTGGAGCAAACCCAATGTGATGGGACTAGGCTACTAGTTTGGGAACCAGATAAATTTTGGAAGTCCCTGAACTTTTCAGTCCACGACAAACTTTAAAGAGTTATTTCTATTTTTTGCCCCCTACTTTGTGACCAACTTTCTTTTTGACCTCCTATTTTTCGTAAATTCAATATTGACTCTCTTTTGTTAATTCCCCCAGTTAATTTTTATAGTTTATTTTTTTTGTTACCATAACCACCCTTCTTATAAAATAATCTTATAAATTCAAAATTGACCTCCTTTTAAATATAGGTTGATTCTCAAATAATTTCAACTTTGTTAAAATTAACTTAGGGGCCATAATGAAATTATATCTCAAACATTTTAAGAGCACCACCTCGACTCTCCTTCTCTATCATCCATTTCGTCACCTCCGCTTCATCTCCCTTGCCACTTCATCAAACTCCATCTCATCATCTTCTCCGGCGAAGGTCGTTGGTCAACCAAATTTTTCGGCGACCTTCAAACTTACAATTTTTTTTCTTTCTAATCTCTTCTTCCTCCTCCTCCTCCTTTTTCTTCTTCTCTCTTTCTCCACTCTCTCTTTAAATATATCTGACGAAGGGGCTTCCCTTTGCCGGGACAACCAGACCTTGAAGGTTTGGTTTTAAAATAAAATCAGACCCTTAAGGTCTGGTCGTTCCGGCAAAGGGGAGCCCTTCCGCTGGAGATGTTTAGAGTAGAGAAAGGGAGAAAGAGAGAAGTACAAAAAGGAAGATAGAGAAAAAGAAAAGGGAAGATAGAGAAGAAGGAGGAAGAAGATATTAGAAAAAAAAAATTGTAAGTTTGAAGGTTGCCGGAAAATTTGGTCGGCCGGCGACCTTTGCCGGAGAAGATAATGCGGTAGCGAGTGTGATGAGGTGGCGAGTCGACAGAGATGAAGTGAAGATGATGAAATGGAGGAGAGGGAGGAGGTTGTGCTTTAAAATGTTTGAGATATAATATCATTTTGGCCCCCAAGTTAATTTTAACAAATTTAAAATTATTTGAGAATTAACCCATATTTAAAATGGGACCAATTCTGAATTTATAAGTAGGGTAATTATAGTAACAAAATAATTAACTATGAAAACTAACTGACGGAGTTAACAAAAGGAGACCAATTCTGAATTTATGAAAAACAGGAAACGAAAAAAGAAGTCAGATCACAAAGTAAGGGGTCAAACAGAAAATAACTCAACTTTAAATGCTTGAGTTCAAGCCATGACATCCAAGACAGAAGCAAGTAAACCTGATCAGATTCTTTAGAGCAAACTCAATGTAATGGACTAGGGCACCAGTTTGGGAGTCGGACAAATTTTGGGAGTTCCTGAATTTTTCAGTTCGAATGTGGGTACTCATAGGAGAACCCAACCCTGGGCTCCCTGGTTGGAAGGGGGGGATGAGGGCCTGGGCTCCCATCACTCTAACGTTGGGCTTCCTCTTAGTTTTTGCCCAAATTCCAACAAGTTTTTGTATGAGCTCCAAACAAAGAAAAGTTGGAAGGTAATAAAATGTAATTCAACATATGACTTTATTCTTAGTTAGGGTTTCTGAATCTCAGATTAACAAGATGAGAAACTGTAAGAAAGCATGAATACAAATTGTATCTCAGAGCCGATACTTAGCTTTAAATGAACACATCTTAAGTTCAACTGTGTCTATAGGCAAGACATCAGTAGGAAATTCACAAGCTGTACCTTCTTTTTCAGGTAAAAGATCACAGGGTTTAGGAGTCACACCATTTGTTGAACCCTCAATATCAGTACAATTCCAAGGAAGTTTCTTTGATTTCACTGCCATACCAATAGTGACATTCGACATGCATATTCCTTTAAATGGGTGTTGGTCTATCCCTTCCAATTTCGCGGCTATTGTTACGTTATCAGCAATCATATCACTGTAATTGATTCCTTCAACCACAGGAATAGCATTTCTGTCATAGTTATCGTCGGCGTGGGATCCGTAACTCCCTGTCATCCAAAAAGCATATTTCATAGTTTCCATTGTCATTCTCCTAACATAAATGTCCTTAACAAATGCACCTCTCCCAACAGCTGTTTTGATCCTAATTCCTGATTCAGTATTAATAGCTAAAATGTCTTCTGCCCGAACGTCTTGAATTCCTCCAGACATTTCACTTCCAAGTGCAATTACAGCGCTATCGGGGGATATGCAAGTGAGTCTTCTTATTATTAAGTGTTTGGTTGGCATTCCAACTGCAATTCCGTATTGATCCCAACCACTTTTCACCGCAATACAATCATCTCCAGAGACAATGTAACAATCTTCGATGCGTACATTTGTACAAGAGTCTTCAAGAAGAAAAATACATAAAAAGAAAGTACGAAATTTAGGCCAATAAATATTATATAAATCAGTTTAATATACTAAGGATAATTGAAGAATAATTTTAAAAGTTAGCCTAAGCTCTGAAGTAGTCATATAGATAAATTATTGTGTACTTTTCCGAAATTGCTTAACTATTTCAGTTTGACTATATATATGCATACATGAAAATTTAAGTAGAGCTAGAGGTTAGAGTTCGACCTGGGTTAATTCCGTCGGTGTTTGGAGAGATTGGAACGACTGGGGCGAGAATTGTTACCCCTTGTATCAGAACATTGCTGCAAGAGTTTTCATTTACGATGAATCAGATTAGAATAAATTCCAAGTATTGTTCTGCATATGGACCAGTTTTTATGGATTATAGAGATATGCTACTACATCGGTGGTCTTTTTAGTTGTCCAAATCTAGCTCACTCAAGTCTGACTAGCCCGAGTCAGATTTATCTTAGTCCAAACACGAACATGTTATGGCCATGGATTAACTAGTCATTCCATGTTATTTCGGACAATGGGATCCAAAGTCAAACTTATTTTACGTCGGACTCAAATGGACATAAAAGCAGCCCGAGTCTGTTATTCAAACGATTTAGATAAAATAAACATTCTGACATCTGTCCGAGTCAATATATTCGAGTCAGATATCGATATCAATATAAAAAGAATAAAAACACTATCGTCTAAGACAATTATTATCATCGAAATACGTGTGCAAAATAACACGAAGGCATCTCAACCATCACTTGTAAGACAGCGTTAACTATTAAACGTCGGGAAAGCTTTCATGTGGAATCATTCGACAGAGTTGTTGGAATAAACAAGCCTTGTACAAGGTGGAGGCCAACGTAGAGATGATTTAAGGGTGAAAGTGATCTCTAAATAGTGAAACTATCCCCTCTAAAACCACATCTTTCGAAAGCTTGTCCTCAATCCATGTTTGAGATTCTCTATAAAGGAACAAAGCTAAATAATATGCTATAAGATCCAATACGAACTGCAGATTTACTAACCTACAACCAAGCAAAAATCGATAAGAAATTTTAGTGATATAAGCCAAACCTGCTATATATAGGATGAATGTTCCATGACGGAGAATCTATCAAAGTAAGGTTAGATATCTGAATTTGGTCTGAGTACATTATCTCGATCAAGTAAGGCCTCGTGAATTGAAGCTCGTTACTTTTGAATTTTTTCCACCAAGAAGCACCTTGGCCATTGATTGTTCCATTTGCTCCTACATCACCAAGTTGAACAAAAAAACAATCATAATAAAATCTAATGGTAGAATGAACACCTCATTTGCATTAGTGTGCAAGATACATATATATATATACATGTATACAAGCACTTTTTTTACAAGTTTGAACTATAAAAGAAAGTGGTTGTTTCAACGGTATCGGAGACGAAGCTCCGAGGAGGTTCAATTGCTAGCTTAAACTTGAAAACAAACAAAAGCCCCATTCAAGCAATGAACAAGACTATTGGATGGTGGCCTACCCTCAGGCCTCAACTATGAACGAATATAAAATAACAAATTCGCTTAGTAATTGGGCATTTATTGTTTGCTTGACTATGTCTATATAAAATTACATTTTACCTGTAATAATTACGTCAGTGAGGTTTGTTCCAAAGATCAGGGAGATATATCGACCTCCTTCCGTGTCTCTTCCTCTACCATATGATGGCAATGGTTCAATCACAGTCCATTCACTTACTTCCTACATCAACCAACAAGAATAAAATTGGGTATGCGATATAACAAATAAAGAATTTGTGAATGTATTTTTTTCATGAGTTTCTCATACAACCTAAATATCACTAATATAATTTACTTAATTATTGTAATCAAACATGACCTAAAGAAAACTTCATCTTTGAAGATGTCCCGAATTTCAACTAAGCATAAAGGAGCCCTACAAGACTACAATGGTCTTATTAAGACTAGTTTGGACTATCCTTGCAAGCAAGGATTTCTCAAATATGCAACTAAAAGCGTCTCTAATGAAACTCATTTGTCTTGACTATGAAAACCTAATAGAAATATTCTATGTAGTTTATTCGTATGTAAGTGCAATAGAGGTCCTTCATTCATATGCTTCACCAGTGAAAATGTTGTCAACTATTATTGTTTCAATTCATTTTCGGCGTAAAAGAGCTATTCAAGTTGAACACTGTACCAATAAAGAATAAACCCACCAAACAAGCACTATTTCGTGTCCACATGATGTATGTCAACATTTTTTTTCGGGTGACACAAATTAATAGCAAGTCCCTTATTAAACCTTATATTCTTTAGAGTCTATTACCCAACTATAAATAACATCAATGAAAAGAAAAAGAAAAGTTACTTCAATTGTGTACAAGTTATTTATTTAAACAAACTATCTTAAAAGAGACATCTATTTTACTTCGGTTAGAAAAGAGAAACATACGCCATCCTTTTTTATTTTTCTACCAAACAACTACACCAGCATGTAGTGATATCATAGCTTAACCTATGAAGGCGAAAGAAGTTTGAGCGGATAAGAATTCTACTCTGGTACTTGAAAGAAAGGAAATTTGTTTTCCTACCCTAAAAATTAAAAAACGAAATCTTAGTAAGACATTACATTATTGGTATTCCTTTATGTTTAGTTGAATAAAGCGAACCGGGCACAGATCTCACATGCTTATTTTTCATAGATTTGGACGAGCCCTAAATATTTTTGGTTATTAAGGTTTTCCAGACGATGGCCGTGAGCAGTGCACTTAGCATATTCTAAGTGCCCTAGTCGCCGAGCGCTGGCAGCTTTTGGGTTTCTAGTGTCTGTGGCCTATAATAGACGTAAGTGAATGCGTCCAGATACGAGACTTCTCACCTTTTTTTCTCCTATTACTTTCTGAAGAGATACGTGGTAGGCCCCACAAAGAGTAGCGAAATATTAAAGGAGCATCTATGGGCACCTCACCTTTTTTACTCAGACCTACTCTCTTGGCGCTCTCACGGGCCAAGCAAGTCCGACGGCACTACCAGTCTACCACAAAGACTAGCGTGATATTAAAGGAGCGTCTATAGGCACCCCCACCTTTTTTACTCAGACTTACTTGCACTCTAGGCGCTCTCACGAACCAAGCAAGTCCGACGACTCAGACTGGGCCTGATCTGTGCTGGGCTTAAACAACACAGCCTCAGGCAATCCGAGTGCCCTCAGACTACCTAGTCCGTGGCCTCAGACTACTCAGTCCGACGCCCACTGGGAGTGCTAAAAGTGAAAGCGGGCCTGAGCAAAACCGCGACCCGGCTCTAGAGGCACTCAAATTTCAAGGAAAAGTAGGCTGTTTCAGAGTAAAATTGTAACAGCAAAGAGATTAATGTATTGAAAGGACAGAGAAGAAATAAAACCTCAGAAGCAAGAAGAACAGCATCTTTATCAAGATAAAGAGTGAAATGACTTGTAAGATTGAAACTTGCAGTTAACCATCTTCCTGGAGGAACATAAAGAAGAGATCCACCGTCTGATTCAAACTGACTTAAATGATCAATGGCTGATTGAAAGGCTTTTGTATTTGAAGTCTTTCCATCACCAACTCCACCAAAATCAGTTATAGATGCTTTGTGTTCTCTACAATTGATGCCTGGGTATTCAAACTTAATACTTCTTGATCTTCTGATTCTTTTGCATTCACCTACTCTTAATAAAATACTCAATAACCCAAGTATAAGAAATATTCTTTTGATTTTTGTCTCAGTAACCACCTGTTCAAAAAAAAAAAATTCAAATGTTAGCTAGATTCATCATGCATTGAAATCTAGAGAGAAAAAGAACCACAAAAATAGATAGGGGAAAAGAAATTTTGGGTATTTGAAAAGAACCCAGATTTTAAAATGAATCTAAAAACAGAAAAGAAAGATGGGTTTTCCCCTAAATTTGTGGTGAAAAAAACATTCTGAAATTGAAGAGAATGGATTAAACAGTAAAAATTGTATTTAACCAAGAGAATAAATGGAAGAGAGAGAGAGAGAGGGGGGATACTTGATTTGTGGTATTTTTGAAGAACATGATGGTAAAGGAGTTTGGTCTTTTTTTTTGTGGGTTTTGTTGTATAAAAGGGTCAAATTTTATAGGTTTTTCATTTTCAAAGTTAAGACTAAACTTGGGTTTTTGGATTTAGGTGTATTAAATATTTGATTATTCTTTCCCTTATTTAACATCGTTACGTTTTTAAGTCTTCTTCCTTCCCCTTTCATAGGGATATTTGATGTCTATCTTTTAAAGTTTAGTTAACAAAATCTTTCAACAATATGATATGGGTTCTCCATCTACTATGGTTCTTCTATCGTTTTAGAAATTTAAACAACAATCTTTCTTCCTCAAAGAAATTGGAGTGGTAAATGGGTAGTAGTAGCGTTTGCATACTTTCGATAAAAATTGTAGCTAAGCAGCTCTTTTCGATAAAAAGTAAAACTGTAGTTGAGAAGGTTAGCCCGAAAGTTTCAGTACTTGTTCTTTAATTAAGTAAACATTGCAAAAAAGATTATATGTGAATCGCTGAGATCCTTTAGGATTACAAGATGGAATAAATCTATGAATAATTTCTATTTGCACAAGATATAGTAATACCCAAGTTATTATAAAGTTTCCCATACCATAAATCGGCAAGAATCGAACAGGGGATTTTTAGTCATCTATTGCAAATAAAACAGTATATCTCGTGAAGGTGAAGAAGGTACGTTTCGGTTTGTCCTCATCTCTCACGGCTTCACGACTCACGAGTGCCACTACTTCTTAAAAGTGGGGCCTCCTAAAAGGTACCTACCCATCACAAGATGTAAGAAGGGAGAATAGTGGAGACTGTGCATGACACCAATGCTCCAAGTCTCCAAACCCTCAACTGATCATCTTATTACAAAAGTATTTTATATTGACAATGGAGGCAATGCTATTCAAAACAAGGAAAAAGATAGCTTGGTTATAAATATGATTATGACTTTTTCCAAAATTAGTAAAATTCAAAATAATCGGGCTCCTACTAGGTTGGAAAAATGACAACCTCCTTTATATTCGTACTTGAAAATTAATGTTGATGCATCTTTTACTTCTGTTGAGACTAATACTGGTACTAGTCTAATAGTTCACGACGCTGAATCAAGATTTTCGTAAGCCAAAGTAGCATTGACAAGAGCACGAAACAGTAGAGAAAGTGAGGCAATTGTTATTCTCCAGGGACACACTTGGGCAGAGGGAAACAATCATAAAACAATAATAGTAGAAAACGACAATATCAACATCATTCAATATAGAGCAACAAAAAAAAAACCTCATTCAGCATCTAAAAATCCCGAGGCACAAAATCCAATGGCAATCAATGATCCACATCCGAAGAATCAAAGAAATCAGGAATAGACTCGACAGCGTGAAATTCAGTCATACTAAGAGAAATCTCAATATCCAAGCGGACTTTGCCAAATGGACTCGTAAGAAGAATAAATCTAAGGCTTGGGAGAATGTTCCTTACTTTTTAGTTAATATGTATTGTAATAGTACTCTGGTTGCCTAAAAACATTTCATAGTTCAAAAAATAATAAAAATAAAAAATAAAATAGATAGCCAGCAATTTCTTAACAAATTGGTTGGAAGGGTGCGGGTTGTGTGTCCGCCTGTTGAACCCCTACCACGATAGACCCATTTTCTAAGAATTTAAATTTGGTCTAATAACATTTACTAGTTATAGAAGCCTGATAGTGAGAAAATATAGGTGTAGTTTATTGGTAAGTCGTGTGGAAGTAACACAAATGATTTTGGGTTTGGATCTTATCGGTAGTGCTTTATCTTTTTTGTTCTTCAATAAGAGCCAATTCTTCATGTATTTTGCGTATTTTTCTTTGTTGAATATCCATCCATGTTACTTTAACCTACATGTGCTTATTTGTTTTATTTAAGTATAATTTTGATTGTCAAATATTTTCTTTTGAATTGTTCAGCGTGTGTCTCGAACCCTTGACCTCTAAGGTGGAAGATTATACCTCTTACCACTCCAACCAAGAGTTGTTGGCATTTTGATTGTCAAATAACTTAGTGCAGTACTTATGTACCTCATAATACATTAGGTTTTTTTTTTCTCTCTCTCTCTCTCTTTCACTCTATTTCTCTTTCTTTCTCATTTCTCCCTCTATTTCTCACAGATCCTTCTCTCACAAATCCTTCTCTCCGCCTTTTTTGCAGATCTTTCCCTTCCCACGTAAATCTCTACCTAATCTCTTTCTCTTTCATTATCAAATCAATCTCTCTAAACTCTAATATTTAATTGTGGAAAAGATAGTCAAAACTCTAAATTTGAATAAAAATCTATACAAATCAAAGAAGATTTATTTTAATGTTAAACTCATCAGTGAGCAACACCACTAATTGAGTTTGGATTCTTCTTTAAAGATAAAATAAAAATTCAGCACGTAAATTATTTCAAATTTGTGTATTATTTCGCGTTTAAAATATTCTTTTACCTCACATTTGGACAAAAGAACCCCGATCAAAGTTTGTCATCGGTCCCTTAAGTTTTATAAGTTTTGGCCATGCCTTGTTGGTGATGCATCATCCAGAAATTCAGAGGTCACAGGTTCGATACTTGTGGAGGTAAAAATCTATCAATTATTGACTTTGTTAAAGGATAAAGTAAGAATAGGATAACCTAAGGGTCTTTACATGGACTTTAAGGTCCAAGATGTCTTCGTTGATGGAACTTATAAAGCTTTATCATTCATATGGTGTCATCATATTATGCGTTCATGATGTCTCTATGTCATGTAATAAATATAATGACTCTTTGAGTCTATGTAAGCAATAAATAAGAAAGTAAAAAAAATACTTTATAATATTATCCGTCAAATTTACGTACCCTTTCGTCCATCTATATCTTTTATTTTCTCTTCTAACTTGAAATACATACAAGTGTATCATCAGACGTCTGATTTCGATAAAACTTATATAGTTAAGAATAAATGTTTCGTTATCTTTCTAGAAGATCCACTTATAATACGTCTTTTAAACCCCAATAATAATCATTCTTTTAGCAAAGTGAATTTGCAATCTTGCAAACTCGGTTTGCAAATCTCACAGAATCAAATTTGAAGAATTCTGATAAATAATACATAAATAGAGACAGAGAAAGATAGATTTACTTTGAATTTACTAATCAGAAGTGAAAATGTGGTTTCCCTTTAAACCAAGCTGGTAAACTCCTTGATGAAGTGAACAAATTTTTCGAAACGACTGAACCCTGAGAAGAACCATGATTATTATGTCTTGAATCGGGAAGAGCAGATAGAGATAAACGCAAGATCATAATAGTTCAAAACAACAAGTTGTTGAATTGCATCTAAGAGAAAAAAGGGAAATAAAAGAATCCGAAGAGATAAAAAGTCCCACTTTAGATAGAAACAATATCGCATATTAAAAATCCTTTTACTTTGAAAAAAAAAAAACTAAAAACTCTTTTAACGCAATCCAATTCTGTGCTATTATTTCCCCATCTTCTTGGGCAAGATTGTTCCATGAATGCCTGGTAAGACACCTCCATTAACGGGTCATAATTTGTCAAAAGTTTCCTCAACTCTTCATCATTTCTAGCTGCTATATTTTTTTGTTTTTGTTTTTCTTCTTGTTATCTGGTGTTGCATCTACAACATGCTCAAGAATCTAACCACAAAAAAACATCAAAATTTTAGAGATCACTAATTACCCTCTCTCTATCACCAACAACATTAAAATGAAAGGCGATAAACAAGAGAAAACAAAAACATAGAATCACTAATTATTCTTGAAAGAAAAAAAAATGAGTTTTATTGGTTGGAGTATCTTTAGAAAGAAAAATAAATAATAATGGTCTGAAATATAATTCGAGATAACATTTCAAACTTAAGATACCATTACACATAATGGTATGACACTTTTTAGGTATTTAAAAAAATCATTGGCTTTTTTCGTTTTCTATGTGTAATATATGGGCTGAAATAGCTGTTTTTCACAAAAACGAAGTAATAAATTAACGAAATCGGATAGAAAAATGGTTGTTTATGTGGAAATAAATGAAATTTTTACTAGATGATCAAATGTATAGGCTTGGTGATGTAGTGGGAAAATTAAATTTCAGGTTCTTCATGTGTAATATCCAAATTTAAGGTATTTTACTTTTGTATTCAGACACAATCCAAAATTAAGGTTTAAAGCTAGAGAGAGAAAGAGAGATTGCTGAGAGTGAGCAAGCGAAAGTGATTTGTGAAACACAATCTGAGCATAATATTTTATTATTACGGAATATGTACGTACTACACCCAATGCAATGCTCAATTTGGATCTCTAATATGATGTGGACTAGTCAAGTAGAGATATCTTACGAAGATTCTCTATTTCTTGAATGTTCTTTTGAGATATCTCTAATTGTCCAACTCATCAAAATTTGAGTTTGGATTAATAGAAATCAAGGCTTCGTATATTTTCGAAATAACTAAGTATTTTTCTACAAAAATAACTATGCTACATAAATAAATAAAACAACTTTCGTATTTTGCATTACAGACACAAAAAATTGAGAATTTTTATTTTCGTTAACTACAAATGAGAAACTCGATTGAAACTTTATAGAGATTTGTTTTTAACTATGTAAGAAAAGCCCAAGATTTGGGCCCAAATACGAAAAAAACCACTCAGGAATAATAATGTAAAAAAACCCAATTTTTAAACTGTTGCCAACACTTTTGAAACTGTTACAACACTTTTGAAACTGTGACAACATATATAATTATGTTCTTAATTATGTGTGAACAAAAACAAATTTGTTCATACATTTACAAAATTGTTGAGAGTAAATACAAAATTGTTGAGAGCAAACTGTGATTTGTTCAGAAATTCATAAATGTTTTGTAATTTCAGATTTTGGATTTTTTTTTTTTTTTGCATTATTATTCCGGATTGGGCTTCATTTGATATTTTGACCCGAATTTTGGGCCTTATAATTTTCCTCTCTTGTTTAAACTTTGCATTTATAGATGCTCTAATAACAACTTAATACTCCTCACAATCAATAGGGGGTTTGGGGCAACTTAATTGTATGTTTTTATATTATCAATTTTTGTCAAACGTCATATTACCATGTGATATTAGCAGTGGCGTGGCTGAGAAATTGAGGTTCGGTGCCAAAATATTAATGGGGACCTTTTACATGTCTAATTTTTTTTTACACAAAATAATTAAAAATAAAATTTAAACGATCTAACCATAAAAATAATATTTCATTGGCGAATTGAATCTCATGTATTCTGAACTAAATAATTACAAATTAATATCTTTGTTCGAATTTTTTTTCTTCTCGCATTATCTAAGTAAAATCGTCAATTAAACTTTAATAGTCAATTTTGTCTAAGAATACGCTTTCAAAAGTAAGCAAAGCTAATCCAAATCGATATTTGAGATTTAACTAATCCTTGCTAGTCTTCTTCTTTTTCTTTATAACAAGAAGTGAAGAAACAAACCTAATAAGTACATTAATAAATAGTAAACAGATGATTTCAATTGAAAAAAAAGTAGGAAACTATAATAGATTGGTGGTTATTAAGGGTTCCTGTATAGATAGAAGTCTGAGAACGGGTGGGATGTGGGCCTCTAAGCTATACCCCTACTCTTTATATACTATAGTAGTCCGTAAAAGTAGTAAAATAAAATTTCCTGGGACCCATGCATGTGGTGGGGGCCTGTGCGGGAGCACACCCTGCACCCCCACCACACGCTACTGGATATTAGTAGAGGTGACCAGAAAATCTTCTCATTCTTTTATTTATTTGAGAAGCAAGATTAGTTCAACAAAAAAAGAAAAGAAAAGAGAAGCAAGATCACCCTTTCAACAAAAAAAAAAAAAAGAGAAGCAAGATCAGTGAACATGGAGTGATTGTGTGTCCACCAACAAAATCTTGGATCCATATGAAGTGCTCTATATCACAAGTAAACTAAACGTAAAATTAATTTTTAGTGGGACAAATTGGGCGGGTTTTGAAGGAAAAATTCCTTCTAGTGCACTACACGTGCACCCCACTAACAAGTTTCAAGCTCTTATGTGTGGATGGTATTTTCCACCTCATCTTCCCCAATCTTTTGTTTAGGCACCTTATCTTTTTGAGTGATGAGAAAATAGTCCTTTTTTATGTTCCAAAAAGGATATAGAAGACAAAATTAACCATTATTTTGATAACCCACTAATGTTAGTATTGTAAAAAATGACTATTTAGGTAAAAAATCTTTTCGTAATAATTATAAAAGCCTCTACCTTTTAGTATTAGTTATTAGTTACATTAATATGAAGGTTAATACCTGATTAGGGTTAAAATAATATGGAAAATTGTTAATCAGGTAAAAAATTAAAACGAATTTTAAATATATACTAATATTACGCTTGTTCTGATTTATAATCTCTCTCTACATTATGGCAGTCGACGGAACCCTAAGGTTGTGTTTGATATCAGGGAAATAATTCCATGGAAATAAAAGAGTTCCATGGAAAGTCTTCCACGGAATTTATTTCATGGAAATAAAAGTTCTTTCGTTTGATAGTCATTTATTATTCAGTGGAATTACGAACTCTATTATTTGGTTGACAACTAACTTCTCTGAATATAATATTCAATGAAGAGTTTTTATTTACTCCTTATGTAGTCGAAATGATTTTTTTTTTCTTTTATGTTACCAAAATTACATTTTCGTCCTTATGTTGTCTAAATTACATTTTTACCCCTTATGTCACTTTGATTTATACGAAGGTAAAAATGTCATTTTGACAACATAAGGGTAAGATGTCAATTTGATATTATAAAAAGGTAAAAATGTAATTTTAGCTATATAAGGTGAAAATGTCATTAACAACTTTGTAAACATGTCATTTGCTCAATGTATAAGTAAAAGTTTATTTTGCTAAATTTTATGGGTAAAATGTCATTTAGAACATATATGGAGATAAATATTAGGTTTCAAGTATTCGAATGTATTAAAATATTTTTATTTTGATTTTTGACTTTTCACGGAAACTAATTCCTACGGTGGAGCAAGGAATTAAAAGTGGGCTATTTCACAGAAATAGATTCCCTAGGGAATTAAAGCCATGGAATTATACTTCGTATTAAACGGTGGAAATGCCTAATTTCATGGAAATTCTTTTTTTTTCCATGGAAATAGGAGATATCAAACACACCCTAAGGAATTTTGCATGGAAGACGATTGGGAGCTGAGAAGAGGATAATTCCGTTGTGGTTCGTGCTTCTGAGGTAAATATGTCGTTCTAGGGTTTCTTCTTCTCTTAGTGTTAGTTTTATACAAAAAATTTGGGTTTTTCTTGAGTGTCGAGTTCTGGAAATTCTTTTCCGAACTGAATTCCAATGGTTCATCAACTATTCACATTTGTGTCTTAAGTTCATCTTCTTTACTGTAATTTAGTTTTCATAATCTTTAACCTAGTTTTATTTATGTTATCGATTTTATTTATATTGATTTGTTTGTTCAGTTGATTATTTCTATATGTAATTGATGAATATTCAAATCTAAATTGTTTATTATAGCTTCTAAACACTTCTGTGTTGCAAATTGTAGCTTGCTTTATGTTTGTCTTTTGATGATTTTATTATAGCTTGCTTTCATTTTTTTGTTTTGATGATACATGGTTATTTGCCTCTGAACACTGTTGTGTTGCAAACAACTGTTTGCAAAGTCGGGGGTAGAAAATTGTTATTGTATTTGTACCATTCTAAACAGATTTTTTTTTAAATATTTTAGGTAATGGATTTAGTTGAGTCATCTAGTGCTTCATCATGTTTTACTCAAGTTGGTGCTTCATCTTGTTTTACTCAAATTGCTTCTTCATCTAAGTTTTTCCAACATCCTCTGCTGTCTGGCTTTGAGGACTTATTTTTACTGGTGTTGGTCAGAAGTTTGAAGGAGGTGCTGATCAATTCAGGTTTGCATTGAAAAGGTATTCCATCAAATCTGGGTTTGGTTATCGAATGAAGAGAAACCATGCTCATCCGCTAGTAGAAGTATGCCCGGTTGACAGTTGTGGGTGGAAGGTTCATGGTTGTTCAAAATTTGGTATTTCATCGTTATTTTATTTGAAGAAATATGTTCCTGGGCACACTTGTGGTGGGGGGTTTTACTGATATAAAGTGAAGTAAAGGTTGATCCGAAAAAGAAAAAAAGATCTATTATTACTTCTTTTCAATCAAATTATGGTATTAAACTCCCGTACCATATTGTTTACAAGGCATAGCAAAGAGCGCTTCATTCTGCATTTGGTGATGAAGAATCTGGTTTTGCTAAACTTGATTGGTACAAAGTCCATATGGAAGTGGAATCCTGTTAGTTATGTTCAGCTACAACTTGATATAGACACTTATTAGTTTGAAACGAATTTTATAGCATATGAAGTTTGTATTTATGGCTTTAAAAATTGCAGGCCTGTTATTTGAATTGACGGGACGCATCTTAAATCCAAATATAAGGGTACTTTGCTAACAGCTTATGCAAAGAATGATAATGAAGGTATGACTTTTGAAGTTATTTATTTTATATAGTACAAGAATTAAGATCCTATAGTAAAGTAATCTAGGCAGAACTTGACATTGATGAAATTAAACAACTTGAACTTCAAATTATCAGAACAAACAATATAGCTTACCTGATAATTAACCCCCTAAGATTGATGTTGAAGATGACGGAAATTTGGGGAGTGATTTATCCAGATTTTTAGAGAGCCAGACGAAAAATTTTAACCAGATTTTCTGTGATTTTGAAGTTCGAGAAACTTGATTCTTTGCTGAAATCTGCATTAAGCTTGATTTCTTCTGCCAGGAGAATTATAGAGAGCCAGACGAAAAAAAATTTGTGATTGAGAAGCTTGATTATTCTTCCATGAAGATTTGGGGAGGGATGAAGTTTTATTTTTCCATGAAGCTGGATTTCTTCTTCCATGAAGATTTGGGAGGGATGTCTTGACTAAAAGAAAGTAAAGAAAATTTCTGAAATAAAGCTTGATTTGGGGAGGGCTTTGGAGGGGTGTAACTTCTGTAACGCCTGAAGAGATGAAGAAGAGACTGGTAACTGGCGCGAAGAGAGTGGGAGAGGAATGAACATAACGCGCGAAGAGATAAGGAGGAGACTGGTATCTTGTGGTCCATATTAAGGGTGGGAGAGGAAGGGAAATAACGCGCGAAGATACAAGGAAGAGATTGGTATCTGAAGATCCACATTAAGGGTTTTCATTACTTTGTTTTCATGGGTCAATAAATTTGTTATTTTTAGGGCAGATAATAGATCTAATGATCAAAATTTAACAGCAAATACAACAGACGGTTGGATTTGTCTTTCGACTTGTTCCAGTCAGCACAAAACGTAGGGCACATGCATGTTCGTTTATCACAACATAAGAGGAGAAACTGAAAAACAATACCATTTAAGTTTTTATTTCTCCAATTATATAGTTTCCCTTCTACATTTTAAGCATATTTATAATATTCATAAAAACTATCTATTTCACTTATTGAATATGTTAGGCATCAAAAAATTTCAAGAAATAGTATAGGGATCTAAATTATTCAACAACATAGTCCACGTGATAGTTGACACTAACTTAATATGTACATACCTCATCTCCTATAGTATTTAACATAACAACTTCTCTTCTGTTGTTTTTCGTCAAAAACATCTTTCACCGAACACTTTGCGGCCTGGCAAGGATCTTTAGAACTTTCCACCAAGCACTTTTGTGCTTCACTTTATTTTTTGGTTCCGGTAGACACTTCTTTAGTTCTTTGGTTATGTGATCCATGTATTATTACTTGAGCAACAACTAAAACGAACCTTATCAATCATCTGATATTTTAAAAGACAAATACAAGTTTAGATAACATTACTTTTTAAAGTACATAGATAACCTAGATACATAGGTGATCTCTCATCCAGTTTATCATCCAAAGTTTGTAAAGATTGAAGACAGCTTCACAAAAAGGTCAACTGCATACTAAGCCAAAATCTTCAATTATGTTTTAATCAAGTCAAACACATTTTATATAACTTAAACGCCACAATTATTGAACTGGAGAAAAAGAAACGATAACCACGGTTCTAATGAATGATTGACCTGAACCTGAACTTGGTTTTTGGCTGGTTCACGAGCTAACTTTCGAAGCTTGATGGACTTGTTAATGCTCTCCACCAGCTATTTGTCTTTATGTTTGCCTCTCCATTTATTGTTGGGTGCGGGGATGGGACTATTATCCCAACGTCTCGTAGTGTGATTATGAAATACAAGGTCCTTCAATGTTCACCTGTTGCAACATAAGTATAACATCCATTTTGAATGTCGAATATGCTTTCTTCAACAATGATCTTGTCAGAAACATTCAACTTGTCAGAGCATTTATGTGCAATGGTGATTATTCTTTGACACAAAGAATCTGACAACTAAATAGTGTACACTAAGAATGTTAATAGGTTCAAAATTCTTATTCAAATAAGTCATTATGTAAAAATACATAAACCCTTAGTGGAAATTTACACTAATTAACCAGACCTGCAAAAAAGATGAGCAAAACTGCCTAATGTCAAGGATTGTATCCTAAGAAGGTGGTGGTGGTGGTGGTGGTGGTGGAGTAGTGTAAACATGCTAGTATGGCTACGTTCATGAAGAAAACGTATCACAAGGAGAAGGTGGTACATGGGTGGGGGAGTAGTATAAGCAGGCTCGTATGGCTACAATGATGAAATGAAAGCATCCTAAGGGAGGAGGCTAGTGGTGTTGGAGTATAACCAATCTGTAATAACTACGTTGAAAAAGGAAGAGGTAACAATAAGGTTCACTTTACTAAAATGATAAACAATAAACGAAGTTCTTTCCGTTCACTTATAAGTTATAAATCTTAAACATATGTTATGGTATGTTCCGGCAAACGACGATAGAATTATCTCAGTTGACATTACATAACATGAAAGCATCAGATACAAATATGATAAAACGAATATTCTCGAGTGAAAACCTAATACACATTTTCATTGAATGTTTATGTATGAGTAAGACTCCTAGGTCTGAACATATGGTACGTAACTCTACCTAGTCAGTTGGTCGTTTATCGAGCCAACTGGGAAACTTGGTCTATATGATTTTAGTATTAACTCGTCGATTGAAACAACATGTCACTTCAGTTCACTAAATGAGGATTTGGCTATTGATGCAGAAGGTTATTTCATTAATCTAGGTTGTGTATAAACTACTATTTTTCACGAAGAAGAAAAACAAAAGAAAGAAGTAGTTTGTCCAGATATAATCGTCAATATAAACTAAATGTAACCCTATTTAATCCTCGACAATTGAATTTTGATGCCTAATTCCACTTGGTGTTTTTCCCCTAGAGTTGCTAGAAACTTTGCTTAAAAAACTACTTGTTTGATATCAATGACATTACTCCTATTTAATTTGTCGTTCAAATCACGTATGTTATCTATAGACTATCATTTGGGATTTCTAAAGAAGGTTTACGGGTAAAAAGAATCGGGTTAGTGTTTGTTTTTCCAAGCCACAGTTGCAATCTAACCCGAGATCTATATTTACTCTGAGCAGGATATGGTAATGTTTGTTTTCCCCTGATGGCTTTCGCAAGTTGATTATGGAACATCATTCATGAAATTAGTCACTTAAGAGGACATTTCTTCAAATAATTCGAAATGACTAAAGAAAACACTGAAACAACTTAATCTGAACAACAAATGTGATATTGAAACCTTTATTTACAACAATTCCTAGGATCATCCTCAAAGCATAAGAAACTAAAATAGCCTATTGCAACCAATAAAGAAGGAAAAAAAACTTATAACAGTCATTTTAGATAACACAAATAACAAGAACATTTTATGTCAATAATATTGAGCAAATGGTTTCTTTGAATTAATCTGTAGCTGCTTCAGGACATTCAATACATAGAGAAAAGTATAACAACAAAAATTAGTCTGCCCATGCAATATATGCATTCTGAAAAAGTCTAAAATGGAAATGGTTCACTTCTTTAACTACTAAATCTGGTATCTATTATATATCTCTTGGTGCATATTACCCGCACGAAATTCAACGATTATCTAGGAAGAGACATCAAAAAGCAGAGTTCTTTGAAAGATGATTACCAATATGAAATGTAATTAGATTCGGCTACAGTCCACGCAAAGTCTGGTACGTTTCGGAGGACCTTGAAGAAAGGGAGAGCCTTGTCTCCCATTTTACTTAGGAATCTGAAGAGGGAAGCCAGTCTTCCTATTAGTCGTTGGACATCCTTTCTACTCTTTGGGTTGGGCATGCTTTTAACATTGTGAACTTGGCTGGGTTGGCTTCTATTCCTCTGTGACTCACCATGACATCGAGGAACTTTCTTGACATCACCCCAAACACGCACTTTTCGGGGTTTAACTTTATGTTGTAGGCTTGAAGTCTGTCAAAAGAGATTTTGAGGTTTGGTATCAGGTCTTTGCGGATCCTGCTCTTCACGATCATGTCGTCTATGTAACACTCGACTGTTTTCCCGAGCTGATCTCCAAACATCCCATTGACCATGCGCTAATACGTAACTCCGACATTCTTGAGGCCGAAGGGCATCTGTTGGAAGCAATATAACCCTCGATCCGTCAGGAAGGCGGTATGCTTCTGGTCAGCCCAATGCATGGCTATCTGATGGTATCCTGCAAAAGCATCCATAAAGCTGAGTAATTCATGGCCAGCTGTGGAATCCACCAGCTGATTGATACACGACAGTGGAAAGCTATCTTCCGGGCAGGCTTTATTCAGATTGGTGAAGTCTATGCACATCCTCCACGTGTTGTTCTTCTTTTTCACCAGTACTATGTTAGCCAACCATTCTGGGTATCGTGCCTCCCGTATTACTCCTGCGACCAAGAGCTTCTCCAACTGTCTTGCGATTTCGGCCTGCTTGTCTGGCGTGAAATTCCTCTTTTTCTACTTCACGGGTTTGCTACCTTCCCTAATGTTGAGCTTGTGGGTGATGATGTCTGGGTTTATTCCCGGGACTTCGTCTGTTCCGAAGGCGAAGATGTGACGGTGCGCTTTCAGGAAGGAGCTCAGTTCCTCTTTCTCGATTTTGTTTAAGGTATTTCCGACATAGGATACTTCACTGATGTTGTCCCCGATCTGCACCTATATGGTGAGGTCTGCCGTCTTCTCCACTTCTTCTTCCTCCTGGACCTTCTCTTCCTCGGGTCTCTCGACCTCGGACCCTGGTTCCTCTGGGAGGGCTGCTCCGCTACTGGTTCTTTGGTGATGTCGCTTTCTAGGGACATTGTCGTCTAAAAGAAAACGATTAGTTTTGAATGGGTTGTGAAGAGGACCCGGGTTACCGAATTCATGATTTTGCTGGAGAGATGCCCTCCTTCTATTGCCAAATGCTGATGTCAAAAATGGCCTTCCGTTATATCAACATGAAACAAGTTAGAAAAACAATTTTCATTACCGAATAATGGTACTGAATATAAACAATGGGACCTCTTTGACTTTCCCTAAACGAAAAAAGCTCGTGATCGAGATTGAATATAACGTTCGTTAATTCTTATAGATTTCCTCTTAGAATAGTGTTATGCATGACACTCTAATGGAAAAAGGCGAATAACTCTGACGAAAGGCAAGACTGAATTCCTCAGTCATCGCAAAACTCTTCAGACAAAGGTCTCATGTCAGTAGTGATGTAGCAAGGACTGAAAAGCAAGAACAACATAGGTTACCATCGCTTCTGATCTTTTAGTTATTTTGTGAATAAAGTCGTTAGGCGGGAGAAGTAGCGCTACAAGCTACATATTTTATTAATAAACAAAATATTTTAGCAAAAATGCGACGCTATAAAAGGAGGAGTCCTGGCTAAACTCACTTTGCTTCGGCAAAACTGGCAGCTCTAGAAGCCATAGCGACGACCAGAGGCCCCAAGGAGGAGTCCTAGTTAAAATCACTTAGCTTTGGCAAAACAGGTAGCTCTGGTAGCTAAGGCGATGACCAGAAGCCTCAAGGATCAGTCCTAGTTAAACTGAAACTTTACTCGAGTAAAACTGACCCTTCACCAAGGTCCCAAGGAGACGTCCTAGTTAAACTGACCGTGCTCAAGCCGGCAAATTAGGCAGCTCTGGTAGCTAAGGCAACGACCAGAAACCTTATAAGGAAAAGTCCTAGTTAAACTCACTTTACTCGAGTGAAACGCGGTCCCCACAGAGGATCCTAAGAAGAAGTCCTAGTTAACCTACAACTCTGGCAAAGGTGACCGGGGATATGAGGAGAAGTCCTTGCGAAACTAGTCATGCTTAGGCAGACAAAACATCCCTGGCAACGAAAGCAACGACCGAGGATACGGGAGGAGTCCCAGTGAAATTGTTTGCGCTCAAGCTAATGAAACCAGCCCTGGTAGCGAAAGCGACGACCAGGGGAGTAAGGAGAAGTCCTAGCTAAACTAGTTGTGCTCAAGCCAACGAAATCAGCCCTGATAGCGAAAGCAGCGACCAGGTGTTTAAGGAGAAGTCCTAGCTAAACTAGTTGTGCTCAAGCCAACGAAACCAGCCCCTGATAGCGAAAGCAACGACCAGGGGTCCAAGGAGAAGTTCTAGCTAAACTGGTTGAGTTCAAGCCAACGAAAAACAACCCTGGGAGCAGCAGCCATGATCAGGGGCAAAGTCCAGACCCGAAAATCATTCTAAGCTATGCAATTACGCTAATTTAGGTTCTATTTTGCAGAGGGAATCAGTAAGCCTAGGTCATGCTAGAGTAAGTCTAAATTATTATTTTTGCAGGAGCGATCATTCGGAGCATGCATAGTAAGTTTAGGGGAAATGCATTAGTAAGTATAGGATTAATTACGCTAATTTAGGTTCTATTTTGCAGACGGAGGAGAAGGAGAAGTAGGAGAACCACCAACGTCCATCGAAACTCTGATAATGACGACAAGAAGACGACCACCCCGTGACGGCGAAACAAGAATCCCACAGACGAAAAAAGAGTCGGTACAGAGGTGCTCGTGGTACCAGTCAAGGAGTGGACTAGAGGGTAGAGGGGACTAGCCACAAGCAAGGTAGAAAGATGATCCTCATTTAGCAAGTCTCGAAGACGAAGAACATCAACGAAGTCCTCACCGGCCACCTCTATACAAAAATGTTAGATAGACGAGTCGTTGTCACTCAGAACCATGTAGAAAGCGACCCCTCACGTCACCACCAGGAAGAGTTCCACTAACCATTAAAAGAGCCATAACAGGTATAAAAGAATCAGCAGTACCCTCAAGCTTACTTATAGGATAGGAGGATCATCGTGAACGGGCGTGACCACTGAAGAGTCACAATAAATGGTCGCCAATAAGAGTGGAGGATCGACATACCTAAACGCGGGAAAATAGAAAAGAAGCACAAAAGCATAAAAGCCAAACGGTAACTTTTTATTCATTCTTAAAAGGGACTTATTACAGAAGTAATTGCATAAAAGGACACCGAAGCTACAATAGACATTCAGGTCTATTACAGAAAAAAAATGGATTAAAACCCTCAAAAGGAAGTCGAGGGCAAGGAAAAAACAAAAGAACGTGAACGGCTAGAAGAGCAGTCACCCAATTCGATTGGAGAAAAGCTGAGAAGTTACCAGGTACCCCTTTCTAGAAGAGCTGCGAAGAAAAGAAGACAACCGAGGAAAAAATAACCCTCTTGTCATCATCACCTTGCCCTGAGCACCCCAGTTGGAGGCAGCACTGGTAACCCTACTTCCTTGTGGAATCTACAATGGGTCATGAGGTTACCACGACCATTATGGAGAAGTCACCCTTTACCATGGTCATTATGGAAAAACATCCTTCAAGCAGGTAACTGGTATGAAATCAAACAGAGGCCTCATCTCGGATCCTCGATGGAAACAGCAGATAAGGAAAAAGAGTTGGAAAATAACGTGAAAGGAAGGATACTTTTGATCAACTTTTGGTAATGAGGAGTTAAAGAATCAAAGTAGACTATTTATACTGAAAAGAAATAACCAAGAGACTTCTTTAAAACAAATGAAGGGTCATTAAGGCGAAGACCAAACACATCTCAGGAACGCTCATAGGAATAATGACCAAGGGATACACATAGCTCAAGATCGATCAAGTTTGAAGGGATATCAGCGGGTCTCGAGGAGACTCGTCAACTCTCCCGCTAACCAGACTCCACGTGTCCACGCATGGCGAAAAAACTATCGTGTGCAGTAGCCCAAAAAGATCAGCGTCGAAAACGCGTGATTAGAAGATCAAATACGTGACGTCACAGAGTCATGCATGGAAAGGAAATTAATTGCTTGAGAAGAAGTAGAAACATGTCTCAGGAGAACAAACCACGCGTCCATCAGTCCAAGGCAAACACAACTTGAATCAGTTCTGGCGAATACAACCTTAGAGAAAAGAGGTTTTACCAGCTCGGTATTAATCAGCTCAACAATATGCAGCTCTGGAAAATCAAAAGAAATACCAAGCTTCACAAAACAGCTCTGGTCCAGGTAAAATCCTTAACTTCAGGGTCTTCAATGTTTAAATCACACGAGTTACTTCTACTCATCAGTCTCATTACTTTCGACCAAGGAGTGGCAGGACTCATGATGATGCACAAAATGTCCAGACATTGACTAACGTTTGAAGAGTCAAGATCAGACCTGAAGTCTACTAGGTCAACCCTGCTTAAGGTAGCAGGACACTTGAGCCCCTGATGGTTCACCAAATATTCCCCTAACTGGGAGGTCGGCCAGAAAAACCAACCCTACAAAACGCCCTTGGCATGGACAGATTAGCCCTGGGGTCTTTAAAGGAGTAAGGGGGGTCCGCACAGCTTCGGCCAGTGTCTTACTCCCAGAACTGGGGAGGCACCAGCGCCAAGCGACCTACCGACTTAATCCCGAAACTTTCAGAAAGATCTCAGTGGGTGACACATCTTGAAGTGTTTAAGCCAGTTTGCACTCCACGTATTTAAAGGAGGGAACTTCTCCTTTAGAGTCTAGCTATCACATCGGCAAGATATCTACGAAGAATACTTGAACTTAGGAACTTCCACTTATCAAAGATCCGAGATAGACTCTAAGAGAAACCCTAGATACTCAAGAGAGGAAACTTCTCTTTCGGTTTGACGGCAACCGCCTCACCACCGCCACTAATCACAGTCGGCCTAATATCGCATATAAAAGGCCCCCACATCGTTCTTCATAGGACACGATCTCTTTACCCCAAAAAGATCAGAAGAAACTCAGAGTTCTCATAACTCGCCCCCAAAAGTACCAATCAATATTCATTCTTTTACTGCA
Source organism: Eschscholzia californica (assembly GCF_041429995.1). Taxonomy (NCBI): domain Eukaryota; kingdom Viridiplantae; phylum Streptophyta; class Magnoliopsida; order Ranunculales; family Papaveraceae; genus Eschscholzia; species Eschscholzia californica. The sequence continues at coordinate 40,606,393 of NW_028238461.1, read as the reverse complement.
AATAGCACCCTGACTGGCAAGAACAAGGAGTTGGAGCAAGGAGCAGGAGCGGGGAGGTGGAATAAAGAGAATCAGAGCTGGAACCAGGAACACTAGGCTGAATAACACACAACAAAACGGGATAATCATACATAACGGAGGTTGTCATGCATCAACTCCCTTTTCCATGTTGACCTAACGGAAGGCCAATTTTTTATATCAACAATTAGGATGATAACTTTCCATGATTGCGTATCTTTTGACACTGACAGATCCTCTGGAGGTTTGAGGGCCTTGTATAGAAAGTGGGCTTTTGGCACGCTTTAGCCTGAGACCTAAGTTCAGGTTAGAGCTTAGGTTGGGAAATCTAGGTGCGTTTCCACCTTCCCGGGCCGTTGGCCAAGACATGACTTTAAGGTGTCGCCCCGACCCTGCAGACCTCCCTTATTGTTCTAAGACCCAGAGCAGAGCTTTTACTAAAACTGAATTGGCTAAGTTTAGAGTCAAGGCATGACACTTAAGAAACTGGTACCGACTTCCCTGTTTTGGGCTTAGATGGCAGAGCGCTTTGAGATTTGCCTTCCTGATGACTTGGATTCGATTCGACCCATTTGATTCTTCGCCGTTCTATTGACTTCTTAACTTGGTCAAAGCTGGCCACTATTTGGGTCGGAATGTACCTCTCGAATTTGTCTGGCATTTTGGTGGCCACTAAGAGACCTTAATTCACTCTATAAGCAACATCGATACAACCACATCGATACAACCACCAAAAAAAAGTAATGTAGGAAACTAGATAATCTCTATTTTAACTATTTGAGATAGTCACAAGATGTCCTAAATATATGTTACTATATCTGTTAGATCTTCAAATATCTTGGACTTTTCTTGATTGTCAGATCTCGTCAGTTGGATATATCATGTTATTAGTCTTTCAATTGACTTTGTTCTTCTTAGTCACTGATCTTGTGGTTTTCTCCACGGAAATACACTTTGTGAGAATAGTACTACATTTAGAATTGACACTCTAACCACCAAAAATATAATGTCTAGGTCCTCTTCACTCGTCGCCAATTCGTATTGAGTTGGATGACCACAAACTTTACAGACTTTCTTCCTCAACCTTGGCTTCTCCTCCTCAATCATCACCAAGATTATCTTCACAATTTTCATCCTACAGTGGATGTTACTTAGTAAGGCCTGTGCCTACCTATTAATAAGGTATATTTTACTGTTTAAAGGTCAAAGGGATGGTTCTCCTCCACCCTTTGTCCTTCCACAACAAAATCTTATCAAGCCTCATCCTCCACTTTCTAGGTGTTATAATACTGCTAATCATCATCATTGGTAGATAGATAAAAAAATGTCACTGAATCAAAACCTCCCTTGTGTAGTAATTTAGATAATATGAACAAGTAAACAATTCAGTAATGGTGGTTAATTCAGTAATTAGGTAGTTTATGGTCATCTGGAGATTATCTTCTTTGGGGACTTTGTTGTTTCAGAATGGTGGTTAATTCATTGTCTAATCTTGACAAATGAAGAATGTAGCTAAACAAGTGAACAATTTGAAGAGAAGAAAACCAATAAGAAACCCTCAAGTATGGGTTTTGTTTAGACATTAATAACCTAGTTAATTAAAAAAAAAAAGTATAGTTTACAACCCACAGAAACAACATCAATTATAAGTAACTAATCACACATAAAACTCACACATATTCATGGACTACACAGCCCTTATTCTATATTATCTTTGTATTAAATTAACCACACAAGATCTTCGGTGTATGTCTGTACGAAGTGATTCATATATATATATGAAAAGAGAGAGAGAGAGAGAGAGAGAGAGAGAGAGAGAGAGAGAGAGAGAGAGAGAGAGAGAGAGAGAGAGAGAGAGAGAGAGAGAGAGAGAGAGAGAGAGAGAGAGAGAGAGAGAGAGGGGAATGTGTAGTGGATGAAATGATCAGATTGAGTTGTCTCCAAACAAGTACCCAAGAGTTGAATCGCCTCCGGGGACAGATCGAACCTTTGTAGACGGGCGATCCTGGATGAGGGAAACCAAACAAACAATTTAAACCGAAAAAGTAAAAAAAATCATGAGATAAAAGTAAGTCTAATATATAATCTACTTGATCAATGAACTCCTTTGATAAGAATAGCTAGTATTACTTCTACTGCTACTACTACTACTACTACTACTACTTACAGTAATGATTTTGTTGCCTGAAGTCGGATCACCCTCGTGAGTTTTGTGATGTTTGTTTGACAAGTTTGAGTTCTTTGAAGGAAAGGGGATTCTTGGTGATTCACCAATGCTATTATCATCTCCCCATGGTGGTTTCTGTACTACTTTGTTGGATGAAGGAGGTAAAATAGGAGTAGTAGTAGAAGAAGGATCTGAACCAAACAGATACCCTAATGAGCTCTTCCCACCACCATAGCTCTCACCTCTACTCATGGCTGCCTTTTCAAAACATAAAAGTCATTATTTTATGTTGTTAGGGCACATACATATATAGTGAAGTGAAGTTTAACCATATTATGATGATATCCTGTAACTATGTATGTATATATAAAAGTGATGTTTCTTTAAATTTTGGATTCTTTTCTCTTTTCTATGAGGGGCTTCTTGAATGTTAGGTTGAAATATATATAGTGTATATCACAAGCATATTACATAGATGACTTATATGTATATTAATTGTGTTGTCACGAAATCCGGTAATCAAAGAAAAACAATAGGAAAGTAAACAATCACACAGGATACAAGAGATTTACGTGGTTCGGTTGGTGAGACCTACTTTACGGCGAACAACAGCGCAAAGATTTTCATTATAATAAGAAAACAAGTTACACAATTCGTAAGAATTTGAAATTTAGGTATCCCTAGAGTTTTAGTTTATATAGACACTATAATTCTGATTCCACCGACCCACCGTCTCACCGACTCTCTCTTTCTAATTCCCGACATCTACATGAATACCGCTAACATTAGTAATGGCCTTGATTGCCCTGCTTTGCATACCAACCCTGCTAAATAGTCCAAAATTTTGTATAAGTGGGTTGGCAGATCGCGAACCGGATTAAATCTCGACTCATATTCAACACACTTTCAACAAATTAGATTCCATGTTACATAGAGAAATTACTATACCCTTTTCATCTTTTAGGTAAGTGGGGTCAAAGGAATGATAGTTTGTACAAAGGTTACGGATGCTCACGGCAGTTAGTGCGAAAATGTTCTTAAATGTGTTTGGTTTATTTTCTACGATGGCAGTCTTGTCGATCATATGTTGTGATTTTACTTTTATTAATGGTAGATCAATTGAACTGAAATATTCAAATCCAAAATACTACAACGAAATATTCCACTAAAAATCTAAAACAAAAAGAATAACCGTTTAAATCTTCAAATACCTAGACTCTTCCTACTCCACCATTATTTTATGTTAAAATATGTTTACCTCTTGATTAAGTAGTTAGAGTTTTTTTTTTCTTTTCTCTTCTCTTGTGGATCTGATTAATCATCAACCCTTCTCACTTACATGATTGTGGTGATCGTGAAGAAAGAAGAAAATATTTTCAAGAATTTTCTCACAGAATTATGGTCACTAGAATGTGTACACATTTGACTTACAATAATATGGAGAAAGAGGAAAATATTGTCATGCATGCATGAGTTTGTACCCTGAAGGAATAATCAGCGGGTCAAAAACTTTTAGCCAAAGTTCACAGAGACAAGTTGGTTAGCAGTCGCCAGTCAACTTTTAGGATTTTAAATAAAAGTTTAAGCAACTCTAATCACACACCCAATATCTCTCAACCACTTCACAAGTGCTTTACTAATACTAGTCAAATGGAAAATGTTAAAGGCACCCCTCATAAGTGTTAAAGTCGCCTCCTTCACTCACAAACTACCCCTCAAATTTGCCACGATGGAGGCGCTTTTAACAATTAAGGTGTGATTTTGTGAAGTATATACCTACTAATGGCGGTTTAGGTTTAAGTCATAGAATCAACCAAGACCGAGTTAAGATGTGATTTTTGGAATGTTACATTTATGTTATTTGACATCTATGTTTCGTTAATCGTAAGTAATTGACTGACCTTCTTATATTATCGGTAATCAATATAATAGCGAAAACCGGTTCAAGAATAAAAGTGAGACAACATGAGTATGTTTTGCTAAAAAGTGATGGGAAGTTATGGAAATTGAATTGATTGACAATAGCAATGGCCCCTCTACCAGGTGTACTGGGTACTGGCTAGTTACAAGAAGATCAGTACACTTTAATATTGGGTTAGTTAATTATTAAGTAGGGTAGATTTGGGTGGAAAAGGAAATTGTAGGACAAAGGAATCCCCAATTTAGCTATGTAAGTTTAATTACTTAGATAATAAGTTGTATTTGCTTAAGATAAGACTTGGACGATTATAAACCTCAAAAATGTGTTTTATAGGTAGCTTGTACCATTTGAAGTGTAAGGGCCAGATGTGATTGGTACATTTGACATTTATATTCTTTAATTTATTTTTATTTTGATAAATGGGAAAAAGTAAAAGAGGTGGTGAGTTCGATCTACGTCACTGTGGCATCCACATCACTAGATCGGTAGCTCGTGATATTCCATCGTGGCCACCACTTAAAGAAAAAAAAACGATCAAATGGTGCATTGGATATAAGGTTTATTGGCCAAATGCATCTAAAAATGCCATAACCCTATACAAGAAATTTATTAGAAGTAAATATAAAAAAGAAAAAACGCAGTTGATCATCATTTGACAAGATATAATTAAGCCATGCACTAATGTTTGGTCTTCCAGAGGACTATATGACTATAGCCAACGATCATCATATATTCATGTCTATAAAATTCAACAGTCAACTTCTAAAAATGAGGACAGTCTAGTCGGTCAACCTATTCGGTCACTCGTACCGGTCGGTTAGCGGTCGGTCCTTCGACATAGAATTTTGACCGTGACCGTCCGCCAATTCTTTCGGGTCGGTCGGACACTGGCCGTTATGACCATCGGGTGTCCATGGATACTTTTTATCTCGGTCGAACGGGTCGGATAACGGTCTTCCAGATCTTTTTCCCACCCCTAATTGTAATAGACTCTAAAGTTTAATGCATTTACCTTTCAAAAAAAAAAAGGCAAAGTGATGAAGAGGTTGCGCGGATGAGATTTTGAGGGGTCTGGTAGAAAATTTTGACAGCCCCTAACAAAATAACATGAAAAAATTGAAACAATATATAAAAGTAAAGGACAATATCTCCATAATATTTTTAACGACATTATACAAAAATGTATTATGCAAGAATTTATGCATCAATGTACTATTTGTATAATTAATTTACTTACAAAAATTTGAATTCTTATACTGCAATTATGTAACAAAAGTACAATACCCTACTAGACTGCTCCAATTGACAATCACAATAATTTAATTGAATATGCAGTCATTATTTTGAGAAGTGTTCATGTAACAAAATAAATATGCGAGTTAAAGAGATCGGGAGTGCTACATGTACAAGATCCTAGACAAAATTTGTGACTTAGTGACTCTTTTTCACTAAAAGACAAAAATTGATCAAAGCTTTTCAAAGTTTGACTTTGATCGGGATCGTTCAAATGACATTTTGTCAAGAATCTTGTCAAAGATTCTTCTCCGACTAGGTCGCCGCCCGGAAAATTCACTCACTCTCTCTCTCACTCTCGAAACTCCGGCAAAGGGACCCTTCGCCGGAGTTTCTAGAGAGAGAGAGAGAGTGAATTTTTTTTTTTCATGGTCGCCGGCGGAAAATTTTTCGGCCGACGACCTAGTCGGAGAAGAGAGAGAGTGAGATGAGGTGGAGGTCTTTTATTTCCCTATAACAACTTACAAAATAAAATTGATTAATTTTTTACTAAGTCTTCACACTCCGGAAACTATTTTGCTTTCCTCAAAGCGCTTTCTGACATGCTGATTCACTCAGGTAAAAGAAAGGTTTGAATTGTGGTTAAATTCTGGCTTTCTGACATGCTGATTCACTGAGTGAAAAATTGGTTAGTTGGTTAGATTGGAAGAACCCATTCTCCTCCATTAATGAAGTATTAATTTATATCAAGAAGAGATAACGCGCTTTACTGCGAGAAATCTAACAACAAAAACATATTTAGTGGTTATGGTTGTAATTGGTGGTGGTTGTCAGCGTCATGGCAAACAATTTAGGCGTCCAGTGTTGAACTTAAATCAGGACCCTTTTAGAAAATAATTGTTTACAAAGAATCCAAATATCAGCTCTTGGTACGGTTATTGTAAGACTTAACTTTCATATTCTCCATGGGCAACTATATGATGCTGATGCCAAAAGTGGTTTTCGATTATCATTGGGTAAATCTTAACTCGATTCCACATTCCCATGTCTCGAGGCAAGACGAACTCAAGGTGTCGGACTGATTTCTGCAGACATCTCTTACTGCTCTAAGACTCAACGCATAGCTCTTTGTCAGGGTTGGACCCAATTCTCTTCTTGGTTTATCTTTAAGCCAAAGTAGAGCTCGAGGCATTCAGGAACTCGTGCTGAGCTCCCATGTTAGGGCTGAGGGGGAAAGACTTCGTCTGATCTAGCCCCCTGATGACTTTAGCGATGACTAACATGTGTACACTTGGGTCTATCTGTCTAGTTCTTAACTTGGTCAAAGATGACCAGTATTTGGCTCAACACTACCAATTATTAGTGTTTTTACTTGTGTCTTTTGACGCATTTCTTTTTTAAAATGCCAAGGTTTAAACCATCGTATTTTTAATAGAGAGACATGCCACTCTTGCAATCTTATATTAAGTTTAGAGAGAGAGAGCAGACATGAGCCAAGCTATTTAAAATTCTCTAGAAGAAACTCGAGGTATTGGCATAGCTCGTAGAAAGAAAAAAGCAAAAATTCTCCTAATAGGAGGTGAACCTGAAACCATAAACACTTGACCGAAGAGGATTACAAACTCCACTCTCATTGCATCTATGATAAGTTGTATATCGTAATTTATTTAATACGACTACTCTATAAGAGAGACCAATGAAAAAGTGGTCCACTACAGGTGTTGACACATGACCCGCCTCCCTACCACACGGGCCTGATGGTTGTAAAGAAATTGTTTGGACCGTTCTTTTACATGAGTACAAAATATTTTGACTTGCTGACTCACCTTCACTAAAAGACAAAAGAATTCAAAATTTAACCACAATTCAAACCTTTCTTTTACCTGAGTGAATCAGCATGTCAGAAAGCCAGCGCTTTGAGGAAAGCAAAATAGTTTCCGGAGTGTGAAGACTTAGTAAAAAATTAATCAATTTTATTTTGTAAGTTGTTATAGGGAAATAAAAGACCTCCACCTCACCTCACTCTCTCTCTTCTTCGACTAGGTCGCCGGCCGAAAAATTTTCCACCGGCGACCATGAAAAAAAAAAAATTCACTCTCTCTCTCTCTCTCTAGAAACTCCGGCGAAGGGTCCCTTTGCCGGAGTTTCGAGAGAGAGAGAGAGAGTGAGTGAATTTTCCGGGCGGCGACCTAGTCGGAGAAGAGAGAGGTGAGGTGGAGAGAGAGGGGTGAGGTGGAGAGAGAGTGAGGTGAGGTGGAGGGTTTTTTATTTTTATTTTGAAACATATTCTCCATAAAATATGTTTCTCCGGAAACTTTTCAAAATTTTGCATATTCCTTTAAAAATTTAACTCCCCGGAAACTATTTAGCTTTCCCCAAAGCGCTGGCCATTTTTTTCTTAGCTTTGAGTTGGATACCTACTCTTACTGCTCTGTCTATCACTCTATCCTTTGGGACTTCGGGAGTTTGGAGCAACTCATAGTTCAGTAAAACCCAAGATAGCTTGGTCGATGGCAACAAGATTTTCAATTTCACAGTCTACCATCCCTAAAACCTCCATCCTTCCTCAGAATCCATTTTTAGGACCCCAATCGTTTCGACCAATAAGCTCCTCTTATCTATTCTCTCAGGCAACTATCCAACCTCAACAGATGATTTTCCCGGCAACTAAAACAATAAACTCCACCATTTGTTTAACCATGGAAGAGAAACAACAAGGGATTTTAATAACAGAGGAAGCTATTAATAACCCAAGATTGAGTTCAGCTGAATATATGATTCAGATCCAATCAAGGGCAGCAAAGAAATTTGAAAGGAAAAGATCAAGGGGATATATTTACTTAGTTGCTGCAGTTCTTTCCATGGCGGTTGCTGCTGTATTTTACAGATTTTCATGGCAAATGCAGGTTTTTTCTACTCTCTCCCACTCTCTGTTTTTAATGATTCACTCTCTAGAACTTGGGTTATTGATTTCTTATGAACTCTTATTAATAGGGTAGAGAAGTCCCAGTTTCAGAAATGTTGGGTGCGTCTGCTCTATGTGTTGGAGCTGCTGTAAATATTCTTTCCCCCAAAACCTGGATAGAAATTTGAAAATTCGACCAAGAAAGATGGGCATTTCAGTAATTGGGTTTTTGAAATTTTGAATTATCAGATGGGGACAGAGTTTTGGGCAGGATGGGCTCACAAATCACTCTGGCATGGTCCATCGTGGTATGTACACAAGGTTGGTAGTTTTTTACTTGTGTTTTCTCTTTTGAGTTGTATTTGTTTGGAGCACAGGTTGAAAATATTTTAATGGTGTGTTTGGATGGCGGAATCTTGATTCTTTGGGATTCATGATTCCACGGATTCATGAATCCATGTAATATCTTTTGGTTTGTTTGGCAACTAAGAATCCTATGATTTATTATCATTTGAGTATTTTTAAACGTCTTTAGAAAAAATATGATTTTTGAAAAGAATGATGATTTTGTAGAAGGAAATATTTTTTTGTTGATTTTAAGTTCGAAATTTAGGTTCATTAATCCAAAATCCTAGCAAATCCTAGGGGTAGGGTGGGATTTTGGTCCAATACAAATTTTTGAATTAGGAATAGTTAGGATTCAAGAGTCCTAAAATTCTTGGTAGCCAAACAGACCAAAGATTCATGATTCCTACCAAATTCCACTTTTAATAGGAATCTTACTTAGGAATCCTGCAACCAAACACACCATAAATATTTCTAAATGTCCAGTAATGTCTTTGGTATTAAGGACACTTGAAATATCCAACAATATCTGCAACATGGGTTTGGGAGATTTTCCTCTAATACCGAAGATATTTGCTTTGGATACAATGTCTGCAACAATGTAGAGTAGGATTACAGGTCAATCCTACTCTACTAGTACCAATAGGCAGCATAGGGATCGGGAAAGTAACTTAAACTTTCACTATGACCAAAGCCCGCCAATCCCCATCAGAGGACTCAGGTAAATCGGTTCGGGATAATCAGGCTTGAGGTGCAATTTTAACTTACTGAAAAGTTTAATTCCAATTTCATGATAACCCAACTTGACATAGTTTACCCTGTTCACTTGCTAAATACTCCCAACCTCTTAGCATCTTATAACAGTTTACAACATCTTTCTCACTTGTAAAGGACCAATATGGGACTATGTGAAATTTAAGTTAGGTTTTGGTTTGACTAAATAGTCCCACATGGAAAACAAAAAAAAAATTTCGCGTGGTTGTGATTATAAAGCGAACAACTAAACTTCTTGGGTCCTATGTGCGGTGTTACTTCATTGGCTGCGCTTCCAACTCAGACTCATTCCATAATGGGTTGTAGAACTTAGTCCTTCACACAAGATAATGGGCTACTTAAGGTCCAATTTTTATTGACAAAACTTGTAGACGCCCTAAACCTAACAGGCTCGGGCATTGGAGAGGATCCCGTGTGAGTATTTTCTCCCGATCCCGCCCACCCTTTTTCTTCGAGTCGGGTAAGATATGCTCATTTTCGGCATGGCCCCAGCGGGCCATTTCAGATCCAGGGGCATGTAACCGGTAGTAGGAGTCAGGTGAAAATTTCACCCCTAAGTAAATAAAAATAAAAATATTGCATAAAAGAAACTATGTGCTTATTCATGTCCACACATATACTCAATCTATGACTAACTCACTATTTTGGGTCAGCGTTCCCCGTTCAATTTGGCCTTCAAGGGCCAAAAGAATTTCAATTTGTTCTCGGAAATACTTTTTAGGTCAAAATGGAACTAATGCTAAAAGATCTTAAAACATTTATTTCCACATCATCCATCATTCTCTTCTCCATTTCGTCACTTCCCACCCCCATTTCGTCTCTCCCTCTAGCCACCTCACCCTTCTTCTGCAAAAAGTCGTCCGACAACCTTCACGTAAATTGGCTCTTGTTTACTAGATTAAATTGCAAAAACCTAAGAGAAATTGATACTCTATTTACGAGAGTAAATTCCATAAAGTATATTTTTTTATTTGGACATATAATTTATTGAATAAGAAAGATTTTTGATTGATGAGGTGATATGAATATAAAATGTTTTTTTTCAGTCCCATCATCGACCAAGAAAGGGTTCCTTCGAGTTGAATGACGTATTTGGCATTCTCAATGCTCTTCCAGCAATCTTACTTCTGTCTTTTGGCTTAAATTGTGGAATCTTTCCTAGCCTCTGCTTTGGTGCGGTAAGTTTGCATCATAAATGATTATATTTCCTATTGTAGGTTCAATTTCATACCAGCCATGGAATGTAACCAATTATACTGTTGAGAGGAACTCAATTTGTTTTCTCCCTACGATCATAATGCTGAACTGTCAGTAACAAATTGAACCGAAGACCAAGAGACTATCATAATTGTTATGTCAATTGGCAGGGTTTAGGGATAACGGTATCTGGGATGGTATACATTTTTCTTCACGATGGCATGGTACACAATAGATTTCTGGTTGGTCCCATCTCGCAGGTTCCATATTTTCAGAAAATTGCTGCTGCCCACCAGGTAAATGTACACCTTTTATCATATCTAATTACAACTAAAACAATAAGGTCTAATAACAGTGCCGATGGGAGAACGGATATGGAATCACGTTCCACGTCTGGTACCCATAATTCTCCCTTAACCACTTGGCTAAAATGTTTGTCTAAGAATTACAAGTACGACTAATGTGCTACTTAGAAAATTAGCATCTGATCCAAGTATTTTTAATCATAGTATTCCTCAAAATGCCTGATTCTTCTTTTTACGTTTTTCAGATACATCACTCTGGTAAATTCAAAGGAGTACCTTTTGGTTTCATTCTTGGAGCTAAGGTTGGTGAGGCCTACTATTTTACTTCTATGCAACAATTTATTTACTTCTTACAAGAGTTATCAAGATACAAACATGTGATCTCTACTGTCTAATGAAAGGAATATTAGTGGTGGTAGTACCACAAGACAATCCACTACTTCGATACATATAGCACTGTGAAAATAGTCCCACATAGGAGAAGGACGATCTAGCAACCAATAATATAATGTTTAGGTCCTCTCTAATTATCATCAATTGATTTTGATTTAGATGAACACAAACTTAACATATTTTGCAATACGACACAAAAGTCCTATTGTAGTCGATTCCAACAACTGCGGCTTCCATATGTCTAAGGAAGGAGATAAACCTTAAATACATTACTAGGTAATTTGCTACGTTAGCTTTTTAAACACGAGCGTTCTTACTATTTGTTTAAATTGTTCTCATTTTCTTTGTTAGGAATTAGAAGAGGAGGAAGGAGGGTTGGAAGAGCTCGAGATAGAAATATATAGGAGATTTCATGTCTCTAAAACTCGTGACTAACAATTATTGAGGTTCTGATTAAGTTTCTGGTTATTAAAGTTGAACCAACAGTTTTGACATTCGTTCCTGAGTTTTTCGTGGAAGCATGTAAAGAAAGATATGTAAAAAATAACTTTGTGAACAACAGCATGACACCTTTAGCGGAAGATCTCTAACAAAAATCACAAAAAATTGAAAAGAAATTAACAAATGGAGACTAGGGTTTTTTTTGTTGTTTAAAAACTATATATATACATACACACACACACACACGGTAGGGTATAACCCATGTTCATAGGGCACACTCAATTTGATTCAATGCAATACATGGGTGAGTTAAATTTGAAGTCGAAATATTCAAGTGAACTAATAATTTCTTAGTGATTTCATTTACGTGATGTTCTTCCAATATTTTTCTTTCCCTCAAATGATTTCAAGATATTTTTCTCATGCATGGGTGAGGAGACTTTTGTGGTTTACAGGAAAAAAAAAATGAAGAACAATCCAATCCCAATTGGGGTTTGCCGTTGTAAAACTATATGTTGTTTTCTTAGAGAAGATCTTAGATGTTAAATAAATTGGTTATGGAACATCCGCTGATTTGTTGAAAGTATTGAGACCTTTTTATCGTCGTTCAATGAAAGGTAAGAGCTACATCGTCTGTCATACTAAAAGATTCGACCAATGGATAGTTAGAGCAGGTCCAACCCCAGTTGGCTAAGGCCGAAATTTCAAAATTTCAACCTCAGTTGGGGGGGTCCAACCCAGTCGGTTGGGACTGAACTCCAACCGACCTCTTCAGCCGACTTAGGGTTTAGGGTCGGGTGAAGTCCCCACCATGACCGTTTGGGACATCCCAACGGTCTTGTTGGGGATGAACTCTAGGCGTTGGATTTGTTCCAACGCCTAGATCTCGATCTAGCCGTTGGAGGGTTGAACCCATTCATTCTTCTCATCCCACTTTCAATCTTTCTCTCTTATCTCGTCCAATTTCTTTTTATATTTCCCATTCAATCTTTTATTTCGATCTTCCGATAATTAATCTCCTAGATGTTAACGAAATGTTCGACCAAAGTTTTATGGGAATGTTGTCTCCTACTTTTCTGTCGGTTGAATCAGGGGATGCCGACGACGAAGATGAAACTTTGGATGATTCTTGTGGGAAAGAAGACACGACTTCAACCAAGACAATTAGACGGGAACCGTATAACCAGATGAAGATATTTTACTTATTAACTCTTTTTTGAAAATCACATTTGATGCGGTTGTCGAAAATTGTCAGAATTATAGAAGTATTTTAGAAAAAAACAGCGGTAGACTATAATGAGCATGCAAAGCATCAACGTACACAGGAGTTATAACTCTCGTTTCAGTGAGATAAATTCTGAATGTCAAAACTTTATCTCTACTTTGAGGCTAGTAAATAAAGTTCCAAAAAACGGGGAAAACGATTATGACCGGATAATTATTCAAACTTTTAATTTCTTTATTTCTATCTTTTGACTTCATAATATAAACTTAAAATAAATTTTGTTTATTTCAGTTACAAAGAGCACTTGAAATGAGGAAAAATATCACAAAAGAAAAGGTTTTAGATTCCAAACATGTTTACAAAATTTTGATGACAGACACAAATGGATGTAAGACATGTCATGAGAGTCAACATTCGGCAAAAGAGATTTTAATACCAATCCATCAGAGGAAAAACTAATTAGCCATGAACACGCCAAAGCAAATGCAAGAGTTGGAGAAAATTTCATACATTTGAATGCTAAAAACAAAGAAGCCAGTAGTTCTTCAAAGGCTCTGATGGAGGGATATTGGGAAAAGAGAGGCCCAACGGAGAACAACAACGAAGAAGCTCTACGGATTCAACAAGAGGATCTACGGATTCAACAAGAAGCCTTACGGGATCAAGAAGAAAACATACGAGCAGAGAGAGAATACAAGAACCGAAAATGCGGAGTGAACTTAATGATGATTGATGCTAGGTCTCTTGACGAAGATGGTGCACGAATGCTTAAGGCAATGCGAGACGCTTATTTATCTAGTCTTCCACGTGACTCAAGAAACCCCTTCTAGCTATCTTTAATAATTCTATTGTTGTTTAGTCGTATTTAAGTAGATTTAAAATTTAAATCAATTATTAGTTGTAATCAATGTTATTTAATAAAACTTATTAAGTAAATCGGAAAGTTTCAAATTCAAATTTTCGGCCTCAACAGAGGTTGGGGTTGAAACTGAATTTTTGAGGTTGAACTAAGGTTGTAAATTTTGAGTGAAAAAATGATTTTTTCGGCATAAGACGGGTTGGGGTTGAAGTTGATGTTAAAACGATTGTTGAACTATAATAAATTAGGAAGTAATCAGTAGTGATGAAAGGGGAGAAGTTGAATTCACAAGATAGATTTTAGTTGTAGTTGTGGTGGTTACGACGAGGATATAGACAAGAGTATAAATGTACATCGAAACTAGACCCTCGTAGGAAAAATTAATTACTAGTATAGGTTTTGTTTTTATCTAAATTATTGACTCCAACAACTTAAATTTAAATGAACCCTTTAGAATTCTAACAAGAGTTGTTGAAACTAGTTTCCAAGTTATAATGAAAAGTGATGGAGTCTAGAACATTAAAATTCTATAACTTCTAAAATCTTTCCAAAGTTTGAAGAACTTCCAAATTCTACAAAAGTACTGACCCAATATCCTCCTTAGTTCTTACCCCAAATTTGCTTCCAAGAGTGGATTACATTAAAAAAAAACAATCCCAAATGAATAGGGGACTGATAGGGTGTTCAAGTTTTTAGCACTTACGGAGTGATAATGCTATACTCAGTGTTGTTGGTGTAACATGAAAATGTTACACTTAGATCGTTTAATTTTGAAGTATTAGTCAGTTTCGGATTTTACTTCTAATAATTTAAGTGTATATTTTTGGACTTATGAAATTTGAAAGTTGTACTGAGTAGAAAATCTTTCTAAATCGACATTTGATAGCCAAACACCAAAAGATATTCGATTTTTAGGGATTTAGTGAGATATTGAAGAGTTAAATGAGTGCTTAACATCTCACTGCCCAGTTGTTGTGAATGCGAAGTCGAATTCACACCCAATTAACTTGTCTATTTAAGTTGAATAAATCTCGTATTTTAAATAATTGTTGTTTTCTTCTAAACTAAGTAAATTATTTTGTAATCACGTGCATTAGGAATAGTCCCACATAGACGGTAGAGGGTCAAGAAGAGCAAACTCCATATTCTAAAGAAGACCCTCATGATGAAGAGGAACATATCTAAGCCTAAAAAATGTGGGTGCATACGAAATCTGTACACAAGAGTGTTTGTGTACAATATTTTCCTTATGTAGAGAATTTGCTTTCTATAGCTCAACTCAAAGAGGATGCGAGTCTTTCTTTGATTCTTCGTAAATCTTGTGGGTCATTGTAAGTAGTATTTATTTGTTTGTTAATTTGGTCTAAGTTGTTTAACTTCTATTTTGTGCTTCATTTTTTTTTGAGTTTCATTTTTTTTTTTTTAGATTTTGAGTCCCTTCATGTTTGATTTTCAAAGATATATATAGATGTGTCTAATTAGTTGCTGGCAAAGATGTGAGCACTAGGTGGTAGATTGGCAAACCCTTGACCTTACTTTTGTTGTGTTTGTGGTTTTAGGAGTCAATTTGGTGTATTTGGAGCCGATGAGTGGAAGGTGGTGTTAGGCATGTAAGTTTTCCTAACGTGCACTCGTTAAATTACAAATTTTTCTTCTTATTTTTAATAGATCAATGTCTTAACATCCATTCAAGAAAGAATTTCCCTAGCACATACTCTTCAAACACATTGAAAGAAATAAATAATTTAGTTAGAACGTTATTATTTGTACAATCAATAATGCAGTAATAATAGCATTTCGAGTGGATTGGAAGCCTCTTATTTTCACAGGACAAATTGGGATGCAAAACCAAAACTCCATAAAAACTGAGACAAGAATGCAATGTGCTATTATTACCCACACCCGATACCTAAATTTAAGATATTAATATATAATTAGATCACATATATGCAACGAACATATAAATGATCAGTAGATGGTTATGCAATTAATTAGATTATTTAGATAGGTATTACTCATACTTAATAGTTATTATAACCCTTAACAACATGGCAGTAGTAGTACATGACTTAACTAATTATACATTTTTATACTATTTTTTAAATACATTAATATTACTTGAGTTGGTAAACGTCACCGACCTTAAAAATGTAAAATCCAATAACAATAATCATGGAGAAGAAAGAAGAGGAGAAACATTGTGGAGACTATGAATCTCATTCATTATTAAACTAGGGTTACAACTTAACAAATATATACTAATGATAAAAGACTAAAAGGCCCTTAAAGGGCAAATTACTAAACAACCCCTAACTATTACATATATTATTCTAACACCCTCCCTCAAACTCACGGTGCGATTTTGAAAAGCATCGAGAGTTTGCTAGCTAAGCAACGAAAGCGTGGAACCGAGTGTGAATTGGTGAACAAGTCACTGCTAAACCAAATACTGCAAAACTGCTAAACCAAAATCCAATATCCAATACTGCAAACCAAAATCCAATACTGCTAAACCAAAATCCGATACAGGCAACCAAATCGACAATCCAATATTGCCCACCAAAATCCAATATCCGATACTGCAAACCAAAATTCAATACTGCAAATTACTGCAAAACTGCAAACGGAGAAGAAGATGCGATCGTTGGAGAAAAGAAGATGCAAATGCAATATTGCCCAAAGGAGGAAGAAGATGCAAATGCAATATTGCCCAAAAGAGAAGGAAGAAGATGCAAATGCAATATTGCCCAAAGGAGGAAGAAGATGCAAATGCAATATTGCCCAAAAGAGGAGGAAAAGGATTCAAATGCAATACTGCCCAAAGAGGAGGAAGAAGATTCAAATGCAATATTGCCCAAAGAAGAAGAAGATTCAAATGCAATATTGTCAACATTCAAATGCAATACTGCCAACAAGTTCAATAACAAATCCAAAACCACTTTCAAATTTTCAGTAACACCACCTCCTCCAAATTCTAAAACCATCTTATCTAAAACCACTCAAATCAAATCCCAACCAAAACTATCATTCAATACCTCCTAAACTATTCAATACTACCATTCAATGCCCACTCAAAGTTTCTTCCATATCCACACATCTACCTAGCAAAACCCGCCTATAAATCAAAACCACAAAGAACTTTAGCGACCAAATTTTCAAAACTCGTCCAAACTGTCATCCTTTTAATACCGCCAATGATTCCCCTTAAAACCATCAATACAAAACAAACTAAAACCACTCCATAAACCACTTTTTAATTTTGAAAACCAAAACCAAACAAGGCCCTTCTTTTCCAACAACCAACTCCAAACCAGTGCTTCCAAAACCGCACGCAAAAGTTCTCAAACCGCCTCTTTCAAAACCGCCTAGGAAATCCCCACTTTCCCCAAAATCCTTCCTGGTTTTCTCCTCGAACCCAACATTTCCTCTTTGATGAACCAAAATCAAAACCATCTTATCTTAAATCTAAACCCACATATAGCAAACAACCTCGTTTTAAATCCAAAACCACATCTACCAAACCAAAATATGCCACTGTCCAAATACCTTTTCATTCCCATACCAAGACTGCCAATAAATTTTGATTCCCATACCAAACTTTGCAAACTACCCTTTCCTAAAAAAAACGCCCAAATCCAACTTTAAAACCGCCTAAACCAAAATCTAAATCTAGAACTACCTACTCGTCCAAACCATCAAAACCGCCTTCTTCAAAACCTCCAACAAAACTCCTTTTAACAAAACCCTCAAAACTGCCTTCTTCAAATTTAAAACCCACAAAACCGCCTTCTAGAACCCTCATAAACAACCTTCTTTAAAGCATCCAACTAAAACCACCTTCCAAATCAAAACAATCTAGCAAACCCACCTAAATCAAAACAGCTAAATCATTCCAAAACAATGAAACTACGCTTCTCCACAAACCACTTTCTAAAACAGCCAACAAATTCCAACCATTCTAACACCCAATCAAATATTCAAACTACCAACAAATTCCAACCATTCTAACACCAAATCAAATTTTCAAACTACCAACAAATCCAACTCCTCTAACTCAAACCATATAAACACTTCAAGAACCATGCTCTGATGCCATGTAAAATCCAATAACAATAATCATGGAGAAGAAGGAAGAGGAGAAACATTGTGGAGACTATGAATCTCATTCATTATTAAACTAGGGTTACAACTTAACAAATATATACTAATGATAAAAGACTAAAAGGCCCTTAAAGGGCAAATTACTAAACAACCCCTAACTATTACATATATTATTCTAACAAAAAAAACCCATTAATAAAGGAGACCTGTTTAAAAATTAATATTCTCTGTCGAAATGTTCCATGCTTGTCCCTAACAGTGTGTTAATGGTTCTCAACAAAAGAAAAAACAAACAGTGTGTTAATGGAAGAAGAGAGAGTGATATGTTGTTCGAAACACTATTTCTCTTCTTCCTCTTTTTCATTTGTTTCCCCCTCCCCACATTTCGTCTCTCATCCCTCCCCCTTTTGAGGGCTGGCCCAAGTAGTTGGGAGGCATAAAGCGAAGAAAAATTTGGGTCTCTTTGTTACACTAGCAAAGCGCTTTGGGGAAAGCTAAATAGTTTTCGGGGTGTGAAGACTTGGTCAAAAATTGGTCAATTTTGTTTGACAATTTTATTTAGGGGAAAGCAAAATAGCTTCTCTACCTCAGCTCTCTCTCTCTCCACCTCACTTCTCTCCCTCCACCTCATCTTCTCTCTCCACCTCATCTTCTCTCTCCACCTCATCTTCTCTCTCTCTTCTCCGATAGGTCGCCGGCCGGAAATTTTCCGGCCGGCGACCATGAAAAAAAAAAAAAAATTTCATTCACTCTCTCTCTCTAGAAACTCCGGCGAAGGGGTTTCCCTTCGCCGGAGTTCCGGTCTGTTGAAGAACAAGTAACTAAGAGCATCTCCAATGCAACACTCAACAAAAACTCAATTAATCCAATGTGTCATGTGTGAATTGAGTTTCTCTTTCCTAGGTGCCACAATTGAGATACTCAATTCAAAATTCTTCTTCAATGCAACACTAAAAAAACTCAACATTTACTTTAGATTTACTCTTGTTTCTTAATATATAAAACTATGATGTGGACCAATTGAAATACAACAATAAATGTCGAGATACTCAAAAGAAAACTCAACAATTGAATTTTCTTTAGAGTATCTCGATATTTATTGTTGCCACATCATATTGAGTTTCTAGTTGAGTGTTGCATTGGAGAGTGTTTCTTGTTAAAAATTCAAATAATCCTATGTGTCAAATTGAGTTTTTTAAAAAACAATAACTATATTTTTTTAATTTAAAAAACAATAACTATATTTTTTTGTTGAAAACCTTATCAAGAAATTTTAATTTTTTTTGAGTGTGAGATATAGATCAACCATTCACATTGATTGGACAATAGAAGCAATTAGCAGAAGTTTCTCGAAAACTTTTATTTAGAAGACGTTCTTCAGTCATGAAAGTACAATGAGGTTAAACAAAACCATAATTTTAACTCCCTCCCGAGTTTCTTTCTAGAACCAGTTCGTTCTGATTTATTGTAGCAGTTACTTTCTCATAAAAAAAAAAATCGGTGGTACGACTCTTATTTCAAAAAATGTATATAAAGGTCGTCTCTTAGTAACAAGTGAGTTCGTATTACATTGACCCCCTTTTGTCTTTAGTCCTGATTCCGTCCATGGATGAGAGAAAAACAATTAACAGAGATGATAGAGAAGAAGAAATTAGAAGCAATAGAAGTTTGCAGTGGTGAAAATGATGATGAAATCTCATATGAATGTAAAGTTGCTTGGAATGAAGTTGAAGAAATTAGTCAAGCAAAAGCGGACTATAGGAAAAAGATTGAGAAAGAAGATCCACTTGAGTATTTTTTGTAATGAGAATCCTGAAACTGGTGAATGTCGGATATATGAAGATTGTGTTACAATTGTTTGTAGTTTGCCATTAAGACGAGGGAGAGAGAGAGAGAAAGAGAAGATGAGGGAGAAAAAGAGAAGAGAGAAAGAGACATGGAAGAGAAGAGAGAGAAAGAAAGAGAGAAGTAGTGATGCTTAAAAGGTCGGGCCGGCCCGGGCCTGTCCAGGCCGGCCCGGGCCTGTCCAGGCCGGGCCAGTTACCGAGTCGGGCCTAGCCAACCCGGGTTGAAGTGTCCCGGCCCGGGCCTCCACCCGGGTTGGCAATACAAGGGCCCAACCCGGGACTGGGTATAGACCCAGGCCTGGCCGGGCCGGGCCGACCCAGCCCAGATTTTATATAATTTTTTTTCTTTATTTAAATTTGAAAAACTAAAATTTAAATTAAAAATAAAATAAATCTATAGTTTATTTTGAATATATAAATTTAAAGTTTAGAGACGATTTTCTATAAATAATGACATGATTTAGAAATGACTTTTGGAAAGATTTTAGGAATAGTTATTAGTTAATAGGATATTATTTTCATAAATAACTATAGAAAAGATTTTCAGAAAGAGTTTTTTGAATTGATTTTAGAAATTACTTTGTGGAAATAATTAATAGAGGGTGACTTACATAAATAAATTAATAAGTTTAGGAAAGATTCTATGAAAAGATTTTTGAGAAATGATTTTAGAAAATATATTTTGAAACTAATTAGTAGAGGATGATTTACATAAATTGAAGATGATTTACATAAATAGTTAACAAGTTTAAGAAAGATTTTTGAAAAGATTTCGTGAAAGTGATTTTAGCAATTACGTTTTGGAAATAATATAGAGGATGATTTAAACAGATAAATCAACAAGTTAGGAAAGATTTTTCGAAAATATTTTATGGAAATGAATCTTTTAGGAATGATTTGTTGGATAGATCTTTTCGGAAAGGAATATTTTCAATTTCTCTATGAAATTTTTAAAAATAAGACATGGGAAAAAAACAGATTTTGACGAGCCTGGCCCGTCGGGCCAAAACCATAGACCCAGCCCGGACCCGAAATAGAACCCGAGTTGGCCAGGCCCGTTTTCCGTACGGGCCAGGCCGGGGCGGACCTGTACGGAACGGGCCGGTCTCGGGCCCAAACCGAGCCGGCCTGGCCTTTATAACATCACTAGAGAGAAAATTATTACCGTACCTCTTTACAGAATTGAGTGAGACAATTGTTAGAGTTTAGATGGGCACAAACCCAAGACAAAAAGAGAGCGAGAGAGCAACAATAATTTATAAAGAAAAACAAATCTTTAGAGAGATGGGAGTATAAGAAAAAGAAATAGTGGATAACTGGGTTTTAAATAGTTTTAAGCCTGTAGAATTAGAAAGTCAGACTAGCTTTTTACTTTTCGTGGGCCCCAAAACTTAGTTGTTGTAGATTGAAACACCCTTCCTGGTAAACAAGTACGATAGGAACAAATTCTTGGCCCACGGTTTAACCGTTTGACTGTATTTTTATTTATTTATTTACTTTATTTTTTTTTCTGGGATGTGTCTTTAGTTAACTCTAAGATTGGGGGCTCTTCCACAAGTGAGTCCCAAACCAGCTGCTTTGGGCCTGGGGCACCCTTACCCCTTCTCTCTCTTCCGTGACCCATACCCTTTCTTTCCTAGGGAAAATAGAGGGAAGAAGCCAACAACCTTTCAATTAAAGTGGCTAGGGAAGTTTAGTCTTTCACCTTAAAGGTCAAGGGTGTTATGACTGTGATTATGGGGCTCACTGGCGTCCCCTAGTTTTGACATTAACACAACCAAGCATATGCGGATTCGGGAGTTACTCTTGTCTTCAATTACCGGAACCTTTTAAACTTATTCGTCGTGATAATTCTTCTCTTGCAGACTACATAAGATGCCTTGTGCAAGTCATGGAGACCACATAATGATATGAGTTTCCTCTCGTTCTGCTCACTGGGTAATTATGTATGAGCCGAATAATTTTACATGGTGCATGTTGCCCGAGATTTCTTGGGAGGTGAAAAGCCATTGGTATCGGCTTATCCGTTCGTTCCAATGATTGAACCTAAGTAATTCTGCGTGGGAGTTCATGGTCTATGTTGTCCGAGTGTTTTGATTCCATTGGAGATGAGAAGACATTTGTATTTGCTTATCCATTTGTTCCGCTGATTGAACCTAAGTAATTTTGCATGGGAGTCCTTTTTCTGAGTTGTCTTCAGTCTGGCAGGATTTCAGTTTGTGTGATCAAAACTTCAAGTATTGATTAAGTATCTATAAGAAGATATTTGTATCGGCTTATCCGTTCGTTCCAGTGACAGAACCTAAGTAATTTTGCATGGGAGTTCTTTTTCTGAGTTGTGTTTTCGGTTCAGTAGGGTTTCAGTTTTGTGATTATGACTTCAAGTACTGATTAGTATCGATGAGAAGACATTTTTATCGGCTTATCCGTTCGTTCCGGTGATTGGACCTAAGTAATTTTACGTGGGAGTTATTTTTTGCAGTAGTTTTTTTTTTGTTTTGGCAGGGTTTCAGCTTGTGCGATCAAGACTTCAATTACTGATGAGTATCTTCAGTTTCCCATTTTTATCTTCGTTAGCTAAGCCATTAATGTACAATTTATCATTCATTAATATACTATTAATTGATTTAATCAAAGTTTCTTACATAAATCATTGACTTCAGGTTGAGATTTAAAGATGAAAAATTAGACGGTCGGATTTATCTCCATGGTTGTCTAAGTCATTACTTTTTAACCTTTTTTAGATAATAAAGCAACGCCCCTTGCGAAATGCGAATAGTGGGCCAAAGACATTGAAGTTGACAGAATTGTCTATAGCTTTTACTTGTCTAACAAATCGTATATATATATAGACGCGACGCATTCTCTCACATATGGGTTGGGAACAGTAAGTGTTGTGTATGGATAAAATATCACGTTTTATGATAAAGGTTGTCCAAAAGAAAACTGTTTATGCGATGAATGGGATAAAACAAATACAACTTGGACACAAATGCAAGAATATCTAGCGTTTGAAAAGAAATTCAAATCTCAAACGTGAACTCCAATCTTCACGTGGTTGAGAAATCTCATAAATTTGTTCGTCTTATTAGTCTAAATTACAAAAGTGACAAAGTAAATGATAAGAATAAAATACAAGTTTTAGCTTCAAGTACTGATTAGTATATTCTATTTCCCTTTTTGAGCTACGTTGGCAGAGCCATTAATATAGAATTTATCATTCATGAGTATACTATTAATTGATTTAATCAAACTTTCTAACATAAATATTTGATTAAAGATTGAGATTTAAAGATGAAAAATTCTACGGTTTGATTTAGGTTAGTATTTTAGGAAAAAAGAAAAACTTCTTGTGCAATAAGTTTTGGGTGGAAACAAAAATATTTCCAAACTCTTTGCTTCCTCCAAACATGACCTTTATGTTTTTTTAGTTTTTTGTTCTTTCATCTTCCCTTCCCACCTGCACTATAACTATAACGACTTATACCATTAATGCCAACAATTTTCAGCACTAAATCCGATGGTCACTTATTTTTTTTTCTCTTTCTTTCTCTCTTTCTCTCTCTCTCTTTCCCTCCCTATATCTCTCTCCATAACTCCTGACGAAGGGGAGAACCCCTTCGCCGAAATCTTGTCTGGTTTTCCGGACAAGGTGGCTTCGTCTGGTTTCCAAACGAATGAACCCTACCTTAGTCTGGAAACCAGACGAAGGGTTCCAGCGAAGGGGGTCTCCCCTTCGTCGGAACTTAGAGAGGGAAGCAAGGAGAGGGAAAGAGTAGGGAGACAGAGAAGAGAGGGAGAGAAGTAGCCGGTCAACTCCAATCGACGACTTTCGGCCGGCGACTTGAAGGGTGTGTTTGAGGGATGGTTTTGGGATTTCCACCTTTTTCTTGAGAAACTTTTCTTGTTCCAAAACCCCCACCCGAATTTATCTCAATATTTGTGTCAGTCATCACTTTTTAACCTATTTTAAGACTAATTTGAACTCATCTCTTCTTCCCTTCTTATCTTTGGGTTTCCCTCTTTCTCTAACTCTCACCTACTTTGCTTTTCCTCTAGTATTCGGGTTCAATAATTTCACATGGTATTTGAGCAGGTTAATCGATCCTGATTCGAGCTTTGATAATTTCTGTTTTTTTGATTAACCCTCGGGATTTAATCATCAAGTTATTTACATTGGCTGAAGCCAATTTCATCTGAGAAGAAACTTCATTTGTGAATTTTTTTCATCGATAGAGCCACTTTTTCGCCGAGCTAAATGTCCTCGAGCAAAGTAATGAAATGCACAATCATCCCACTGCAATCTCCATGACTTCAATCAGCCTGTTTATTGGTGAGCTCATCCAACAGTCAATGCGTTTCAACATCGATTATCTTATTTCATCTCATTGTGAAGAGGCATTTTTTGAAGTTGTTTTAATATTCTCTGATTTATCGCTTCGATCATTAGAATCTAGTGTTCGTATTCTCTGGTTTATGTAACATTAAAATATTTTCTCTACCAATTTTTTCTTATCCTTTTTTGCCTTTCTCATCTTTACGGGCGATCTCAAAGTTTTTTCTCTCTCCCCATTTATCTCTGTTGGTTTCGGTGTACCGATTCAACGAGTTGACTCAGCGAGTCTATAACCGAATCACTGGTGAAACTAGTTACTACTTTGATTTTATTTGTAACTCAATCAAAAACACTTTATTTCCAAATTAATGAAGAAAAACTAAGGAATAGAATAATATCTTTCGTATTTCTGACCGATAATGTATGTTATCCAGAACAGATGATTCGTAGTCGAATCTCACTATCGATTTAAGATTGGAAAGAGGAATTGTATTCCTTCTGTGTTTATAGATTTTATTACTTAAAAATCAACACACTTCATGATTTTAAAAAATCAGAATGTCTTTGATTAAGAAATCAGATAGACTAAAAAGAAAAAGAAAAATCAGAGGATTAGAAGAAGAAGATTTTTTTAATCGAGGCGAGGTATTCCTCTTTCCTTAAGACAATTGACGCCCTGTATAGTACCAAACAGCTACCGGCATTTGTCTCCCAGGATACAACGATTACCTTTCGATTCAATGGTACTTCGAATCAGAAAGCAGTCGAACTTGAAAGTATACTAACCTCTAACTTAATGCGAATGGACCAGACTTCCTTCTTATGAAACTCCTTGAATACTCTATCAAATGATCTTCTTAAACTCTCTAAAATGAACTTCTAATAATGCTTGATGCTCTGGAAAAAACGGAATCAAATTTGGAGTTCATTTGGGTCCTATAAATAGGTTTCGTATAAACACATTCATCAGAGACACTTCTGTTGGGTTTAGGGACGCATTTGTTGAGTAAGTAAAGTGATGGGTCACTTATTTAGCAACAGACATGTCGGCTGGGATTAGAGTCGTCAGATCGCGCTCAAAATCTCGGGAGGAACGCCCTCCGCTAGATCTAGGGACTTATATCGAAACTAGCCCACAATCTAAAGGAGATGAGCTGTTGGATTGAGGTTCGGGAGATGTCCCACTCCGTGCCCGACAAGGGTTTAACCAGATTCGTTGAATCTTGCGCATTTGTGCAGAGCGAACGCCTGCCATCAGATCTGGTCGTGTTCGCTTTGCGTAAATGGTCCCCAAACCAACTTTTCCTTATTGCGACTTAGTCCCTAAATCAACCAAACATCGATCAAACTTCAAACTTGAATATCTCATTCATCCGGAATCGGATTTGAGTGATTCTTGGATCTAAACTTTAGAGCTCGACGATACGAACGCAATGGTTTTCTTTGTTTCTGAGTTTGACGACTTGAATTGATCCAAGATCGGCTCCGATTCCAACAATCTCTATTTGGAAGTTCCATATTTTTTTCCTTTACCAGTATTGTATGGCAACTTACTAACTTCTATTTGGCTTGAAGTCAAATATAAATGTTTTATCACAATATCTTCGTTGTATGACGAGATTGGACAACCGAAAAGGATTTCAGTTAGCTATATCATCTATTAAACATCATATTATCACGCATATGTGACCATGAATTATCCATACGACCAAGAGGAATGATCGTTTATTTCTCAATTTCATTCAATTTTGCATTTTTGAGTTACAAGATTTCGAATGGGTTACTAGGTCGCCAAAGCTAAATACATAAGCCTCTTCTGCATACGTACATCAACTTGCCAAGCATAAGATTGTCCAGTAATGATCTCTTTTCCATCCCATAATTAAGATTCTTTAACCAACATCTAGTGCATAAGCCTCTCTAATTTTATTGTAGTGTTATTCAGTGAGTTCAACACAAATCAAATTAATTAACGATATCGAACGGTTAAGATTTCGCAGTTGAAGTGTCGGTCATTCAGACAGCTCATAACTTGGCAGCTTCATGTTTAATCCACGAAACTTAAGTTTTTGTGTTCCACAGTGGTTAACAGTACGTACTATTTGGTTCCCACTTTTATTGTTTTGACTCTTACGGTCTAACTTTGTAACTGTTATCAGTAATGATTTATTTTCTCAATACAAAAAACACTGATGCAGGGGCACCCGGCGTGGACACTTTTACCGTGGACCTAAACGGCCACGTAGGCTAACCGGCCATATTGATTAGTTTAGAAAGAGTCCTAGTTTAGTAAGATTCATAATGAATCTAGGTTTAGGAAGTTGCATTATTTCAGTATTTCTATTATTTAGGAAAGTCTAGTTTGAGTCTATCTAGGAAAGTCCAATATTCTATAAAAGGATGTCCAATCTGTCTTTATGATTCACATTGAAGAGAAAAACCCCATTGAAGTTAATCAAAGTTTACAGTTTATTCAGTTATTTACAGTTGTTTACAGTTATTTTGATCGTTCTTCGTATTAGTTTAGTTTATTCTTAAATTCCGCTGCGTTCTACATCATGTTGTATTCAGAGCCACCAAAGTTTTGGGTGAATGATTCTGAATTTTTTTTTCCAAACCAGTTAAATCAGTATCGATCGTATTCTATCCCGCAAGAAGATTATAATCAACTAGATTATACTCATCAAGAGATAACGAATCGATGCTCATGCTCATCATGTTTATATGCGAATAACGACTCGTACAATTATCATTGGAATCCGGGAGAAACCGTACGAGAAAACCCTCCACAATCGTCTCTTCGTCAATACCAACCGTCACCACCACCAGTGTTTCCTACACCACCACCTCCATCTTATTATCCGACACCATCCTCACCACCACCACCACCTTCGTACTCTTATTATTCACCATCACCTCAATCATCTTATTATTTTACACCTACGACAGTTACTACAACTTTCGAAGCCGAATGGGAGAACATTGAAAGAGAACCCGTAAGAGAAATTTCACCACCACCACCTCCATACTCTTATTATTCACCACCGTATTCACCACCTCTCATACAACCGTATTCACTGCCACCACCAATACAATCATCTTCTCTTCCTTATCCACCACAACCAACTTTTGCCGAAACGGTTCAATCACTACTGTCCGATTCAGCTAAGATTCGACATATCTGTGATGACCTCAAAACAATAATACGTGAACCATCTTCTTCGCCTATTTTACCGTGCGATCGGGAAAAAGAAATAGAAAAAGAAGATGAAGTTGTAGAAGAAGAAGATGACTCTTCCTTGGAAGTAGAAGAAGAGAAGGTCGAAGATAACATAAGCAAAGATAAGGTTGGTTCTGATTCAAGCCCTACTAAAGAACAATCACCTCTGTCTTCCTTCGAACCGTCAACCAAAAACCTAGCAATGACAAATAATGAACTTACTAATAAAAAACTCCAATATTTTGAGCCACTAATCTATGATGAAGATGATAAAAGCAATCTCGATATTTTCCGAACCGTAATTCTCCATCCCAATGGTCATCTCAATGGAACCACTTGTTCGACTACAATGTCAAAACTCAAACATTACAAACCTCTTCATGGAATTCCTTCTTTTCTAGAAGAATTCAAATCTCTTCCTGATCTCCACATTGAATGATGTTTGACTCGAGTTATTAATTTATATGGTCGCACTGGAATTGGCGACAACTCTATCACGACTTTTCAGCAAGTGGAACATATAGGTATTTCTCTATCAACTAAAACCCTAAATTCTCTTATTTTAGCTGGTGTTCTTGCAAACAAATATGATGAGGTAAATAGGGTTTTTCATGAATCCCCCAAAATTTATAATCGTAAGCCAAATATTGATACTTATGATTCCGTTGTTGTCGGTCTTTATAAATCTGGTACTCCTAGTTCTGGTTATTCACTTTTATCTGACATGGAGAAAGATAAGTATAAACCAGATACTGCTACTTTTCGAACTATACTTCGTCAATTTTTGAAGGAAGGTAAGTTAGTTGATGTTGAGACAGTGTTTTCTGTCGGGAGCACGGCAATAAGGTGTGTTTTGAGATCATCTAATCGCATGAGAAACCATGGTGATGAAAGTGAAGAAGAGGAAAGAAAAAAATTGTTTGAAGTGGAACAGAAGTATAACTTCATTCGGAAGCATGCAAGGACAGAGATCATCAAATCCATTCCTGACTTTTGGTTAACGGCTTCTCTGAGCCATTCTGCCGTTGGTGATCTCTTGAACAAAGAAGATCAAAATTCTTTCCAGCACCTAAGTTCTTTAGATGGTGAAGAATTTAAAGATGTGAAATCTGGGTACTTTATTACTTCCAACTTCCATCAGAATCCTCACTTTGAAGGCAAAAGCATCACAACGACATTGTCATTATCTGATACAACGACATTGTCATTATCTGATGAAGGAAATACTAAGATAAGTTGTACCAAAATTAAGTGGAAAGGCATGGACATTGCTGATGGAGTTCATTATGGGAAATCGGGAAACATGCGACCCGTCGTCGAAGAGAGTTTCTTTATCTGGTTCGGTGACTCTCAAGATGTCGAACTTGTAGAATTGCTTCATGATGACTTTGCTGACATACTCAGAGATGATTTATGGCCCACTCCTTTACAATATAGTAAGAATCAAGCTAATGAGGAGTTCAAGGATGGTGAATATGAAAGCATTATGAAGAATTTGATTTCACTATACAAAGATGCAACAGCTAGTAGTTTTATTCATGACACTAGAATGTCTAAGTGTGGTATTGGGTACAAACATGAACCATTCCCAAGCTCTTGCTTTATTTCATGGAACCAATTGGAAGACGCTCACAACCTGCTCGATACAACGTTCCTTCGAGGTTTTTCTCCGATTATAAAAGAAAGTAGTATGACAATGATTCTTGCTACATCATACTTTGCAAACCGGATTAACACAACCACCAAGATCAGTTATTTTGTTATATTGGTTGGAGCAGTAACTATGTTGCCAAATATTGTTAGAGTTGTAGTTTATAGACTTCAAAAAGACGAGCATGGGAAGTTAGTCAAAGTTATAAACACAAGGAAAGAAGCATACAAGGTCATAGTTCAGGAGAAATTTAAGGTCACTTTTTCCACGGAGAAGACTGTGGCGTTTATGGTCTTTTTCGTCAAACTACAAGACGACGGGAGATGTAGAAATCTATTGGACTTTGTTCATTCTCTACAATTAACTTTGCGGGAGTCATTGCACCATGAGATACATATTAAAGTTGGTGATTTTGTACAAATCAGTATCAATGACATTCACTACAAAATTCGTTCGAAGTGGAAGTTACAAATTATCGCCTTGGTGGTATTCATCGTATGCGTGTGCTTCAAATTAATTTCTTCGTCGAAACGGTTCGGGACGAACCTCGTGGGAGAAGGGGAAGCTGATGCAGGGGCACCCGGCGTGGACACTTTTACCGTGGACCTAAACGGCCACGTAGGCTAACCGGCCATATTGATTAGTTTAGAAAGAGTCCTAGTTTAGTAAGATTCATAATGAATCTAGGTTTAGGAAGTTGCATTATTTCAGTATTTCTATTATTTAGGAAAGTCTAGTTTGAGTCTATCTAGGAAAGTCCAATATTCTATAAAAGGATGTCCAATCTGTCTTTATGATTCACATTGAAGAGAAAAACCCCATTGAAGTTAATCAAAGTTTACAGTTTATTCAGTTATTTACAGTTGTTTACAGTTATTTTGATCGTTCTTCGTATTAGTTTAGTTTATTCTTAAATTCCGCTGCGTTCTACATCAAACACAAATCAAATTAATTCGTGATAAACACATCAATATATCGTCTCTTTCTCTCAATCTATTAGTTTAGGGAATTAGGGATATGATAGAGTTATTTAGAATTTCTTACTTAGAGGATGACATGTTTTCTCATTTGGATAAAAAAGCAAACCCCATCGTAATCAAACTTTGAAAAAGCAGTCGTTTAGAAATATCCACGTCATTATGGCATCTTCTAAGTAATCCTCTAATAAGTAATTGTAGCATCTCCTGTTAGTTAATGGTCATTCACTAATATTTTATTTAATAGTAACTTAATATTTGTTTGCACCTTCTATTACCAACTCTTTCTCCAGCCGTGGTTCTTGGTTGTCGACCATTTTCTTATGACACTCTCTGCACTAATATCTAATTTTATTTCTACAGCCCTTTAACATGTTTCTTCCAGATAATATTTTCCTCATTTATTTATGGGACGCCACATAAATTAATCCAGTTGGGACAGCGACATTAATACCTATTTGAGAAAATGAACATTTGGGTCAAAATATTGTTCATAATAGCAAAAAAGACATGTATTATTTTCAATTAGCTAAAAGTTGCCAAGATATTATGACTAATGGTACATAAGGTTCACAATATTACGAGTAATTAGTAATCACGTCAATTTTATATTTTTTTATCTCCAAAATACCCTTGTTAAAATTTAATTTCTCCCCCTAAAAACAAGAAATTAGGGTTTTCTTTACTGGAGATGGGATAAGGAAGAATGACTCAACGTCCCCATCGCAAGTGAGAGAGCTAAGACGCTAGAGAGAGAAAGTTAAAGATGACGTTCATGGAAGGTGAGATCCATTGGTGGTGAAGTTAGAGAAACCCTAATACTCATCAAAACATGCTTAGTATTTAGTGTCTGAAATTCATTCGTTTTTTTATATTCAATCTATTTCATTACTTCAATTTTATTTGATTCGATCACCATCTGTTGGGCAATTGTTAAAAGGAGGAGGAAGATGATGAGGAACTATATTGGTCCGTGTTTCTGAAACAAATAATGGTGACTAATAACCTTAACCACCTCTGATTTCCTCCTACTCATCAATTTTTCATATGACTGTTTTTTTACTCAACAAAATTAAATCATCTGTTTGAAGATTTTTGTGAATATGGGTTAGATGGGGTGATTAATTAATTAATTAACTGTGAAGAAAAAATAGTAAGCAACCAAAGAGGGGTTGGGTTAGGTAGGGGAAAATGATATATGGGTTTAGGGTTTCTGAACAATCTTGACTGATAAGCTCATTGATGAAGTTTCTCTTTCTCTCTCTAGGAGTCAATTAAATTAGTTTATCTGAAGTGGGTTCTGTTCAATTTCTCCATTTCATTAAGAAATTATTTTCTTTCGTGAGGGGGTTTGCCTTAGGGTTTTTGTTTGTTCTTTTGTTTAATTACTTATTCAACCATAACTACTGTTCTATTTTTGTAGAACTGTGAACTTGTATTACTTTATGATGAAATATTTTCATAAATGACTTGGGGTTAACTGGGAACCTTTGTAAACTTGGTAGTGATTATGTTCTCATTAGTTTTCTAGGAAATGTCAGTTTCTCAATTCAAATTTTAATTATAGTATGAGTTCATTCGAAGATGCTTAGAGAAGTGATATTTTTGAAGTTGTATCTCTTTATTATGATCTATCTACTAATTTCCCAGGTTTCTTTCATCATCGTTGTTCCTTCAAAGCGATCTCATGGTTACTTGATTAACTCACAAGTTGTTACTGTGAGTAGAAATGAGGTTCAAGTGTTTGTATTGATGTCTGACTGAGTATGTGACTTGTATTTAAAGTTTTAGTTTCTCTCTATAGTCTCAAGTTATTGTTTTCTTGATGTTGAGCATTTGGGATTTCAATCAAACATAATTATTTCACATTGAGCACTCTCCAGCACTATCTCCTGTAAATTTTAAATTGATGCTTTCAGGCCAATAGGATGAAGAAAGTTCATACGATGGAAAGCTCCAAAGAAGCTCAATTTAACGAAAAATCGCTGTTAACTAGTATTATGACCCACATCAGTTCTAAGCTTCATATATTAATACCTATAAGACTTATGATCTTACTACTGTTTTTTATTATTATTTAGTATTATATGTTAATTAGTAGATACTAGAACTCGTCATATTGCCAATAGGTACGATATGATTTTGTGTGCTCAATTTCGTGTTCTGTTTGACTTCTTGGTTTCTAGCCATTTACTTGATTACAATTGAATCTTTTTCTATGTGTTTATCCTGGAACATATTTGATACATCTTCAGTTAATATATCTTTTATGCTCCTTGCCAACTAGATTTGAGATGAATGCTTACAAAGTTAATACTTCTTATTAACCTGAAATTGACTGCAGAAATAAGTATTTATGGATTAGAAAAATCGTTGGATTTGTTTTCGGAGACTTCAAGCTAGCTTGATCTTTGGTAGTACTTGAAGACTAATTCCATTTTACAATGCCACTGGCTTTGAGTTTGAAAATTGGACATGAAAAGAGAAGCCGCCAAAACACAACGATGTAATTTAGAAGCAAAGGTAGTGGCTAAGCAAGGTTTTTTGCTCTTGGACGGGTAATTAATTTTCTTTCGAGATGGAAGTTTCTCGGTTATGGCGAACGCTATATGGTTTTTTTTGTTAAGGTACCACGAAGATTATCATGTATTATCTCTACTGTTATGTAATCTTAAGCTATATCAAAGATCTATAGAACTTCTTATTTTCCTCATTTCATCTCTCAATTACTATATGACATCAAAAGTTCCTCTCTCTCCACTAAAACTTATTTTTCCCCATAATGTAAACACAGTTTGCAGTCTACATTATGCAAACACATGTTTGCAGTTTACATTATGCAAACACATGTTTGCAGCTTACATCATGCAAACACATGTTTGCAGATCAGATTGTTGCAAACACGTTTGTAGAACAGACTGTTGCAAACACGTTTGCATAACAGACTGTTGCAAACACGTTTGCATAACAGACTGTTGCAAACACGTTTGCATAACAGACTGTTGCAAACACGTTTGCAGAACAGACTGTTGCAAACACGTTTGCAGAAAAACGTAAAAAAAAAAAAAAAAAACACCGTTTTTTTCTGGATTTTTTTTTTTTTGAAAAAAAGTATTGAAAGTGGATCTTGTTAGAAAGCTAATGAAAATTCATTTCTAAATATATAATTTTTATAGAAATCCGACATCTCAAACAAAAGTTATATTGATTTAAAGTTTAAAGAAAAATAAAAGAATTTAGTTACACAAAATGACAAAAAAGGGTACTTAAGTATTTGCACACTTTTTGACCTAAATAATAATTCTCAAATGTTTTGTGCTTTTCTACTTATTTTCAATATTATTTTGACCTTTTTAGAAATTACCTCTACCTATTTTGATCTTCATTCCCTAGTAACCTAACAATTTTTTTTTCTCAATATTCCATGCTACAAATAAATAAAGGCCAGCGCTTTGGGGAAAGCTAAAACGTTTTCGGGGTTTGAAATTTTAAAGGGAATATGCAAAATTTTGAAAAGTTTCCGGGGCAACATATTTTATTGGGAATATGGTTCAAAATAAAAAACTCTTCACCTCACCTCACCTCACCTCACCTCCCTCCACCTCACCTCTCTCTCCCTACCATTCTCTCTCTCTCTTCTCCGATTAGGTCGCCGGCCGACAAATTTTTCGGCCGGCGACCATGAAAAAAAAAAATTTCACTCTTCTCTCTCTCTCGAGAAACTCCGGCGAAGGGGTTTCCCTTCGCCGGAGTTCCGGTCTGTTGAAGAACAGACCGGAACTGGTTTGTTCTTCAACAGTCCCGATCTGGTCTGTTGAAGAACAGACCAGTTCCGGTATGTTCTTCAACAGACCGGAACTCCGGCGAAGGGAAACCCCTTCGCCGGAGTTTCTAGAGAGAGAGAGACAGTGAGTGAAATGATATGAGTTTCCTCTCGTTGTGCTCACTGGGTAATTATGTATGAGCCGAATAATTTTACATGGTGCATGTTGCCCGAGATTTCTTGGGAGGTGAAAAGCCATTGGTATCGGCTTATCCGTTCGTTCCAATGATTGAACCTAAGTAATTCTGCGTGGGAGTTCATGGTCTATGTTGTCCGAGTGTTTTGATTCCAGTGGAGATGAGAAGACATTTCTATCAGTTTATCCGTTTGTTCCGATGATTGAACCTAAGTAATTTTGCATGGGAGTTCTTTCTCTGAGTTGTCTTCGGTTTGGCAGGGTTTCAGTTTGTGTGACCAAGAGTTCAAGTATTGATTAGTATCTATGAGAAGATATTTGTATTGACTTATCTGTTAGTTCCGGTGATTGAACCTAAGTAAGTTTGCGTGGGAGTTCTTCTTTTGAGTTGTGTTTTCGGTTCGGTAGGGTTTCAGTTTGTGTGATCAAGACTTCAAGTACTGATTAGTATCGATGAGAAGACATTTTTATCGGCTTATCTGATTGTTCCGATGATTGAACCTAAGTAAATCTGCGTGGGAGTTATTTTTTGGAGTTGTGTTTCGATTTGGCAGGGGTTCAGTTTGTGTGATCAAGACTTCAATTACTGATTAGTATCTTTTGTTCCCTATTTTAAGCTTTGTTGGTTGGGCCATTAGTTTACAATTTATCATTCATTAATATACTATTAATTGATTTAATCAAACTTTCTAACATAAATATTTGATTAAAGGCTGAGATTTAAAGATGAAAAATTAGACGGTCGGATTTATCTCCATGTTTAGTCGTCACTTTTTAACCTATGTTAGATAATAGAGCAATGTCCCTTGCGAAACGCGAATAGTGAGCCAATGAAATTGAAGTTTGGCAGAATTGTCTATAATTTTTACTTGTCTAACGGATTGTATGTATCTACAGACGTGGCGCGTTGTCTCACATATGAGTTGAAAACAACAAGTTGTTGTATATGGATAAAATATCATGTTTTATGATAAATCTTGTTTAAAGAAAACTATTTATATGATGAACGGGATAAAACAAATACAACTCGGACACAAATGCAAGGATATCTAGCGTTTGAAAAGAAATTCAAATCTCAAACGTGAACTCCAACCTTGACGTGGTTGAGAAATCTCATAAAAAATTTCGTCCTACGAGTCTAAATTACAAAAGTGACAAAGAAAATGATAAGAATAAAATACAAACTTTAGCTTTAAGTATTGATTAATATCTTCTATTTCCCTCTTTTTAGCTTCGTTGGCAAAGTAATTAATATAAAATTTATCATTCATTAGTATACTATTGATTGATTTAATCAAACTTTCTAACATAAATATTTGATTAAAGGCTGAGATTTAAAGATACAAAATTGGACAGTCGGATTTAGGTTAGTATTTTGGAGACAAAAAGAAAAATTTCTGGGGAAATAAGTTTTTGGTATAAAGAAAAATATTTCCAAACTTTTTGTTTCCTCCAAACTTCACCTTTATGTTTTTTTAGTGTTTTTATTCTTTCATCTTCCCTTCCCACCTCCACTATAACTACAACGACTTATACCATACTCCGGCGACCTTAACCATTAATGCCGGCGATTTTCACCACCAAATTCGACGGTCTCTTATTTTTTTTTCTTTTTTTTTGTCTTTTTTTTTTTCGGTCTCTCTCTCACTCTTTCTCTTTATCTATCTATCTCTCTCCCTCTCTCTCTCTTTCTTTTCTTCTCTCTCTATCCACTTTCCCTCTCTATATTTCTCTCCAGAACTCCCGACGAAGGGGAGAACCCCTTCGCCGGAATCTTGTGTGGTTTTCCAGACAAGGTGGCTTCGTCTGGGTTCCAAACGAATTAACCCTACCTTAGTCTGGAAACCAGACGGAGGATTCCAGCGAAGGGGAGAGCCCCTTCGCTGGAACTTAAAGAGAGGAGCAGGGAGAGGGAAAGAGTAGAAAGAGAAGTAGCTGGCCAACTCCGACCGACAACTTTCTGCTGACTTGAAGGGTGTGTTTGGTGGATGGTTTTGGGGTTTCCTCCTTTTTCCCAATAAACTTTTCTTGTTTCACCAAAACACCAATCCGAATTTATCTCAATGTTTGTTCTAGTCATCACTTTTTAACCTATTTTATATAATAGACTAGGGTATAGCCCGTGCCTTCGGCACGAAATTTCAAATATTTTATTTATTTTATTTTGTTTTTATAGAAATCAAGTATTTTACCTTGATTGACTTAACAGAGTTGCATCATCATTTTAGATTGATGAAACTATTTCAAAAATCAATTTGACACAATAAATTTTCTCAAATAAAGCCACAAAAATAACAATTTACAAAATCTAAATACATTAATTAACAAATTACATAAAAGTTAAGTTTACCTATATAAAAAAATAAGAGTTTGCATAAGGATAGATTTCATGATTAACTCTCAGTAAATTTCAGCCAGTATGAATATGGTTATAACATAAATGAAGATATTTTGGTGCCATACTTCAACTGAACAACTAATAATATGAAAAAAAAGGAAAAATATGCGTGGACCGATCCAAGTTCAGATTAGGTGAACCCTTATTAATGTCCTTCAAAGTTCTTGCAAGTATCATAGGTTTACGATATCACTGTGGATACGAAATCGAATGTTAAATTAAGATATACCAAATGGTTGAACTTATGAAGGCAAAGAATATGAAAGGAGATGACAAACCTAAAGTTCAAATCCACCCGATAAGCACGTGCCCTTTTGTGTCTCAAACTACAAATAACCTGGAGAATGAATTAAAACTCGATACTAAAAAACTTAGTAAATTCTTAAGAAAGACAATAAAAACAAACTATATATATAATAAACTCATGCCATATAATTTGACACATTTTGTTTCGCCACATGTAAATCTATTATATGGGACAGAAAAGGACACTAATTAACATAACCATGGATCATGTGGGATTGCATAGGACCCTATTCTCTGAAATGACAAGATAAGCAACTCAGTACTCTTCTGATATTAACGCATTTCACTGCAGTTTCAACAAAAAAAATAAATAAACGCATTTCACTGTTCATTGATGAAAATGCCACATTTAGGTCACTTAACTTCGATGAGTTAGTCCCTTTTGAGTATTATAAATAATATTTTATGTACTTTTCTTGTTAGGTATCATATTTGGAGATAAACATGAAAATCGGAATAAAGGGAACGAATTGTCACTATCATTTCATGTGCACAAAACGAGAGAAAAAGATTTCAAGCAAATCAAATGACAAGAGGAGTCAATGACGAGTCCGACGGTGAAAACAGAAGTCGAATCGGAGCACGGGGTGTAGCACGGAGTTCCTTGGCGCATTTCGTCGAACACCTTCTGCGCATTGGGAACACGGGCCAGGAGCACGCTCAGCACGGCCAGGAGCGCATCCCAGCTCGGGACAAAACGTGCTGGCCCGTGCCAGAAGTGTTTTGGCTGGGCCAAATTGAGTTTTTCTCACTTTTGCTCGTGCCATTTGTGTTTTTCTTGCTTTTCCATCCTTCCTTGACCATTCTAGGGTTATTTTAAGTTATCTTGATTAATTATAGGGTCATCTTAGCTACCATAGTTGTTATTTTCTAGGAAGATAACGTACCAAATAAGAGGAATTCATGCTTTCATCCATATTTGTGATATATCTATGATTGAATACTCTTATAAGTGATTGAATATTGTCTAATAATCTCTCTAGTTTTTAATTACTACATGTTTTCTTATTCTTACTAGTAGATACAAGTGAATTAAGTCAAGTACTATGCCATGACCATGATTTTAGACTCGATCTCACTTCCGATTGAATCCTTATGTAAGAATGAATCCATGAGTGGCTAAGTCTCTTGTCTAGGGGTTTGTGATGAAGTCTTGATATGCTATTGTGTGTGTTTATTTTGGTATGATTCTTGAATTTGATGCACATCTCATTTTCGATTAAATGTCTAAACCTATTTCATGTTGTATGTCATGCATCCATCATAGTTATTCGTTAGGCATTATTCTCGATGAAGACTCATGTTACTTGAATATGTCATCCTCTAACTAGGTATCATCACGAGATATACGCTAGTATTTAGGTTGCCTACCTTAGAGTCGAGAATAGCTCGAATTCGAACTCGGACCAAAGTAAACATACAAATGATCATTTCAAGATGAATTCCTAAATCCTTGACCCCTCTCATATTTAGAATAAAACCCTAGCCTCCTACTAAGATTTAGTTAAGAGTTTAAGTTTAGTTATTTCTTTTGTTACTTAATCGATCAAAAACCCCCGTTTATCTTTGTTCCTTTACTTTTTTAGTCTGAGTTAACATGTAATATCTAAACCGGTAGATAAAACCCTTCGATATCCAAACTACCTTCCCATCCTTGGATCGACCCCCGCTTTGCCGGATTACTACTTGATACCTCCGCTTGGGTGTGCAACCTTTCCGGGTGCATCATTCATATTTTAAGATTTAAAAACAATGAGGACGTGCATAATAAATAAAAATTAAAACACAACAGAGTTTGATATACACTCTTCTAGAAAGCAAAAGTTGAAACCCCTTCTGATTCTTGAAGACACACGAACTTCAACACTAAAACGCAAGAATCAAAATCAAAAGCACCAACATTTCAAGAAAGGAATTACCTAAAAGTGACAAGTCCACGGCGGTACCAATGAGGCTTCTTCACTCCACTAGTAGTGGGGGTTGATTTACAGGCAGCCTGCGATGTGGAAGAGAATCAATCATCGACATAGATGTTTAAATACAAAAGTTGGACGTTTTAAGAAGGTGAAAAATTTGACAGACCTCGGTTGTCACACTTAACCCTACAATAATTCTGGAGGAAAGGCTGCTTCCTGGGAGCCTTTCCTCTAATGCACTTGCGAGCAGTTTTCTTAGTACGGAATTTACATAACCAATTTTGATTAGTTTCATATTTTATTGGAAATTGGAATAAGAAATTTGATTAGAGATATCTCTCTTAAAGTTTAAGAAAATAACTGCAAATTGTATAACATGCCAATGAAGAAAGAGATAGAGCTTATCGCATAGAAATTAGTTCAATACGAATACATTGCTAATTAGTTCAATACGAATTCATTGCGGGCATTAAAATTGTACCGGAGGTTACTTTATGGGAAAGCAACTCATAAGAAAACCCAAAACACAAAAAAGTCTATTACGAAAATTCTCTCAAACTAAAAGAGATAAACATAGATGTATTTCCCGCCGTATAAAAAAAAAAATCACTGTGAATTGTATAGCCCATTGTATGAATTGCAACCATCACTACGGATATAAAACCCTAAAGTTCTTCTAGTCCAGAATCAATTTATTTTCTTGCTGGAGAACAAAAGTTCTGTAATTTAACAATCATAAGCATTAAACAACCCTTAAATTTTTAGAATTAAACAAATTCACAATTACAAAGAGTTCATGCTAATAACGAAAAAAACAAAATATTAACATCACAATAAAAAGAGTAGACAAAAGAAAATTTGTTAAAAGGAATATCAATAATCCACCATGAGTTAGAACATTGTGGTGATTTACAAACACACAAAGCAACATTCGATTGATCACTAAATCGTCAAAAACCTTCACTACGAAGAAATTTACCCTAACAAACATCAATGAGACAAACTCACCCAAAAGAAGATGAGAGATCTGACTCTAAAAGAAGAAGATAGTCAAATAAAACCCTAAGATAAGGGAGAGAGAGAATGGTCGGGTAATCTAGAACGGGAAAGATAATTTTGATAGAAATAGGAAAGATGAATGTTCTGAACAGCATGAATAGTTTTAATTAGGGAATTAAATTACTAATGGTAGGGTTAATCAATCTGAACCTGTGGTGACAGATTAGATCCTTTACAATAGAATTGAATCTGGATCGCCAAAATAGAGAAGGACTTTATTATAAATTTTGGAAATGGCTTCTAGACAATATCCTCTATTAAAAAATGATGTTTGTCCCAGTCAGCGTTTTCCCTTCTGTTATATATAATAGATAATAGATACTTGTGACCTGACCTCTTTGATAATGAATACAACATAGAGAAGCATTTGAACTCATCAATTTTTCCCTTTTTATCTTTAGGTTTCTTTCTTTCCCTAACTCTCAACTACTTTTGCTTTTCCTCTAGTCTTCGGATTCAATAATTTCACATGGTATCTAAGCAGGTTAATTAGTCCTGATTCGAGCTTTGATAATTTTTTATTTTTTCATTCAACCTCGTGATTTAATCATCAACCATTTATGGGTTATTTCCCAAATAGCCCCCAACTTTGTGACCAACTTCCTGCCTAGCCCCCTACATTATCAAAAATACCCAGATGACCCCCTTTTTTAGTTACCGTTATAACTCCGTTAACTAGTAATCACCTCTCTCTCCTCCATCTCATCGCCTCTCTTTGCCACCTCATCTTCTCGCCATGTCATCGTCTTCACCGGCGAAGGTCGCCGGCCGACCAATTTTTCGGCCAACAACCTTCAAACATATATATATATATATATATATATTCCTCTCTCTTCTTTCCTCTCTCGTCTCTCTCTAAACAGATCTAGAGAGAGGATTTTTTTTTTTAATGTTTGAATGTTGCCGACCAAAAATTGACGACGACCTTCGCCGGTGAAGACAATGAGGTGGCGAGAAGATGGGGTGGCAGAGAGAGGTGATGAGATGGAGGATAGAGAGGTGTTGACTAGTTAACGGAGTTATAACGGTAACTGAAAAAAGAGGCTATCTGGGTATTTTTGATAAAGTAGGGGGCTAGACAGAAAGCTGGTCACAAAGTTGGGGGCTATTTGGGAAAGTACCCATCATTTATCAAGTTATTTACATTGACTGAAGCCAATTTCTTCTCAGAAGAAACTTCATTTGTGAGTTTTTTTTCATCGATATAGCCACTTTTTCACCGAACTAAATCTCCTCGAGTATAGTCGATGCCCCCGCTTTAAGTTTCTCTTCAACAACTCCATAAACTAAGCCGACTCCAAATTTATTGTCTATTCATGCTAATCGAGCTGACAAGTTTTTTGAGTCGATTCAGTGAGTTTTTTCCCGTCATGTTTTTTTCGTAGATTCTGCTATTTCCCACGATTTTTTTCTAATCGTTTTGGTTTTTATCTTAATTCATATTTGTGAAAGCTCTTCAATTTTTATTGTGTCTATACCATTCTCCATCATATAATCATATTTAATCGTTCTTTACACTAATATTTAATCGTGCGCTCTTAATATAAAAAATATTTTTTTTCGACCTTAAATTTTCAGCCCGGATCTGCGTCAATTTCTGGCTCCGCCTTTGATCAAAGTAAAATGATAGTCGAAGGCTCATCAAAGCAATCAGAAACCTTCTCTCACAATTCCACGACGTCAATTTACCTCATAACCTCGCGAAGGAAATATTTAAGCCGACAGTTAGCTAAATGGGCTCCTAACCATAGTTGTAATTCCATTTGGATTATAGTTTCGTCTTTGCTTTGCCACAAGTATTGCAATAAGAATAAATGACTATTTGGGTTTAGAAAGATATCACTATAATGAAAAAAGCCTACATAATTTTCTATTAATCATTAGTTATCAAATTATTAAGGTTAATAACATGTTAAGTTTAAAATAATTTGGTGAATTATTATTCAGGTCAAAAACTTAAAACAATTTTCTCTATATCCTAAAACTACCATTTCTATTTTTTTCCTCTCTCTCTCTCTACCTTGTTTGATGGAAACCCTAGATGGGGGTTTTCCAACTGAAAATCGACAGGTAATTTCCAAATTCCCCGTCGTGGTATCTTTCTCTATTAAAGTGCACTAAACTGAGCTTGTGATATGTTCTTCCATTAAAGTGCTCTTTTATATAAGCAAGTCTAAATTCAGGAAATCGTCTGAATCTTGTCGTTTTTGCTGCGAACATGGAGTCTACGAAGCTACTGTTCTTCGTCTTGCTACGGCCAAATGTTTTGAATCAATTGAAAAAATCTTTGGACTTCAGAAAAAATTGCATGACATTTCAAATGAAGGATTCACAATCGGCTATGGGAAATTGGGTTTGTTTGAATAAGCCTCTTAGACGTTCGATGAAATGCTTGACTTAAAATGTGATCCAACAGTAACATCTTTCAATGCCACTGTAAATGGTTGTATTGACTTAAAATGTGATCCCACATCTCAAGAAAAAATTATATAGATTTAAAGTTTAAAGACAAAAATGAAAAATTAGTTACACAAAATAACAAAAAGATATTTAAGACTTTGTATATTTTTTTTACTTGAATAATAATAATCAAATGTTTTTTTGTTTTCAACTCATTTTTAATATGATTTTGACCTATTTAGCTAGTCGTTTCAAGGCATTGATTAATTAAGAAGATGTGATAAGCACGATAAGTGGAAATCAAACTTAGGACCTCCAGATTTATGGAATTTATTCAACCCCTTGCACCACTTGGGCAACCAAGCCTCTGTTGGGGTCCCTCCTTATAATAAAAGGACTCCTAGTTGGAATAGGATTTCCCTTATTCCTTGTTTGGGGAAAAAATAGAAACTTCTATTTTTTCAAGCCTAAAAAGGAATTCCTATTTCTATTGGTAAACCTCCCTATTTATCATTATAAAAGGGAATGAAAGGGAAGAGATTATACACAACAACTTCCAGAACAAAGAGAAGTCAGAGAAAGAGAGATTTCTGAAGTGGTTCTTTCAAGAGAGATTGAAAGAGAAGAATATTGGTTTGAAGAAAAGAAGATTATTAATCTTGTGAAGCAATTTAGTTTGTGGTTATCTTCTTCAACCTTTGGTAATCTAGGATTTGTTCAAATCCTAAGGAGTAGGAAATATCTATTTCTTTGTTTCTTTGTTCAGTTTATCCACCATAGTTTTGGTGAAGAGTTGTTATCCAAGAGTGTTTCTACACATCTTGAACAATTGGTTTATCCACCATAGGTTTGGTGAAGAATTGTGTAACCCATTATTTAATTATAGTGGAAGATTTCTGGACTAGGTCCCGTGGTTTTTTACCTTCTATCTTGGAGGGATTTTTTGCCACGTTAAATAATCTTTGTGTCTCTGCTTTTACATTCACATCGTTTATCTTCATATTCCTGAACAAGTTAATTAGGTTATTTTTCCTAACAAGTGGTATCAGAGCTAAGGTTGGATTTATTGTTCAGAAATATGGAAGTGAATACTAATCGAATGATTAGTTTAGATGGAGAAAACTACTTGATGTGGAAAGCAAAAATGGAAGATTTGTTATACTACAAAGACCTAGCTGCACCCATTGAAAATCACGGTACATAGCCGATGAAGATAGATGAAGAAGACTGGAAGGTATTAGATCGTAAGGTTGTTGGATTTATTCGACAATGGGTAGAACCTAGTGTTTTTCATCATGTATCGACGGAGACTTCCGTTTTTAGTCTATGGAGGAAATTAGAAGAATTATATGATCAGAAGACAGCTGCCAAAAAGGCTTACTTGTTCAGAAAGCTAGGAAAATTACAATATAAAGAAGGAACCTCAAATGCTCAACACTTGAATGAGATGAAAAGTCTAGTAAATCAGCTTTCTGCAATGAAGTTAGTTTTGGATGATGAGTTGCAGGCCTTACTTCTTCTAAATTCTTTACCAGATAGTTGGGAGACATTGGTGGTGTCTCTTAGCAATTCTGCTCCTGATGGCATAATGCGTATGAATCACGTAGCAGGTAGTTTGTTGAATGAA
Source organism: Eschscholzia californica (assembly GCF_041429995.1). Classification (NCBI taxonomy): domain Eukaryota; kingdom Viridiplantae; phylum Streptophyta; class Magnoliopsida; order Ranunculales; family Papaveraceae; genus Eschscholzia; species Eschscholzia californica. Next base: position 40,562,813 of record NW_028238461.1, on the reverse strand, counting down.
GAAACAAGAAGGAAATCCTCGTAAGACGAGTCTCATTCAGAGGCACTTGTTACAGAAAGACGGGGGAGAGGTAAAAGTAGAAAACCTCATAACCGTGATAAGTCAAGGGGGAGATCAAAACCAAAGAAAGAAGTTTAATGTTTTGGTTGTGGAAAAATGGGTCATTACAAGAGTGATTGCAGGAAACCAAAGAAGGAAAATAAAAAGGATGATGAAAAACAAGATAATGTTGCGGCAGTTGCCTCAGGTGATGACATTATCTTACTCTCAGGTTGTGGAGACACTTGCTTAAGTATAACTGAGTCAGAACCAGAAACAACATGGTTGGTTGACTCAGGTGCTTCGTATCATGCTATTCCATGTAAGGATTTCTTTAACTCTTACAGAACTGGTGACCTTGGCAAAGTCAGGATGGGAAACTTAGGTTTCTAAAAAATCGTAGGAATTGGAGAAGTGAAAATTGAGACGAGCACAGGGAGTACAATGATTCTTAAGAATGTGAGGCATATACAAGATCTTCGATATAACCTAATCTCTACCGGAGTATTAGATGATGAAGGGTACCACAGTCACTTTGGTGCTGGAAAGTGGAAGCTCACTAAAGTAAAACTGTGTAAAGGAGAATTGCATACAGTTGAAAAAGATTTTTCCACTGATCTTTGGCATAGAAGACTCGGGCACATGAGCGAGAAAGGACTTCAAATCCTTCCTAAACGACAAGACTTACCGAACGTAAAAGGTATAAATTTAAACACTTTCTCTCATTGTTTAGTAGGAAAGCAACACAGAGTCTCCTTTCAAAGGAATGCATCTGAAAGAAAATCCAGTGTTTTGGAGCTTGTTTATTCTGACGTTTGTGGACCTTTAAAGGTCAAAACACTTGGTGGTGCTTTGTATTTTGTTACTTTTATAGATGATGCTTCTAGGAAAGTTTGGGCATATGTCATAAAGATCAAAGATCAGGTACTTGCAGTTTTCAAGAATTTCCAAAACATGGTAGAACGGGAGACAGGAAAACCATTGAAGTGCATTCGCACTGACAATGGAGGAGAATACATTGGGTCGTTTGAAGAGTATTGCAAAACCCATGGTATTCGACATGAACAGACAGTTCCCAAAACTCCACGCATGAACCGCACTATTGTGGAGAGGATCAGATGTATGCTCTCAGAAGCAAAGCTGCATAAAAGCTTCTGGGGTGAGGCAATGCGTACTGCATGTTATCTGATCAATTTATCACCTTCAGCACCATTAGCTAGATAGAGATGTAGCTGAGAGAGTGTGGGCTGGGAGAGAAGTCAGTTATGGACACCTAAGGGTGTTTGGTTGCAGGGCTTTTGTGCATATACCTAAAGATCAAAGAACAAAGCTTGCTGATAAAGCCAAGCAATGCATCTTTTTAGGGTATGCAGATGAGAAATTTGGATACAGGTTATGGGATCCAGTCGATAAGAAGATTATTAGAAGTAGAGATGTGGTCTTTCTTGAAAATCAAACTATTGAGGACTTCGGGAAAGTTGAGAAGCATGAGAATCATAGTAATGATCTCATTGATCTAGATCCACATATCTCTTCTAAGGTTATGCATGATAATGCAGGTGAAGAACAAAATCATGAAGATGAAGCTCATGAAGATGTTCCTATGGGTGATGATGTTGAGCAGGAAATGGAAGTTCAACATGAACCACCAGTTGAATTGAGAAGATCGACTAGAGAGAGAGCACCATCTACCAAGTATCCTCCACACGAGTATGTGATGGTTACAGACAGTGGAGAACCGCAGTGTTATGAAGAAGCCCTAGATGATGAACACAAGAAGGAGTGGTTGAAAGCTATGCAAGATGAGATTGAATCATTGCATAAGAACAACACTTTTAAGTTGGTTGAAAAACCTAAGAATAAGAAAATTCTTAAAAATAAGTGGGTTTTCAAAATCAAAACCGAAGAAAGAAATTCACAACCACGGTATAAGGCACGCCTAGTGGTGAAAGGATTTGGGCAGAAGAAGGGTATTGATTTTGATGAGATTTTCTCTCCGGTGGTGAAGATGTCCTTGATGGGTCATGAAAATGTCCCATCTGAGTCGTTTAATTTAGTCGAGTTAGTTCGTTTCGAGTCTTTATTATAATAAAATGGTTGATTTTCTTGATTAGGTGTTTTTTGTAGAGTTAGGTGTGAAAACGGTTAAAAACGAGGAAAAGATGCATGAAGGGTATTTTGGTCATTTGGAGTCAAAGGTATTCTGGAAAATTTGGACAAGGTCAGTGACGAGTGAAAAGTAGAGTCCGAGACGAGCTCGTAGGAGAAAACGGAAGTCAATTCGGAGTCCGGAAGAGTGAGATATGCATAGTCAAAGTTGGAGTCAAACAATGTAGACTGGTGGGACACTTTCGGGCACCATTCTGGCTGGTGGGATAATATCAGGTGACGTGGCACAAACCGGACACCAGCATGTGGTCCCTCTTTTCACTTTTAAGCCCTCCAGAAATTACTTTTATGCCCCTCTTTTTTGTCTCACTTTATGTTCAACTAGTAAGAAATCATTTCTTGAGTAGAAACCAACCCTAACTTCCTATTTTAACCCTCTTTCTCCCATTTTCTCTCAATTAACTCCTAAAACCCTAGCCATCAACCCATCTATAAATAAATCTCTACCTCTTTCATTTCTCTCTAGACTTAAAATCCCTCTCAAAAGGCTCTCTCTCCCTCTTAGCCTCTCTCTCCTCTTTTAGCCTCCTTTTCTCTCTACCTCTTCTAAACTAAAAACCCTAGCCCCCCATTCTTTTCTTCTACTTTCTCTACCACCTTCATCTCTTCTCTACATTTTCTTTCTACTTCTAATTTCTTCTTCAAACCTTCTAATTTCTCCATACCTTCTTCTCTAAAATGTCTTCTTCTTCTATCTCTCTTTTAAATTTCTCTTCTTTTATCTTCTAATAAGCTATTATTTGGAGTTTTGGGTAATATTCTTGAGACATTTGGAGCTAATATTGGATATCAAAATGGAGATACATGGGAATATGGATTTTGAACATTCTTGGTGATTTCTTTCCATTAATCTTTTGTAATTCCATTTACTTTATAAATTTAATGAATATTACTTTAGATTCCATGAGTAGCTAAATTTGTATCTAGGGTGTAGAGGAAACCCATATTTAGGCTTATTTTGAGATATGTTATAAATTAATGAATCCTTATATTGAGCTTCAATGCCTATTGATTGTCATTTCATGTTGATTCTATAACCTTATTATCATTCATGCATTATAATTAGATATTTCATGCTTTTATTGAATTATTAGATGAGATATGCCTTTTAGATAATGAATGATAGTGTAGGAATTTAGTTTTATATGATAGTCAATCAAATATTCTTGATTTTGAATTGTGTTATTAAAGAATATTATCCGAAACCTAATTAGTTCATTAAGCTAGGTTTTGAGTTATAAACAAAAAGTGATTTGTTGATTGAATGCTTGTCTTAAGTAGTCCATTTATGTGGTGAAATCGAAAACCCTAGATTCTTCTTCTCACCTTGATTTCATTCTTATTAGTCTATTAGTATTGTTTTTTTTTTTTTTTAAAGTAGTTTCCAAATCAAATCAAAAATTTGAAAGGGGGTTTTAATTCGAGATTTAGGTAAAATAGCTTGTCCTTTGGAACGATACTCGATCTTATTATAAATACTATAACTTGACCCCTACACTTGGGGAATAGACCTATTTTTAGGCCTATCAGTCCTCTATACGGTTAGTATTGGGATTGGCTACAAGTATGAACCTAGAAATTGAACAACTAGATGTCAAGACCGCTTTCCTTCATGGTGACTTGGAGGAAGATGTGTATATGGAACAACCAACAGGGTTTGAAGTTAAAGGTAAGGAACACTTAGTTTGTAAGTTAGAGAAGAGTTTATATGGGCTGAAACAAGCACCAAGACAGTGGTACAAAAAGTTTGAATCATTCATTAAAGATCAAGGGTATCACAGGACGACTTCAGATCATTGTGTTTTCGTTCATAAATTTTCTGATGGAGATTTGATTATACTTCTACTTTATGTTGATGATATGTTGATTGTTGGTCAGGATGCTAATAAAATTAGCAAGTTAAAGAAGGAACTAAACAAGTATTTCGATATGAAAGACTTGGGTCCAGCAAAACAAATTCTTGGCATGCATATCTCTCGTGATAGAAAAACTGGAAAACTTTGGCTATCACAAGAAAGATACATTGAGAAGGTTCTAGAAAGGTTCAATATGGAGAAGACAAAACCAGTGAGTTGTCCATTAGCCAGTCACTTCAAGTTGACTCGTGATCAGTGTCCATCAACTAGAAGTGAGAAAGAAGAAATGGAGAAAATTCCTTATGCTTCAGCTGTAGGAAGCTTGATGTATGCAATGGTGTGTACAAAACCGGACATTGCATTTGCAGTTGGAGTAGTAAGCAGATTTCTTGCTAATCCAGGCAAAGAGCATTGGTTAGCAGTGAAGTGGATTCTGAAGTATCTTAGAGGTACGTCTAAAACTCGTATATGTTTTGGTAATGATAAGCCAGTATTAGTCGGTTACACAGATGCAGACATGGCAGGAGATGTAGACTCCAAAAGGTCTACATCAGGCTACCTATTTACATTTTCAGGGGGAGCAGTGTCATGGCAATCTAAATTACAAAAGTGTGTAGCTTTATCTACTACAGAGGTAGAATATATTGCCATTGCAGAATGTTGCAAGGAGATGTTATGGATGAAGAGGTTGTTAGAAGAACTTGGTATGAAACAGGATAATTATGTTATTCATTGCAACAGTCAAAGTGCCATCCACCTCAGTAAGAATTCTAGTTTTCATTCAAAGTCCAAGCATATAAATGTGAGATACCAGTGGATCCAAGATGTTCTTGAAGAAAAGGTGTTGAAGATCGAGAAAATTCATACTGACGACAATGGTTCAGATAGGATGACAAAACCATTACCCAAAGGCAAACATGAGCTATGTAGCAGTGTTGCAGGTTTGGGGATGATAAGTCCCTCTTCATAAGTTGGGAGGGGGAGTTTGTTGGGGTCCCTCCTTATAATAAAAGGACTCCTAGTTGGAATAGGATTTCCTTTATTCCTTGTTTGGGGAAAAAATAGAAACTTCTATTTTTTCAAGCCTAAAAAGGAATTCCTATTTCTATTGGTAAACCTCCCTATTTATCATTATAAAAGGGAATGAAAGGGAAGAGATTATACACAACAACTTCCAGAAGAAAGAGAAGTCAGAGAAAGAGAGATTTCTGAAGTGGTTCTTTCAAGAGAGATTGAAAGAGAAGAATATTGGTTTGAAGAAAAGAAGATTATTAATCTTGTGAAGCAATTTAGTTTGTGGTTATTTTCTTCAACCTTTTTGTTCAAATCTTAAGGAGTAGGAAATATCTATTTCTTTGTTTCTTTGTTCAGTTTATCCACCATAGTTTTGGTGAAGAGTTGTTATCCAAGAGTGTTTCTACACATCTTGAACAATTGGTTTATCCACCATAGGTTTGGTGAAGATTTGTGTACCCATTATTTAATTATAGTGGAAGATTTCTGGACTAGGTCCCGTGATTTTTTACCTTCTATCTTAGAGGGATTTTTTGCCACGTTAAATAATCTTTGTGTCTCTGCTTTTACATTCACATCGTTTATCTTCATATTCCTGAACAAGTTAATTAGGTTATTTTTTCTAACAGCCTCGACCTCTAATTCAATGATATTTGCAACAAAAAATAAAAAAGAGTTAATTCCTATATGGCCCCCTACTTTGTGACCAGCTTCCTTTATGGCCCCTTTTTTTTTCGTAAATTCAAATATGGCCCCCTATTTTCATGGAAATGTCCTAACTACCCTTCCTTTAAATCTTTTTTCAAAATAAAATAAAAAAAACAAACATAATTCCACCTCACTTCCCTCTCCACCACTTATCTCTCTCCATCTCACCTCTCTTCCCAAATCATCTTTCTCTCTCTCTCCAACTCACCTCTCTCTCTCTCCACCTCACTCTATCTTCTCCGATGAAGGTCGCCGGTCGGAAAATTTTCCGGCCGGCGACCTTCATCGGAGAATATAGAGTGAGGTGGAGAGAGAGAGAGAGGTGAGGTGGAGAGAGAAAAAGGTGAGTTGGAGAGAGAGAAAGATGATTTGGGAAGAGAGGTGAGGTGGAGAGAGATAAGTGGTGGAGAGAGATAAGTGGTGGAGAGGGAAGTGAGGTGAAATTATGTTTGTTTTTTTGATTTTATTTTGAAAAAAGATTTAAAGGAATGGTAGTTAGGACATTTCCATGAAAATAGGGGGTCATATTTGAATTTACGAAAAAAAGGGGGCCATAAAGGAAGCTGGTCACAAAGTAGGGGGCCATATAGGAATTAACTCAATAAAAAATCTTATTAAGTTAATAAAATTCAAAACTAAAACCTCTTGTGACGAGATAAGAGAGGCCACTCAGACTTTAATGGCGTCTCCATTATCATTCCCACAATTTTACTCCACTGTCCAGAATTGTTGTTATCACTACAACCTTCCAACTCTCCCAATTACTTCAACTAAACATTTTCTCTCTCAACAACAAATTCTCCATCACAGACGTCTCATCTTCTCTCCTAAAACCCCTAACAAAAAACCCATTTCAAACCGATTTGTTAAAGTCAAATCTCAATTGAACTTCCCTCTCATTCCTTCTCAAGATCATTGGGGTACATGGACAGTTCTCTTCGCCACTGGTGCATTTGGAATCTGGTAAACTTCTTTCCCCTAATAATATCACCAGAAACGTATTTTTTTCCTACTAATTTAGGGTTATTTTGTTCTTCGGATATTTTAAATTTCCTTGTACATTGTTTGATACTTGGAGGGTTTGGTAATGTCTTGGTGGATTGAAGGTCAGAGAAGACAAAGTTGGGGGGAATGTTTAGTGGAGCAGTAGTGAGCACTTTGTTAGGGCTTATGGCTAGTAATGTTGGAATCATCTCCTTTGAAGCTCCGGCTTATTCGATTGTCATGGAATATTTGCTTCAGATTGCTGTTCCTTTGCTGCTTTTTAAAGCAGATTTATTTCGTGTTATTCGCTCTACAGGAACACTCTTAGTTGCTTTCTTGATTGGATCAGGTTATAGTTTTTAACATTGAAAATTTCAAGCTTGATTCTTTTCTTTTCGATGTATAAGTGTAATTTATAGTTTACTTGTTTGACATGATTCAGATGATTATTACTATGCTATACGTAATCTGTTGATTTTCATTACATTTATGAAAAAGAATTGCTATCTTAGTTTGTTTTTCTAGGTTCAATTTGTATCATCAAGATTTAGAACATAGAAAACTCATCATTATATGCTAGAATTTGATAGGCTGACTTATATTTTTCTAGGTTTGAGTGTCGAACTATGAAATACCAAGACCAACATTAGACTGCTTTTGCAAGATTAGCAGTACGTAAACTTACTTTTTATCTTCAATTGCTTATTACAGCTAGAAATGTTGTTATCTCTTATTAGTCGAATTAGGTAGAGATTTTTATTTAAACGTTGACATGCATTTAGCAATTTACATCTGTTAATAATGACTTCATCTTTGCTCAGTTGATTGTGCTTTGTAAACTGTATATCAGGTAGAAATCATCTATTTACTAGTTTATGTCATTATGTTATTTCAGCTGGCACTATGATTGGAACAATTGTAGCATATCAGATGGTACCTATGCGCTCAATTGGTCAAGATAGTTGGAAGATTGCAGCTGCCCTCATGAGTAGTTATATCGGAGGAAGTAATTTCACTCCTTGTTGCATCATATAATAGTAACTGTATTCTTACAAGCATATATTTCTTGCACAAGTTATTAGGTCAGTATATAATTCTTAATATCGTAATATAATCAAGGTAATAAGTTTCAATTTAGGTAAAATTTGCGTTGCACAATGTTGCACGAAATATTTTAGTTAGCGGGAAAATAGTTGCAAATTCACGGAGGATGATTTGATTAAACACAAATCCTCCTAATATTGGGCAAATTCTTGTTTCGTCCTTAGTTTATTAATTGATCAGTTCTCTAAATGCAAGTTTGACTTTCTTTTCTAACAATTTAACCATGAAACATTAGGGGTCATTATATCATCCCAAATTACCCTTTTATTTTAATTATATCTTTATCTCTTACCTCTTAATATATATGTAATCTTTCTTTCTTTCCTCTTCTCTCCATCTTCAATTCTTTCATTTTCAGTATCATTCTTCTGTCAATGATGAGACCCCATTGGTGGTCTTCAATAAAAAAATTTGTGTCCTTAGTCGGTGAAGAGGATTGTTTTTCTTCTCTGCGAAAGGGTAGTCATCAGAAAAAATCCTCTTTTTTTGATGAAAGGGAACAAATTTTGTTTCTAGTTTGTTTAAGACTTCCGACAATGGAGGTTCACATCATTGAAAGAACAACATGAGAGATAAGATAAAATGTTATAAAATACAGAGGAGAGATTTAGAATGATGATGGAGAGAAACAACTAAAAGACCTTGTGACGCCCCAAGCCTCCAGGCAGTTAACGATATTGTCCCCCCTTTTTGCACCACACACGGGTAGAGGGTTTTGTTCTTGGCGAAGACTCCACGAGTCCCCCCAAAAGGACTCGCCACTTACCACGCTGGAGCGTACACCTATAGCCCAGGCTCCGGACACTCTCATGAGCGATGTGGGACTATTACATCTTTGGAGCTAAAATGCACATTACGGGCAAACACGTTAGGAAAGGAATGTGAACTTGCATTTAGAAAAAAAAATAAGGTGCCAAAAGCGATAATAATCACAAACCAAGGTCCAAATAAAAATTAACTAATAGAGTCATACTGTGAATGATTTCATGTCAGGGTCTACGTGCAACTGTGCAAGATAAAACTAACCTTACATACATTTATGTTTTTGTATTGTGCATAAATTATGATTGCTATATTCATTTGGATGGTTATTGTGGGTATAAAGATGAGTTAAACTAATTATTGTTAGGTAGCATTTCATTCCTATCAAAGAAGTAGTTGATCTTAACTTCAATTTTATTACTCGAGGAATCCACAAAATTTAAAGATGAAATAACTATAATGGAAAGGTGAGATATTTCGCAAGTCATATTTCCGTCTCTCAACATAATTTATTGGGGCTCTCCATTTGTCTTTGGATCGAAGTTAGAGGTCTATCGTGTATTAGAAATTCTTTCGTGGTTTTATTGTTTTTCGGTTTATTCTAGGAGGAAGCCAAAGTAATCTTGAAAATATTTAAATCTTTTGTTACTTTCCCCTAAACAGTAAGTAGTACGAATTCTAAGTTAGAACTTGATTTACTAGTGGTTGCTTCTTTATTATTTGTTTTCATCATTAATTCATTATTTAAGTTTCACCAGTATGAATTTTAAGGTCTATTTTAGTTATTCAAGTTTTAATTAGTTGTTTGGAGGTTTATTTAGATTCCATTAATTTATTTGTAACCTCCTATGACGTTTCCACCTGCGATTCTGCATAAGAAAGTGAATTCCATTGGTTAGTAATTTCGAGTATATTTCCATATTGTTGGAGTTCTGACTTGTGTGTGTGTCTAAATATATACAGTATACAGTTAATGTAAGAGTACTGTAGTCTTTACAGATTGTTTGCATTTATCTAGGGTATTTCCTTGTAAGAAACATGTTAGAAAATAATAATTGAAGTAGTTCAACTTTTCTTCACTATCCTCTCAACTCTAGACTTCCAACATGATATCAGAGCAACACATTAAGTGAATCTACACTTGGTATATCTCGTTTTTCTCTTATTAGATCTCTGGTTTAGGGCTTCAGAAAGACTCAACTTTCTCTCTTTAGGTTCCACTCGTATTTTGGGAAAATCTGCCTTGTTTCAGCTTGTTTTTGCTTGGATCTACTAGGATTCTACTGGTTTTAAGGTTAGTTTGGGTTTAACCTTGATTTATCTGCTGTTTGCACTCGATTTACCTACTATTTGCACTAGATTTAGGCCTTGAACTTGTGTTTGTGCTGTTGTTGGAACCTGCTGTTTCAGCAATCAAATTAATAAGGGTCAACTTGAATCTGGTTTAGACTCTTTTCTCATTCATCTTACTTGACTTATTTAATGAACTCAAAGTCATCTTGTTGGTAGTGTATATTGTTACTTGATCACTTTATAATGGATGAAAAATCTAGACCGATACTTTATGGATTATTGATTCTTCTAAAACATAATGGTCTCAATTACCTTCAGTGGCCAAAGGCTAATAGTGTGTTTCTTAAAGCTCGTAGAAAGTGGTCGCATATCTCATCGTCCCCACCAATTGATACGAAGGAACTAGAGGCGTGGGAAGAAGATGATGCTCAGATTATGACGTGGTTAAAAAATAAAAAGAGATATTTAAAACCGTAAACTGCTTGAATTCGGCAAAGGAAATTTGGGGTAGTCTACAAGAATCGTATTCATCAGATCATATCATCAGTTCATCACTAGTACATATGAATTATTTCAAAGTAATTTCACCAGTGACTCAGTGAGCAAGGTGAAAGGTCAGTTGGTGCGTATTTTTATGAACTTAAGGGTTTATGTTAGGGGTTAAATGTATATCAACCTCACACAAATGACATTAAGACTGAACCAAGGCAACGTGAAGAATTTCGAGTCTCCAAGTTCTCGTTAGGAATGGGTCCTAACTTAGCTCATATTGGGTCAGGAATATTGTCAGATTCGGAAAAACCTAGATAAATTGCAAACAATCTACTATTTTTTTTTTTTGAAACTGCAAGCAATCTATTAAGACTACAGTAACCTTACATTAACTATATATACACACACACACACACGAACATAAACCCAAGTTATAACTCCTACACATATAAATCTCACTTGATATTCTGGTTTAGGAAATTGTGCTGAAGACCCTAATTTGCTGTTGGTCTTGGTTAAAAAGACATGTGAACATTTTTTTGTCTTGGACTTCCTGTGCAATGATGTGCAAAAATTCACGCGCTATGTGCAAATCGTACATATTGTATTCAAACTAATGCAAGGGGTGCACACTTCTACCCCTACGTAAGGAGCTGAAACCTAGAAAGAATAGATGGATCCTTTTGTCAGAAGAAAATAAGGTCTAGATCAAGAAATGAAATTTCGGTTTCGATGGAAATTTCGGTCGGTCCAAAAGTGGACACGTTTCGTGGAAACGTTTCGGTCTGTGTGGAAATTTTACAAATTTGCGGAATGATAAAATAGTTCTAAAACAATTAAGTTCGGTATTAATCTGCAACAAAACAATTAGTTTAGGGGATAAATTGAGTTATTTAACTCTATTAGTATTAAAACAGTTAAGTTAGGTGTTTATCTGCAATTAAACAGTTAGTTTAGGGGGTACATTGAATGATTTATCAGATGTAAACCTAAAACAATTAGTTTAGGGGTCCAATCTGCTATAAAGTAATAGTTAGGGGGCTAACCAGAAATAAAACATAACATTCTTTTTTTGTAGTAAAAATTGGTTTCCCCTTAAATACAACCCTTAATCCCTATTTCTAAGACTTCTCAGCTGAAACCGACTGTTCCCTCTTCCTCTCTCTCTCTCTCTCTCTCTCAAATCGGAATATGAAGTTAAAGATCACCTAAAGAAGAGAAGAATCTCTTGAAGAACAAAAGATTTGAGAAGAAGTAGTCAAGAAAGATGGAACAAATTAACAGAAAGGTAGAAGATAAACGACTAAGGTATTATATGAGTTATAATTTTAGAATCTTTCGAAACCCTAAACTTAAATCTCTGTTTCGAAATTTCGTGTCAGATTTCGGTGGAAATTTCGTTTCAGTGATGTGAATTTAGGACATAAATATGTCGACATTTTATTCCTTGGGCTAGATAGTTTTGGCTAATTTTCTCATTCTAGTTCTTTAAGACATTTCCTTTTATATTGAGTATAGAACTTTCTTGAGCTAATATATATGGTTATAATGAACTTCAGCAATTCCAACTTCTTATGTTAATTGTTCTACTTCATGTAATGTTGCAATTCACACCAGTTGCTTTAGTATCCTCAAGTTCTGTCTAGATGAAGTTTGCCTTTTATATGTTGCAGCGGTCAATTTTGTTGCTGTTTCTGAGGCTCTTAGGCTATCTCCATCAGTTTTTGCTGCAGGAATAGCTGTCGACAATGTTATTTGTGCGATATATTTCACAGCTCTTTTCGCATTAGCGTCTAAAATACCACCGGAGGCTTCAAAACTAAGCAAAGGTGCAGAGTCATTTACATTGCAATACAGATACCGCCATCAATCCATATTAACTCAATATACATGATCCATTTTCATTTTTCTTCGCTTATTAGATGGTTTTTCTTGTGTCTGCATTTCACTGGTATTGGTTTACTTCATACATCTGGATCTAAATTGTGTGAACTAACATTGTAGTATGCAGGATATTCAGACTTAGAAAGTTCAAAGAAGAGGGGTTAGCTTCACTCTCTAATTGCACTCTTTAGCAAGCTATGTCTTTCTCATTGGTGGAAAGTGGAGGTCTAACTTTTCTGCTTTTCTTTACATATTCCTATTAAGTAACTTCATCAATACAGTTAATTTCAACTTGTGCTATCAGCTAATTTTCTTGATGTTACAAATTTGTTAAAGTTGCCGTTTTCATATGAAAGAAATTTTTTTTGTAATCACAACTCATACATTCCAATAAAAACTAACCAAATATTGGCCTTCCTGCTATAACTTGGCAGGACAGCAGTCAATATAAAAAAATGTTTATTTCGTTTGATCCTAAATGAAAGTTTAGGAACCAAGTATTTTAACTTTTAGTGACTGCTCATTACTATCCTTCAACGTGACGTCGGGAAGGTCAAAATCCATGATTTAAACCTTTTAATAGTTGAATGGTAAGAGATTTAATTACTTACATTGGTCATGAGCATTAATTAGAAGAAGTTTAAGCAACCTATATTCTAGAAATTTCTTTGGTTGCCTGAGTTATGGTTAAGTGCATTACTGAGGCAACTAATTTAATCCGAAATGTGTAAGAGAAAGTTGAAAAGTGAACCTCCATTTTCCACCAGCAAAAGAGACTGTCATTTAGAGTGAAGACCCCAAAAACACTTCTTGACTGTATATTGGGTCAACTTTAATCTCAATCAGTAATAACTTCATAGGTTCAAAATGCCGAATTCAATCCATGTGTCATCTTTAAACAAGTAAAATTTCCATCAATAAGATAATAGTTACTAAGTGAATCAATATGGCTGCGGCTTGTGTTTCTTTTGAGATACTGACTTCCTTAGTTCCATTACTTTATGAAGTAGCTATTACGTGCTCTGGCATGGTAACATTTCTATGTTGTTTTCCCATTTTCTGATATATATAATATCCCTGGTCTTCTATAACTCAATTGTTTTTCTGTCTTCTATAACTCAAACTGATAACTGTAAATATCATACCAATCTAAATTCTCATGTGTGTACAATGATAGCTTGACAACCTAGTTAAGAACTTGGCGTTTGACATGGTGAAACTAGACAAGATAGGTGTAGTTTTATTTTGAAGCTACCTTACGATGAAAATGGAAATACGTGCAGATGGTCTAACAGATATGGAGACTCACCCTGAAAGCAAGCTATCGGTCCCACAGTTTGCTACCTCTCTCGCAATATCCTTTGGCATTTGTAGTATTGCCACTTACCTCATACAAAATTTTGGAAGTCAAATTGGAAGTCTTCCAGTTATAACAGCAATCACAGTAATTCTTGCAACTTTATTACCAAAACAGTTTGGCTACCTCGCACCGTCGGGTGAGGTTATGGCTCTTATTCTGATCCAGGTAAAATAATTCATATGATTCATAGTTTCCTGCTATGCTTTATTTCCTTAATCAAATTCTTTGACCATGTTTTGTTAATATTGTTATCAAGAAAATTGCCCCTGTAATATGTAGCTTGCACAAACTCTACTATAAAAATCTTCTCTATTCTCGTTACTTTTTCAGACAGAGTGAGTAAACGTGCTCCATCTGCCTTATTTAATATCTTCTATGTTATTTTCCCCGACAGGTGTTTTTTGCAGTAGTGGGTGCGAATGGAAGAGTATGGAACGTAATAAACACGGCTCCTAGTATATTCATTTTTGCTCTCGTTCAGGTTGGAGTTCATCTTGCTGTGGTACTTGGACTAGGAAAATTACTAAATCTAGATAAGAAGTTGTTGCTATTGGCATCAAATGCCAACATTGGAGGTCCAACAACAGCCTGTGCAATGGCTACAACTAAAGGATGGGATTCTTTGATTGTTCCTGGGATTCTTGTAGGTATATTTGGTATTTCAATTGCTACATTTCTTGGTATTGGGTTTGGTATCAAAGTTCTTAAATATTTGCATTCGTAACAAAATCTTTTGAACGAAAGAACTACGAAATTTGTATATTTGAATGTTGAGATATCCAGCCAGAATATTATCTTCCAATAATAAAGTTGAATGTGTTTTTTAACTCTAAACTATTGCATTCAACAGATTTATGAACTTTAGATCACACAAGTAGCTACAACTTGTAAAAAGTTCTAGGGCTCACCAAGAAGAGAAACGGTCGTACTAGAGAAGAAGAATTAGGGCATTTTTTCCATGTTGCAGCTCGTGAAGAAGATTTACGTTCCTTGAAAATCACGATTTAGTTTTCGGTTTGAGATGACACCGTAATAGTCTATTAAAAACTTAGACAAAAGTATAAGAAACTGCTACAAGAACACTTATTCTTCAATTGCTTTTGAAAACAGGCAAGTATTTTCTCTTTATACTTTGCTCTATTTTTTCACTTACTCCAGCTCTAAACTTCTCACCTTTCAATTCTTTTGTCATCTCTCAATATTACTACATTCAGCCTATGATTTTTCATAGCTCTCTGTTGCATCAATGGCCACATTTTCTCTCTCATATTCATCTTTAAACCAGTGCCTGGGCAGTAATCTGAACAAAAAAATAGTCAGTTCACGCATTCTCGAACCGAAGTATTTCCAACAAGATGGTGGAACTGGAAAGATAAATCGGAAGCTTAGTTTGAAGAGGAAAACGAACCGAAACCAGCACCTATCATTAACTCGGCAGTTGTCGTTCATGCCATCAAGCAACAATGACGATTTTTGGGCGAGTCCACCAACTCCACTAGAAACAATTGAGCAATTTTATAATTGTATAAATAGCAAGAACTTGTATCAGTTACGTGAATTGATCTCTAACGATTGTTGCTTCGAAGATTACACATTTACTGAACCATTCAAAGGAGAAAGGGTACGTGTATTACTTTTAAGTCAATCATATGGGTTCGACCAACAGATAGCCGTTCTTAGATCAAAATAAATTTCTTTTGTTAGATGTCGAGGAACATGTATTACTTTTAGGTCAATCATCTATGGTCTTGAACTCCAGAACGGCGTGAACCTAACTCAACTTACATTATTCAAGAAAAGTTATTTGAACTCCATGAATTTGCAGGAAGTAATGGAGTTCTTTAAGCAGTTAACAGAAGGAATGAGTAAGAATGTTAAGTTTGTAACTCAAATCATGTGCAAATCAAGTGATGAACAAGTAGTTGCTACAATGTGGCATTTAGGTAATAATTACTTTTCATTTGAATTATAACCCTTTCAAAATTATGACTTAATATTCATACAAATCTGTGGAATAAAAGTTATCTATGATGCAGAATGGAAAGGAAAACAAATACCCTTCACCAGGGGTTGCAGTTTCTTCGAATGCGTACAGGACAGAAAATTCGTTGTTATAAAGTAAGAACAAAACTTGAAATATGCAGCATCAACTCTCTTGTCGACCTCCTACAAACCCGTAAGACATCCTAGGGTTCATTTGTCGATGTTTTATTGAGATATGTATTTCAATGTCAAGAACTGTTTTGAGATTTTCTTTTTCTGAAAATTTCAATAAATATATTAGAGGGACGCATCATATTGTTTCTCGAATTTGAAATTTTTTGAGAATTTCAAAATTATAATGTAGGAGGTGGTCAACAAGAGAGTCGACCTAGCTCTATTCTAAATATTGTAAGATTTACTTACGAAAGTAACAAATCTATGCAGGCATGCCCGAGTATTAATCGAGTCACCAATCAAACCAGGAGCTATGGCATTGGTAATTTCCCGTATAACTACTAAATTTCTTCAGTAAAAGAATTTTCGTTATCACGGTTTAGGGCTTTATTAGTTTTTCTTTTCAAAGCCAAATATGAAACTTGATTCGCAATTGAGTTGGCTAGGGAAAGTCAGAAAATGTGGTGTTGTAGACTCGTGGTGTCTAACTTGTTTCATGGTTGTCTCGTGTTGTTTTTTGGTGGGTTATAAAGTAAACCTGAATTGAGGGTTGTCGTCTGAAATAACTTGAAATAACTATGGTTTCCTTGACTAAGAAAAAATAGATTTAGACGAGTTAGACTCGGGCGAGTCAAAATTCAAACTATGAGAAAAAACACCACCTAAATCTGCAAAACAAGAATTGGTCTAGTTTGATTTTTCATTGTGGTACCTAATATGGCCTTTTCGTTCATGAGAATCTCAGAGTTTGCTAAAGTTTGTTACATCAGTATTCGACGATTTCCCAGTAGCAACTGAGAGTAAGTTTCCGAATTCTTTGTACTTGTTCAACACTTGGTGTCCATCATTTCTAAATTAGAAACTAAATAGCATTTTGTTTATGCAGAGTTCTTACAGAGACCTCATGTTGTACTACAGTTCCTAATAAGGATTTACAACATATTTGTGGAGCCATTAATACATCCACTTCTAGTTCTCTATATCAACCTAGGGAAATTTATTGTTGGGTTACTCCGATACGCCATTAGTATGCTGGCTAACATCTCAAGAGTCTTCTTCAAATAAGAAATTCTAGTTGGAGTGACAAGAGGATGTATGTGAACTTTCATACTTCGTTTTAGTTATCTTTCTTGTCATGATCTCAGGCCATCTTTAATAATGAGGCAAATATATACTCAAGGCAAGGCCACACTTTTTTCATACTCCCTCCGTCTCATATTAAGAGTCTCACTTCTTTTTTTTATCATCTAAAATGTATCTACTTTCCCACAATGCCCTTACCTTGAGTCAACAATAATTTGTTGGAATTTATTTTTGCAATAAAAGCACTTAAGTGCAGTGGCGGACCCAGGAAATTTTCTTTGTGGGGCACTTTTAGTTAGAACGAAATTGTCGAATTTTTTTAATGTGATGTGAAAGCGAGTAAGTGTAGACGGTGAGAAGTCTACGGGTCGGAAGTCAGAAGGTCGGTAGTGAAAACGTCTTCTGGAATTCCAAACGTCGAGTTCTTGATTAATGGGCACCAACAACGTGTGAAAGAAACCTGCAAAAGAAGGTGAACAGACACAAACAAACCCGTGAAGGCTTGGGGGGACACCGGGATGGTGCCTGCCAAGGGCCCTCCGACGGTCAAGTCAGCAAAGTATTACAATGAATAATAAATGAAAAGTCGAGGATGTAACCGTTGATGCGTAATCGGAGAGTGGCTAGGCTCGTAGAATGACCGGAGTTCGAATCTACGGGAGTGAAATGATCAGAAGTATGAGAGTAGATGTTACCAGTAGCGTCGAGCAAGAAGAAGGTTGTGA
Source organism: Eschscholzia californica (assembly GCF_041429995.1). Taxonomy (NCBI): domain Eukaryota; kingdom Viridiplantae; phylum Streptophyta; class Magnoliopsida; order Ranunculales; family Papaveraceae; genus Eschscholzia; species Eschscholzia californica. The sequence goes on along the minus strand of NW_028238461.1, from coordinate 40,545,183 downwards.
TCTCCTCGAAGACGTCTGGAAGCGTCGAGCAGGGAGCGTCGAGCCGGAAGCGTCGAACAGGAAGCGTCGAGCAAGGATAAGCTTTAACACCCTTGAGGCGTCTAGTAGTGTCCACGACCAGAACCAGGTGAACTTGTATGCAAAACGTCTCAAGGATAATCGAAGAACAGAGAGCGAGTGGAGAAGAAGAAGTAGTATGGGTTGCTTTGCTCTGTATTCGATGTCCTGAGAAATGAAAGTGCTCCTCTTTATATAGGCTTGAGGAGTGATCCGTTGGGAGGAGTAAAGGCTGACCGTTACGAAGTAAATGCATGTTAAGATACCTGGGATATGGTGACGTGTACACTGGCTGTACATGCACAACGGTTGTGCATGTTCTCTGGCAACTACTCTGATTGTGCATGTGCATGGTCTCACATTTATGTGAGACGTTACCATGTTATGCATGTCAATAATGGGGGAATATTCGTTGCTAGGGTTACGTTGACCAAGTCTGATATCTTTGTCATTATGGATATATTTGACATGTAGAGTATCTCTTCATTAAATAATCTCTTACACGTGGTACGTGGAGATATAGACGTGTCGAGCGCCAGACGTGTGGAGATTCGGGCGTGTGGAGCTTTGTGCACGTGGAAACTCTTTGCACGTGATTGGGCCTTGACACGAGTTTTAGGGTCTAGTTGACGAGTGCTCATTAAGAGACTTCTGGGCTGGGCCCAAACAAGGACAAGCGAGCCGGGTTGGGCTTGACGTCTCGATGGACATTTTATCGTCGAGGGCCCAGGTGTAGTTTTTGGTCAACACAGTAAGTTTTGTACATTATCGGTACATTCGAATCTAATTCAACCACTATCGCCTTGTGAGTTACTTTGATTGAAATAGATATCAGTAAGTAGTCTTATACACATTCGAATTGTACATAGAGAAGTTAAGGAAAGAGGGTGGACAAACTCATTTTAGAAAAATAGTCAGAAAATAACGCACACATATATATATGTATAAGGAAATGAAATAAAAAGAAGGAATACGGATGATATAGAGAAAAATATCTCTAACAATGTTAATGGGAGTCTTTGAATTTATAATGAAAAACGACTAAATGGTGAACTGAGCGGTAAATAAGGGGTTAAAATGAAGAAATATAGAGTTAAAAACATAACTAATTACCAACAAAGGGGCATATCCATATTTAGTCATTAAAAAATTAAAAAAAGAAAAAAGTGCGGGCTGAGGGATTCAAATCCAAGTCAAGACAGTGGACAACATGAGATAACACCAAAACACTAGCTGTACTTTAATGAAAGAAACCTAGAGTTTTAACTATCTAATGCATTTTACCTCTTTTAGGAATCAATACCAAACTATAGGCCGTGGGGGCCCGTGACCCCACGGGTCCCTACGTGGGTCCGCCCCTGCTTAAGTGTTTAGTGAGGTGGGAAATGAGACTCTTGAAGTTTAGATTTTTTTACAATAAATAAGGGTACAAATGGAAGAACAAACTATATGAATAAAGTTGGAGTTCCAAAGCGGGACTCTTAATATGAGACGGAGGGAGTATGTAAATATATATAGTAGGTGGTGTGCCCTATGGGCCTTGATAGTTAATAATATGTTATGAAAAATACAAAAATTTTAGAGAGAAAGACAACCCTAAAAAAGACCACGAGAGATTTTTTTTCGTAAAACTATATATTAAAAAGGTCTTCCAAAGATTGTCTGTGTAGTTTTATAAATGGGACAAACGAATTCGTTAAACAAAAAATGGAATTGGTTTTGGTATGTGTGACAATTATTGTTTTAGAGGGAGAAACTACAAATGAAGCTTAATCAGATGATGATATATTTGATTTCTTTCTTTATTCGATCTCTCACTTGAAATGACATTAATGACGAACAAATGATATCACCTTTAATGGATAATCGAAGCGTTGAGTCAAATAGAAATAAAAAAAGGAGAATTTATTTTGATACATTAGTCCGAATTTATTTTCTGTTCATGACGTATTATGAACATATTGTGTTGTGCTTGTTCATAACGTATTATTTTTATTTTTAACGCATTATGACGAGAAACAAATATTTGGTGAAGGTACGAAACTAATTTTGTATTTGAGTTGAAGAAATACAGGATTATATGATTTCACGGGATTTCACAAGCGGGACATAATTTAGTCAGAAAAAAATTCATTTTAGACCTCGCGTCAACAATGATTTTTTTTCCCAATAAATTTGCCTAAAACTAAGAGTATCAAAAAAAGAAAAAACTTGGACTAATCGTCTATAATTTAGACCAGACAATTTTTTTTAGTCTTCAGCTCCCTGAGTACTTTTTTAATTTGCAACGCCTTACGACAACTTTACAATGCTTTTCGATAGCTTTGCAACCGCCGTGCAACAACTCTGTAACTGCCGTGCAACAACTCTGCAACGCCTTAAACACCTTGCAACAATTTTACAACACCTTGCAACAGTTTTGAAAAACATATTGGGGTTTTAACCAAAAAATACAAATATTTTGATTTAAAAAAAAAAAAAAAAAAATCAAATTTTGGATTTTTAACAAAAAATAATTAACTTGTTTTTTTAATTAAAAAAAAGTTTTAAATTAGGTCTTCAACCCAATTTCCTGTTTTTTATTAGACACATCTCTCAACATTTTCTTTAGAAATTTCGTTGGAACTTAAGTATCTTAACATAATGTCTACTCAACAAATTAAATTTTTCTTTTTGAAATATTTGTAACAAAAATAATTTATTTTAGAGCGTATTTTATTTATTTCATTGTATAATTAGCGTTTAAAATAAGTTAAATGTTTGAAATCATTATGGCGTCGTAGACGCGGGATGTTAATGTCTGTAAAATAAAATATCATGTTCTTTCTATCTTTCTTTCTTAACTAGTCGTTCATATTTGATTTAAACAAAAACATTAGATGGTTGAGCTATTGTTTCCTCGGCTTATCTTTAACGAGTCAAAATTCTATTTTAGTTAATCTTAGTAATTCATTTTCGTGTCTTAAATATGACAAACTTACTTACACAATCATCTAAAGTTGACCAGCTTTACGAAATGACTCCCATATATTTATATATCTTTAGTTTGATTAATTTTACTAGTGTTTTTTCTTACTTTCTTCTGATACAACTTCCCTCTATATATTTTCCGTTCTTAAAAACTCTATCAGAAATCAACTCGTTTTCAAGCAAGGAATAACCCAGCATTTGGAAGCGAGTCACTTTATACTTCTCCTTCCTCTCTCTCTTTACCCGTCTCTCTCCCCCTTATGTCTCTAGTACTCTTTACTTAAGCAGGTGAAGAGATAAAAGAATAAGAAGGAAAAAGGAACAAAAGTCTATGTTAATACTTTATTGAATTTTGGGATCAACTGAGTCAGTTTCACGCTCTCTCTCGTATTACTAAAATTATTAGATTTTAAGATATTCAATATATTTAGAATATTTTCTGAAAATCTCCTGTATCATATTCAATACTTGAGATAGACAAATAGTACCTAATTAGTTTATTAATCATACTGACAAGTCAAAGTTTAAATTTTGTGTTTGATTGTTTCCATTCATAGACCTTTAATCTGTCACTTATGAGTTATGACCTAGTAGTAATCAATATGGGAGGTAGAATCTGAAATTCCATATTGGTGTTCTATATTACTAAAAAACCAACGTATCCTCATTATTATCCATACAAATAGGGGAGATGTGGAGAATAGACATTGAGGTTAACTTGTATGACAGTTCTTGTGAGGACGAAATTAGAAGTTGAAATGAAAGTTGTATTGGGTAAAGAAGAGGAAGCTAAGCTGCACCACAAAAATTAGGTGGTGTTTGATACAAGATTAAGACCTCATATTTTGGCCCCTATTTAGAGCATGCCCAATGCAAAATTTAAAAAAGAATCTCAATTAGTTCTGTTGGTCAAGTTCTAATTGAAAGTTTCATTTTTAGGTGACAAAAATAGAGATCCTCAATTTTTGTACATCTCCGACACAACTCTAAATATTTTTTTACTAATGCAACATAATTATTTTAGAAAAAAATGAAGACGTGATTTCTGTTGGTTCAAATTCAAATGTTAATGAGTTGGACAATTAGATATATCTCAATAGGAAACTCTACTTTTTAGAGTGTCATCTTGAGATATCTCCATTCCATCCTCAATACATTTCAACTAAAATACTGAAGTTTCTTTGTTATTTTTTTTTTCTAAAACTGAGCTTTTTGAATAGTTCTTGTTGAATAATCAATCAAACCAATGACTGAGTTTTAAAGTTGTCCAACTAGTGAACTTAATTGTCCGGTATCCAGGAAAATTCATACAAATGGTATATTATGGCAAGGTTAAACATGAAAGTGATGTCAAGAATTAGAATTGGGAAGAGCTAAATGACATTCAAAATTTAAATGGAAAATTGATAGTTGAAAGGTATAACTCAAGGGTTCTTTACAAAATTTCATTCAAAATAAGAGAAAATTAAAGTTATTTTAATAATGAAAAGACTAGGAATGCAACTATAATAAAATCGAATTAATGTAAAAGGCCATCAAGGAAAAAGTTTAAAATATTGACAAACCTTAAAACGATTTAAACGAATAAAGAAAATGACGATTTCTAGAACGAATCATGATAGATTTGCAGCGGCGTGGCTAAGATTCTGGAGGCTCGCTTCAGAATTTCAGTCGAGGCCTTACTATGACAATGTAAGAAAATGTACAGGTGGAATAATAAATAAAATAAAGATAAATTAACTGTAACATAATACGGAAGAAAACGTCTGATGATGTTGGGAAGTGGCTTCCCGGATATCCCTACGAAAACCACCTTTGTATATAACCTTCAATCAATGATCCTTCTTGTTGTTGATCGTTTGATGGGGATAACTAGAAAGACACTTTGACGCTCAAGTCAGATTTGTGTACAGGTTAGAAGTTTAATGAATCTCAATAAGTAAAGTTTGAATCACATTTCTGAGCAAACCTATGTTGCTTATATAGGTTTGCACAGCGGTGGTAAATCATCTACTGTGAATTGTGGTGGTCGGATACTGGCTTCATGATTTTTGGCAATACGATATCAGTCATAATAAAGAGACCTGATGTTGGATCTCGTCTAATTGATTGATCATGCCGTGTTGATTCCTTCCACGATCAATCCTGCTCCTGATCTAGCTTCTGGAAACCTGGGGGAAAACCTGCAAGGAGCTCGGAAACTTCTCTGCCGCTCAAGATAGTCAGATTGGCCTTGTAGATAAAAGATTGAGTATTGAGTGAACCTTGGAGTTCGTTGTGAACATGAGAGTATACCTTCTTCAGGTGATTTGGTGTCCTTTTATAAGTTGTTTTGGACCGACTGTTAATAGACAGTGATCAGGAGGCGGGCGAGACCCACCGTGTTGTACTGAAACTACTATTTTGTAGTTGAGAGATTTAGGATATTCTTTTGAGTTTATCTTGTATCTTAGATATTTAGGGGTTCCTCTATTTTAGGATCATCGATAGATATCAATCCGAGTTATTAGATCCTCCAAGAGATGTTTCATCCTCTTGAGACTCTTGAAGGCAAAGTTTAGTTAAATACTAGAGGTCTTCACTGACTGAGATCTTTGATAAGATTTGGGATTAAGTCGTTAAGCGTTTCACACGCTTCTACCTTCCCTTGTTCTGGGCTCAAGGTATCGACCTTGCTTACGTGCACTTCCCTAACTTTCTCGCAAATTTTGGGACAGACCTGGTTGTATCTGAGTCAAGCCAAGGCTTAGGCGCCTAGGATAATCATGCAGACCCCTAGTTCTGGGTTTGAGTTTGGCAGACCTCCTTCGGATTCGACCTCCCTTGCTAACTTGACGCGGGTTATCCAACAGACTTTCGATCTATTCTTGGCACATTGCCCTTAGTCAACTTATTACCATTTTTTGGATCATCAAATCTCAAAATTTTTGAATGGTCAAAGGTAACCGATATTTTTTTAATCAACGTCATCACACAAAACATTACGCAAAACTCATGATACATTCGTCTCTCTTGTAGTAAGTGAATGTTCAACAAGATCTTTGTTCAACCGATATTTTGCTCATCAACGACATCACACCAGATTGTCAAGTCTCTTATTTAGCATGTGAAATATTATAAAGTTTAACTTTCATTGCAGTTTTGTAGTTTTATCTGATCAAGAAAAAGAATGGCTAAAAAGATTTCCAAGAGGAATTGACCATCTAAAATATTGGGCATAATGAAATTGATAGAATCATTGTGCTTGTGAACCCAATGGATAAAAATTAGCTAAGACATGCTCGTGGTGTATAACCGCCTAACTGAAGAAACCACTCTAGGGAGAAAAAGTCAAATAGAAAAATATTCTTTCAGGAGGACTCGGTCTGTAGACCTCTTTTGCACAATCCAACTTGTTAAATAATAAGTTTGAACAAGAGAGAACAATAATCAAAAGGTATTTCATTTATAGAATTTACAAATACTTAGAAAAGAATTTACATGAGAAGAATTTACATAGTGGGAAAGATTAAAATGGAAATCCTAATTACAAAAGTAGAAATAATAAATCTATTTACGAAAACTACTCTAATTATATTAGAAGCTAATATATTTGCAATCTTTTATTATTCTTGCCGTTTTGATGTATGGGAGGCACCTGTTACTATGAGCACCTCCAATATTACTTAAATACGGATCCCATACTATTTCGATTCTTTTCGCTAAAACAGCAAAGAGAGAGGACCGGGACAGTAAAGAGACAAGACCTCTTATGCCGGAAAAATAAGAAAGTTAAGTCTTCAGTGCTAACGTGCAGCTCCCATTCCGAATCCAAGAAAAACCTAAGAGAAGACCATGCTACCAGTCCTAGCTGGCACCGAAGCCAAGGGAAAGCATCTCGCAAGAAAGGAATAGGACCTAGAAAGTTCCACAGCTTTTTCGATAGCAGCAGATTTTTTAACATAACATACGATTCGTTCAAAGCCCAGAGACATGCCTGCTACGCTTCCTTGCTCCAAAATCAAAGAAGCATTTTCGATTCCCTCTCGTGCTAACAGCCATTCAGGTAAGCCAGGAGCTAAGCGGTAATGCCCTATGAGCCTACTTCCCCGCAAGTTGGAGTTGGGGAAGAAAATCTGAGTCAAGCTTAACTTGGAAGTTAACCGATGAAATTGGTCAGAGCCAAGAGGCTTAGTGAAAATATCAGCTACTTGATCGATAGAGCGAACATGAGATATTTGGATAAGGCCACTTTCAAGTTTCTCACGAACAAAGTGGTTTCGAAGATTTTGCGTTTTGTTATTCCCTTTTCAATGGTTAGGGTTTCTGCTAGCGGTTAATTTACTTATTTTGTTCTTCGTCTTGTCTTTTGGTTGGTCTCGGCCTATAGCACTTATGCAACATACCAAACACCACCGTGCTAGCATATATATCCACGTCCCATCTCAAGTGAGTTCATTTTCTTTGGAACTCAAATGCACTCATACCATACCGTACCGAACTCCATCTTGCACCATACCACATAAGCACAACTTGATCTAGCACCAACTTGCCCAACGATGTCCACTGTCCATCTATCTTACTCTTGACCCCTGTCTTCTGTAAGAAGCTTGAACTCTCAACATCACAAGGCACTCGATGGTACATTCGACTTAAGCATTAGAGAGTACACTTCAACACCATGTTGTCATACCCTGCTCAAACACTCAAGTTGCTACTTGGATCAACATAGCTCCACTCTTGGTTGCCAATCTAACAAGATTCCTCAAACTAGCTTTCCACAAGATCTCGCCTGATTCTACTTGCTATCTTGGTAAGCTTCCATACCAAGCATGTTGTCCATCCAAAGGACTCCATATATATCATCATGCCAAACATATCTGCCATAATGAACTCTTGACTAAAGCTTGCATACGATAACAGATGCCTATCCTAGCTCCATTACTGCCACATGTCCTTTCTCTCCAAGGACTCCAACATACGATGTACCCAATGCGTACCAAGTCGTACTGAGCGTTGCACCAAGCTCGCACACAACTTGTCATGCCATTCTCGGTTCATCCCATTTCTTTACTTGTCCTTACCTCTTAAGGACTCAAGCATATATGTTACCTTCTTGCGCACCAAGTCACACTAAACTCTTATCTCTTGAGCTTGCACACGACTTCTTGTGTTAATACGGTTCCATCTCAACTCGACATATGTCCTTCATACTCAAAGGAACATATGACCCAAAGATAGCTACCTCCGTAAAACATCTCTCTCTGATTCCAATATTCTTTCAAAATTTTTTTTCCAATTTCGAATTGGGAGATTTTATAGGCAATGCCAAAAGTTGTTAAAGGCAATGTTATTTGCCTCCAAGACATTGTCAAAACAAGTGGACTAACTTTGGTTAGAGGCAATACCATGTGCCCATGTCCCTTATATTCTGTGGTAAAAATTGTCGGTCTGGAATTCGAATATTGCCGGTCAAAGGTCACCGGGTGACGACCTACCTGAAATAAATACAACTCTCTCTCTCTCTCTCACCCTCTCTCTCTCTCTCTCTCTCTCTCTCTCTCTCTCTCTCTCTCTCTCTCTCTCTCTCTCTCTCTCTCTCTCTCTCTCTCTCTCTCTCTCTCTCTCTCTTTCTCTCTCTCTCTCTCTCTCTTTCTCTCTCTCTTCTTCTTCTTCTTTTTTGTTCTCCTTCTTCTTCTTCTCTTTACTCTCTCTCACTTCCGTCTTCGGCAAAGGGGAGGATCCCTTCCCTTTTCTTCCATACAATATTCCATCTTTTTCCTTCCTTCACATCTTTGTTTCTTCTTCTTTCTCTAAACCCTCTCTCTAGAGTTTCTGCAAAATAAGTTCCCTTTTGAGTAAATCTGCAAAACCATTCTATCATTCATACAGATTCCTTCAAATGTCCATGCCGTTGATACCCCTAATAATAAGGGCGTACTTTTTGTTGGAATCGGAGCCGATTTTGGATCGGTTCAAGTCGTCAAACTCAGAAACGAAGCACACCATTGCGTTCGTCTCGTCGAGCTCTTAAGTTTAGACTCAAGAATCACTCAAATCCGATTCCGGATGAATGAGATATTCAAGTTTAAAGTTTGATCGATTTTTGGTTGATTTAGGGACTAAAATCGCAATAAGGAAAAGTTGGTTTGGGGGCTATTTACGCAAAGAGGACACGTCCAGATCAGACGGCCCAAATCCCAGCCGACACGTCTGTTGCTAAAGAAGTGACCCGTCACTTTACTTTCCAACAGATGCGTCCCTAAAACCCAACAGAAGTGTCCCTTATGAATGCATCTATTCGAAACCTATTTATAGGACCCAAATCATCTCCAAATTCCAATCCGTTTTTTCCAGAGTGTCAAGCATTGTTAGAAGATCATATTAAAGTATCTAAGAGAAAGATTTTGTAGAGTTTTCAAGGAGTTTCATAAGCAAGAAGTTTGGTCCAGTTGCATAAGTCAGAGGTTAGTATACTTTCAAGTTCGACTGCTTTCTGATTCGAAGTACCATTGAATCGAAAGGTTAATCGTTGTATCCTGGGAGACAAACGCCGGTAACTGTTTGGTACTATACAGGGCGTCAATTGTCTTAAGGAAAGAGGAATACCTCGCCTCGATTAAAAAAAAAATTTCTTCTTCTTCTTATCCTCCGATTTTTCTTTTTTCTTTTTAGTCTATCTGATTTCTTAATCAAAGACATTCTGATTTTCCAAATCAGAAGTGTGTTGATTTTTTAAGTAATAAATCAGTAAACACAGAAGGATACAATTCCTCTTTCCGATCTTAAATCGATAGTGAGATTCGACTACGAATCATCTGTTCTGGATAACAGACATTATCGGTTAGAAATACGAAAGATATTGAGTTGTTTTATTCCTTAGTTTTTCTCCATTAATTTGGAAAGAAAGTGTTTTTGATTAATTTACAAATAAAATCAAAGTAGTAACCAGTTTCACCAGTGATTCGGTTATAGACTCGCTGAGTCAACTCGTTGAATCGGTACACCGAAACCAACAATCTTAAGACAATTGAATTACTTCGGTATACTGAACTAATTTTCTGTGTCAGAGAAATAGAGATGGCAACAACTGGTGAAGCCATAATGAAAAGTGTTGGTCCTGTCCATGCCGAAAAACCGGAGAAGTTTAAGGGCATCGATTTTAAGCGATGGGCACAGAAGATGATGTTTTATCTAACCACTTTAGGGTTAGTAAAATATCTGACTGAAGACCAACCAGTCCTTCGAGAAGACGGAGATATCCAACATACTTCGGCCGTAGAGGCCTGGAAGCATAGTAATTTTTTATGTAAGAATTACATTCTGAATTCGTTGGATGATGGGCTTTATAATGTGTATTGTGTTATTGATAGTGCAAAAGAATTGTGGAACACACTACACAATAAATATAAAGCCGAAACTGTAGGAGTGAAGAAATTTATCGTTGGAAGGTTTCTGGACTTTAAAATGGTTGACTCTAAACCAGTCATAACCCAAGTTCAAGAATTCCAAATAATTCTTCAGGAATTAAAGGGCGAATCATTGGTAACAAATGAAGCCTTTCAAGTCCGAGCAATGATTGAAAAATTGCCTCCAGGTTGGAAAGACTTCAAGAATTACCTTCGTCATAAAAATAAAGATATGAGCCTTGAAGAACTTATCCTCAAACTTCGAATAGAAGAGGATAGTCGTACTGCAGAGAAGAAGACAGAGAAGTCTTCAAATACTCCAAAAGTAAACGTCATCGAAGGGGGACCAAAACTAAAGCGGAAACGCTGGGGCCGTGAAGTGGGCTCAGGAAAGCCGACGAAGAAGAGTTTCGACGGCAACTGCTTCAACTGTGGCAAGAAGGGGCATCTTGCCAAAGATTGTCGTTCTAAAAATGACAAGATCAACAAGAGAAAGAAAGCTAAGCATCAGGCTTCTCTTGTTGAAGATGAAGATGTCCAGAACCTGTGTGCAATGGTTACTGGAATCGAAGATGTGGCTGAAAAGTTTCAGAATATGAACCTCTGTGCGGTTATTTCTGAAGTTAACCTAGTTGGAAATCCGAAAGAATGGTGGATCGACACTGGGGCCACGAGGCACGTTTGTGCAGATAGAGCCATGTTCTCCACTTATACCAAACTTGAAGAAGGCGAGACACTGTTTATGGGAAACGCCGCAACAAGTCAAGTTCAGGGTAAAGGGAAAGTAATCCTAAAGTTCACTTCAGGAAAAGAAGTAACCCTAAATGACGTCCTGCATGCACCAGACATTCGAAAGAATCTTGTGTCTGGATCGCTCCTTAGCAAGAACGGATTCAAACTTGTATTTGTTTCCGATAATTTTGTTTTATCCAAAAACGGAATGTATGTGGGAAAAGGGTACTTATGTGGGGGGCTCTTTAAATTGAATGTTGCAACTGTAACTCCAAATATTATTAATAAAGAAAAACCATTAGCTTATGTTGTTGATTCTTGTAATATTTGGCATGAGAGACTAGGTCATGTTCATTATAACTCTTTGAGAAAGTTAATGCACATGGACTTAATTCCAAAGTTTGATATTAATTCTTCGGAAAAATGTCAAACGTGTGTAGAGTCTAAATTGACAAAGACTCCTTTTCATTCTGTGGAAAGAAATACAGAACCATTAGAGTTAATTCACAGTGACATATGTGATTTAAAAATGGTCCAGACTAGAGGAGGTAAAAAGTATTTTATCACCTTCATAGACGATAGTACAAGGTACTGTCACGTTTACTTGCTAAGAAGTAAAGATGAAGCAGTAGAGAAATTCAAAATCTATAAGAATGAAGTTGAAAATCAACTTAATCGAAAAATTAAGATTTTGAGAAGTGATAGAGGCGGAGAGTATGAATCTCCTTTCGCTGAAATTTGTGCCGAAAGTGGCATCATTCATCAGACTACTGCTCCTTATACACCTCAACAAAATGGTGTAGCAGAGCGAAAGAATCGAACTCTGAAAGAGATGATGAATGCATTATTACTCAGTTCTGGATTACCTCAGAACTTGTGGGGGGAGGCAATATTATCGGCCAACTACTTATTAAATAAGTTACCTCACAAGAAAACAGGTAAGATACCTTATGAGTTGTGGAACGGCAGAAAACCATCCTTTAAATTCATTAAAGTGTGGGGGTGTCTAGCCAAAGTCCTGGTGCCTTTACCTAAACGGGTCAAAATAGGACCAAGGACAATAGACTGTATTTTCGTTGGATATGCAGAAAACAGTAGTGCATACAGATTCTTGGTTCACAAGTCTGATATAGAAGATATACATGTGAATACAATCTTAGAATCACGGGACGCCGAATTCTTTGAAAATATATTTCCATGTAAATCTATATCAGAGGAAAAATCTCTGAAAAGAGTCAGAAACGAAGAAAATACAGAAATCTCTGAAAGAGATAAAAATCTAGTAGAGGACAAGTCGGAAGAGCCTCGAAAGAGTAAAAGGGCAAGGGTAGAAAAAACCTTTGGTCCTGATTTTCTAACCTACATGTTAGAAAGTGAGCCTCTAACATATAAAGAAGCTATGTCAACTCCAGAAGCTCCTTTTTGGAAAGAGGCAGTGAACAGTGAGATTGAGTCCATTATGAATAACCACACATGGGAGTTAGTAGATCTCCCGATAGGTTGCAAACCATTAGGTTGCAAATGGATCTTCAAAAGGAAATTGAAGACGGATGGATCAATCGACAAGTATAAAGCCAGACTTGTGGCTCAAGGATTCAGATAGAGAGAAGGTCTAGATTATTTCGACACTTACTCTCCTGTTACTCGAATCACGTCAATAAGATTGCTAATCGCGATAGCATCTATCCACAATCTAGAAATACATCAGATGGATGTAAAGACAACTTTCTTAAATGGACAACTGGAAGAAGAGATCTATATGACTCAACCAGAAGGGTTTGTGGTACCCGGCCAAGAGAAGAAAGTGTGTAAGTTAGTAAAGTCGCTTTATGGTATAAAGCAGGCTCCTAAGCAGTGGCACTTGAAATTTGATCAAGTAATGTTATCAAATGGGTTCAAAATAAATGAATGTGACAAGTGCGTCTACACTAAGGTCAATGCTAAAGGATGTGTAATCCTATGTCTGTACGTAGATGACATGCTTATTATGGGAGATAATATAGATGTCATAAAAACAACTAAGCAAATGTTGTCGAAGAATTTCGACATGAAAGACTTAGGTAGGGCTGAAGTCATTCTCAGAATAAAAATATCTAGAAGCTCTTCTGGGATAAAATTATCTCAGACTCACTACGTTGAGAAAATTCTAGGAAAATTCAGCAAGAATGATATGAGTTTAGCTCGGACGCCGATAGATCCGACCGTGCATTTGATGAAAAATCGTGGTCAAGGAGTAAACCAGTTAATGTACTCACAGATTATTGGAAGTCTAATGTACTTGATGAATTATACACGTCCAGACATAGCCTATTCTGTTAGCAAATTGAGTAGGTTTACTAGCAATCCAAGTAAAGAACATTGGACGGCGATAGTAAGGGTACTCAGGTATTTGAGACAGACTAAAGAGTATGGGCTATTATATACCAAATATCCAGAAGTATTAGAGGGATATGCGGATGCCAACTGGATCTCAGATACTGATGATACCAAGTCAACCAGTGGATACATATTCACATTGGGAGGAGCGGCCATATCATGGAAATCCTCAAAGCAAACATGCATAGCTCGATCGACAATGGATTCCGAATTCATTGCTCTGGATAAAGCAGGAGAAGAGGCAGAGTCGCTGCGACACTTCCTGGAGGACGTTCCTATATGGACTAAGCCGGTGCCTGCAATAAAAATACACTGCGATAATCAGGCAGCTATTGCAAGAGCACATAGTAAAATGTATAACGGTAAGTCACGACATATTCGTCGACGACATAACACCGTAAAGCAATTACTCTCAGAAGGAGTCATAACAGTAGATTATGTCAAATCTAACGATAACCTAGCGGATCCATTTACAAAAGGGTTACCTAGAGAGTTAGTAATTGCTTCATCAAGGGGAATGGGACTTTTGCCTAAAGTAAATGAGTAAAGTCATAACGGAAACCCAACCTATGTGACTGGAGATCCCAAGATGTAGGTTCAACGGGAAAACTGAAGTTATATACTGACTCGAACGGAACACTGAAAGAGATTTATCTCTTACCCATTCCTAGGATGACATCAGTGTTGTCTGCAATGAGAGGTTAAGCGTTAAGCTTTTAATGAATCCGAAAACTTAGAACTTGAGTCTAACGTAAGGTATAGCAGAATACCTTATTACGGATAACCTATATGTGTGCGAACTGATGCCGGTTCTATGAGAATGTCGTAATGGCCGACTTCTCTAGAGCACACATGAAAACCAGGTTGTTCAGGGCCGAAACGAACACAACCGAGAACTTTTGAAAGTAAGGAACTAGTTGTGTGATAGTTACTCGTTGGTTTACAACTCATGGGACCCAGTTCAAGACATAGTTCACTAAGGTCTTTGTAAACCCGATGGCTACTCACTACGGAAGATTCAAAGCCGCAAGCTATCTATCCCGATGCAGCGAAATTCCGCCTCTAACCTCTGTCAGTGTCAGTGTGTCAGTCTAGTAAGTCTGCATGATAGGAAATCTCGAATATTCATTCATGTGGGGGATTGTTGGAATCGGAGCCGATTTTGGATCGGTTCAAGTCGTCAAACTCAGAAACGAAGCACACCATTGCGTTCGTCTCGTTGAGCTCTTAAGTTTAGACTCAAGAATCACTCAAATCCGATTCCGGATGAATGAGATATTCAAGTTTAAAGTTTGATCGATTTTTGGTTGATTTAGGGACTAAAATCGCAATAAGGAAAAGTTGGTTTGGGGGCTATTTACGCAAAGAGGACACGTCCAGATCAGACGGCCCAAATCCCAGCCGACATGTCTGTTGCTAAAGAAGTGACCCGTCACTTTACTTTCCAACAGATGCGTCCCTAAAACCCAACAGAAGTGTCCCTTATGAATGCATCTATTCGAAACCTATTTATAGGACCCAAATCAACTCCAAATTCCAATCCGTTTTTTCCAGAGTGTCAAGAATTGTTAGAAGATCATATTAGAGTATCTAAGAGAAAGATTTTGTAGAGTTTTCAAGGAGTTTCATAAGCAAGAAGTTTGGTCCATTTGCATAAGTCAGAGGTTAGTATATTTTCAAGTTCGACTGCTTTCTGATTCGAAGTACCATTGAATCGAAAGGTTAATCGTTGTATCCTGGGAGACAAACGCCGGTAACTGTTTGGTACTATATAGGGCGTCAATTGTCTTAAGGAAAGAGGAATACCTCGCCTCGATTAAAAAAAAAAAATTCTTCTTCTTCTTATCCTCCGATTTTTCTTTTTTCTTTTTAGTCTATCTGATTTCTTAATCAAAGACATTCTGATTTTCCAAATCAGAAGTGTGTTGATTTTTTAAGTAATAAATCAGTAAACACAGAAGGATACAATTCCTCTTTCCGATCTTAAATCGATAGTGAGATTCGACTACGAATCATCTGTTCTGGATAACAGACATTATCGGTTAGAAATACGAAAGATATTGAGTTGTTTTATTCCTTAGTTTTTCTCCATTAATTTGGAAAGAAAGTGTTTTTGATTAATTTACAAATAAAATCAAAGTAGTAACCAGTTTCACCAGTGATTCGGTTATAGACTCGCTGAGTCAACTCGTTGAATCGGTACACCGAAACCAACACTTTTCTCGAGTTATTATTTCTAAGATTTTGCATTTCGGTATTAACTTTTCAATGGTTAGGGTTTCCTTTATCGATTAATTTACTTCTTTTGTTCTTCGTCTTGTCTTTTGTCTTTAACCGTTTTTTTGTTTGATTGCTTTGAGTTTGGTAAATATCTATTGGAAATTTCACGATTTTTGGATCATTTAGTAGTTATATTTTGGTGCATTAAGTTCTAAAATCCCATCGCTCTTCACTTATAGATAATTAATTAGAGATTCTCTATTCAGATTTAAAAAGTGGATACTTTTGGTTAGAAGCTAAGACTTTAGTATTTAGTTGAATCAATGAAATAAGTTAAAGATAGCTCACATATCCAGTACCTCTCAGGAGGAGGATGAGGAAGAATTAAAGATAACCTACTTTTTTGGTTTGATTTTCAAGAGAAGTCTTAAATCTCCTCCGGACTTCAAGATCACTTTTACGAGGGTTGTCATGTAAACCTCACATATCCAAGCTTTTATCTACCCTTACCTACAAATTGATTAAAAATTCTTGAATATAACTTGGCATTGGGAGTTTTAGTTTCTAAGATATGTAGATTTGTACAGAAAAAGAGGTTTTTTTTGCATGTTAGGTCGTTGGTGAGAGGTGGTCGGCCGGCGACTTGACTACGTTAAGTCAAACCCTAATTTAGGCATTGCCTCCCCATGACACATTGCTTTTAACCAAATTAAGGATTGTCTTTAGCGAGATTGTCTATAACAATTTTGGGCATTGCCTATAAAATCTCCATTTCGAATTTCTCTCTCTAATTTTTTTTTTCTTTTCCCATATTTTCTTTCTAGATTTTCCTGTCTCCATATTTTCTTTTTTATTTCCTTTTAAACATATTTTCTCTCCTAATCTTAACTACTTTCTTTGTCTCAAATTTTCTCTCTTTATATGTCGGAAAGACGTTTTTTTAAGATTTTTTGATGAAAATTTATAGGACATTTTGTTATATACAGTACATAATAAAATGTCTTATACATTTTTTCCAAAACGTATATTGCTTTATTGAAAATTTCTAGGACATTTTGTTATGTATAGTACATAATAAAATCTCCTATACGTTCCTTCCAAAGCGTAAATTATTTTAATGAAAATTTATAAGACATTCTGTTATGTACATGACATAATAAAATACGATAAACCAAATTCAGAATATTTCATAGAACATAGATCTGATTTCATTCACATTTTCAGGGATTTAAAAAATTGTAGATTTCATTCATACAACTCTTAATTAGAACGTAAAAAATAACAGATCTTACAAACCTCTTACAAATAAGCCCAAGTTTGATCATAAATAATAGACCGAATTAACAGAGATCTTAAATCTAGTTTAAAGATACCAGATTTGTTGTCATTCGATTTAACTATTAAGAAACCCCTAGATCTTTTTTATGATTTTAAGATCCTTGAATCCAGAAAAATCAAAGTAAGAACCTAACCATACGAAACCGATCATAAATAATCAACAATCCTTGATTATCTGAACCATATGAAGCTGATCCTTGATCTTCTTTTAGAGGGGGAAAGAAACCCAAAATATCAATCCTTGATCTTCTTTTAGAGGAAGATCTACTTCTTTTAGATAGAGGAAGAAACCCAAAATATCAGAGATTTTAGTGGCAAAATTGGGAAGGAGATCAAATATAGAAGACTTGGTTCCATGATGACGGGATCGAAAAAATTTCGCCAAATTTTTCGAAAAAAATGACGCCACAGAAACAATTCTGAGAAAGGAAGAAGGTAAAATCTCAATCTTTAGAAAGAGATGAAGAAGATAAGATAAAAAGATGACAAGTTTTAAGGTTTATGGAAGATTTGCATCTCATGATTGGATATCAAGTTGTCCTTAGTCAGAAAATGAAAGAGAAGTTGTTGAATGTCCCGTCCAAGGGTAAGAGGGGAAGAAAAAAAAAGTTGTACTTTCTCTAACGTTTAGATCTGTTTTGAACTTTTAAATTTTTGGGGTGGTTCGAATTTACCCCCAAAATTTTGGCCTCCAACTCATTTTTCCTATCATTATTGGTAATTATCATTTTCACTACTTTTGTTGCAAAATTTAGAATCCACTCACATGTCTATGAAAAGTCACACATTTTTTTTGTTGGTACAGTTGGGTCTCTTTTTATACTAGAATCTATCAAACTGTCAATGAAAGTCTAAATCCACTGAAGTTCACGAATTTACGAATGGTGTTGATTTTCGCGGTCTTTAAAATATTTCTGATTGATTGTCACAGACATTGGTAGACTTCAAAATATCCAATCCGTAAGTGAAGAGACTTTGGAGTATCTATCGAAGTCTGAACTTACTACCATGGCTTAGTTCTACTAGTCTAAACAAACAAGTTCCATATCAATCATATCATAATATGTCAATATCAAGTGGGGTTCACTCAGGCCCGTGTTTGGGGGAGTGCGGGCAGGGCGCCCGCACTGGGCCCCCAAACATGAGGGGCCTACTTTTTATAGCGTCTTAACATATATATATAAATCGGATATCTAGTTTATTAACAAGCAGGGCAATAGATTAGTTGGTAAGGAGGTTAGATTGCTTTGCAATTGGGCGGGTTCGACTCCCCCGTCCTGCATATTAATTAAATTTTTTGAGCGGGATATTAGCACCGCTAGATATTGTGTTTGACGCCTTTTGGGTGTGTTATTGGGCGCCTAAATGGCTGAAACTACTATTTGAAGATTATTATGATATAATAAACACTAAAGGACAATATTTGTATTTACACCTTTAATAACGCAAATAGAATAACTATGAATATTCCTATCTCTTTTGCGAATGGGATCTCTAAGGTTTCGAAGTTTATCCCAACACTTTCAACTACTCAGGCAATCAAGTGTTAACATTATTCTTCGGTTTTAGAGTTTCTGTTGATTTTGTCTCCTCTGTGATGTTATGAGTATAACTGTTAAACCAATATTTATTTTTATTCCGTTACACTTTTTCTTAAACATTTTGTTATTTAAAGTCTTTGTTCTGTCCCTCGTCTGTTTGTTAAATGACAAACTACATATTTAATATGATATTACATTAAGATCCACAAGGTCGATTAAAGTTTAAAATTTCATTAATTTATAGTTATAAACTTATATTCTAAGTCTTAAGATAGAATAGATAAATCTTTTTGCTTACCGGTGATTGTGAATTCTTAGACTAGATTTCCAATGAAAATGAATTTTAGAATGATTTTTTTTTTCTTATGACTACTTTTTGCAAAATATTATTGGGTTCATTTATGGTTTCATGTACCGACTCATAAATTAGTTTACATTATTTATTTATTTATTTATTTATTTTTTATTTTTTATGGCACGAAGGGCCCATATTCAAATTTCGCACAGGGCCTCTGGAATCTCAGGCACGGCCCTGGGTTCACTTTAGATAAGAATCCACATGTATAGGCATTAGTCTTAACAAAAAGACATGTCTAGCCGTATGTCATGTGGCAACTTCCTTACCTAATACTTAGGTACACATCTCCTTCACTAACCATGACTTAATGACACATGGGTTGACTACCTCACAGAAAAAGAAGAGAAAGCTAACTATAGTCGTTACTCTTTCCCAATTAAGTAAACCCCAATCGTTTCACTTATAAAAGAATATTACCAACACCATCTAGAATTTATGTACAAAACGTGGGAATAGGAGAGCCGTGCAAATCACGCTGGAAGAGTAGAAGTTAGAAAGAGATATGCTTCATGTCTTTACCAGACCATACTATCTCAAAGTCAATTTGAAATATGTATGTAGATGAATCAAACAACACACGTTAGACAAAAAATAAATATTTGAAATACATATAATCACTCATTAGGCAAGGTAGTGGACCTTGCTATAATATAGAATTATGGTATACAAAGATGCAAATGCGATGGCAAACGATAATTGGTCCAATTTGTATTTGTTTACTATTCTTATCGCTTTCTTATTTTCCATGCATGGATGGATTTATTAAGGCCTTTATTAAAAGCAAATGAAGCGAGCCTCGCCCAACACAAAAAAAATCACTTCCACACTGAGCAAAATTATTGAGGCAATGACTGATTTGACCAAAAAAAAATTGGTAATGGCAAAAAATCACTATCTCTTCTTAATGGGTTTTCAAATGTTAAGGACACAAAGTATAAAATTATCAAATTTATAAAAACAAAACAAAAACATGACTTTATATTGTAGTCTTGCTCCTATCCATATCATATTAGATGTTCCAGATCCTGTAAAAACATTTGTTTATTTCTCTCTGACTGCTTTTTGGCCTCTTTTTTTTACCATTGTTGATCTATGTCTCTTCTTAAATATTTTTTGACGGATATCACATCTTTTTGTCATTTTTCACCATTTATTCATTGTTCTTTTGCTTTTCACCGTTTGTTTTATAGTTTCTAATGTATCCTATACCATTTTTTGTTGATTATTTTCTCTATATCGTTTTTCAACTTCAAGATGATCAATTCGAAATGTTTTTTTCGTTGTCACATACAACCTTTTATTTTTGTAGTTGTTCAGTGGATAAAAGCACTTGTTTGTCTAGCAAACTAGAGGTTGTGTACAAACTGTTGTTTGCCATGTATTAATTGTTGTTTGCCATGTTTATCTTGAAAACTGATGTTTGTTTATCATTATTTGTAACGCCCCAAGCCTTAGCAGTTATCGATATTGCTCCCGTTTTGACCACCTCACACAGGTACGGGGTTTTGTTCTTGGCGAAGGCACCACGAGCCACCCAAAAGGCCTCGATACTTATTAAGTTTGAGCGTACACCTATAGGCCTGTCTCTGGACACTCTTGCGAGCGATGTGGGACTATTACAATCCCCCACTCTCAGCGAAGAGCCGTCCTCGGCTCTGATACCACTTTGTAACGCCCCAAGCCTTAGCAGTTATCGATATTGTCCCCGCTTTAACCACCTCACAAAGGTACGGGGTTTTGTTCTTGGCGAAGGCACGAAAGACTCACCCAAAAGGCCTCGGTACTTACTAAGCTTGGGCGTACACCTATAGCCCAGTCTCTGGACACTCTTGCGAGCAATGTGGGACTATTACAATCCCACACCCTCCGCAAGAGCCGTCATCGGCTCTGATACCACTTGTAACGTCCCAAGCTTAGCAGTTATCGAAATTGTCTCCGCTTTGACCACCTCACAAAGGTACGAAGTTTTGTTCTTGGCGAAGGCACCACGATCCCACCTAAAAGGCCTCGATATGGGCAAAGAAACACGATTCACCCGACCATCATAGTATGCAACGACACCTTGGACCCCCACAACGATATTGTCCTCACTTTAGCCACCACCTACCGCGGTATGTGGTTTTGTTCTCCCTTGGAGGCCTCGGTACTTACTAAACTTGAGCGTACACCTCTAGCCCAGTCTCTAGATAATCTTGCGAGCGATGTGGGACTATTACAATTCTCCCCCCTCAGCGAAGAGCCGTCCTCGGCTCGGATACCACTGTGTAACCCCCCCACCCAAAAGGCCTCGGTATGGGCAAAAACACACGATTCACCCGACCATCAGAGTGCGCAACGACACCGTGGATCCCCCACAACGATATTCCCCTCACTTTAGCCACCACCTACCGCAGTATGAGGTTTTATTCCCCTTCGGAGGCCTCGGTACTCACTAAACTTGAGCGTACACCTCTAGCCCAGTCTCTAGACAATCTTTCGAGCGATGTGAGACTATTACAATTCTCCACCCTCAGCGAAGAGTCGTCCTCGGCTCTGATACCACTGTGTAATGCCCCAAGTCTTAGCAGTTATCGATATTATCTCCGCTTTGACCACCTCACACAGGTACGGGGTTTTGTTATTGGCGAATGCACTATAAGTCCACCCTGAAGGCCTCGGTACTTACTTAGATTGAGCGTATACCTATAGCCCAGTCTCCGGACACTCTTGCGAGCGATGTGGGACTATTACAATCCCCCACCCTCAGCGAAGAGATACCACTTTGTAACGCCCCAAGCCTTAGGTGTTATCGATATTGTCCCTGCTTTGACCAACTCACACAGGTATGGGGTTTTGTTATTGGCGAAGGCACCACCGGCCCACCCAAAAGGCCTCGGTACTTACTAAGCTTGAATGTACACCTATAGCCCAGTCTCTGGGCACTCTTGCGAGCGATGTAGGACTATTACATTATTTAAAAAAGGAATTCGTTAAGTTATGTCTCAGTAGCTTAACAGTTCATATCGAGCAAACAACAGTTTGTATCGAGTTGACAACAGTTTGTTTCGAGCTAACCACTATTTGGAAAACATATTTGATTTACAAAACATCAAATATATATCAAAACAGAACAAACACGGAAAAAGAACATCGTGAAACATAGATGAAGACGGATATAAAATTACTCAAGCTTCAACAAAATCTAAAACATATCAAAAAGACTGATCATAAATCAGAAAAGATCTGATATTCAAAAAGAATCAACAATTTGTAGAAAGCAAACATTTGTTTGTAAAAGCAAACAACTGTGTGCAAAAAGCAACTAACTTTATGTGCAGAAGAGTAGTTTTATCATTATTAGGAAAAAGGTGAATGTCACCCGCGTGTGAACAAAAATTATAGCGGAAATTGCCATTTGGTGGCCTAAACTACCATTTGTTAAGCATAACAATGGTCAACTTTGACCAAGTTAAAAAGTAAACAACACGATCTAGAAATAAATAGGTCGGCCCCAATACAAGTCATTAGGGAGGCAAATTTGAAAGAGCTTTTCGACCTAAGCCCAGAACTGGAGGTCAGTACCAGTTTCACACGCATCTTAAGTCCTGCTCTGACTATAAAACATATTATTCCAACCATGGTAAGAGCTCCACCGTAGGTGTCAGAACAGTAAGGGAGGTCTAAGAAAATCAACTTGGTGCCTTAGGTCTGACTTGATCAACGGAATGGGAAGGTGATTCGAGTCACGATTTACCCAACCTAAGCCCTTGACTCGGACTAAGGTCTTGAACGAAGAAATCAACTAAACAAACACGGTGCACCCGGGCTTCAAGCAAAGCCTGAACAGGGAAAAATTACGTGAAAAAGTAATGCACGTCAAAAGCTCACATTCTGTATCCGCAAATTGCCAAATAATTTGTCAATGTCTGAATATACATAATGATGGAATACTATCATCCTAACAACCATCAACGCGTGACTCCATCTAAGCTGGCCCCTTACACTTAATCATCTCAGTTGGTCATCATAGTTGGGCAATCGAACCTATATAAGTATATCAGGTTCGCCCTAATTAGGGGATGAGGTTCACCTTCCGAACTCGGCATTTTAAATTGAATTATTTGAATATAAAAACATCATCTTGACTTGAGCGTCGGAGAGCTTTCTGAGTTATTTTGCAGGTTTTGTCCCTTAATAACGAGGAAAAGTTCATTATTTATTCGTTGATTCTTCATTATATGAATGATGGCATAAAAAATACTTTTGGACAGCATCAACTTGACGTTAGAAGGAGATCGACTATAGATATCTTTAATGTTCGATGCCTTGAACCCGAAGATTTAACAAAAGAGATTGCACGCTTAAAAGAATAGAAAAAACACGATGAAGAAAACAATATGCTCATGTTGTTCTCCTCCTGAAACTGCAAGAAGGGATGAACTAATTGAGGAAATTAAAAGAAACATAAGAAGTTATGGAAAAAAGAGAACGAAGAAGCCAAGAAATTAGAAAGCGGGAAACAAATTTATTAAGCTAGAGAAGCTTCAAAGAGAGCACGGTAGGGAAACCCTATAGCCAAACAAGAAAGAAAGGAATGTTGCTTCCAAAATTAGAGGTCGATTCGAAAAAGGTGGGAACTCGGTCCATAGATTTTTTTTCAGTTTTCAGTATTTTATTTTCTTAACACGAGCTTTTTTTGTAAGATATTTTGTAAGTAAATGTTTAGAGTCTTTCTTATTTTTTTCTTCATGGAGCTACCATTCCCAGAAACAAAGGATATTCGATTCTTTTTATATTTATTTTACTTGTATTTTTTGTAGCTTTTATCTTTATGGGATGCGATTTTATCTCTTCTTTTGTCGCAAATTTCACTCTTGAAATCAATGAAATTCCCTTTTGCTATTAAAAAATATTTTAATTTTTCTCGAGCAACTCAGTATACGTTGGCGTGAATGCCTTCGGGGCTCGTGGTCACTTTCGGGCAACGGGAAAACCAAGCTAAGTTTTTTCCCAGCCCAATTTACTCGATGACTTCAACTGGTCTTATAGTTTGTTTGTCCAACTGGTCCAATCCTAGTATTTTAGTGCCCGAGCCCAGACATACGTGCCCTTTTCTCGACCCTAGAAAAGAATACCCTTTTGCCGTATCTAGAAGATACGATCATACAACCATGATTAGAAAGATTCCATTAACGGTCTTGCCACGTGGCCTTTATTAAGCCAGTGAGCTACAATCATCATGCAAAATTTATGTAACCAACAAAAGTTTACCAGAAAAGGATTTGAACTTCACCCTTTGATTGATGGCAAATTTTGAACCTACAAACTGAACGAACTTGAGCGTCAGAGTGTCTTTGCAGGTACCACCTCCCATCAGGTCATCAACAACAAGAAGGAAGGAATTAAATGAAAAGTAACTAGGTCGATTATTCTTGAGATATCCAGGAAGTCATTTTCCCACATCATTCGACTCGAACTCTCTCTTTATGTCATTTGTCTTTCTCCTCTTTATAAAAGATTAGGTATATATCTACCTAAGCAGAGCAAGAGATGGTGAGAGGAAGAGGATTTGATAATTAATGAGACAAATATAAATGATGCGAAAGCAAACAATGAATTTTTTTTATCAAGAAATAATATATTGATTATTGTGCCGAGACAACACTAAAAAAAGTAGAAATTTACATATTAGATAACATCGACTCCCAAGAAAACAAGAAGGTTTGAGAAAGGATCCCTCATAAAAATTCTAGTTGGAAAAGCCCATGGATAAATTAATGTCTTGACCTCTATAATTATTTGCTCAACCTAACTGAAACTATCTTTAAATATCTTTGTGTTTGGCTCCTTCCACAACGCTCACCATATAGCAAAAGAAATAGCAGTTCCTAAGTATCCCTTTCTTGTGTCTAACTTATATCTCTTCCATCTTGTAAATAAAACCTCTATCTGATTTGGTATACTTCTGAAACCGAAAATCATTTATGAAAAAAACTTATCTCATATCTTTCTAGAAACTGAGCAGTTCATAAGCAAATGATGTGCATCTTCTTCTGCACACTGACATAACACACATCTATTAGGGATAGAGTAACCCCTTTTTTAGAAGATCTAAAGTAGGGATTGATTTCAACAATGTCGCCCAAATAAAAATGGGGGCTTTCTCTGGTATCTTCGACAAGAAATCAAAACTGGTTCTTAAAGCAAACAATGAATTGAAAGCGTAATTTTAACTGGTCGTTAGCGGAAGTGTTAGATACGAAATCAAAACTAAAGTTGGCTAAATTGTAGGGATGAAAATGATGGATTAGCCAGAAATGGAGGGCTAAATAAGAATGAACCCTTTAATATTTGCAAATAGCAAAGAGAATATAAATGCATGTACTTCACTAGAGGTTATCTAAGAATACATACAATACCCATGCTTGTTGAGGATGGGGATGTGAGAGTAGTGCACATGGTTTCACGTTGGAAAATTGAAAGCGCCATCACAATCTTCATGCCTTTCCATTTTCCCATATCCCTTTCCGAGCCCCATTGGTTGATGGCTTGATGCAGACATATTCACGAGAATCACCACCCTTACAATTAATATACTATCTTTTTTTTTATTAAAACCCTTAATGATATGATGATCAGTGCCCCAGACTAACTAGATAAATCTTTTTTAATCTCTGTTCATTTAACTTGGACATTATATTTAGTAACCTGGATAACAACTCCCCTTTGGGAAGGATTTAGAACTTATCCTCGTGATAAAAGTAAACTAATATAAAATATAAGTGGCCTTAATTTCTTTTCTTTTCTTTTTTTGTTGAAGAGGGCCTTAATTTCTTTTTGGTTCCATATATTATAATAATTTATTTATTTTGCCTTCTATTTTTCATAAGATTCAAACTAGCGGTTTTTTTGTTAATGCCTACGTGACCCCAACCCTAACCACATGAGCCCATCTTTCTTCTCTTCGCGGAGAAGAAGAAAGGCATTGCCTCTGACTATACTTTGTCAATTTGTTTTGACTTCGTCTTTAGAAGAAAGCATATACATTGCTTTAACAACTTCGGACGTTATCTATAAAAAAGATTTATTTTATCTATAACACACTATGAACGAAAAATAAAATGGGAAATGCTAAATGTACAAAGAATCTTTGACAAGATTCTTGACAAAATGTTAAATGAACGGTCCGATCAAAGTCAAACTTTGATTAACTTTTGTCTTTTAATGAAAATGAGTCATTAAGTCAAGAATTTTGTCAAAGACTTTGTACATGTAGCACTCCCGAAATAAAATATTTCTTTAGAGAAAAAACTTAATGTAGGAAGAGAAAACTTTTGTATTTAAAGTTGAAGAACATATTTGACTTTGTCAGAGCGAATCACAGTAATTCGTGAATTTTTTTCGCAAAAAGTAAGTACTTAAAAATATGTTATTCATAATGTATTATGAATGGTTTTAGGTATTATGATGGTTCATTATTATTAGTAATAGTTCATAATGTGCTATGATTGTGCATATTAAGTATCAAAATATTATTTCCAACAAGTTATTGTCTAAAAAAATATTGTAATAAATGTAATGACATATTAGTATATAATACAAAGTAGTAGTGCGCGGAGTGGACTTGATAGTTCATTTAAACATTTATCAATTGGACGACACGAACTCTCCACCAAATCATGAGTAATATTTTAAGAAATCAATATCCTAGGCGGCTAACTAGCTTCCGTAGTCTCTCATTTTATCGTTAGAGATCCAATTGACCTCGCGTCATCTGTTCCGGATCAAAGTGAAATATAGTAGCTACGTACAATGGGTCCTAAACTTAGAAGAAGCAACACGTGATCTAAAGTAATTTATTTTTGGCACTTCTTCACCTAAACCCTAATAAAGGGTGCAACATGTCTCTTTCACTAGAGGAAAATAGAAGGCAAATTACTGTTGGGTTGACTACCTAAAGAAAAAGTAATGAACCAAAAGAAGAACATTCTTATTAATAATTAATTGGTTCTCTCACCATTAAAAAAATGAATAGTTAATTGGCTACTTAACCTACTTTCTTTGTTTCTTGTTGGCGATGATATAAACATGTACACTATCCATACACGCATGTACACTATCCATCCATACACGCCCAAGAAAAAACATAATTCCACACTAATATATGCCTTTGTCAGACGACGCTAATGAGATGTGTTTTTTTGTTAAGTTTGTGATTTATCCAACTCAAAATGAATCAGTTGTGAGTGAAAAAGACATAAACATTATACTTGGTTGTTAGATCGCTTTTTTTCTATGTGGGACCATCCTCACACCCCTTCAGATATGGCGCTATAGTTGAACTGGTCTACGTTAAGATACAGTATTGTTTTCGTTTTCCATGATCACTTTATTACGGTAATCTAATTCACTAAAAATCTCAATTAGTTTACCACAAGATACCGAGACTATCCTCCCATTCTGTTTGGCTGAAAATGTCTTTAGATTCAAAGAGAAGGCTTGCAAGTAGATCCATCATAAAAAGTTGTATATACAGTTCTCCAAATATCACGAGTTGTAGGTAAACAAATGTATCACTTCATAATTTCTGGAGTCATAGACATCAACAACTGTCTCTTGACTTTTTTATTTTTAGCTTAAGATTTCTCATATTTAACGTCATCTTCTGGAAAATGGTAATGAATTACCACGAATTAATGAATTTTTTTTTTTCAACAATATGCACCTCCATATTTTGAGACCACATATCATAATGTTTTCATTTAATGTAACCACTGAATTGAAGGATCTTCCTAACTGAAAAATTGTGCTATTTTCTAATCATCTTTTCCACCAATTAATTATGAGGAAAAACTAATATCAAAAAATTTTGAAAAACAAAAAAACTGTACCTCTGAGAAAGTCGATATGATCGATCAACTTAAAGCGCCTTGTAACTTTTGACATTATATAGACCACACATATAACAATTAGAGTTATGGTTTTGTCTTTTTGCCTTCTTTTAATACCAAAATAAATTCTCTCTCGTTAAAATTAAAATGCTGATGAAGGTTTTTTTCTTCTTTTACTGGATCTATAATAGAAAATAGAAGATCAAGGTTTTCTCTCCTCCAATCGGCAGAAATTCAGAAAATAAATTTAAGACTGTTGGCTTTGATACCAAGTTCAAAGTGATCAGAAAAATTCTTTTATTCCTTGATGATTTCAAAAGAATTATTCTTTGATGATTTCAAAAGAAATACAAGACCCTATTTATATAGTTGGAATACTGCTAATTTCTAATATCTTATAGTTTCTAGTATCTAACATTTTGCTACTTTTCAATATCTCAATATAGAAAAGATATTTCAAGATTATTTTCGGTGTATGAAATTAACTATCTAGTGAACCAAGAGTGACTAAACACTGAAAAATTTAAATTAAATTTAGAGTTGGAATGGGTTCAATTGATAGAAAAGGAATAGATAAGTGCAGAAGGGACATATACGTTAAATTTGGAATGCTTGTGGTGACAATTGAGTGAATAAATGTTACAACTGGCTAAGAGACTTAAGAATTTTGTCTTGATCTTGGTGAATTGTGAGATTGTCCTTTAGATCTTTAAGATCTTGGCTGCAAGAAAACCAACCATTGGATCTGGCATGTTTACCGAAGTCGCCCGAATCGGGTGATATCAAGGTGGTTGGATCGTGACTTTTGGGACCTTCTAGAAGGTTGCTCGCTTGCCCAACCAGTATAATGTAAGCTATCAAATTAGTTTGTTTGGGCGGAATGCATGCAGTCTCATTTTCCACGTTATCCACTTGTCATTTGCTCTCCAATCTAACTTTTCCATCTTGCACTTTATCCCCTAACCAAACAGAATTTCAGTTAATCTTTCATTGAAAGGTCAAACCTTGGAAGAAGAATATCGCATTCACGTGGAATTAGATTTTGGTGATTCTTAATTCTAAACTTAAGAGTTCGATCAGAAGAATTCAACGGTGCGTCTGTTTCGAGTTTCACGAGTCAAACCTATCTAAATCGACTCTGATTGATCTAACACAATGTTTGTGGTGCGCCCAGTGGCTAGCTTCATTAACCTTAAAAGAGTTAAAGGTGGAAATAATATCTTCTCTAGTGTAGGAGTAATCAAACCATAAATTGAATTGAAATAAATGATGAAAGATTCTTTATGAATAAGAAAGAAGATTTCTTTTACTTTATTTTTGAAATGGCAAATAGGAACAAGTGGTATAAAGATGGAGTTAATAGCCAAGGATAGATTGAGATCAAGGAAAGAAGTTAAAGTTGGTACCCAAGTTGATGTATAGATAATTTTTTTATATCAAATCATAATTGATTAAAATCGGATTACAAGGTAGTCCATTTCTCAAAAGAAATAGGATTAATTAAATAAAAAGAAGATGATAAGGATTAAAGAGTAAGGAAGAGTATGATGCTATAAAGTTGTTTTGTCCTTTTACTCCTTAATATCTCAAAAGAAATAGGTTTTTATCATAATGTTCCCTACATTATTGTTTAAAGACTCTCAAATTCTGATTATTTAATTTGAAATGTAAAACAACCATCATTTTATATTCTATTATATATAGAAAGAATTAAATAAAAATCATCCATAGCACTCACCATATCTCTCTCTGAAGTCTTATGAATAAAAAAATTGACCGATATAAAATTAAAGATATTTTCGAAAACACTTTAAAAACGAGTAGGATCTCTGTCTATCTGCTACTTTGTCATCATTGAAATGCAAGCCTCTACTTTTTTTTTTTTTGGAAAACAACATGATATAGAGAACTTCCCCAAGGATATCACATTAGAGATGTTTTTACGCGTTAATTCTATCAATATATCCACTACCCCTTCGGGGTGAAAATCCAGTTGGATTGGGTGCAGCGAGCTCGCGTGCTCAGAACCTTGAACGGATAAGGTAGCAAAAGAGAGACGTGGAGGCATAAAAACAAACCCTCTTAAAAAATGTCGATATATATCTTTGAGAAAATACGAAGTCTTTAAGTTGAGTGGGTTTACGAGATGACTTTCATGTCAAATACGAAAGTAAAACTTTTAACCTGAGTTTAACTCGTAGGCTGAAACAAACTAAGTGGTTACAAGTTACTACCCAATCTAAGTTGACGATGCCCTTTGTTTGCAACAAACAAGACAAACGGAGGGGACTGCATAAGTGGGCTAAAATCTCACCTCTACCCTACCCTTTTAAAGTGTTAGATGCGTGTTTCTAGGTTTTTCCAATTGTAGTCGTTTGAACATGGGAACTTTGTCAAGTTGGCCCCCACTGTCATGCCCATCTTCTAGAAACCTTAATTTTAAATTCTAAACTTTTCATTTTATTGTGGTTTTATTATTTTTTGTGGACACCAAACAACTATATTACGATTCTCTTTGTTGGTGAACTATTTAACCATCTTCTAGATAAACAATGACATATTTTATTACTCTCTCTTTTTTATCCCATCATTAATTATACCACTTATAAAATTATTACATTATAAATTTCATAACATCTTAATTTTTCCCTCACATCCTCTCTCTCTCTCTCAAACTCTCTCTCTAAACTCTCTCCAATCTTCAAACATTAAGTCATCTTCTCAAATGGCAATCACTGCAAGATGCCCAAAAATTCCCAAGTTTCTACTTCTCATACTTTATATCTTAAGTGTATTGAAAAGATTCATATCCTCTGTTTTTAGAAAAATGGGTTTGAGTTCATTTTCAGATTCAACTGAAGAAAATTCAATAAACCCTCAATCTGGATCAGTAGTTGCTACTGCTAAATTGATTAAGAAGATCTTACCAATTAAGAAGTTTGAAGAATTAGAAACCCATGATCAAGAAAGTTGTGCTATTTGTTTATGTGAATTTGCGAAAGAAGATGAAATTAGACCATTGATTCATTGTCGTCATATATTTCATGGGAGTTGTTTGGACGGTTGGATGGATCATGATCAAAGAACTTGTCCTCTTTGTAGAACTCCTTTTGTACATTTAGAGATGCAGAATGCTTTCAAAGAAAGTTTTGATCTTTCAGAATCTGATTCTCATCTTCATCAGAATCCTGTTTTGTTGGTAGGGTAGAAAAGAATAGTCAAGCTTTTTTAGGTGAGGTAGTCCTTCATTTTAGGTTTTTTTTGTTGTTGTGGAAGAGATGGTATTGTATATACAATCAGAGTGAGAAGAAACAATTTTGTATTTATTTTGGTTATAATGCAAAATTTCAATTCTGATCAATGGTCCAAGTTCTTAGAATTTTTGTTAATACTCCTTCCTTTAATGTTGGAAAGTGAGTTTAAGGTGGTGTTTGTTTTTTATTTATTTTCAGATTCTAGATGTTTGTTTTTCTTAGGGGTGGTAGTGGTTCAGGACATTGGGGGACACTGAAAGACAAAATGTTTCGATAGACATTTTGATGTAGACGCAGCGGAATTAAAATACGTAAGAACAATAAAATAAACGAAGAACTGTAAAGAAAATTATAAATAAACTAAAACTTAATTAACTTCAATGGTTTTTCTCTTCAATCTCCATAATAAAATAGACTAGACCTCCTTTTATAGGATAACAAACTTTCCTAGATAGACTCAAACTAGGATTCCTAAAATAATAAAATACTCAAAGCATAGAAACTTCAAAATAAAGAAATATCAAATTAAAGTAACTTCCTAATCCTATACTAACTAGGACTACTATTATGGCCGAATAGGATGTGGGCACGCGTGGACGTGGGCCCACATGTTATACGCCTGCATCAGCACCCTGTTCCCCAGAAGGTTCGTCCCGAACCGATTTCGATGAAGAAAACAAGTTGATGCACCCGCAGACGATGAACTTTGTTATGGCGATCCGTAATTCCCACTTCGAACGAAGTTTGCACTGAAATGGAAGGATACTAATGTGCAAGTAATCGTCAACCTCGTACCCAAACTCATATGCCAATGATTCTCGCAAAATTAACCTTAGTGAATAAATAATGTTCATCTCGCCATCTTCCCACGGTAGGCTCAACCACATAATCTTCAAGAAAGTGTGAAGTACTATGAGCAAGTGTGAAGTAAGAGTAATTGTAACAAATTTCCAAAATACTTCATCAATAGCCAAAGTATAAGCATGACCATCGCTAACTAAGATATCGATATGGAACCATGTAGTGTAGATATGCCACGCAAAATTGACTTTTCCAAGTTCATCTTCATGTAGTTTATGTACTCTAACGTGATCAATACCTGGAGCCCACTGTTTGTTTTCTTCAATTGATATGTGAAACCTAGATGGAAGTTGTTCAATTGGTATGTGATCTTTGACCATTGAGTATAGGTTCATTGTAAGAATTGGGAAATTGATCCTCTTTTTCTTAATTGTTTGAAGAAAACTTTGTAGGAAGAGATTTGATAGAGAAAGCGGCGATGTGGGACATAATTGATTCGGAAAATTTTTATGATTCGAAACAACTAATTCTTCTCCCGGAATTATATACGGATCAAATAAATTGTCGGAGATTGTGTTATCCAATTGGATCTCTTCTTCCTTATCTGTCTCATCAAAATTTTCTTCCTCCATTATTGAAAAACTATGATTTTTTTTTATCAAGAACCTCTCCTTCAATATTATCAATCTTAGTGATTGAAGTAACTTCGGAGAACTGTCTTCCAGATTCAATCTTTGTTTCCGTATATGAAAAATATTCATCGAGAGGAAGAAAATCATACCTGAAAATACTTTTCGATGTATCCCAATCATCAATGATCGATTTTCCTTGATCAATAAGTCTCCATTGCAGGGCATTATATTGTTCATAGATTCTTTCGGACATATGTTGCTCAACCAAAAAACCTTATCTTCGTCGGGAACGTCTTGATTTCTGAACCAATCTTCTATGTGTTGAATCCAGAAATTTATATGAAATTGACCTTCGAAGAGTGGAATTTTAGAAATTTGATGAATTTTTCTTTCATCTTCTCGATCAATATAAAATTGAGTTGTATCTCGAATAGGATCCCAAGATAAACGTGGAAAAAATTTCCAACATTCAAGCGGAGATGTATCCATATATTTTTTTTTTTTTTTGTAAAAAAAAATCCAGAATTTTGATGGCTCTGAATACCACTTGATTTAGACGCAGCGGAATTAAAATAAACGAAGAACTGTAAAGAAAACCATAAATAAACTAAAACTTAATTAACTTCAATGGTTTTTCTCTTCAATCTCCATAATAAAATAGACTAGACCTCCTTTTATAGGATTACAAACTTTCCTAGATAGACTCAAACTAAGATTCCTAAAATAATAAAATACTCAAAGCATAGAAACTTCAAAATAAAGAAATATCAAATTAAAGTAACTTCCTAATCCTATACTAACTAGGACTACTATTATGGCCGAATAGGATGTGGGCACGCGTGGACGTGGGCCCACATGTTATACGCCTGCATCACATTTTAAGACAATTGGAGACATTTGTCCGTAGACAAAATGTCTGTATGGACATTTCAAGACATTTGATTCATGGGCAAAATGTCTTGGAGACATTTCAAGACATTTAATTCATGGACAAAATATTCTAGGGACATTTTAACATATTGAATCCATGGACAAAATGTGTAATGGATATTGTTGTTGTTATTATTATTATTATTATTATTATTATTATTATTATTATTATTATTATTATTATTATTATTGTTACTATTATTATCATCTCATCAATGAAGAATAATTGGTAAACATTTATTATTTTAATATTATCATTATTGTCTAACCATATGAAATAATATATTTGTACTAATATTTCAAGAATACATTTTTCGACTTTTGTGGACATCTGCAGACATATGAGAACATTGATGGACATTTATTATTTTAATATTATCATTATTGTCTAATCACATGAAATAACATATTTATACTAATATTTTCAGAATATATTTTTCGACTTTTGTGGACATCTGTGGATATCTAAGGACATTGATGGACAGTTGGTGGACATTTATTATTTTAATATTATCATTATTGTCTAATCACATGAAATAAAATATTTGTACTAATATTTCCAAAATATATTTTTCGACTTTAGTGGACATCTGAGGACATTGATGGGCAATCGGTGGACATTTATTATTTTAATATTATCATTATTGTCTAATCATATGAAATAATATATTTGTACTACTATTTCAAATATATATTTTTCGACTTTCGCAGACATCCGTGAATATCTGCGAACATTGATAGACATTTAGTTGATATTTATTATTTTATTTATTATTGTCTTATCATATGAAATACAAGAAATTTAATTAATATTTCAAATATATATTTTTTCGACTTTTTTATACATCCGTAGATATCTCTGGATATTAATGGATAATTAGTTGATATTTATTATTTAATATAATATAATAATATATTAATATAATCAAAATATAATATAATAATAAAATACAATATAATATAATAATATAGTAATATAATAATAAAATAATATTATAATAATATAATAACAGCATAATATAGTAATATGATAATAATATTATCATTACTATAATAGAGTATTATAATAATCAATATTTTTATACACTATTTATTAAATATTATTAATCTAATTTGATAATAATAATTATTATTTTTATTATCTTCCTTAATGAAATGTCCCCAAGTGTCTTCTATATTTTGAGAAACATTTTTTCTCCAAAAGCTCTCCAAATTTACACTAAAATATCTCCAAATGTCCCTAAAACCAATTTGTCTTGAAATGCCCCTGAATGTCCCGATCCACTACCCCCCCCCCCCCCCCCCCCCCCCCCCCCCCTTTATTTTGGAAAGTCTGAATTATTAGCTGAATTAAGTCAATAATTTCTGAACTGGCTGAAAAAAGACCCACAATTTTTCAAACTCAAAAGAAATCTGAAATCATTGTCAACATCTGAATCGTGTTAATTTACACTAATAACTCCATGAATTAAAAAAAGGGCCGGTAATTATAAGGCCCAAAATGGGAAAGTTAAAGAGAATCAAGCCCAATACTAAATAACAATGAGGAGAAAACCCAGTAGGTAAAAATACAATTTTACCCTCTAAAATGAAATTTTCCGCCCAAATCAATGTCAAAAAAAATTTTGAACATTTCTGAACAATTATTGGTTTGCTCTCGACAATTTTGTAAATTTCTGAACAAATCTTAGTTTGTCTCAACAATTTGTAAATTTGTGAACAAATTCGTTTTTGCTTAGACATTGTTTTGCCAAAATATTTCGCATTTTTTTCTTTTGCATTTTACATAGACAAATTAACACAAACGTTTTGGCTACAACATTTTTCAATTTGTCTTGTGAAAAAATATATGGTTATCGCATTTTTTGTTTTGCTTTCGACATAAATATAAAGACTAAAGCATTTTTTTTATTTGACTTTTACAAAAATTAAAATGTTATGCATATTATCCTTTGTATTTAACAAATCCGTTAACGAACAAATAATATTTTGACTAATACATTATATATGTTGTTAAGAACATAATTATATATGACGCCAACATTTTATAATAAGTCGGGACATTATTATAGATATTGTCAACATTTTATAACAACACAATGATATATGTTGTAAACATATAAGGGTAAAAATGGAATTATGAAAAAAAATATGTTGTATTGTTAACAACATAATTACATATCTTGTGAACATTTTGAAAAATGTTCAAAAAATGGGTTTTTTTGACATTATTATTTTTGAGTGGGTTTTTTTCTTATTAGGGTCTAGATTTTTGGGTTTTTCACTCATTTTTTCTTAAAAAAAATCCACCAGAACCACCATCTCCACCACTACCCACCACAGAACCATCACAACCACAGAACGACCACCACTAACCACCACAGAACTACCATTAACCATTAATAACCA
This sequence comes from Eschscholzia californica, assembly GCF_041429995.1. Classification (NCBI taxonomy): domain Eukaryota; kingdom Viridiplantae; phylum Streptophyta; class Magnoliopsida; order Ranunculales; family Papaveraceae; genus Eschscholzia; species Eschscholzia californica. The sequence continues at coordinate 40,509,307 of NW_028238461.1, read as the reverse complement.
CCCCCACAGAACCACCACTAACCACCACCACAAAACCACCACTAACTACAGAACCACCACCAAGTCACCAATAATAATCAGGTCGTCTTTACCACCACCAACAGGAACTACATCACTACCACCACCACAACGAACCAGATAGCTACCACCACCGCCACCAACAGTGACCACATCACCACCACTTCAATAAACCAGCCGCCACCACCACTATCCAGATCGCAACCACCACAAACTAGCCACCACCACAACAAACCAAACCACCACCACAACCAACGCGCCACCACCATAAACCGAACTGCGACCACCACATCAAATCACGACAACCACCACAACGCCCACGACCACCGTAACTCGAAGGTGCGTGAGCAGAGAGAGAGAGACTCATACCAGTTAGATAATGGGGGAAGAGAGCAGAAAAGTGGAGAAAGATGTTTGTCTCCGAAATTAGGGTTTTATTGAACTTGTAGTAGAGGAGACAAATAAATTGGTAAATTAGGATTTTGGGGTTAAAAAGATGAAATAAGGGCATAAATGTCAAAATCCTAATTCAGACATAATAATTCAGATTTAAAAAAAAAACATCTAACTTTTAAAATAATTCGGCTAATTCAGATTCAGCCAATTCAGTTCAGCCAATTCAGATTCAGACTCAAATAGAAAAACAAAACATTTTGTGGCTACGAAAATGGAAGGGCCACGAAACTTTTTGTGGCCACGAAACGTTTTGTAGCCACGAAATGGTCATGCCACAAACACGAAATGTTTAGTGGACACGAAATCTTCGAGGAGGGTTTCACCTCGATGTCAGGTTTCGATGAAGGGAACACTTTCCTCTATGAAGCGGTGTCTATGTGAGAGGAAAAGAAACAATGAGAGATGGATTGATAAACAGTGAGAGATTGAGAGAGAAACAGTGAGAGATCGAGATACATAGATAGTGAGAGCAATAGAGAGAGATAGTAAGAGATAGCCATTGAAGAACCTAGAGAGAGACTAAGAGAATAAGAGAGAAAGAATAAGAGAACAAGAGAAACATGGTGAGACACAACGGGAGAGAGAGAGAGCAATAGGAGAGAGAGGTAGAGAAGATATAGAGGTAATTTTTGATCAAGTCAATTTTTAGACTAAAAAATATATATCCCTGACTAAAAAATATATATCCCTGAGTCAATATTTATTGACTAAAATCTTTATTTCGTGAAGAGTTTTGTTTCATTTTCCAAAGCCGCTGCCATTGAACTACTTTCAATTCTCTTTTAGTTTTTTCTTTGTTGTAATTTTTTTTAGTTTGTTTGTCTGAGATGATGAAAAATTATAGAGAAGAAAAATGAAAGTCCCTGCATTATCCTTAGAGTTTAGGTGAAAAATAATATCTTCTCTGGTCTGGGAGTAATCATACCATGCAATGGAATTGAAAATTGAATTGAAATGGATGATGAAAGTTTACAGGTAAATAGGAAAGCAAACTTCTTTTACTTTATATTTGAGCTGGCAAATAGGAACAAGTGGTATAAAGATGGATGGAATTAATAGCCTTAAGGCCCAAGGATAAGGATAAGGATGGCCCAGGGTTTGGGAAATAAAACAAAAAAAATAGTAAGAATAATTTTTTTTAACAAAACTAGTCAACTGAAATCAACTTTTTTTTATTTCCATTTGTTGTTATGGACTTTCAAATTTGGAGTTAAAACGATTAAATTTTTAGAAGACTTTATAAAAGAATTTAGAAAGATTTGTTATAAACTTATACAAAATCTTTCTATGGATCTAAACCCTAAATTCTTTCAACGTGTTTCTTCTTTTTTTCATCTTCTCTCCAAAGTTTTGTTTTCTTCTGATTACTAAACCTTAAAAACATGGAGACAGGGCCGGCCCTGACTTTTTGGTGGCCCGAAGCGAGTAAAAAAAATGTGGCCTTGTACTATATAAAAATTAAGTTGAGGTATGTATTGCTATGCCTACGATACAATGATAGTTCGAACAAATGTTTAATTAATTTTAGTTGCCGCTTTGCAGGAAAAAAAAATTAAGGGCTAGAAAATTTAAGTGACAAAAAAACTTAGATTTCCCTCACACTCTAACCACAACTTCTCATTTTCACACCGACAAGGGTCTCCAGCATAATTTTTTTTTCCACCGAACTTTAAAAGAAAAATATTAGATCGTCTTCTTCCTCATCCTCTCCTCCCACCACCACCACCCACCACTATCTTTCCTCTCTTCCCCACTCTCCCTCTCTATCTGTTTCGAGAATACGAATCTCTCCAAACCAGATAAACTCTAATCCAAACCATATAAGCATTAGAGGGATTTCCCTTAAACCAGGATGCATTCTAGTTTGAGGGAAATCCATCAAACTAGATTATGTCTGGGCGAAGGGATTTGCAATCAAAAAATTTGAAATATCAAAAAAAAAGTTCCATAAAACATGTTCTTTGATTTTTATGATAACAGTTTTACCTAACAAAGTGGACTAAACTTCACTTATTTTTGTTAAAATTTGTTAAAAAATTAGAAAGAATTTTATTATTACGACAAATAAAATAATTAACATTAAATATATAATGTATAAGTATATATCTAGGTAACTATATATCTGTGTGTACAAAGATAAGATGAACATCAAACTTCACAATTCTTCACATTTATCTTTAATCAAGATGAACAAGAAATTTTTTTTGCATTAAGACAAATAAGAAATTTGACATACGTAAATTGGTATACGAGGATTTCTTTTTTGAATTACAGATAATGAGTATGAAATATGGAGGCATAGAGAGATGAGGGGTGAAGGAGAAAGGTACGGAGAAGCGAGGGAGAGAGAATTAAAGAGTGGGAGATGGATGAAGGAGAGACGTATGAAGAGGAGAAAGAGAAAATTTGACTGGGTCGGTAAATATGAGAGTTAAATTTTATAGTTAGTCACAACTAGGGGCCAAGTTTTACAGTTAGTTAAAACTAGGGGCCACATTAGGATAAATCAAATTAGGTTTATAGGTTAGGTAAAGCGCACAACTTAAATGGTGGGCCCCCATGTTGGAATTTAAATTGAACCAATTGATTCTCTGATTCTCTCACCATCCGTCTTGTTACGCCGGTTGGGTTCAATTTACTGTAGGCACCACTTTTCATAAATGTTACAAGCAAAATTGTGGCCCCCAAAATTGTGTGGCCCAAAGCAAGGCTTTGCCTGCTTTGGGCTCAGGGCCGGCCCTGCATGGAGAACAAACTTAATATGTTTAGACATGATGAACAATATTTTTTAGGGCTCAAAATTAAAAGATTTATAGGGTTTAGAATGTGTTTACGTCTCTTGGGGAGGATTAATGGATGGAGAAACTTATTTTGGTCGTCCCATTGAAGATATATTAAGTGCTTCAAGAGATTTTGTTTGATGATTCCTAGGGTTTAAAATATTTTTTTTCCTTTTTATCTCTCTAATTTAGTTTTTGATTTTAGAGAAATAAGAGTAGTAGGGGTTGGAGATTTAGAGAACATAAGTAAGAGAAGTGATAGAGAAGGAAGAACAAAAAATTTGGTTAGAAGCTATGGAGGAGATGAGATGAATGAGTTTTTCTCCAAAGAAAAAAAAGAACATGGAAGAAAAAAGAGGGAGAAAAGACTTACAAAAAAAAGGGAGATTTTATAGGCAATGCCCAAAGTTGTTAAACGCAATCTTGCTAAAGGCAATTCCCAAGTTTGGTTAAAGGCAATGTTTGTTTAGGAGGCAATGCCTAAATCAGAGTTAACCTAACGACGTCAAGTCAATGGCGTGTAACCTCCAGTCGACGATGTAACTTGAAAAAAAAAAACTTCTTCTTCTTCCTCACAAACCCACTGCTTCCTTGGAGAGAAAAACACTGACCAGGTTGCCCAAAATTTAGTTTCTACATCTTTTATGCGTCTGCATGTAGAAATACTAAGTCGAACCTTTGGGATGTATGTATGGATCAGAGTGTGCCAATACAATACACCTACCAGACATTAATGCAAAACCCACCATTCCATGTCCATGGGTTGCATGCTTCTCGATCTCCTTTCCGACTATCTCCTTAGCAAAAACCCTAATTTCATCCAAGCCCCAATCTTTATCACTTCCTCCTGGCCTTTTCTTCTTCAATTCATCTTCAAATATCTCAAAACCTTCCTTTGTGAAATACTCATTAGCCTCCATTTTTGGCCTTTTCTTCTTCAATTCATCTTCAAATATCTCAAAATCTTCCTTTGTGAAATACTCATTAGCCTCCAATTTCTTCAGCTCAACCTCAGAGATCAAATCTTTTTCTTTAACTCTTTTGGTCAATTCCATTCTCAAACTTCCAACTTCACTCTCAATCTTGTTATCCATAATATCAACCAGAACTTGGATCATATTCGTAGTTTTTTCAGGAACGCTTTAGCATCCTCGATCTTATCCTTCAAGGTTTGGTTTTAGATCAGATCTCGTCTGGTTTTATTGAGAGAGACTAGAGAAAAAGAATGGAGAGAAGAAGATGAAGGAAGAAGATGAAGGAAGAAGATGAAGGAAGAAGAAGATAAAGAATTTCTTTAATAGAGGTCGTCGGTTGGAGATTGATGTCCGACGACCTTTATCGGGGGTGAAAGTAACTCTCAAATGTAGCATTGCCTTTAGCCAAGCTTGGTAATACGGAGTTGACCAAGTCAAACTTGCAAAATACATTGCCTTGAACAACAAATGACATTGTCTTTAAAATCTCCCAAATTAAAAATAAATAAAATTTTTTACTTAAAGTTAATTCAATGGACGTCGTCGGCCGAAGAAGAGAATAGAGCTAGAGAAGAAGATAAATAATTTCTTTTAATGTAGGTCGTCGGCTGGAGATTGACGTCCGACGACTTTTATCAGGGGTGAAAGTAACTCTGAAATGTAGCTTTGCCTTTAGCCAAGCTTGGTCATACAGAGTTTGACCAAGTCAAACTTGCAAAATACATTGCCTTTAACAACAAATGACATTTTATTTAAAATCTCCCAAGTAAAAATAAATATTTTTTTTACTTCAAGTTAATCTTGTAAATTATAAATTTTTTCTTTATTCCCCATAGCAAAATATTCCTTAGAGATTTTACAAAGAAAGATTTATTCTCTAGAGAATTTATTTCCAGGAGATTTCTCTTTATTCCCCAAAGTCGCCGCCTTAAGGATGGATTGAGATATGGAACCAAGTTGATAAATTTTTTAAGTAAACTTTTTATATCAAATTACAATTTATCAAAACGAATTAATTTAATAAAAGGGTTAATTTTGTTTGGGTCCCAGTTTGTGACCGACCAACAGTTTTGACCCCCATAAATCTTTAGTAGTTCTATTTGACCTCGCAAGAACCAAAAAATTCAAGTTTTTCCAGAAGTACCCTTGGAGGCCAAAACAAAATTAAATCTCAAAAACTTTAAATACATGAAAGCCACCTCATCATTTACTCCGACAAAGGTCGCCGTCGGTGAAATTTTTTAGCGACCTTAAATTTTTTTTTTTTTAATTCCTTCTCTGTTCTCTTCTTATCTAAACTCCATTGACGAGTCTGTCATTTTCTTCAATAACTTCCCTCCTTCAACTCTTTCATCTTCTCTCTAAACTGACCCTTTTTCCTCTATTTCCCTCTCTCTCTCTCTACAGTTCTCACCTTTTTTTTTCTCTCTACCCAATCACTCCTCCACCGTGGGAGCTTCATCAGTTCTCTTTGGTATTGGTCTAGCTGGTTTAGCAGTTGTGGGTAAAAACCTAGCACTAACCATAGCTTAAAAATGTTTCCAATCTCAGTTTACAATTGAACTACTTCCAAAATTGAAGAAACCCTAGATCAAGCTACACAAGAAGGAGATATTCTTCTTACTGTTCATTCCCCACCTCGTCATTTTGTTCCATTTATTCAACGCCCTAGATCTATTATCATCTTAGTTAAAGTTGGTAATTCCTCTGTCGGTCAAACCATCTCAGTGTTGAAAAGGGGGCTTTTAAACCAAATTTGGGTTTGGGCCCAATATAAAAGTGTGGGTTTGGGTAAATGGTTTACCAAACTAGAAGGGGTAAAAAAGTAAAAGCCTCATGAAATTAATTAAAAGGGTGTAGAGAGTTCTTTTCTTAGTAAAGTTCAAGAACAATCTAGAGAGAGAAAGTAAAAAGAGAATAGTATACAAGAAATTTGAAGAAGAAGACATAGATCTAGTATGAATATTGTGTTTAAGGTAAGAACTAATTTCAATATCTAGTTTAATATTGTGACAAAACTTTGTGTCTCTTGTTTTATGAGTTTTTGTAGATCTAAAGAAGCTTTATTATATGAAAGTATGCTGATGTGAATCTTTTGAGTTTATTTGAGTGTATTGAAGTATCTATACCTCTAATCTCCAACACTCAGCTCTGTCTGAATTCATTAATTTCGGCGAGACAATCATTGATGGAGTAATGAATGGTACGAGAACACAGAACGTCGTGAGAACTGAGAAGTTAGTGAAAGGGGATTTATTATTAAGGTATAGGTGTTTCAGGTAGTGAAGAAGGAACAAGAAATGGACCATTGTTAATGCCCGATGGTTCATTTCACGCTTATCAGAATATGGAAGATGTGGTTAAAAAGTAGTTTTTGAAAATAAAGATGGTCCTCGTTTAACATATATATATCGGTGAAGGTGGATAATGTAATTTTTTTTAAATTGGTTCATAATGGAATTAAATATGGTGATATGCAATTCAGCTTATGATGTGTTAAAAAATGTGGGAGGGTTGTCGGATTCCGAATTTCTACGATTGAAACTATGGGGAGGTTTAAAGTTTCTTTATTAAAATCACAGTTGATATCTTTAAGGTTAAGGATGATTTGGGTGAAGGGGCTTTAGCTGATAAGATTTTGGATAAGATTGGAATGAAAATTTCTTTATTTTTGTAGCAATATGTTCAGATCTGATGAACCAAATCTCCCTCGAAGGGGATCTCTTTCGCTTGAGAAAGAAGGAAGAAGAAGAGAGATTCATATTTTTTTTTTATTTAAAGGTTGTTGATCGAAAAATTGGTCGGTCCGCTACCTTCACCGGAGAAGAAGATGAAGTGGAAAGAGGGATGAAGTAGAAGAGAGAGGTAATGAAATGAGGAAAGAGAAGGGAGAAGAGGTGGCTTTAATGTTTTAGAATTAATTCCATTTTGGCTCTCAAGAACCGCTCCCGAAAAAATTGAAATTTTTATAGTCTTTCGAAGATAAATCAAACTGTCGTACATTTATAGGACTACAAGGATGACTAAGTAAAAATTGGAGGCCAAAAAACGTAATTAACACTTGATAAAAGAAAGATGATAAAGACTAAGAAGTGGTGTTTTTTTAAGGAGTGAAGAGGAGTATGGTGCTAAAGTTGTTTTGTCTTTTTACCCCTTAATATTGTTAGGTTTTAGCATAATGTTTTCTATATTATCATGTCATTTGTTATATAGATTGTGTATAAACATATTTAATTGGGGATCCAGTAGGTTTGTGATAAGTTAAAAGACTCTCCCAAATTCAGATTTTTGAATTTGAAATGTAAAGCAACTAGAGGATTATTTTGTATTCTATTATACAGGAATAAACTAAATGAAAAATGATCCATGACTCTTGCCATATCCCAATCTGAAGCCTTATTAATAAAAAATTGACTCATATAAAATTGAAGATATTTTTAAGACACTTTAACAACGAGTAGGATCTCTCCGAATCAACTTCTTTGCCATTCTTTCATCAAAAAAAAAAAAATTTCTTTGTCATTATTAAAATGCAAGTATTGTTGGTTGTTTTTAAGTCGGCAAACCTAGTTGTGTTTCGTCTAATAAACCAAATTCAGACCCAAATTAATTTTTCATGAGCTGGTGGAATTAGGATTAAGGTGGAGTCTGTAAATACTACCTTTAATTTTATTTAGGAGGGAATACAATTAGAAACAGACAAGAGAAGAGAGGAGAAAGAAAGAAGTTTGTCGAGAGGAGGTATGCGGCAAGAGCTGGGTATTTTCAGCACATACGATCTTCGACGTTCGTGACATCCGACGATGAGATCTTCTTCAATTGAACTAAAATTAGGGCACTTTAGAAACGAGTAGGATCTCTCCGAATCTACTTCCTTGTCATCATTAAAATGCTAGTTCCATTAATACGTCCACTATGACTACGACAGGGATAAAAATCCAGTTGGATCGGGTATAGCAAACTCTTGCGCTTAAAACCTTGAACGGATGGAGTAGCAAAAGAAAGACGCGAGACATAATAGTGCAGGTGTTAAATCTCTTACAAAAGTATCGAGCATGTCCTTGAGCAAATATTAAGTTGTGGGCATGACAAGAGGACTAAGTCAAGTACGCAATTAAAAATTTAATCAAAGTTTAACTCGTACACTAAAACAGACTGACAGATTACAACCCGATCTAAGTTGTTGGTGCCCCTTGTTCGTAACAAAAAAGACAAACAAGCGAAGACCATCGAATAGGGGACTACTTAGGTGGACTAAAATCCCACCTCTACACTTATAAGTGTCAGATGCGTGTTCTTAGGTTTTTCCTATTATAGTCGTTTGAACATGGGAACTTTGTCAAGTTGGCCCCCACTGTCGTACCCATCTTCTAGAAACCTTAATTTTAAATCCTAAACTTTTCATTTTATTTCTTTTTTGTGGACAGCAAACAACTGTAGTACGATTCTCTTTGTTGGTGAACTATTTAACCCATCTTCTAGATAAACAATGACATATTTTATTACTCTCTCTTTTTTATCCCATGATTAATTATAACACTTATAAATTTCATAACATCATCATAAAATAATATATTATTATTTTATTTAGTATAAAATAATAATATATTAATATAATAAAATTATAATATAATAATAAAATACAATATAAAATAATAATATAGTAATATAATAATAAAATAATATTATAATAATATAATAAATGTATAATATAGTAATATGATAATAATATTATCATTACTATACTAGAGAATTATAATAATCAATAAATTTATATATTATTTATTAAATATTATTAATCTAATTTGATAATAATAATAATAATTATTATTATTATTATTTTTATTATCTTCCTTAATGAAATGTCCCCAAGTGTTTTCCATATTTTGAGAAACATTTTTTCTCCAAAAGCTCTCCAAATTTACACTAAAATGTCTCCAAATGTCCCTAAAACCAATTTGTCTTGAAATGACCCTGAATGTCCCGATCCACTACCCCCCCCCCCCCCCCTTATTTTTGGAAAATCTGAATTATTAACTGAATTAACTCAATGTTTGAGCTGACTGAAAAAAGTACCACATTTTTCAGATTTCAAAAGAAATCTGAAATCATCGTCAAAATCTGAATTGTGTTAATTTACACTAATAACTCCATGAATTAAAAACAACTACCTGATGAGTCATGAAAATGTCTCATTTCAATCTCTTAATTGGAGCTAGTTAGTCCATATCGAGCCGTTACTCTGATGGACTGCTTGATTTTCTTTCTCAGGTGTCTTTTACGGAGTTTAGTGTGAAAAACAGGCGAAATCGGGAGAAATTGATGTTAGGGGCATTTTGGTCATTTGGTGACAAGGGTAGCATGGTAAGTTTGGATAATCATGATGCTCGGATGAGAAGAGGGGTCCATGACGAGTCCGTGGGCGAAAACGAAAGTCGAATCGAAATCCGGACGAGCGAATTAGGCAAGGTCAAAGATTGAAGTCAGAGACGGTTGACCAATTTAGCTAAAAGACATGTGGCTTGGAATCTGACGGCCAAGTGAAGATTTTCGATATATTGTCGGTCACAAATCGGGACAATTAGTCTCAGTAGCACATCCATTAAGATCCAGCGGTCTGCTTCATCTCAGTGACACGTGCTTTAAATCTAAGGATGCGCTGAAATCTATTCAGCCGGCCGCAACACACTGAATATGTCATCTATCAACCAGCAGTACGCGATGTCTCTCCCTCCCTTATCTTTTCTCAAATTCAAATTCAAGGAGGATTCTGTTGGTTAATACCGAGAGAGAAGGATGAGAAGATCTTAAGAAAAATCAAAACCAAACAGAGGAAGAGATAAGACCGAGAGAGAGAAGGTGAGTGGAGTTTTTGAATTTAAATCGAGAGAGAAAGAATGAAGAAGATATTCTCGGCAAGAATCAAAATAGAAATAGAGGAGAGATTTCGATTGGTCTTTGGTCTATAAAACAGAAGAGAAACAGAGAGCTAGGGGGATCGGTTTTTTAGAACAAAATCACAGTTTAGAAGGTTGATAGAACAGTAGAGAGAGAAACTGAACCGAGATCATCACCATCTTCATCTATCGGTTTCTTTGTTTTCCTTTTATCTATTTAATTGTAGTTTCTTTTATTTGTGAGAGATAGAGAAATTACAGAGAGATAGAGAGTTTACAGAGAAAGAAAGAAAAGGAGATTGTAGAGAGAGAGAGAACAATAATAGAGAGGTTCGGTTTTATTATTTTCTTCATCTTGTTTTTGAGTTTATCTTGCTTTGTTTTCTTTTTTCTTGGTGAGAGAGAGAGAGAGAGAGAGATTACAGAGAGATAGAGATTAGAGTAAGAGATAGAGAGAGAAAACAGAAAGTCTAGAGAGAGAAAGAGAGTTAAGGAAGGTGAGAAAATAATTTTCTCAGAGAGGAAAATATTTCTGGGAAGACGAGAAAATCGTTTTCCCCAGAGGTGCGTTTGGCAGAATTCTCTGAAAATCAGAAGGAAATCACTTCCTTAGGCTCTGTTTGGTGGGAAAATCGCAGAAAAGTTAAGTTTCTTTCTTCTTTTTCTTATACTAATTTAAATATTTATCGTTTCTAGCATGAGTAGCTAAATCTTTTCTATCTAGGGTTTTAGATGAAGTCATAATAATTATTTTCTCGATAAATTTATTAAAGTTTTTACTATTTTAACGATAAAATCTTCCGGGGTTTTAGACCGTTCATGGACTAAAACCTGAGTTATATAAAGAACTCTCTAATTAGATCAAAATTAAATTGTCGTTAGAATTGTTAGGAAGACGGATTCGAAAACCCTAGGTTCCCTTTTTCTGAATACCGACTTATTTCTTTATTTATTTTTGATTTTTATATTTTATTTTTATTTTACCACCATCAAACCATTTTTAAATCTCAATAGTTTTAAGGTTAGAATTTAGTTTAACTTAGTCTCTGAGGAACGAACCGGTCTTACCGGAACTATTACTTGACGCCCGTATACTTGCGGGTGGAGACCTTTTAGGGTAACCATTTAGGACCATCAAGTTTTTGGCGCCGCTGCCGGGGACTTAGTTTAAATTTAATCTAATTTTATTTCTATTTTTGGTAAGTTTATATTTTTGGACACTTTTACTTGCTTTTCCGTTATTGGTGTAGAAGAAACACTAAGGAGCAAAGGAGAAGGCGCAACAAGGAGAGGAGCTCAAGAAGAAGAATTTACATTTTTTGTTATTTTTATTTTATTTTTTTGGTGAGAGAGAGACTTTTAGACTTTCTAGTTTTATTTTTTATTTTTTTTATTTATTTTTTTTAAGTTTTGACCCTAAATTGGAGGGCTTAATTAAATTGTAACCGAAAATCAAAACGAAGCCTCGGGTCGGAACACTCGCGGGTCATCTACAAAGGTCATCGCCCGTCTTGAACGGGAGGTAAATTTCTTGAACACCCACGAATCTCCTGTCAATGGGTATTGGTGTGAATTCGTGTGCTTAATTGCTGTGACCGAACTGTTTAGTGTAATCATTCTAGTAAGGGCACTAACCCAGTCACAAGATAGGAGACGGATTTCATCACCGTTCTCTTGCCCACATAGGTAACAACATTCACGATCCTAAACCTCACCTAAAAAGCTAAAATCTGATTTAGACATTAGCCCCTAAGATCTCGAGCTCAATGGATCTTTGAAACGATTCAGGGACTTAATATTTATTTGGGCATTCCTAAAGGGAAAGTTCATTCAACTCTTTATAAGGTCGCCTCGAGAAGAGGAAACGTTACTAGGTTGGACGGCTATCACAACGTTTATCGTTGGTCGTCTCCAGGAGTTGTTTGATCGTAGTACTTGGACGGAGTAACCCTCATAAACATTATAGTTCAAGCTTCGTTACGAAGTAGGAGCTGTCTAGATTTGTAGGGTGAATCTGACAAACCTGTCTATTGTCTAGATTTTGTTTAGGTTGCTTGTGGAGTCAGACTGATTGTGTTTGCTTTCCTATAGGTTCCTCGTAGTGATTCTTTGGTTCGAATAACCTTGGTCGTTGGGCTCTAGTTTATGCCCAATAGATATCGTGATAAGAGAGGTCGTTTCATCAGTAGAGAAGCACATTTAAGTAATCTTTTAGCAAATTTCTCTTTGAGTGACACTATGGGTGAGAATCTAAACCAAGCCAGGGATGGAAATCAGCCTATGACACTCAGGGATTACATGAATCCCACTAGAACGTGTCAACCGTCATGCATACAGTTACCCCAATGCACGACTCAATTCGAGTTGAAATCGAGCACTATTCAAATGCTCCCTGTTTTCCGTGGGGTTGAGAACGAGAATCCCTACTACCATGTTAGGGATTTCGAAGAAATCTGTGGGACTATGAATTTCCCCAATATGCCTGACAAAATATTGAGACTAAGGTTGTTCCCTTTCTCACTGAAGGAGAAAGCAAAATCTTGGTTGTATGCCTTACAACCTCATTCCATTACTATATGGGAAGAATTGAGCAGTGCATTCTTTCTGAAATTCTTCCTGAAACACAAAACTACCTCTTTAAGGCAAAGTCTTAACAGTTTTGTGCAGCAAGAAGGAGAATCTCTCAATAAATATCTTGAGAGATTTAAAGAAATCTTACTACAGTGTCCACACCATGATTTTGAAAAGATAAGACTAGTCCAGATTCTCTATGACGGACTAGATTACCCAACTACATCCATGGTAGAATCATTCTGTAGTGGCGGGTTCATCAGTAAAACCGCCGATGAGTGTATGGCATTTCTAGAAGAGTTGGCTGAGAAATCCCAGCAATGGGAAACTTCTAGAGGACCTCCTACTAGGGCTAATCCTACTCCGAATAAAGGTGGCATCTATAGAGTTGATGAGTCAGATCTTAAACTCGCCGCTATGGCGAGAAGAATAGAAGCCCTAGAACTTGGTCAGCCTAAAGCATTCAGGGAGGATCCCACTCAAGCCATGAGTATTGGAAATGAATCCATTTCTTATCCGTGCTCGGTCTGTGGAGACCCATCTCATACTGGAAATAAGTGTACCCTATTTTTTGTTCCTGACGAGAAAGTGTAGGGATTTACACCCTTCTACTAGTGTTTATAGCGGAAATAAGACATCTATAGTCTACACTAGTATTCCCAGGATCACATGCAAAACTAGTAATTAATCTAATGGAGATAGTGGATTACCTTAATCGCTTTTCCCTCGAACTAGTTGAATTGATTGAAGAAGACCAAGAGCTTCAAGTGTAGCTCCTCTACTTGGGACACGAGCAATCAATTTGATCTCCCACCTTGTTGTATAGCTAGCACACCAATGGTGGTTGGATAATAAGAAGACCTTCTTCTTGCTTGACTAGATAGATAGTTAATGGGAATTAGCTCACTTTCTCCTCTCTACTTGATGTGGTAGAGTAAGAAAGCTTAGAGAGAAATTCCACACCTTATTCTCTGCCCTAAGAGTGTTTATATAGAACCCTAATAAGAATCCACCTCCTTTTAGGTTTCCTAAAACACCCTTTAGAATAAGATTTAGGGAAATAGTCGAAAATAGCAACTATTGATATTTTCTCAATTCCCTAAGGAGATGACGTCCAAACCCAGCCAAAATTGGCATATTTAATGTTCATAACATAAGGAAACGTCACTCCAAAAATCAGCCCAATCCGAGGCCTAAAAGTGCCCGAATCGGTCTAGGCCCAAAAACCCTGTTTTTGGCCTTTTTGTACTATCTTTGCCTAATTCCTTTTTAGGCCTATGAGATATGTTTATGGGACACTCCCATGATTATATCTCACTCCCACTAGTCATATCCTAGATCAATTTGTCACTCTTATGTGTAACCCGTTGTAGGATCCGATCGAAGTTAGCCGCGAATTACTTCGTAATTCGACGATCGTAGTTGGTCTCTAGCTACAACTCTACGATCCCTAAATCAATCGGACTTGATGATCTTCCATATCAATTATCCTATCCGACAAATTGTTCGCATTGTCACCTTGGTCGAAGGACATCTCCTTCAACTCCTTCAGACTCCCACTTGGACTTAGAACAAGTGCAATGCCTCGATTCCCGTGTCAATTTAGTATCCCATCTGATACGTCACGTCATTCAGACTTTCTTGATATCCGAGTACAACTGTAAAAGACAAACGATTAACTTTTAATCCGTTTGAGCGCGGCCACGCATTTTCAGTTGCTACTCATCAAGTGGCCTTGAGACACTTTGTACCTAATGTGATTAGGGTGACACAATCCATTCTTGCACTCCCACTTAACTTCATGTCTATCCTGTCCTTCCCAGTATCCGCCTTTATAACCTCCTTTTACGGCGCGGCGTTTAACGGAACCAAAGTCGGGCATTCCTTACATAAGATGAGTGGAGCACTCATGTTTTGAGGAATCTCTCCAATTGTCTTTATGAGAAGTATTGACGTTCATCACGAGTGATGTACTTCTCATTTGAGGGTCATCCAGTGTATAAACCTTTTACACACCCACGTAGTCGAATAGAATATACTATTCCTATAGCCCATGAAACTGCGCTATCCCATCGACTCCCGTGCTAGTCTTCGTGAGTCATTGTTGTCCATGCAATGACCTGGACCAGGGATTCGATAATAAATATTCCAAGTTCACTTAATAGGGTTTCATTCATCAGATCACGTATCTGACAAACCTATTCGGAATGTTTTATCATCAATGGACTGTCGTTTAAATACTAAACCAAATTTAGACGACTTGTGAAATAACTCTATTATTTCTGATAACGAGAGTTGTAAATCTGAGCCTCTTCCGTAAAACTCCTTTTACCCACTCAGTTTTACTCGTCGAGGTTTAAAATTATACCTCATGCCTTAGACTGTGTATGAATCTCATACTATGTCTTAGGTGACAGTTTAGTTTGACTACCGTGGTAGTCGGTTTTAAACTTTGCTAATTATCAATTAATTTGAAGATTGCTTACTTCAACCTTGATAATTTCTAGTAACTTTTAATAGAGTTAAGGCTTTTAATTCTTTATGTAGTATTTGCAACAGTTCCCGGCTTAAAACACTTTTAGCCTACTTTCCTTCCATGTCTGGAAGTTTGCTTCGATGACATGTTCAACTTTTGTACTACTTCATCCTTTAGCCTTCTAGGATGTACTAAGTAGTGTTTCGGTTTTCCAATCCGAATTCGGATGTTTAAATGCTAATTGATGGGTCATGAAAATGTCCCATCTAAGTCGTTTAATTTAGTCGAGTTAGTTCGTTTCGAGTCTTTATTATAATAAAATGGTTGGTTTTCTTGATTAGGTGTCTTTTGGAGAGTTAGGTGTTAAAAACGAGGTAAAGATGCATGAAGGGTATTTTGGTCATTTGGAGTCAAGGACAATCTGGAAATTTGGTCAAGGTCAGTGCATGGTTGGAAAGTAGAGGTCGAGACAGTCCGTAGGAGAAAACGGAAGTCAAATCGGAGTCCGGATGGAGAAATAAATCAAGGTCAAAGTTTTGTCAAAGAGGGTTGACCAGGTGGGATATATTCGGTAGAAATTCGGGTACGCGGGATTTGGTGGGACACGTGGCGCGCTCGAAGGACCGGTGTATCCAATTCCCGTGTTTCCGCCTAGCAACGAAATGGGCCCTTAGAGCATTATTCCGTACATCTCGAAGCAACTTTCCTCGGTGGTCCCGGTTCTATGTTTTAATCTCAGCCGCAACCTTCCGCGCAAATCAGATCCAACGTTTCCTGTGCATCTGCACCTTTAAGCTTGATTCCATAGTTCGGATGCATTTTAGTTCCGTGAACCCAGGTCTTGCGTTTTAATCCTGACCGCTTCCTCCCGCGTTTTCAAGATCCGACGGCTTCGGATGGTCCCGTCGTTAATCTGTTCCCGTGTTACCCGTAGCAGCTTAGCTGCCGTGCTCCCAGCCACGCGTCCCTTCCCGAACCATCCAGATCCGCGTACTGCTTTGATCCGACGGATGCTGCTGCTGCCGCACGTCAACTGCCTAGCCGCGAAGCACTGTAGCCGCGTGAACACAGACCCTAACGGCCAGATTGCTTAACCCTCTCTCCAGCCGACACATGTCCCAGTTTCAAACCCTAGCCACATGGGTTTTGTCCTTTAAACCCCCGTAATTCCAAATATAACCCCCTCTTTTATTCCCTTTTACCACTTTAACCCAACAAAACCCTAATTTCACCTAAACCATCTTTCCCATTTTATCCCTTTTGTACCAAAACCCACATATAAATAAATCATTTTCTCCTCCATTAAAACCTAGACTTGCAAACCCTCTCATATCTTCATCTCCTTCTCCTCTTTCTATCCCTCTTCTTACCT
Organism: Eschscholzia californica; assembly: GCF_041429995.1. Classification (NCBI taxonomy): domain Eukaryota; kingdom Viridiplantae; phylum Streptophyta; class Magnoliopsida; order Ranunculales; family Papaveraceae; genus Eschscholzia; species Eschscholzia californica. The sequence goes on along the minus strand of NW_028238461.1, from coordinate 40,492,763 downwards.
AATACTCCTTCTTCTTATCTACCTCTTCTACCATTAATAAATCTCTTCTTACTCAATCCCTCTTCTATGAAATCCATCTTTTTCTATCTTCTTCTCTACCACTATTCTTTCTTCCATTAATAGTCTTCTTCTTCTCCCTTCCATATTCTTCTATCATCTTTACCCTCTTCTTCTCTTCTTTCCCTTTCTTTTTCTTATTTGGGTTGAAATAAAATAGCTATTACATGGATTTCTTGGAGTAACATTCTTGAGCATAAATGGAGCAAATCTTGGACAAATTGGAGATACATGGGAATATGGAATTTGAGCATTCTTGGTGATTTCTTTCCATTAAATTCTTAGTATTTTCATTTATTTTACAATGTCAATGAATGTTATTCTAGATTTCATGTATAGTTAATTTAGCAATCTAAGGTTGTGAATGAAACCCATTTTGGATCTTTATAATACTTGTTCTTGATTAATTAAATCCTTTGATGTGCTTCAATGCCTATTGATTGTCATTTCATGTTGATTCTATAACCTTATTATCATTCATGTATTATAATTAGATATTTCATGCTTTTATTGATTTATTAGATGAGATATGCCTTTTAGATCTTGAATGATAGTGTAGGAAATTAGTTTTATATGGTAGTCAATCATACATTCTTAATTATAAAATTGTTTTATCTAGAATATCATCCGGAATCCAAATAGTTCATTATATTGGATCCCGAGTAAATGCAAAAGAGATTTAAGTAATTAAGTGCTAGTTTTATAAAGTGAAATTATGTGGTGGATTTTATAACCTTAGATATCTTCTCCCCTCTCTTAGTTAGTTTATTTAGTTTTATTCGTTTTCTTATTTCTTACATATCAATCGTCAAATCCATGAAGTGGGGTGTGTGTGTGTGTGTTAGTCTAAGTTAGCTATTGACATTTTGATTATTGTGCTAAACTCGTCGTCAATATCCGAAATTGCCTACTTATCCCTTGGGACGATACTCGATCTTATTTTCAATACTATAACTTGACCCCGTATACTTGCGGGAATAGACCTATTTTTAGGCCTATCAAGTTTTTGGCGCCGCTGCCGGGGATAGGTTTAGTAGTTAGGATATTGTTTGCTTGTTTTGTTCATTAGTTTAGTGTTATTTGTTAACTTAGACGTTTTTCTTTCTTTATTTTTGTAGTTTCTTATCTTTTCTTTTTTTTAGGTACCACTTTAAGAGAAAAGCCCAAAAACGAGAACATAGGAGTGAAGGGGAACAAAAGAATCAGAAAGGAATCGGAAGGAAGAACGAAACGAGAGGAGCATCCGCTAGTATCGTATTCTATCTCTTTCTTTCTTACTTGTGTGTGATTGGTTGGATGAGTTTTGAGTTGCATTGATAGCTTGTTTGTTAGTTCCTTGAGCATTGTGAGATCATGGCACGTTCTTATAACGGTTGGCCATTTGATGATGATGATGAGCTTATTTCGAGGATTCCCCGCACTAACCGACCTGATATGACCTTAGGTGAATACCAACGGATGTGTAGGGATGTTTCGATTAGTGAGGGGAATAGACCATTTGAGTCTGACAGATCTCGTATGACCCTAGGAGAATACCGACGGATGTGTAGAGATGGTCAAATTAGTGATGGATATGGTCTGAGAGTAAATATGTATGAGAGACCTTATAGTCCACACTATTCTGAGACCAATGATTTTAGAGGCAGGTATGATCCTAGTATGTACGGTGGGAGTTATTATCAAGAGTCTTCATTTAATTACACTTGTGAGCCTTATCATGAAGAGACTCTTGAAGATAGATCTCAATTAGAGTTTGCGAGTCGTCTGACTGAAATGATGTTACAACATGAACAGACGCAGATTCAAATGCAACAAGAGTTACATCAGAGGTTTGAGTCTCTAAATCATCAATTAGAATCTCTAAATCGTCCATTAGAGATGATGATGTCACAGTTATTAGCCGACGAGGAAGGGGTTTTACCACCCCAAACTCAAGAGGGTATTAGGTCCGATGGCGAGGGTAATACGTCATACCCTAATACTAAGTTAAATGTCGACGAATCAACTGAGAGGACCCAAGAGCTTGAACAAACTGATAACCTTGTCGTCTCGTTTCCTCACCATGTGTCATCTCATCATGATAGGACTACATTAGATTTTGATGTTCAGGGTGATGGCTCTACGAGCAAGTTTGAGGATGACACGATTCCAAACTATCCAATTTTTGACACTTGTAAGGAGTCAGTCTTAGATGCAATGCTAGGAAGGCCTGATATTATAATTGATTATGAAGCTCCAGATGCCTTTGAGGATATTGATGACGTAGTAGTTAGAGACATGTTGGATAGTTTGTCAGACTATTTACCTAAGGAAACCATGGACCTTGACTTGGTCCCCGAGCATACTGCCTTACCCTTAGAGTCTAGTTCGACTTTCCACATGATCTCAAACTCGGTTGTTGATCCCTTTTGGGACATTTCAGACGTCTTTCCAAAGACGTCTATGGACATAGTGGATATTCTGTCCACTAAGCTTCCAGATGATTTTTTGCTTTCGACTGATATTTTGACTCTTCACATGTATGTCGATCCTTTTGATGATTTCTTTGTTGTCGTTCCTTCTATTTATACCTACTTAGTGGACTGTGCACCCACTAAGTTTGGGGATGGCTTGTTTTCTTTTATCGTCTCATGTGCACTTCGTATTCTTTATCTTTTTTTGAGACGATTAGCACCTGCATATAGCTTTCTTTGGGTTGACCCCCAAATATTCCGTCTTTTGCTTTATGATCGTTAGGCCGATTGATGGGTCTTGATGTTTGTGGGTATCATCTCTGGAAACCCTCCACGAGACATAACTCGTGTTCTTATGTGAAATCAAGAGAATCAAAGGCTAATTGCATAGCTTAATGCAATCGTGTATACCCACGTTAGTGGTAGATTTGTATGTGGTCATGTCTTTTATGTGATTCATTCTTATGATATTTGTTGATATTTTAGGAGCAATTCTTATATGTTTTACTTCTAAGGCGTGGTTTGTTCCAAGTTTGGGGATGGCGCGAGCTTGGCATCAACTTGGAACCTCTTTATACATGAGCCTTGGTAGTATCATATTTTATCTCCTTCGGTTATGGTAATATCTTTCCACTCTTCTCTTTAGATTGATGTGTCTCTTTATCTTTTGGTGAGTATATGCTTAGAACATTGAGGACAATGTTAGTTTTAAGTTTGGGGATGCGGGGATTTGACCAAAACCAATGCATGACCATGGGTTTCAAAGACAAAAGGGTTCAAATTAGCCAAAATTTGAAAATTTTGAACATTTTAAGTAGATTTGCATGTGATTCTAGTGATAGTTTTAAGAATTTTGATGCATATGTATCGAGTTGATGAGTTTTGTGATTGCTGATGGCCTTTGCATGAAAGTCGAGTCTTTTAGTGTTTGTGTTGTGCCATGTGAGTTACATCTTAGTGAAGAAGAAACATTTCTAAGAGACCTAAAGTAGTCATTAGTGGAGATTTAACCCATGTGAGAGCTCAAAGCCTAAATTGCCATTCGAGTGTACTCTTCCGCACTAACTCCGAGTAGAATGAAGAGCTACTCAACCTCGTAACTTATAAAAGAGCTCATTTGATCTCGTGTGCTCAATTTCCTTAGCCACTAGGAGTGACATTAGGATAGCGAATTAACCTTGCCCTTATAGTCCATGAAACCCAATGAGAGTGCCAACTAGAGGAAAGCGGATACTCCATCACCATCCATCATCTTATATCCCGAGAATGAAGACATGAGATAAAAGAATGAAGAATGTCAAAAGTAAGTATGAAATGAAAAGTTGATTGCAAGTATAGAGTTATGTGTGTTGAATTTTGTTTTGGTTGATTGAATTTGTGTTATGAAAAAAAAAATGAAAGAAAAAAAAAATGAAAAATGAAAAAAAGTGATATGAAAAAAAAGAAAAAGAAAAAGTGAAATAAAGTGATTTTTGTGTATGTTTGAGCATGTGTTAGCTCTTTTGTGTGAGTGATGTGATTGTATATATGTGTTGGTGTTTTTGTTCACGAATAAGTATTCGAAGCAAGAAACAAATGTTGAGGTGCTTAAGAGGTTCTACCATAATGAGGAGGTCAACATTCTCGGGAATCCACCACCATCACATCATCTATTGTATAGTGGCGAATTCCTTTTCGAAGATCATTCGTTCCATAATGTTGTCCTCACCCCTTTTTATGTGTTGAGTCTATAGTCGTGATCACACTCACACATACGAGCGAACCATTCTTGAGTGATTTCATTTTTGGAGTGTATGTCCGTGAGGCCGAAGTCGAGGCGAAATGTACTAACTTGGGAATCAAGGTTTTATGACTTCGGAACATAGATGTGCTTATTATGGTATGACACTTGCATTTTAGGGTAAGACCATTAGTGAAGAGATCTTTAGCTTTTATATGAACTTGTTTACTTGATTCATTATGTTTTGACATGCTTAAACCCTTCACTATATTAACATGCTTTGGATGTTGGACCCTTGTGTATTTGAAACCATGATGTTTGTGGGTGTCATCTATGGAAACCCTCACGAGACCACACTCGTCCACTAGGGCAACCTAGGGGTTTAACGGCTTGTTGCATATGCTAAATGCAACCGGGATTCCTCCGAAAGTGAGTTAGGTTTTTCTTTTATTTTGTTTTGCTCGAGGACTAGCAAAATCTAAGTTTGGGGATGTTTGATGGGTCATGAAAATGTCCCATCTAAGTCGTTTAATTTAGTCGAGTTAGTTCGTTTCGAGTCTTTATTATAATAAAATGGTTGGTTTTCTTGATTAGGTGTCTTTTGGAGAGTTAGGTGTTAAAAACGAGGTAAAGATGCATGAAGGGTATTTTGGTCATTTGGAGTCAAGGACAATCTGGAAATTTGGTCAAGGTCAGTGCATGGTTGGAAAGTAGAGGTCGAGACGAGTTCGTAGGAGAAAACGGAAGTCAAATCGGAGTCCGGATGGAGAAATAAATCAAGGTCAAAGTTTTGTCAAAGAGGGTTGACCAGGTGGGATATATTCGGTAGAAATTCGGGTACGCGGGATTTGGTGGGACACGTGGCGCGCTCTAAGGCCGGTGTATCCAATTCCCGTATTTCCGCCTAGCAACGAAATGGGCCCTTAGAGCATTATTCCGTGCATCTCGAAGCAACTTACCTCGGTGGTCCCGGTTCTATATTTTAATCTCAGCCGCAACCTTCCGCGCAAATCAGATCCAACGTTTCCTGTGCATCTGCACCTTTAAGCTTGATTCCATAGTTCGGATGCATTTTAGTTCCGTGAACCCAGGTCTTGCGTTTTAATCCTGACCGCTTCCTCCCGCGTTTTCAAGATCCGACGGCTTCGGATGGTCCCGTCGTTAATCTGTTCCCGTGTTACCCGTAGCAGCTTAGCTTCCGTGCTCCCAGCCACGCGTCCCTTCCCGAACCATCCAGATCCGCGTACTGCTTTGATCCGACGGATGCTGCTGCTGCCGCACGTCAACTGCCTAGCCGCGAAGCACTGTAGCCGCGTGAACACAGACCCTAACGGCCAGATTGCTTAACCCTCTCTCCAGCCGACACATGTCCCAGTTTCAAACCCTAGCCACATGGGTTTTGTCCTTTAAACCCCCGTAATTCCAAATATAACCCCCTCTTTTATTCCCTTTTACCACTTTAACCCAACAAAACCCTAATTTCACCTAAACCATCTTTCCCATTTTATCCCTTTTGTACCAAAACCCACATATAAATAAATCATTTTCTCCTCCATTAAAACCTAGACTTGCAAACCCTCTCATATCTTCATCTCCTTCTCCTCTTTCTATCCCTCTTCTTACCTAATACTCCTTCTTCTTATCTACCTCTTCTACCATTAATAAATCTCTTCTTACTCAATCCCTCTTCTATGAAATCCATCTTTTTCTATCTTCTTCTCTACCACTATTCTTTCTTCCATTAATAGTCTTCTTCTTCTCCCTTCCATATTCTTCTATCATCTTTACCCTCTTCTTCTCTTCTTTCCCTTTCTTTTTCTTATTTGGGTTGAAATAAAATAGCTATTACATGGATTTCTTGGAGTAACATTCTTGAGCATAAATGGAGCAAATCTTGGACAAATTGGAGATACATAGGAATATGGAATTTGAGCATTCTTGGTGATTTCTTTCCATTAAATTCTTAGTATTTTCATTTATTTTACAATGTCAATGAATGTTATTCTAGATTTCATGTATAGTTAATTTAGCAATCTAAGGTTGTGAATGAAACCCATTTTGGATCTTTATAATACTTGTTCTTGATTAATTAAATCCTTTGATGTGCTTCAATGCCTATTGATTGTCATTTCATGTTGATTCTATAACCTTATTATCATTCATGTATTATAATTAGATATTTCATGCTTTTATTGATTTATTAGATGAGATATGCCTTTTAGATCTTGAATGATAGTGTAGGAAATTAGTTTTATATGGTAGTCAATCATACATTCTTAATTATAAAATTGTTTTATCTAGAATATCATCCGGAATCCAAATAGTTCATTATATTGGATCCCGAGTAAATACAAAAGAGATTTAAGTAATTAAGTGCTTGTTTTATAAAGTGAAATTATGTGGTGGATTTTATAACCTTAGATATCTTCTCCCCTCTCTTAGTTAGTTTATTTAGTTTTATTCGTTTTCTTATTTCTTACATATCAATCGTCAAATCCATGAAGTGGGGTGTGTGTGTGTGTGTTAGTCTAAGTTAGCTATTGACATTTTGATTATTGTGCTAAACTCGTCGTCAATATCCGAAATTGCCTACTTATCCCTTGGGACGATACTCGATCTTATTTTCAATACTATAACTTGACCCCGTATACTTGCGGGAATAGACCTATTTTTAGGCCTATCACTAATCATATCCAATATGATTGACTTGAATGTCTTTCTCATGCTTGCTTGCTCATCGGTGTCTTTAGACTCCGAGTCTCGCAACGCTCTCTGTCATGAGTTTTTGGGTTGAAATCTTTTAGACTTTCCGAGTCTTAGATTTTCTGTTTCGGATCTCAAGCATCTCAGCGTACTGAGTCTCTCTAATCCTATCATCCTTTTGATCTATGCCTATAGATCTTCAGATGCCCAAAATGGCATTTTATCCTTTTGTGTGTGGTCCTTTATTGAGTCAGTTCGTTACTGTTTTACAACATCTTATGTCGTACTCAATCTTTTGTACGCACTCTGCATACGGACCCGGAAGGTTTGTTTCTTCCACTTACCTTCTTGAAACTCGTGATTCAAGATTATCTTCATTCCTCAGGAATCAAACTTCTTTGATTGCCTTTTTGAATCGAAGATTCTAACTCTTGCGTGCTTTTAATCCGTCGATAGATTTCTGAAGCATGCCTATGGACATAACTTGATTGGAAGAATCTTATTCTTCTTGTCTAGTTTCGGGAAACATGAATGTTTCCATCCTTCTCAGTTTTCTACTTTGGAAAACCAATTTAGGTCTTCTGTTGACTTAAATTATCAAGCTTCATGTCTTGACGAGATATGGATTCCACGATGATTTTGGCTTCTAGCCAAAATCTAGAGTCAGTTTCTGTTTCTGCGCAGGTCTTTTATCTCTTCAGAAATAACCTTTATTTTCTGAGTCTTTAAGATTTTATTTTGACCTTTCAGGGCTTTTGAACAACAATTTGGAATTTTCTCAACTACTTTGAGAAATTCCTTTAGAGATACTTTCACTCGCTTTGAGAGTTCTCCTGCGAATGACATTCGCTTTTGTGCGGTGGGTTTACAAGATCATATCTTTAACCTTTCCTTTTTCCGAGGAGCCGCAGTTTGTTGCTCTTGGTCGAATTTAATCGTCTTGTACAAGTTTTCATGATTGTTCTTCATGACTCTTCATGACTTTTTTCATGATCGAATTAAATCGACTTGTACTTTTCTCCCACTTATTCTTGTAATAATTAGTGCTAATTATTAGAAGAATACTATCATGAGCAACAAACACTTTGTTCTCTTGATTGGTTATGGAAGAAGCCCAAATTTTTTTCAAAAGAAATTGCGTCAGATATTAGCTAATTTTGTAACGCTTTTACAAATTTAGCTTTAGACGGAATTTTGGTAAGTGTGAAAACAATCGTTTATAGAATATGTCCCAAAATATTCGGAAGACTGGCTTAAACCCATCTTTGATCGAATCATGCATAGCAATGTTCGATTACTCCCACTGAATCCACCATCCTACAGATGTGTTCCATGGAGCGAGTTGGGAATCGGCTTCTCAACTCCTTTGATGGTTATCAAATGTTTGACTCAAGTTTTTACCACTCCAATCTAATCGGATGACTTAAACTCTCTTGTCAAAATGATTCTTTACTTCGGTTTGTACTTTGTTTGAACCTTTCAAACATTCTGACTTATACTTTATAATTTGTATGTTTCCATACTTCATGAAGTTATCAGCGTACATATTGGAGTAGCTCTCGTTAGCTTCTGCAAGTAAACTTATAGGTCTGCATAACACTGTATGAGTCCTAATAGATTACTAGTCTCTATGCCTTTTGAAAAGGGTGACTTTGTCAATTCAGTCCTTAAGACCTAATTGACAATGCTGAAGTTTAATGAGTTTGAATCTCTTGATTTTAGCCATTATCAATGTTAACCTTCAGTTAATTTTACCACTGGTTTAAAACATCATATGTTTCTAGAAGAACAAAATAATCACTATTAAGTTCTAAGCTAGATCAGTGTCTAAAAGAAGACTTTGATCCCTTTCAGCATCCCTAGCATTACTGCTTCTGCTCCCTCTTGGATCTTGACTTCTTTTAGTCAAGTATGTAATTCCCTTAAGCTCCCACTGAGCCGCTCATCTGGTCTTAAATACCTGATGAAGGAATTTTACGATACTTGTTTTTAACTTTGTTAGCAAGGATACGGAACCGGAATTCATAATTCCATTCCTTTTGTCCTCCAGGTGCTAAAGGTAGTTTCCTTTTAAATGGTCTAGCCATTGTTTTTAGAAACATTCACAGTAATGAGGAATACTCTTGATCATGTACTCGACAACTGCTTTTCTTTGATCAAATGTTTGTCTCACTTGACTGATCCTTTTGCCCTTTTGAATCTCAAGATCTCTTTCTTAGATTCTTTGTACCAAATCTCAAGAACCTTTCTTAGACTGGATATTCCCGTATGTTCTACTCAGTTTGTTTGTAACAACCTGAGTGACTCATATAAGGTCTTTATCAATCTTTGTTCAATCGATATTGAATTGGGTGATAGATGTATTCTGTTGTCTTCCCTTAGGATGACTTTCAGATTGCCTTGGAGGTCTCGTACCTCTCCATTTATGACTTCTGTAGGAATTTCTTCCTTAGTTTGTCTTAATGGTTATGCTAACATTCATTACTCTTCCAAAGAGAATGTTATACGGTTGCTTGCAAATGGCTTTTGACCTTTTCTTGTATGAGTCAACATTGGGATTGGGTATTCTAGTGACCTTCCTTTTGAATCTGAGAACTATTCTCGGATTCATTCTTCCATTCTAGGAAGTGGATCAGCACCTCCCTTAGGTGTGATTCAATGTTGAAATCGTTTGTGTCATCTTAAAACTACATAAAGAAATGGCAAAGTTTTAAAACTCGTTATCGTTTTTGAAAAAACTTAGTTTTCCCACATTATTCAATAAAATCGTCCCCGATTGAATAAGTGATTCCAAGACCCCAGTTCTTCGGAGTAAAGCGGACGAAGGCCCTACCCTTTGACTCCGTCGTTCCGGGTGAGTGAACTACTTCACTGATCATACCTTATGACTCTTGGTTGATAGATTTCATTAATGAATGACTAATCTATCCTTTTGCCTCGAGTATCCAAGACTCTCTTGCTGATCTCGTTGAGTAGAACCATTTAGACGTGTAGGCCTCTTCTATAGACCTACCCGCATTGTCCCAAGGTAGAGGAGGTACTCTGCGAAGGCCGACCCACCTTCCTCGAACAAGGGCGCAACGAATGTCTTAATCTGGATAGGCGATTACTCAAGATTACTTTTGGGGACTTTTACGCTAGTATGGCGTTTGTTATAGTGAACTATTTAGCCTAACAAACATCCATGACATAAAGCGTAAATAAGTAAGTAAATGCGCGCGAGAAAGTAAATCAAGCAGACATGGATCCTAGTATGGCCCCTAACCTAGAAGATCTAATCTCCTTTGGTTTTCTTCTTGTTTCGCCTTTTGGTTCATCTTAGATCGCCATCTTTGAACCTCCATTGATTTCTCCCACTCGCCTTTGGATTCCATCCTTGAGTTTTCTTCAATGGACTTATTGACCCTAAACTTTAATTACAAGACTCTAACGATTCGCAGATCGTATAAACTTGAAATTAAAATTAATTACAAAGCATGCACCCATCCGTGCTTAAAACAAGAATAAAGAAATAAATATATGGCCATACTAGTTTCCCGCATTCACATCACATGCAATCATAATATATCAAGGCTAAGAATTATATATGCATGATTATCTTGGGAGATACTTTTGTTGACATCACATGTCACATTACGGACCTGTTAGGGATTTCGAAGAATCCCTGTTTTCCGTGGGGTTGAGAACGAGAATCCCTACTACGATGTTAGGGATTTCGAAGAAATCTGTGGGACTATGAATTTCCCCAATATGCCTGACAAAATATTGAGACTTAGGTTGTTCCCTTTCTCACTGAAGGAGAAAGCAAAATCTTGGTTGTATGCCTTACAACCTCATTCCATTACTATATGGGAAGAATTGAGCAGTGCATTCTTTCTGAAATTCTTCCTGAAACACAAAACTACCTCTTTAAGGCAAAGTCTTAACAGTTTTGTGCAGCAAGAAGGAGAATCTCTCTATAAATATCTTGAGAGATTTAAAGAAATCTTACTACAGTGTCCACAACATGATTTTGAAAAGATAAGACTAGTCCAGATTCTCTATGACGGACTAGATTACCCAACTACATCCATGGTAGAATCATTCTGTAGTGGCGGGTTCATTAGTAAAACCGCCGATGAGTGTATGGCATTTCTAGAAGAGTTGGCTGAGAAATCCCAGCAATGGGAAACTTCTAGAGGACCTCCTACTAGGGCTAATCCTACTCCGAATAAAGGTGGCATCTATAGAGTTGATGAGTCAGATCTTAAACTCGCCGCCATGGCGAGAAGAATAGAAGCCCTAGAACTTGGTCAGCCTAAAGCATTCAGGGAGGATCCCACTCAAGCCATGAGTATTGGAAATGAATCCATTTCTTATCCGTGCTCGGTCTGTGGAGACCCATCTCATACTGGAAATAAGTGTACCCTATTTTTTGTTCCTGACGAGAAAGTGTAGGGATTTACACCCTTCTACTAGTGTTTATAGCGGAAATAAGACATCTATAGTCTACACTAGTATTCCCAGGATCACATGCAAAACTAGTAATTAATCTAATGGAGATAGTGGATTACCTTAATCGCTTTTCCCTCGAACTAGTTGAATTGATTGAAGAAGACCAAGAGCTTCAAGTGTAGCTCCTCTACTTGGGACACGAGCAATCAATTTGATCTCCCACCTTGTTGTATAGCTAGCACACCAATGGTGGTTGGATAATAAGAAGACCTTCTTCTTGCTTGACTAGATAGATAGTTAATGGGAATTAGCTCACTTTCTCCTCTCTACTTGATGTGGTAGAGTAAGAAAGCTTAGAGAGAAATTCCACACCTTATTCTCTGCCCTAAGAGTGTTTATATAGAACCCTAATAAGAATCCACCTCCTTTTAGGTTTCCTAAAACACCCTTTAGAATAAGATTTAGGGAAATAGTCGAAAATAGCAACTATTGGTATTTTCTCAATTCCCTAAGGAGATGACGTCCAAACCCAGCCAAAATTGGCAGATTTAATGTTCATAACATAAGGAAACGTCACTCCAAAAATCAGCCCAATCCGAGGCCTAAAAGTGCCCGAATCGGTCTAGGCCCAAAAACCCTGTTTTTGGCCTTTTTGTACTATCTTTGCCTAATTCCTTTTTAGGCCTATGAGATATGTTTATGGGACACTCCCATGATTATATCTCACTCCCACTAGTCATATCCTAGATCAATTTGTCACTCTTATGTGTAACCCGTTGTAGGATCCGATCGAAGTTAGCCGCGAATTACTTCGTAATTCGACGATCGTAGTTGGTCTCTAGCTACAACTCTACGATCCCTAAATCAATCGGACTTGATGATCTTCCACATCAATTATCCTATCCGACAAATTGTTCGCATTGTCACCTTGGTCGAAGGACATCTCCTTCAACTCCTTCAGAAAGAGCATGTTAATGCTCTTTATCTAAACTCTAGGCAAGATAACCGTCAGAAATATGATCCTTATTCGAACACTTATAATCCGGGTTGGAGAAATCACCCCAATTTTTCTTGGTCAAAGGGTCAGGGTCAGATTAGTAGTTCAATGAACCCTCCTGGGTTTAATGCTCCTCGGAATCCTTATGCTCAAAACCAGGGTCAATCTAGTACCAATATCCTTCTCAGAACAAAGAGTCTTTAGAAGAAACCATGAAGCAGCTAGCTAAGGCCCAAATGGAGTTTGCACAACAGACCAACCAGACTATATCTAGTCTAAGAACCGAGGTAGGAGAAGTTACAGAAGCCCTTAGGCAGAGAGAACAGGGTATATTTCCTAGTCAACCAGAGCCAAACCCGAAGGGTAAAATGTCAATGGACCAGGCCAATGCAGTAACCACCCTTAGAAGTGGTAGGGCAATTGACAATAAGGTAGGAGTTCCCGAAGATAGTGAACCAAACTATGAACCACCAACCTTACCAACTAGTACCCCTAGTAAAGAGCCTGTGAAGGCTCCTGAGTCTGAAAACCTGCCCATTGTGCCTGAGCCATATGTTCCTAGAGCCCCTTATCCTCAACGTCTGGTAGAACCTAAGAAGAAGTCTCAGTTTGAGGAGATAATGGAAATGTTCAAACAGGTTAGTATTAACATTCCATTATTAGAAGCTATTAAACAGATCCCATCTTACACTAAGTTCCTTAAAGACATATGTACTAGAAAGCGTAAGATGAACGTGCATAAGAAAGTCTTCTTGACTAATCAAGTGAGTTCTATTATCCAACAAACCCTTCCATCTAAGTACAAAGACCCAGGAAGTCCTACATTACCATGCACTATAGGATAACATGAGATCGAACGAGCATTATCAGATTTAGGTGCTAGTGTTAACCTTTTTCCTTACTCGGTGTACTTACAGTTAGGTTTAGGAGAAATAATACCCACCCCTGTAGTTCTCCAGTTGGCGGATCGGTCTATTAGACGACCACGTGGAATAGTGGAAGATGTTTTAATAAAAGTTGGTGAATTCATCTTTCCTGTAGATTTCATCATCTTGGATACCGACCCAGTTCGTGATACCCAAAGTCAAATTCCCGTCATTTTAGGACGACCATTCATAGCTACATCTGATGTTGTCATATATTGTAGGAGTGGACTCTTAAAATTGTCTTTTGGAAACATGACTGTAGAGATGAACATCTATAAAGCTGGACTTTTTCCAGATGATGTTGAGGATTTTACCGAGTTGAATCTGATAGATATGTTTGTTCAGGATTCTTTACCTGAAACTTTATCCGAGGATCCCTTAGAAACGTTGTTGGCTCATTTTGGCTTAGACTTTGATGAGGAGGGAAGTATCAATGAGGTAAATGCTTTGCTGGATTCTACCCCATTTCTGGATACTGATAAGTGGAAAGCGAAAGTTGAACCCCTCATTTTGTCAAAGCCAATTGACTCGCCAACTTTAGAGACAAATCAACTATCATCTACCAATGAGTCCTGTGGTCCATCTATCCCAGAGTTGTCTACATCCACAGAAAAACCACCTTCCTTAGAATTGAAACCCTTGCCTGACAACTTAAAGTGTTCGTTTCTAGGCCCATCTGAAACTCTACCTGTCATTATTGCTTCTGAGTTAGAAAAATAACAAGAGAGTAGATTGTTAGATGTCCTTAGAAACCACAAAGAGGCCTTAGGGTGTTCAATATCAGATTTAAATGGTATAAGTCCTTCTGTTTGCATGCACCATATCTACCTAGAGGAAGATGCTAAACCGTCAAGGGAAATGCAACGTAGACTTAACCCTCACATGAAGGAGGTGGTTAGAGCTGAAGTCCTGAAATTATTAGGTGCGGGTATCATATACCCTATTTCAGATAGTGCTTGGGTCAGTCCTGTTCAAACTGTACCCAAGAAATCAGGCATTACTGTAGTCAAGAACGAAGCAAATGAGTTAATACCCACCAGGATGACCACTGGGTGGCGTGTTTGTGTTGACTACAGGAAATTGAACACGGTAACGAGGAAAGACCATTTTCCTCTTCCTTTCATTGATCAGATGTTAGAGAGACTAGCCGGGCATAGCTACTACTGTTTCTTAGATGGTTATTCTGCCTATAATCAGATTCCTATAGCCCCTAAAGACCAAGAGAAAACCACTTTTACCTGTCCATTTGGAACTTATGCTTATCGTCGGATGCCTTTTGGGTTGTGTAATGCACCCGCCACTTTTCAAAGATGTATGATGAGCATATTTTCAGATATGGTAGAGAGGTTTCTCGAGGTCTTTATGGATGATTTTTCAGTCTTTGGCTCATCATTCGATCAATGTCTGCATCACCTCACACTTGTGTTGGTTCGATGCAAAGAGAAGAACTTAGTTCTCAATTGGGAGAAATGTCACTTTATGGTTCCCTCAGGAATAGTCTTAGGGCATGTCATTTCTGAAAAGGGCATTGAAGTAGATAAAGCAAAAGTTGAGTTGATAAAAAGCCTCCCAGTCCCTAAAACGGTCAAAGATATTCGATCGTTCTTAGGACATGCTGGATTTTATCGGCGGTTTATCAAAGATTTTAGCAAGATATCTAGACCTCTTTGTAATCTTTTGGCAAAAGAGAACAAATTTGTCTTTGACGGTCCTTGCTTAGAAGCCTTTGAAAACTTAAACTTATGCTTACTTCTGCCCCTATTGTTCAACCTCCCAACTGGAGTACTCCATTTGAGATCATGTGTGATGCATCTGATTATGCCATTGGAGTCGTGTTAGGTCAACGTGAGAATAAACTTCTTCACGTTATATACTATGCCAGTAAGATGTTGAATGATGCACAGCTAAACTACTCTACCACTGAAAAAGAGTTGTTAGCTGTAGTGTATGCCTTAGAGAAGTTCAGATCATATCTCGTTGGGTCTAAGGTCATCATATTCTCTGATCATGCTGCATTAAAATATCTCCTTTCTAAAAAGGATGCAAAACCTAGACTGATTAGATGGATACTACTGCTACAGGAATTTGACATAGAAATTTGGGACAAAAAGGGTTCCGAAAATTTAGTAGCAGACCACTTGTCTAGACTTGTAGTCGAGTCTGTCAAAGACAAGTTACCCATGAGAGAGAGCTTTCCTGATGAGCAACTCTTTAGTGTCTCCCGATTACCTTGGTTTGCTGATATAGTGAACTATCTTGCTACTGGTCAAATACCCAAACACTTGACCAAGCAAGATCGTGATAAATTTTTATCTGAAATAAAACGGTTCTTCTGGGACGACCCATACTTATTTAATTATTGTCCCGACCAGATCATTAGGAGATGTGTTCCTGATGAGGAACAATTGAAAATCATTTCCTTTTGTCATGATCATGCATGTGGAGGGCATTTTAGTAGTAAAAAGACGGCTGCCAAAATTGTACAATGTGGTTTTTACTGGTCGTCTATATTTAAGGATACCCATGCATATTGTTTGGCATGTGAACGATGCCAAAAGTTGGGAAGCATTTCACGTAGGAACATGATGCCCCTTAATCCTATTTTGGTAGTTGAGGTCTTCGATGTGTGGGGCATCGATTTCATGGGTCCCTTCCCAAATTCATTTGGAAATCTGTACATCCTAGTGGGAGTTGACTATGTGTCTAAGTGGATAGAGGTGGTTGCTTGCAAAACGAATGATCACAAAGTTGTGATCACTTTCTTAAAGGAAAACATACTTTCACGTTTTGGTACACCGCGGGCAATTATTAGTGATGGGGGCGCACACTTTTGTAATAAGCAGTTTGAGCTTTTGATGAATAAATATGGTATTACCCATAAAGTGTCTACCCCATATCATCCACAGACTAGTGGTCAAGTCGAGGTGTCAAATAAGGAGATTAAACGCATTCTGGAGAAAACGGTTAACACCAATAGGAAGGATTGGTCTTTATGACTAACCGATGCACTATGGGCTTACCGTACAGCGTTTAAGACCCCTATTGGAATGTCTCCATATAGACTAGTGTATGGCAGAGCATGCCACTTACCCGTTGAGTTAGAGCACAGAGCATATTGGGCTATCAAGCAATTGAATTTTTCGCTTGACAAGGCGGGTAGAGAGAGAAAGTTGCAACTCAGTGAGTTGGAGGAGTTGAGAAATGATGCATATGAGAGTGCTAGGTTATATAAACATAAGATGAAAATGTTGCATGATAAAATTATTTTAAGAAAAACATTTTCACCAGGTCAGAAAGTTTTATTATATAACACACGTTTGCATTTATTTCCTGGTAAACTCCGTTCTAGATGGTCAGGGCTTTTCACGGTCAAGTTTGTGTATCCTTATGGTGCGGTTGACATTGAAGACAGAAATGGTAGTGTGTCCAAAGTGAATGGACAAAGGTTGAAACCATTTTTAGAGATGTTAACTGATATAGAGGACGTTCCTATCGAAGATCCTGTCTATCAAAACTGATCCGCTATGATCAGTTTCGTCTGGCTGCAGACGTTAAACTTAGCGCTTTCTGGGAGGCAACCCATGCATAGGACTTCTGAATCTGGTAACATCTTTCCCTAATCCTGTTATTTTGCATAGTCTTCAGAACATTGAGGACAATGTTCGGTTTAAGTTTGGGGATGGGGGATTGAATTTTTAGTCCTTATTTCAAAAATTCAAAAGGATTCAAAATTTTTAATTTTTGGATTAGAAACGTGAGTCTAGTTGTTTTTGCTTGTTAATATTTATAGAGTCTAGTTGGTTGTACTATGCTTTTGCTAAAGGTTTTTCTATGAATTTCGAGTCTTGAAGTTGTCTGTGCACTAGCCATGTGAGTGTTAGATAGGCGAAGAGTTGACTTTTCTAAGAGAACTTAATCGATCATTAGTGGAGACTTAACCCATGTGAGATTCTGAGCCTTTCTTGTTGTTTTAAGTGATCTCTTCTGAGCTAATTCTGAGTAGAATGAAGAGCTACTCAACCTCGCAATATTCATTAGAACTCAGTTGATCTCTTGAGTTCAAAATTTTACAACCACTAGGGATGTCATCAGGAATGCAAACCTTCTCTTATAGTCTGAGAAACTTGAAAACAGTGTCAACTAGAGAAAGATAGAACGCCATCATTATTTAGAACCCTGGGAATAAGGCATGAAGCAAAGTGAATAGAATTTTACCCAAGGAAAGAATAATGTGAAGAAAGTATGTTATGTATCTTGAGTTTTATTACCTGAGTCAGTATTGAAAAAAAAAAAAAAAAAAAAAAAGAAAGAAAATGAAAGAAAAAAGTGTTTATGTAGTTTTGTTTGAGTGTTTACCCCTTGAAGTAGTTCTTGAAGATTTGAAGATGTCGAGTTCTCAGGAGTTCTAGTCGGATCCTCATTAGTGTCTATCTACCTCTAGGAAGCATTGTTAGATAGTAGATCAGGTGAGAAGAGTTGGTTAGCTTCCCCATCCTGTATAGTGGTTGTTTCCTTCTTTGAGATCAGTCGTCCACAAAAATTATAGTCCGTCTATTTCATGTGTTGAGTTTCCTTCATAGTCATACTAACACATAGAGTGAACCATTCTTGAGTGACTTTGATTTTTGAGTGTATGACCGTGAGGCAGTAGTCGAGGCGAAATGTATTGAGAAAGTAATCGAGGTCTTGTCTTTTCAGAACCGAAATGATACTCATATTGGCTGGTCACGTGCACTTCGAGTCTTGGTTACTAGTGAAATGTTTTTTAGCGTTTGTATGGTTCGATTGATTTGGATTTCATTTCTATTAACTTTCGAAAATCTATCGGATGAACCATTTTTAGTCCACATCATATTTAGACCCTTTTGCATTTTTGATTTTTGAATTTTGTGGGTATATTTACTGCAAACCCTCACGAGACAAAACTCGTCCTCCTGGGTAACCTAGAGGTTTAACGGCTTGTTGCACGTGCTAAGTGCAATCGTGGGTCCCTACGAAAGTGGTGAAATGGGTTTAGTTTTATTTTTCTGTTTTGCTCGAGGACTAGCAAAATCTAAGTTTGGGGATGTTTGATGAGTCATGAAAATGCCTCATTTCAATCTCTTAATTGGAGCTAGTTAGTCCATATCGAGCCGTTACTCTGATGAACTGCTCGATTTTCTTTCTCAGGTGTCTTTTACGGAGTTTAGTGTGAAAAACAGGCGAAATCGGGAGAAATTGATGTTAGGGGCATTTTGGTCATTTGGTGACAAGGGTAGCATGGTAAGTTTGGATAATGTTGATTCTTGGATGAAAAGAGGGGTCCATGACGAGTCTGTGGGCGAAAACGGAAGTCGAATCGGAATCCGGACGAGCGAATTAGGCAAGGTCAAAGA
This sequence comes from Eschscholzia californica, assembly GCF_041429995.1. Classification (NCBI taxonomy): domain Eukaryota; kingdom Viridiplantae; phylum Streptophyta; class Magnoliopsida; order Ranunculales; family Papaveraceae; genus Eschscholzia; species Eschscholzia californica. The sequence continues at coordinate 40,474,098 of NW_028238461.1, read as the reverse complement.
TTTAAGTCAGAGACGGTTGACCAATTTAGCTAAAAGACATGTGGCTTGGAATCTGACGGCCAAGTGAAGATTTTCGGTATATTGTCGGTCACAAATCGGGACAATTAGTCTCAGTAGCACATCCATTAAGATCCAGCGGTCTGCTTCATCTCAGTGACACGTGCTTTAAATCTAAGGATGCGCTGAAATCTATTCAGCCGGCCGCAACACACTGAATATGTCATCTATCAACCAGCAGTACGCGATGTCTCTCCCTCCCTTATCTTTTCTCAAATTCAAATTCAAGGAGGATTCTGTTGGTTAATACCGAGAGAGAAGGATGAGAAGATCTTAAGAAAAATCAAAACCGAACAGAGGAAGAGATAAGACCGAGAGAGAGAAGGTGAGTGGAGTTTTTGAATTTAAATCGAGAGAGAAAGAATGAAGAAGATATTCTCGGCAAGAATCAAAATAGAAATAGAGGAGAGATTTCGATTGGTCTTTGGTCTATAAAACAGAAGAGAAACAGAGAGCTAGGGGGATCGGTTTTTTAGAACAAAATCACAGTTTAGAAGGTTGATAGAACAGTAGAGAGAGAAACTGAACCGAGATCATCACCATCTTCATCTATCGATTTCTTTGTTTTCCTTTTATCTATTTAATTGTAGTTTCTTTTAGTTGTGAGAGATAGAGAAATTACAGAGAGATAGAGAGTTTACAGAGAAAGAAAGAAAAGGAGATTGTAGAGAGATAGAGAGAGAACAATAATAGAGAGGTTCGGTTTTATTATTTTCTTCATCTTGTTTTTGAGTTTATCTTGCTTTGTTTTCTTTTTTCTTGGTGAGAGAGAGAGAGATTACAGAGAGATAGAGATTAGAGTAAGAGATAAAGAGAGAAAACAGAAAGTCTAGAGAGAGAAAGAGAGTTAAGGAACATGAGAAAATAATTTTCTCAGAGAGGAAAATATTTCTGGGAAGACGAGAAAATCGTTTTCCCCAGAGGTGCGTTTGGCAGAATTCTCTGAAAATCAGAAGGAAATCACTTCCTTAGGCTCTGTTTGGTGGGAAAATCGCAGAAAAGTTAAGTTTCTTTCTTCTTTTTCTTATACTAATTCAAATATTTATCGTTTCTAGCATGAGTAGCTAAATCTTTTCTATCTAGGGTTTTAGATGAAGTTATAATAATTATTTTCTCGATAAATTTATTAAAGTTTTTACTATTTTAATGATAAAATCTTTCGGGTTTTTAGACCGTTCATGGACTAAAACCTGAGTTATATAAAGAACTCTCTAATTAGATCAAAATTATATAAATTGTCGTTAGAATTGTTAGGAAGACGGATTCGAAAACCCTAGGGTCCCTTTTTCTGAATACCGACTTATTTCTTTATTTATTTTTGAGTTTTATATTTTATTTTAATTTACCACCATCAAACCATTTTTAAATCTCAATAGTTTTAAGGTTAGAATTTAGTTTAACTTATTCTCTGAGGAACGAACCGGTCTTACCGGAACTATTACTTGACGCCCGTATACTTGCGGGTGGAGACCTTTTAGGGTAACCTTTTAGGACCATCACTACCCACCACAGAACCATCACAACCACAGAACGACCACCACTAACAACCACAGAACTACCATTAACCATTAATAACCACCCCCACAGAACCACCACTAACCACCACTAACTACAGAACCACCACCAAGTCACCAATAATAATATGTCGTCTTTACCACCACCAACAGGAACTACATCACTACCACCACCACACCGAACCAGATAGCTACCACCACCGCCACCAACAGTAACCACATCACCACCACTTCAATAAACCAGCCGCCACCACCACTATCCAGATCGCAACCACCACAAACTAGCCACCACCACAACAAACTAAACCGCCACCACAACCGAAGCGCCAACACCACAAACCGAATTGCGACCACCACATCAAATCACGACAACCACCACAACACCCATGACCACCACAACGCGAAGGTGCGTGAGCAGAGAGAAAGAGAGACTCATACCTGTTAGATAATGGGGGAAGAGAGAGAGAGAGTAGAAAAGTGGAGAAAGATGTTTGTCTCTGAAATTAGGGTTTTATTGAACTTGTAATAAAGGAGACAAAGAAATTGGTAAATTAGGATTTTGGGTTTAAAAAGATGAAATGAGGGCATAAATGTCAAAATCCTAATTCAGACATAATAATTCAGATTTAAAAAACAAACATCTAACTTTTAAAATAATTCGGCTAATTCAGATACAGGCAATTCAGATTCAGACTCAAATAGAAAAACAAATAACACCTAAGTCTAATATAAAATTTATAGAAGATTTAGTCAGACTTGCCTCCAAAGTGTCGAACAAAAGGAACCTTTTTAAATAAAAAAACACGGAAAACTCGAGGTGAGATACTTTAACTTAACACAATTACGCCTTGTGTGTAACCGCAAATCTTTGTTGTCCTTCTCAGGTATGTTGAAAAAGAACATTTGCAAACGTTGACTAATATTATGAACTTCAGAGTTTCGAAATAACTGTAAAACAATTGAATGTATGAGTAAATTTTTCTTAGAAATTTGGAACTTTTGTGCAATACTATCTATACCCCTCTCCCAATCTTTATTTCTCTTTCTCGCAGTCTTTATCTCCCTCTCTGTCTCTCTTAGTCTGTATAAATCTCTCTATGGAAATCACGGAGTTCGTTGCCACAAAATATTTTGTGGCCACGAAACATTTTGTGGCTACGAAAATGGAAGGGCCACGAAACTTTTTGTGGCCACGAAACGTTTTGTAGCCACGAAATGGTCATGGCCACAAAGACGAAATGTTTAGTGGATACGAAATCTTCGAGGAGGTTTCACCTCGATGTCAGTTTCCGATGAAGGGAACACTTTCCTCTACGAAGCGGTGTCTATGTGAGAGGAAGAGAAACAATGAGAGATGGATTGATAAACAGTGAGAGATTGAGAGAGAAACAGTGAGAGATCGAGAGACATAGATAGTGAGAGAGATAGTAAGAGATAGCCAATGAAGAACCTAGAGAGAGACTAAGAGAATAAGAGAGAAAGAATAAGAGAACAAGAGAAACATGGTGAGAGACAGTGGGAGAGAGAGAGAGAGAGAGAGAGAGAGAGAGAGAGAGAGAGAGAGAGAGAGAGAGAGAGAGAGAGAGAGAGAGAGAGAGAGAGAGAGAGAGAGAGAGAGAGAGAGAGGTAGAGAAGATATAGAGGTTATGTTTGATCAAGTCAATTTTTAGACTAAAAAAAATATATCCCTGAGTCAATATTTATTGACTAAAATCTTTATTTCCTGAAGAGTTTTGTTTCATTTTCCAAAACCGCCGCCATTGAACTTTCAATTCTCTTTTAGTTTTTTCTTTGTTGTAATTTTTTTTAGTTTGTTTGTGTGAGATGATGAAAATTTGTAGAGGAGAAAAATGAAAGTCCCTGCATTATCTTTAGAGTTTAGGTGAAAAATAATATCTTCTCTGGTCTGGGAGTAATCATACCATGCAATGGAATTGAAAATTGAATTGAAATGGATGACGAAAGATTGCAGGTAAATAGGAAAGCAAACATCTTTTACTTCTATTTGAGCTGGCAAATAGGAACAAGTGGTATAAAGATGGATGAAATTAATAGCCAAGGATTAAGGATAAGGATGGCCCAGGGTTTGGGAAATAAAACAAAAAAATACTAAGAATAATTGTAATTGTTTTTTACAAAACTAGTCAAATGAAATCAACTTTTTTATTTCTATTTGTTGTTATGGGCTTCCAAATTTGGAGTTAAAACGATTAAATTTTTAGAAGATTTTATAAAACAATTTAGAAAGAACTATTATAAACTTATACAAAATCTTTCTATGGATCTAAATCTTAAATTCTTTCAAAGTGTTTCTTTTTTTTTCATTTTCTATCCAAAGTTTTGCTTTCTTCTGATTACTAAACCCTAAAAATATGGAGAACAAGCTTAATATGTTTAGACATGATGAACAATATATTTTAGGGCTCAAAATTAAAATATTTATAGGGTTTAGAATGTGTGAACCTCTCCTGGAGAGGATTAATGGATGGAGAAACTTATTTTGGTCGTCCCATTGTACATATATTAAGAGCTTCAAGAGATTTTGTTTGATGATTCCTAGGGTTTAAAATATTTTTTTTCCTTTTTATCTGTCTAATTTAGTTTTTGATTTTAGAGAAATAAGAGTAGTAGGGGTTGGAGATTTAGAGAACATAAGTAAGAGAAGTGATAGAGAAGGAAGAACAAAAAAAGAAGTTATGGAGGAGATGAGATGAATGAGTTTTTCTCCAAAGAAGAAAAAGAACATGCAAGAAAAAAGAGGGAGAAAAGACTTAAAATAAAAAGGGAGATTTTATAGTCAACGCCCAAAGTGGTTAAACGCAATCTTGCTAAAGGCAATTCCCAAGTTTGGTTAAAGGCAATGTTCGTTTAGGAGGCAATGCCTAAATCAGAATTAACCTAACGACGTCAAGTCAATGGCTTGCAACCTTTGGTCGACGATGTAACTTGAAAAAAAAAACTTCTTCTTCTTCTTCTTCACAAACCTACTGCTTCCTTGGAGAGAAAAACACTGACCAGGTTGCCCAAAACTTGGTTTCTACATCTTTTATGCGTCAGGATGTAGAAATACTAAGTCGAACCTTTGGGATGTATGTATGGATCAGAATGTGCAAATACTATACACCTACCAGACACCAATGCAAAACCCACCATTCCATGTCCATGGGTTGCATGCTTCTCGATCTCCTTTTCGACTATCTCCTTAGCAAAAACCCTAATTTCATCCAAGCCCCAATCTTTATCACTTCCTTGTGGCATTTTCTTCTTCAATTCATCTTCAAATATCTCAAAACCTTCCTTTGTGAAATACTCATTAGCCTCCATTTTTGGCCTTTTCTTCTTCAATTCATCTTCAAATATCTCAAAATCTTCCTTTGTGAAATACTCATTAGCCTCCAATTTCTTCAGATCAACCTCAGAGATCAGATCTTTTTCTTTAACTCTTTTGGTCAATTCCATTCTCAAACTTCCAACTTCACTCTCAATCTTGCTATCCATAATATCAACCTGAACTTGGATCATATTCATGGAGGTCGTCGGCCGAAGAAAGAGAATAGAGAGAAGAAGATAAAGGAAGAAGAAGATAAATAATTTCTTTTCATGTAGGTCGTCGGCTGGAGATTGACGTCCGACGACTTTTATCAGGGGTTAAAGTAACTCTCAAATGTAGCATTGCCTTTAGCTAAGCTTGGTCATACGGAGTTTGACTAAGTCTAACTTGCAAAATACATTGCCTTTAACAACAAATGACATTTTCTTTAAAATCTCCCAAGTAAAAATAATTTTTTACTTTTACTTCAAGTCAATCTTGTAAATTATAAATTTTTTCTTTATTCTCCATAGCAAAATATTCCCTAGAGATTTTACAAAGAAACATTTATTCTCCAGAGAATTTATTTCCAGGAGATTTCTCTTTATTCCCCAAAGTCGTCGCCTTAAAGATAGATCGAGATATAGAACCAAGTTGATAATTTTTTTAAGTAAACTTTTTATATCAAATTACAATTTATCAAAAACGAATTAATTTAATAAAAGGGTTAATTTTTTTTTGGGTCCCAGTTTGTGACCGACCAACAGTTTTGACCCCTATAAATCTCTAGTAGTTCTATTTGACCTCGCAAGAACCAAAATATTTCAAGTTTTTGCGGAAGTACCCTTGGAGGGCAAAACAAAATTAAATCTCAAAAACTTTAAATACATGAAAGCCACCTCATCTTTCCCTCTCTACTCTATTTCATCACTTCCTTTCCCTCGCCACCTCATCATTTACTCCGACAAAGGTCGCCGGTCGGTGAAATTTTTTAGCGACCTTAAATTTTTTTTTTATTCCTTCTCTATTCTCTTCTTATCTGAACTCCATCGACGAGTCTGTCATTTTCTTCAATAACTTCCCTCCCTCAACTCTTTCTTCTTCTCTCTAAACTGACCTTTTTCCTCTCTCCCTCTCTCTCTCTACAGTTCTCACCTTTTTTCTCTCTACCCAATCACTCCTCCGCCATGGGAGCTTCATCAGTTCTCTTTTGTATTGGTCTAGCTGGTTTAGCAGTTATGGGTCAAAACCTAGCACTAACTATAGCTTAAAAAGGTTTCCAATCTCAGTTTACAATTGAACTACTTCCAAAATTGAAGAAATCCTAGATCAAGCTACACAAGAAGGAGATATTCCTCTTACTGTTCATTCCCACCTCGTCATTTTTGTCCATTTATTCAACGCCCTAGATCTATTATCATCTTAGTTAAAGTTGGTAATTCCTCTGTCGGTCAAACCATCTCAGCTCTGTCTGAATTCATGAATTTTGGCGAGACAATCGTTGATGGAGTAATGAATGGTACGAGAACACAGAGTATAGGTGTTTCAGGTGGTGAAGAAGGAACAAGAAATGGACCATTGTTAATGCCCGATGGTTCATTTCACGCTTATCCAGGGACGGACCTACAGCCAGGCCAAGAGGGGCCATGGGCCCCCTTGGCTGGTTGCAAATCCATTAAGATGGCTCACTCGGTATATCAAATAAATAAGTTGCGATCAATACCTATTCAGGTATGTGGCATGGGCGAGATGGTAATAAGGGTAGTTGTCTGTGTGAGCAGCTCGAGTTCGAATCCTTGCACGCTCTTGTATTCTATTTTTAAAGGTTTTTGGTTCAAACCCAACAAAAATTATTATTGATCTTACTTTTTCTTGTAATTTTTCTTCTTCTTTTTTTTGGTAATTGTATTTTTTCTTCTTAATGTAGTACTTTATTAGACACAAATTAATTAATCAATTTTATCTAATGAATCAATTCTAAAGTAAATGAAAATATATTTGATTTTTCATATTTCGATTATGTTTTTCTTATTCAAGTAAAAAATTTAGATTCAAAATTTCATTTTTTATTTTTTGAAAATGATAATTGGAATATAACAAAAAGTTATTTATTTTGGTTCGCTAGAGCGAATGATTTTTCTAGGAGTTGTGAATTAAATTGTGCTTTAAAATTTAAATCGTCAATTTTATCATATAAGTCGACGAATATTAAGAAATGTGGTTTAATATCGGCCCCACTTGACTTCTAGTCCTGGTTTCGTCCCTTCGCTTATCAGAATATGAAAGATGGGGTTAAAAAGTAGTTGTTGAAAATAAAGATGGTGCTCGTGTTACATATATATATTGGTGAAGGTGGATCAGGTAATCTTTTTTAAATTGGTTCATAATGGAATTAAATATGGTAATATGCAATTCATTTGTGAAGCTTATGATGTGTTAAAAAATGTGGGTGGGTTGTCGGATTCCGAATTTCTACGATTGGAACTATGGGGAGGTTGAAAGTTTCTTTATTGAAATCACAGTTGATATCTTCAAGGTTAAAGATGATTCGGATGAAGGGACATTAGCTGATAAGATTTTGGATAAGATTGGAATGAAAGTTTCTTTATTATTTTAGCAATATGTTCAGATCTGATGAACCAAATCTCCCTCGAAGGGGATCTCTTTCGCTTGAGAAAGATGGAAGAAGAAGAGAGATAAATATTTTTTTTATTTAAAGGTTGTTGATCGAAAAATTGGTCGGTCCGCTACCTTCACCAGAGAAGAAGATGGAGTGGAAAGAGGGATGAAGTAGAAGAGAGAGGTAATGAAATGAGGAAAGAGAAGGAAGAAGAGGTGGCTTTAATGATTTAGAATTAATTCCATTTTAGCTCCCAAGAACCGCTCCAGAAAAAATTGAAATTTTTATGGTCTTTCGAAGATAAATCAAACTGTTGTACATTTATAGAACTACAAGAGTGACTAAATAAAAAATTGGACGCCAAAACGTAATTAACACTTAATAAAAGAAAGATGGTAAAGACTAGGAGTGGTGTTTTTTTAAGGAGTGAAGAGGAGTACGGTGCTAAAGTTGTTTTGTCTTTTTACCCCCTTAATATTGTTAGGTTTTAGCATAATGTTCCCTGTATTATCATGTCATTTATTATATAGATTCTTTATAAACCTTTTTAATTGGGGATCAAACCTTTTTAATTGGGGATCCAGTAGGTTTGTGATAAGTTAAAAGACTCTCCCAAATTCAGATTTTTGAATTGGAAATGTAAAGCAACTAGAGGATTATTTTGTATTCTTTTATACAGGAATAAACTAAATAGAAAATGATCCATGACACTTGCGATATCCCTATCTGAAACCCTATTAATAAAAAATTGACTCATATAAATCGAAGATATCTTTAAGACACTTTAACAACTAGTAGGATCTCTACGAATCAACTTCTTTGTCATTCTTTCATCAAAAAAAAGAAAAACTTCTTTGTCATTATTAAAATGCAAGTATGGTCGGTTTTTTTAGTCGGCAAACCTAGTTGTGTTTCGTCTAATAAACCAAATTCAGACCCAAATTAATTTTTCATGAGCAGGTGGAAATAGGATTAAGGTGGAGTCTATAAATACTACCTTTAATTTTATTTAGGAGGAAATACAATTAGAAACAGACAAGAGAAGAGAGGAGAGAGAAAGAAGTCTGTCGAGAGGAGGTATGCTACAAGAGCTGGGTATTTTCAGCACATACAATCTTCGACGTTCGTGACATCAGACGATGAGATCTTCTTCAATTGAACTAAAATTAGGGCACTTTAGAAACGAGTAGGATCACTCCGAATCTACTTCCTTGTCATCATTAAAATGCTAGTTCCATTAATACGTCCACTATGACTACGACAGGGATAAAAATCTAGTTGGATCGGGTATAGCAAACTCTTGCGCTTAAAACCTTGAACAGATAGAGTAGCAAAAGAAAGACGCGAGGCATAATAGTGCAGATGTTAAATCTCTTACAAAAGTATCGAGCATGTCCTTGAACAAATATTAAGTTGTGGGCTTGACAAGAGGACTAAGTCAAATACGAAATAAACAAAATTTAACTAGAGTTTAACTCGTACACTAAAGCAGACTGACAAATTACAACCCGATCTAAGTTGTTGGTGCCCGTTGTTCGTAACAAAAAAGACAAACAAGGGAAGACCAAGAGGGGACTACATACGTGGACTAAAATCCCACCTCTACACTTATGTCAGATGCGTGTTCTTAGGTTTTTCCTATTATAGTCGTTTGAACATGGGAACTTTGTCAAGTTGGCCCCCTCTGTCGTACCCATCTTCTAGAAACTTAATTTTAAATCCTAAACTTTTCATTTATTTCTTTTTTGTGGACAGCAAACAACTGTAGTACGATTCTCTTTGTTGGTGAACTTCACTTTAACCATCTTCTAGATAAACAATGACATATTTTATTACTCTCTCTTTTTTATCCCATCATTAATTATACCACTTATAAATTTCATAACATCATCATTCTTTTCTTCACATCCTCTCTCTCAAACATTAAGTCATCTTCTCAAATGGCAATCACTGCAAGATGCCCAAAAATTCCCAAGTTTCTACTTCTCATACTTTATATCTTAAGTGTATTGAAAAGATTCATATCCTCTGTTTTTAGAAAAATGGGTTTGAGTTCATTTTCAGATTCAACTGAAGAAAATTCAATAAACCCTCAATCTGGATCAGCAGTTGCTACTGCTAAATTGATTAAGAAGATCTTACCAATTAAGAAGTTTGAAGAATTAGAAACCCATGAACAAGAAAGTTGTGCTATTTGTTTATGTGAGTTTGAGAAAGAAGATGAAATTAGACCATTGATTCATTGTTGTCATATATTCCATGGAAGTTGTTTGGATGGTTGGATGGATCATGATCAAAGAACTTGTCCTCTTTGTAGAACTCCTTTTGTACATTTAGAGATGCAGAATGCTTTCAAAGAAAGTTTTGATTTTGTCAGAATCTGATTCTCATCTTCACCAGAATCCTGTTTTGTTGGTAGGGTAGAAAAGAATAGTCAAGCTTTTTTAGGTGAGGTAGTCCTTCATTTTAGGTTTTTTTTGGTTGTGGAAGAGATGGTATGTATATTATACAATCAGACTCAGAAGAAAAGGTTTTGTATTTTATTTTTGTTATAATGCAAAATTTCAATTCTGATTAATGGTCCTAACTTCTTACAGTTTTGGTTAATACACTACCTTCCTTAGTGTTGGAAATGAGTTTATGTCTAATATAAAATTTAGAGAAGAGTTAGTCGGACTTACTTCCAAAGTGTCGAACAAATTTAAAGAACCTTTCTAATCTAAATAAAAGAACTCGAAAAAGTTGAGACGAGGTACTCTTTTTTTTTGGAAACCGAGAGACGAGGTACTCTTAACTTAAGACGAATTATGCTCTGAGTGTACTCATAGATCAGCGGTGTTTCGCCTCCACAATACAACGGTTTTGTTCTCCTTCTCAGCCTCTCAGGCGTACGTTGAAGAATAACATTAGTAAAACAAATGGATTTTATGGGTAAATCGAATAGGTGAGACATATTTGGGATACATTTAGCCCCGTTGAGGCCAAAAGACGCCACGCTTATGTCTCGCAAATGTTGACTGCCTTTTGGAGCGTTGGATTAGAACAAAAGTCGCGAGAAGAACGTGATTTGTTGGACATCTTCACGTGCGCGAAAGAGATCCCAAATAGGGATCAATCTTGTCCCGTCAGATCGGGGTGATAGGGACCTTCAGATTGCCCGAAGCGTGCCCAATATAGAGAAAGCAAGTCGTCAGATTACTAGATTAGTTCATTTGGATGCAGCATGATCCGTCTGATCTAGACGTTATCTTATTGCCCAACAACCCCTGAACTAAGTTTTGCTCTTTGCGATTTGGCTACTAAGTTAACTAATTCTCGTCCAAACTTCGAACGAGATTATCTCGTTAACCCGAAATCAGTTTTAAGTAATTATCGGCTCTCAACTTAAGAGCTCGATGAGATGAACGCTTAGCTCCATTTGACGACAAAAACAAATCCAAATTTGGCTACGATTCCAACACTTAGCTCCTACAGGCCGAAGTTTGAAGTCTTCCCTCTCATTTTTTGTACTTCAGAGGATAGTTAGTTTCCATATAGTAAATTTAAAGGTTATTTTTTGACCCTCTAAAGTGTGACCAGCTTGTAGGGTGGCCCCTTGAGTTTTCTTAAATGCTAAGATGACCTTTGTAGTGTTTTTTTGATGCATTGACTAAAAAATCAAGTTTAAACTTTTCGTTTTGGAAAATTTTATGATTTTTTGTTAGGTTTGATTCTGAAATTTTAGAAGAACATAAACATCTATAATTGTCTTTCGCAGCTAGACAAAGAAACAACTTAAGCAGATCTGTTGGGTTTTGGTGTCACCTAGTATTCTAAGCGGAATCTCAGACATCTAATATGTCTAACACTAGTTTCCAGGATCACATGCAGGAAACTAATAATGAAATAGAATTGGATAGTAGATTACCTTAATTAGCTAGGACCTTAACGGAAGGTTGAGAAGGAGAACTTTTCTTCTTGACTAGATAGATAGAATGTGAGTTTTTTTTCTCTAAAATCTCTTTCTACTTGCTGTTGTAGAGATTGATTTTCTCTTGAGAAAATTTCACATCTTATTCTATTTTATAATGGTTCTTATATAGAAAACCCTAACGTTAGAACCATATTCAAACTAGGATTCAATTCAGACCACAGAAAAGATAAGACTCAGAATCCCTGTCTGGGTGGGATTCCTAGATGGAAGATGTTTCCATCTACGGTTTCCCTTTGTTATGGTCGGCCAGATCTGATCTTGGCCGGCCCATTACCCTAGCTGGCCATCACATGACCGACCCCTTTTGCATGTTTTGGGTCTCCATTTCAGGCCCTGTTCTTTCTATCTTTGTCCAGATTTCATCCGAACCTTTGAGCCTGTTTAGTTGGATCTAATCTATTTATTTGCCTAGTTCTCTCTAGTCAATTCTCTCCGATAAAGTCACCACTCTTTGGTGTAACCCGTTGTAGGATCCAGTCTATGTTAGTGGTGAATTACCGAAGTGATTCGTTGATCGTAGTTGGCTTCTGGCTAAGCATTACGACCCATAATTCGACCAGACTAGATGATCTTCTGGATAAAGTCATTGTTATCCTATTTGACAAATTGAATGCATTATCATCTTGGTCGAAGGACACTCCTTCAAAAAGACATCTCCTTCAGACCGAAAGGATATATCCTTCAAGATCTTTACTGTGCATTAGTACATACTGAGTGGGAAAGACAAAAGACTCAGAGTCAGCACAGTAGCGGATCAAGAATATCGACTTTTGTACTCTTTATGTACCTTCTTAGCTAGAATAAAAGGACACCATTTAGCAGCCAGATGGTACCAGGAGGATTCCTATCAGTAATGTTTCATATGATAGAGCAGGGTAAAGACCCAGAGCTCAGGCTCTACCAATAAGGTCCAGTTCACTAGTCACAATGAAGACCATAATGATAACCAAAGCATTGGGGTTCCGCTGGCAAGGCACTACACCATTAAGCACATGGTAAAGTGAAAAACCAGTGCAGAAGGAGACACCACCCTACCTCAAATTACATTAAAGAAATCCAAAAACCAATCACTAATCTCGAAGATCAATTTACTAGTAGTAGGAGAGACTAGCTCAAACTTAACATAATTCTTGAATTCAAAGCTGCTAGATCAGCATCAGTAAAGACACTGAAAAATTCCTACTAACCTTACTCTAAGAAGAGGACTGCAAAATAGATTATGATAGAGAATCGTCTGAAGATGAAGACTCGATCGGAGGAAACTCGACAGAAGAGGACGATGAAGAAAGTTTTGGAGAAGGAGGCTTGCCTACAAAATTCAGCTGAAGATACGACAGGGCCATGGAAGAGAACGCGTGGAGAGATGACGGAGGGGTGTTATCTGTGTGCAGTGGTAACTCCTATATCTCAGACAAAAATGTAAATAACGACCACGAGAATGTGAAGGACGTCAAAAATTCAATCGACCATAGGGAACAGATGAAGAAACTTGATTGTGAGAATTTAAAAAAGAAATTGAAGGTTCTCCAAAAAGTCAAAATTCAACAGAGCGACGAAAGTTTCAGACATAAAATTAGAAAGTTGAGGAAATAACCATATTATATATTGAAAATCTTTACAAACACGTAAGAGGGAAAAATGAGGATGAAAAGAAGTATTTATAAAAGAACAAAATATATGTTAAATATAATTATGAGTGCGGGTCTTGATTGACAGACTAGCAACTAACGTGATGTCGTGTAACCGACATGAAACACGCAACCACAATGGAACGTTTGGGTTATCGGGAGGATTTCGAAAAGATTAGGCGGGTTCAAATTTAATGCGCCTCCAAAAGTGTCGGATGACGCTAGCAAATGTTTTGAGAAGCCGACTTGAACACCCTTTATCTGTAATAGTACCTCTCCCTAAAACTCTGCCCTCGAAAGGGAATGAAAGAATAAAACTGAAAATGGCCAGTCCCCCTGTCCAAGGTAATTTTTCTACATTTTAGCATCTCTTCGTTCTGCTAAGGAGTGGGGGGGACTCATTTTGAGCCAAATATTGGTCAGCTTTGACCATTCAAGAAGTCAACAGATTAACCTAGGTGGTACGTGTTGATGTGACACTAAAATGTCACATTTGGAGAGCCTAACTTAGACTAATTAGTCCTTTTCGAGTGTTATCAATAACATTTTATGTGTTTTTCATGTTAGGTACTTATTTTGGAGTTAAGCGTGTGATTCGGAATAAAAGGAGCGAATTATCACTATCATTTCATGTGCCGAAAATGAGAGAAAAAGACTTCAAGCAAATCAAATGACAAGTATAGTCAATGACGAGTCCGACGGTGAAAACGGTATTCAATTCGGAGTTCGGACGGGGAAGATATGGAAGAAGAAGTCCGAGGGTATTCTAGTCCTTTGTGAGAATTTGAAGATGTAGAGACAAGGATGGAGGCACCTCTTGGTTTCCAAACCAAGCCCAAAGCCCACACAAGCCCAAAGAAGAATGACAATGAAGAATTATATGAACACCCTCTCTTTATGGATCCAAGTCAACATAGTCTAAAGAAGTTGACTAAGTCAAGGGCCCTAAGGGTCTGAGTAGTAAACACAAGTTAGAGTTTACTATTCATCATCTTCGAGCTTGGAAAGGTGAGAGAGAGAAAATAAGAGGCTAGGGTTTTGGGGATTCTTCATCATCAAGTTCTAGGGTTTCAAGGCAAGAGTTTGAAGAGAGGGAGCTAAAAAGAGAGGAGGCTGCCGGTTCTAGCTTGGCCGGCCAACATGGCTCGGCTGGCCAAAGCTAGCACCGGCTGGAACAGCAAGTGCTCGGGACGGACAAAGAAGGTAGCAACGTCCACGGGAGCTGCTTGGGTCTTCAAGGAAGCTGCTGCGGGAAGCTTCCACGGGAGCTCTGCAACTCGGACGTCCAGCTGCTGTGCACGAGCAGATCAGCAATGGAGGACGCGACCGGAGGCTTACTCCGGGATGCATTTGCAACACGGGAGCAAGCTCGGGACGCGCGCACGGCCCGTGGATGCAACCTTTGGGCCGGACCTGATTTTCTTGGCCGGAATCTAGGGATTTGGCCGGATTTTTCCACCTTCTTTGGCCGGACTTTCCATGATTTTCCGGCAACCTTTTTGATCCGAAACCTTAGGGCTTTTGCTCCCCATGTCTTGATCTAGCTTCCTATATGGTTTGATTTGGTTTTGGTTGAAGATTGCTAGAGAGAGAAAGCTAGGGTTTAGCTTTAATGGAGGTTGTGTTCTAAATGGAGAAGATGATGGTGGTCGTTATGGGGAACCCAGAAAATTGCTAAGGGGAGATCGGCTGCAACTAAAAACTCATATTTTCTGACGATCTTAGCCTCGAACCACATCGAAAAAGGGAGATTCTCTCATCATTTTCTTTCCATTTCTTATTCAATCACCATATTTAGCTAACTTTAGTGTGTCGATTATATGAGATGAAATGTGATGAATTCATGATTATGTTTAATATGATTTGATGTTTTGATTACAAATTGATGTTCATTTATTTCGATTATCGTTTCGATCGTATTTTCATGTGTCTTGTCAAGCACTTCACATAGTTAGGCGACTAGACGACATTTTCGATGACTCGGGATTAACCGAATTAGGCGTTTATTTGACTAAGTATGATCTCCGGATATACGTAGTACTTAGAAACATCTACTTTAGGAATCGAACATCGATTATACTTCGACACATTAGATTGGATTATACGTAGTCGTAGGTTTATCATTATGGATTCCCGGACTTCGACACCTCTCTCGCTTATTTGTTGCCCGAATCGAGTCTTACCGTCTCCCGACTCTTGTTCCTCCGACACTTCTCTCGAATCTCTCTTGCCCGTTTACTTTGTTTATTTGATTAATTTTACTTGTTTTCTTATTTTGTTTACTTATTCGATCAAATACCCCCATTATCTTTGTTTCTTTCCTTTTTAGTCTAAGTTAGCTTGTAATATATAGACCGAGGGATAAGACCCTTCGATATCCAAACTACCTTCCTATCCTTGGATCGATTCCGGCTTTGCCGGATTACTACTTGATACCTCCGCTTGGGTGTGCAACCTTTTCGGGTGCATCACGTGTCAATACAGAAGCACGCATAGGCAAGCCCTCGATAAAACTATTTAAGAGGTGGATCTGACGTAGCTCTACCACCATACCTACATTGGCCTTGAGGCAAGCAACGTGATTGACGGATCCAAGTAAGCTCTTCCGCTGAGCCTTGGTTTGACTGAAATGGCAAAATAGAGAGGTGTGTGGAAATGATCTTGGTAATTTGAGCTCTGCTCTGCCTCGAGGCAGGCAAAGAGGTGGATCAAAGTAGTTCTGCCCCTAACTCTTACTCTGACCAGAGAAGCAAGGTTGAGATTTGTAGAAGCCAGCTCAGCATCATGAGCTCTGCTCTTTCCGAGAGAATGGCTATCGCATGAAGAGGCAGACAGTGCCAAAGATTTGTTTTTCATACACAAAATGTTATTATCAAAAGATTTAATCACGTAAGAAGATACGTATATGATCAATGATTATTCTTCTAACGACCGTCCCACATTGCTATTATTAAGTCGGTGTCTTAACATTGCATCATGTCACTCTGTGCTTCACCACCATTTACCGAACTCATATAGTCATATTTGGTTTGTCCCAAAGTGTGACACCTATTTTCTCTTACTGAATTGCTTCCTTCACCTACATATAGGGGTATCAACGGGCCAATTGCGGATCATGCATTTCACCACCCAGAACAAGAAACTCTTACAAATTATGGTTTCAGCTCCTAGCGGTTTTGGTTATATTATACAAGGACCAGAACCAGGACATATAGAAAATATTTGTACCAATATCGAGTATTTTCTTTAAAACTCGTTATTTAACAAATTTTATATACGTTCGGCTCGAGTTGCTATAAAATTTGTTATTAAATATATTTAATCATCAATTAAGAATATTTTACTAAGTAAGAAACTCAAATGATATGATTAAAATATTGTTAACATAGAATAAGTAATTTAGACCTTAAAACTTGAACAAATATCAAATGTGCTTCTCAACAATTGGATGTATCAAATGCATTCCTTCATGGATTTTTACGAGTTGTCTATATTACTCAGCCTCAAGGCTTTGTATCAAATGCATTCATTAAAAGAAAAAAAAAAGCTTTCTTGATCCTTGCTAGCCCTCCTTTTTTTGTCGTCTTCATAAGAGCCTTTATAATAGGCTTCTAAGAGCATCTCCAATGGGACACTCAATCTCTAACACTTAGAGTGCCACATAGACTTTTTAGAGTTTTTGTTAAAAAATCATCTCCAATGGAACACTTTATTAGACACTCTAATATGAGGTGGACACATTTATTGTAGAGTGTCTAGAGAGAGTGTCTACTTGAGACACTCTAAGTGTTACTTTTAAATTTCAACCAATAAAAGTCTTGCTTTTCAACTACTTTTTATCAATTGAATTGAAGAAGGACATGTGTATTAAGTATAGACACTTTAGAGATCTCCATTGGAGACCAACAAAAATTAGAGTGTCTCTATATTGACATTTTGGAAAGAGAATCTCTATTGGCCCTTGACAACTAGGACTTTTAGAGTGTTTGTTAGAGTGTCCCATTGGAGATGCTCTAAGGCCTAGTTTCGGAGGTTTGGATCTTTTCTCCAAACTTTGGAATTCAAGAGAAGTGACCATGATCATTCAATGTTTACTCAAGTCACAAATTCGTCACTTCTAATTATTCTCTTATATGTGGATGATACATCCTTATTGGGGACTATACTTCTAGTTTGAAGCTTTTGATACAAACCTTGAGTAAGGAATTTGCTATGACGGAGCTCGGCTCCCTTCATTTCTTCTTAAGTATAGAGGTTACCTGAAATGATTCAAATAAGTTATTTGTAACTCAGTAAAAGTATGCACCTGATCTCCTTGCAAAAGATGATTTACTTGATTTTAAGCCCAGTTCATTTCCACATCTGTCTTAAGAGGCAGTAGGTTGTCCAAACTAACTGTTATTTCTGATCCTTCTTCTTATAGAATCACTATTAGTGGTCTGCGGTATCTTACTATGACAAGACCTAACGTTTTCAGTGAACTATGCAGCTCAGTTTATACAGAAGCCTAGACTCTCTCATATACAACTTATGAGGTAAATCTTGAGGTATGTCAAGGGCACCATCGGTTGTGGTATTACCCGTGGTTTCTGCATAGTTCTTGGGCAGTCCCTTGTGTATTGGTGCTCAAAAAGACAGTTCGATGTGGCCAAGTCATTCACTGAAGCTGAATACAAAGCATTATTTTTTGCAGTTGTTATGGTTGTCTTATCTTCTTATTGAGCTGCACCATTCTACCTCTTCCTCGTTGTTGATTTACTGTGATAACTTGGGTGAAAAAAATATTGCTACAAACCCAATTTGTCAAGCCAAGACTAAGCATATTGAAGTAGACTATCATTTTGTAAGGAATCTTGTATCTTCTTGAACAACCCGTTGATATGCTCACTAAGGGCCTGTCTAAGGAGCACTTTCTCTCCCTATTGGACAAGCTAATGGTTATACTACCACCATCATCTTGAGGAGGCACGACAAAGAATGAGCTAAGTAAGAATGTTGAAGAAGGTGGTTCAGGGGTGTAAGGTGCCTATAGAATATTTGTAACTAACTTCAAACAAAAAAGTTTGTTAAAAGTCTAAAGGCACCTGACCAAAAGGCTGTTAGCATCCGGTAATTTTATTGACTCGGGTCAATGGTCAATGACCCAAATTCTCTATAAGCACCTGTTTTTTAATGTGGGTGACTGTCACCTTCATTTGCTTCTTCCATCTTCTTCCAAAACAAAAGGGACCCCAATCTATTTTTTTCAAGAATTTAACAACTAGACTCTTTGAGAATTCCTCCCACCATTCTTTGATCTTTTGAATCTCTTCTTCACTTGGGTTTTTCTTATTTTCAAATACTGGGTCATCATTCAAAATTTTTTCTGACTTCGGGTGTGTGACGATAGTCAGAGAGGTTTTCACATTCCCAAATGAAGAGATCGGAAATTCGTTTGTATGTTCCGGGTGGATATTTAGATGATTTTTAGGGTTTTTTTTTTAAATTTACCAAAGAGATTTGAAGCACTAATGGAAGGGAAATTAGGGGTGTTTGAGAGATTAAGTTGAGTGAAGGAAATGAGATTTATCGGAGAGATAGGGTTGCTGTAACTCATTTGAAAATAAGCAGTTGGAGTCGTTTTGGATCTCTCTTTCTATGAAGTCTGAACCCCACCAAAAAATAAATAAAAATCCAAAAAGCTTTCTTCCTTCGTCTTCTCATTCAAACTCTCACTTTCTTTCTCTCTCTCTAAAAAACTCTCACTACTTCCCCTCTCTCTGGAGCCTAGATAGATAGATAGATATTTATCTTTTTTTGTTGTACACTTTGGTGTGGTTTTTCGGTCTTGATCATCAATAAACTTTAGATCCACTTCATTAACAGAAGATCCGATCCTAGTAGCTAGGTTTTATATTCAATTTACAGGTAATTTTTTTCTTTCTTTCTATCTTTGCTGCTGCTCAAATCCAGTAAGTTAGGAGGATATTATACCTCCAAACTCACTGGATAATTAATTAAGCTTTTCCTTTTTTTAGTTTTTTTAGGAGAAAAATGAGGGTGGTGTTTGAAGAGTCAAATTTGTTGTTCTCTTCAAAATACTAGCTAGATCGACATTGTTTAGCTCCTGATCGATCCGTGGTTTCTAAAGCCGCTTATTATGATCTGGAAGCAATGGTGAGAATTTTAGTTTTGTTTCTGCAAACTGATCTAGGTTTAGGGTTTTCAAATATGGAAGTGATTTTGTGAGAGATAGATGGAGAGGTTAGGGTTAACTCTCCACTTTGACCGGTGCCTACATAATTGGACGGTGCTAACAGAGAAATGAGCAATTGGGCTTGGTGCTAATAGAGTTGGATGCTAACAGCTTTTCGACTTGGTGCCTTTAGAAGCACCCTAATTACAATAGTGGAAAATATCTTTCTCTCTCGAACTAAACTCGTGAGGTATAAAAGCTAAATCAAGTGTAATCAAATGTACTAATTGGTTCTGGCACCATCAATGATAAATATTAGTTGAGTAGGAAAGTATAAAAATAGCTTATCCATTAAGACAAAGCAGATCAATTACCTAAACAAATGTCTAGGTGCATAGTGCATTGGTGGTTCCACTACTTGCTTTTACTTAAAGCATTTTCTTATGCTAGAAATAGGAAGTTAACGATTTGACCTAGATGAGTCATTCGTTAGCAAAAGAGGATAGATTTGTTGTATCTCTTTGTTTTGTAGAAAAAGAAGAATTGGAACCACCAAAAATATTAAAAATAAAATAAATTCGTTAGCAAAAGAGGATAGATTTGTTTTTTTTTTTTGGAAACCGATTACATTGTCGTACAATTGGCATTGAATACATCAAAGATGTGATAAGCTTGCTACCCGCCCACTCAACCTCTAACATGACCTGGCCTATAGCCCACTCAAACATAACCTGGCCTATAGCCCAACTAGATAAATAACCTAAAGCCCAACTACACTACCTTATTTATACCCTAATAATCTCAATTCAAATAACCAAAGATTCCACCTTCTCTGGTGATTTGAACCTGAGACCTTCAGGGATTTCTGGAGTTTATGTCAACACCTTGGAACCACTTGGGCTACCAACTGTTGACAAGAGGATAGATTTGTTGTATCTCTTTGTTTTGTAGAAAAAGAAGAATTGGAACCACCAAAAATATTAAAAATAAAATAAAAAAGAAAAAAGTTGAATTAACCATTAGCATCTACAAACTAAAGCGCTCGAATTGTAAGAGTTTGCCCTATGCTTAGAAGAGATATAGTTAGAACATTGTTATGTGTTCATGTTTGGAACCACTCAACTAACACAAAGAGAAAAAAAAAAAAAAATTATGTTACAAGAAACATTAATTTTTGTTGACAATATGTATATCATGACTACATGAAAAATAAAAGAAATAGATCACATAATTGCTCTGATGGTGAGAAGCAACCTTGATTAAGGCAATACTTTATGATCTCTCTACACCACCAAAGACTATTGTATTCTGTTACTTGAATATAATTGTTCAACTCATTATTTTTTTACTTTCATAAAAAAAAAAAACTCATTATTTTTTAAATCTAGACCAATGAAAATAAAATATTTACATATCTTCAAAATAACTAAATACCATTAAATATTATCGTTCCACATAAGTAAACAAAATGATTTTACGAATTTGCATTGGGGACACACAAATATCAGAGGATATCTATTTTTTCCACTTAGAATTGGTAATTGCTCGCATATTCCTCAGAATCTATATAATAAAACAGAAGGGAAAATGATGATTGGGACAAACATCCTTATTTAATAAGGTATATTGTTTGGAAGTCCTTCCTGAAATTTAAGATATAGTCCTTCTTAGAAATAAAATAACCTATTTAAAAATATTCGTATTAGAAATAAAATATCTAATTTAAGAAAAAAAGGAAGCAAAAGATATTGCAAGGGTCACAAAAAGAAATTGAAATTTCTCTCATAAAATAACTAATTGAAGAAAAATGAAAAAAAATAATATCCACTATATAGCAATAATAAATATTGAAAGTCGTCAAATCGTCAAGAAGATGAGTTCTTCTAATTGGACCCAACTAGTCTACCCATATTAAAAGATTGGCGCCCATACTTCATTTTTAGATATTAAACATAGAGCTAGTATTGGTATTATTACCCACGATTGTCAGATAACATTTATCGAGGTGAAAGTAACAACTCTCAGAGCAAGGTTCAGCGAGGAAAGTGAAGCAAAAGCTATATTATTCGGAGTACAATGACAATCAGCACTACACATCAACCAAGTCAGAGATCTCATTCCTCATTTTACAAGCATCAAAGTTCTCATTCATCAAGAGAATGCACAACATATCAGCGGATAAACTAGCAAAGTGGGTCAGGATTAAACACAACAATAGATTATGAAAATACATCCTGACTTTTATTTCTTACTTGTTCTGTATTCGCTACTTCAAAGACAAAAACAAAAATAGACATATTTTAAACCAGTATAGTAACCCCCAAAGTTCAAATGACACATCCAAATTTTAACAAGAAAGAAAGAGAATCTAATGCCGGCTAATATTTCAAATTTGATATTCGGACATGGGATGGACTTTCTTCACGTGTGTCCCTACTCTCACACTGACTTCTAGAAAACCTTTAATATTTTATTTCTTATGTTCTGGAAACACCCTATTATATTTCAATCAATCTGTTTGTGAAATAGTTAACAATCTTCTAGAAATCGACTTACAAATTTTTATATTTAAAATCTCTATTTTTTATTTTTAGCTACATTAACTCATTACCCTTTATAAATGGGAGACACAAAATCAGGAAACCTCATCATTCTCCCTATCCACGAATCTTTCTCTCTCTCTAAGCTCTCCTCCAATCCACACACATTCTCTCACAACCCCAAATAGTTCCAAATGCCTATTTACACAAGATGCCCCAAAATTCCCAAATTTCTACTACTCATACTTTTCATATTAAGTATTTTCACTAGGTTCATCTCCTCTGTTTTTAGAGCTCTGGGTTTGATTGCATTTTCAGATTCAATTGAAGGAAATAATATAATCTATGAACAACCCAATTATCAATCTGAATCAGTAGTTGCTGCTGCTAACTTGATTAAGAAGATCTTACCAGTTATGAAGTTTGAAGAACTAGAAACACATGAACAAGGAAGTTGTGCTATTTGTTTGTGTGAGTTTCAGAGAGAAGATGAAATTAGACCATTGATTCATTGTCGTCATATATTCCATGGGAGTTGTTTGGATGGTTGGATGGATCATGATCAAAGAACTTGTCCACTCTGTAGAACTCCTTTTGTACCTGTAGAGATGCAGAGAGCTTTCAAATTAGAAAGTTTTGATTTTTCAGAATCAGATTCTCATTATTATATTCCTCAGAGCCCTGTTTTGGAGTAGGATAGAAAAGAGGTAGTTAATTTAGTAGATATAGTTTTTAGGGGACTTTTAGATGATGTGAATGTACATGAAAATTGGGGAAAGAGTTGTATTTTATTTCTGCAAATTTGTTAAACTTCTAATTCTAATCAATGTGCGAATTTATCGGGACTAGGTATAATCTGTGTCCCCGGAACGACGATTTTCATTGATCAGTTTAAGCGTTATAAAGTGGTCGACCTTCTGTTACCAAAACTGATTCAGATTCGATTAGTAGAACTAGAGCTTTTCTTATCACACTTCCACGCTAACTTGTTAACAAAATAGTTATAAAAAAAATAAATCAAAAAGTAATAGTAAATTGAGCAATGAATTGAAAATAAAATAAAGAATTTATCTTTCTTAGGAATTTGTTATGATGTAATACCACTATCTTTTTTATAAAACAAATTGGGTGGAAGAAATAAAATTCTATATCAGTTTGGTCTGGATGAAATACTTGTATAAATTTTAAAACCCTAGTCCTCTTCACTCTTGGCCGAAACATATATAAATGAGAGAGATGGTGCAGCTGCTCTTAGTGAAGGAAGGATAAATAAAGGCCGCGGCTTTGGGGAATAAAGAAAAGTCTCTGGAGCATAAAAACTTAGTCAATCAAGATTGACTTAGGTGACACATTTATTTTTTAGCCCAAAACTTCACTTGATCGCACATTGTCTCCTAAACTTCCGATCACCTCCACCATTTTGGCCCCCGACCACCGACCACCGACCACCCCACACTCTCTCTCTCTCTCTCTCCCCTCTTCATGTTTTCTGCGTGTTTTGTCTCTTAAGTTGGAACAAAAAAATGACCAATCTTTCCGAGCAAAAACCCCTTCCTATTTTATCTCTCTACAACTCATTGAAAAGAAGAGAGGGGGAGAGAGAAATCACTAGAAGAATTTTCAAAATGATGTCCACTCCAGCAAGGAATAGATTAATGAGGGATTTCGAGAGGTTATAGCAAGATCCATGTGCTGGTATTAGTGGTGCTCCATAGAATAACCATATCACCCACTGAAAAGTTGTGATTTTTTAATACCCATAATTTATCTTCAACTTTCTTTGATTTTTGTTCTTTCATAACTATTAATTTGGTTTGCGTTTGTTTTCACTTTTGGGTTTCAATTGATTTTGAAGACCGAATGATACCCCTTGGGATTGAGGCAAAGGGATTTGATTTCGTTCATCTTAAAATATTGTCTTTTATCTGTATAGATGATTGGAAGAAGAAACCCTAAGTTTCTATTTTAGGGTTTTGATGTTAATGAGTTGAGATAGAGAGAGCTAGAGAGAGAGGGAACGAGGAAGAGAGAGCGAGAGAAAGCGAGAGGGGAGCTAGTGAAATAGAGAGAGAGAGAGAACAACATGAGAGAGGGGAAGAGAGAAAGATGTGAGAAGATGAAGATTAGGGGGCAAAAACAAAATAGTCAATTTTTTGACACAAAATGAAGATGGCTCCGTAACTCAAATATAATTGACTAAAGTCTTCATTCCCTAGATATTTTTCTTTATGCCACAAAGCCGTGGCCTAAATAAAGGGGGGAAGAAATAAAGAAAGAAATCAATAATGGTGAGATAATGAGATTTATATCTAGGGTTTGTGAGAGGCAAGTTATTTCAAAGTGGTAAAATAAACTCGTTTGGTTTTTGAAAGGAGAAAACTTCGGATATGGTGCTGTTACGTGGAATCAAAGAGGCGTGATTGTGGTCTTGAAGGCGTCCAAGGCGAAAAAAGGTAGATTTCCTATCTCCTAATTCCTTTTTAGGTTCTTTCAATTTATGTCATGATAGATTTACTAATGGTAATCAAATAGTTTCTATAAAGAAATATGAAATGGTTTAGGTATTAGTTTTATTTAGAATTCTACAACACATTTATAGAAGTCAGTATTTTGGTCTAGTTTAAATTGGTATTGATTAGTGACAGTATTTTGGTCTAATTTTATCTAGCCGAGTGGACTTCCCTCTTGTGGCAGTTAGGCCCAGTTAGCCACTGTTCCTGGCTACATCAACTTCTTCTATGGTTAGAAAGGTTTATTGGTCTACTTTCTAATGCTTCAAATGGTACATTAATCAAAGTTTCAGATGCTGAGCTATGATAGTTCTCGTACAAGATGTCAAAACAATCTCCACTATATTTTGGTGTAGTTTAAACTCGATCTGGTATTAATTGGTAAAGAATCCTAGAATTTATTATTATTTAGGTATTTTTAAAAGCTTCTTTTAAAAAAATATTGAAAAAGCCCTATTCTCGAAACACGTTTTTTCAAAACCGTTTTTTTTCTTCAAATATCGTTTTGTTCTTGAACGTTTTCTTCATAATTTTTTTTCGAGAACAGTTGTTTTTCAAAAATAGTTTTCCCGAAAGCCGTTTTTTCGTCGAAAACCATTTTTCCTGAAAAAAACATTTTTTTTCCACATTTATATTTTTTTGAAAATCATTTTTTCCGATAACCGAGGTTTCCTGAACCTTGTTTTTTGCACGAAAATCGTTTTTTTCTAAGAAACTTTTTTTCAGGAAAAACGATCTTCATGAAGCATTTTTTCAAAAAAATTCAGTAATCGAAAAAAACATTTTTCGAGAAGATAATGATCTTTTTGTAAAAAACAGGTTTGGAGAAAAAACAGTTTTCAAGGAAAAAAAAATTTTCGGGAAAAAGTCGGATTTCGAAAAAAAATTTATTTGGGGAAGAGTCAGTTTTCGGTGGAAAAATCGAGTTTTTGGGAAAAAAAACAATTTTCTTCGGGAAAAACAGTCTTTAGCAAAAAAAAAAAATTAAGATAATTATTTTTTAGAAGGAAATATTTTTTTGTTGATTTTAAGTTTGAAATCTAGATTTATTAATCCAAAATCCTAGCAATCTTAGGGGTAGGTAGGGTGGGATCGATTTTAGCCCAATACAAATTTTGGACTTAGGAATCCTTAAGATTCAAGAGTCTTAGGATTCTTGGTAGCCAAATAGACCAAGGATTCTTTATTCCTATCAAATCCCACTTTTGGTAGGAATCCTGTAACCAAGCACACTATATATTCTTTTCAACTCTTGAGTATCAACTGAAATAACCAACTAAAAAAAAAATAATATCACCGTTAGATGTATCAACCAATTTTATTCGTAAACCCCCTCCCAAGAAATCAAAACATTAGACAAACTATTTATTTAGTTAATATGGGAAAAATCAAGTAAAAGTTACAAAAGAGATAATGACTTATTGACATTAGGATTGTCCGCCACCTTAGTAACTAACTGTCTTAAAGTTTCTACAAAACATGACCTCGAATCTTCGATACATTAATAAAGATGGAAATATGGAATTAGCTCATTGGTATCAGGAACTGACGTAAGAGCAAACTTAATGTATAGCGTTTGGACTGCCAATTTTGGGAGCCTTTGAATTTGAGGGCCCTGAACTTTTTCAGTTTTAATGTTATACTCCTAACATGGACTTCTAAATCCAAATTATGTACGTCCGTGAGATTTTGATTTCAATTTTCATCCATGATTATTGGCTCTAAACTAAAATTTTGAGTTTCAAATTCTACCAAAATTTTGGAGGGATTTTGAAATTCAGATTTGACTCAATTTTTAAGGTGGCCAATACACGGACAACCGCTTTTCTTATATGGACAACAAATTTCGAGTCCGGTGTGAGTCAAGTATGGTTGACTTAGTTGACTTTGATTTAATAAGGGGACAACTTCATAATGCCTTAAATATTAACTGTTATTAACTTTTGGACCATTAACAAAAAAAAAAAATATAGTACCAATAAAACGCCCTAAAACCCTTATACACAAATTTTACTTCGTTCTCTTCAAAAATGGCGTCTCGATGTTCATCAATTACAAAACCAGCACTCAACTTTCTGAAATCTGCCATTAATAAACCTTCAACTGCAAAACCTATTCCTTCAGTTCATCTTCCTCGCTCAAATCCCACCTTTTCAAGGCAAGAACAACCTTCCTTCCTCCTCAATCCTCCCCTTCTCTTCTAATCTCCTCAGTTGCTCACATTCTCAATGAATTTAGTATTAAATTGTATAAATTTTGATAAAGATTTGATCTCTTTGATGATTTCAGGGTATCATAGAGATGGGTTGTGTTCAATCTCTGTTACCATTGAATAGTGATGTTTCTTCAGCTCGTTTGACTTCATGTCTTGCCATGGATGCTACTATTTCTTTCTCTCTCTAACATACAATTTGACTTCCTTGCAATGGATGCTACTAGTTCTTGCCATGGATGTTTCTTTAGCTCGTTAAACTTCCTTTATTTATTTTTAATTTAATTCTATCAATTAATTGATCCCGATGAAGATGATTTCTTTCTCTCTCTAACATGCAATTTGTTTTTGCTGATCTATTTTTTTCGTATGGGTAAGGCCATTATTCATGAACTGGTTTCTTGTATTCTTAGACCTATTCTTTGATCTTGTGATAAATTCTTGATATCTACTAATGGGTATTTCTCAATTGACGGGTTGATTGAGGAAAAAGGTAAGATGGAAGAGGGAGAGTTTGGATTTTGGGAAGAACTAATACCAATACTTTAGGGTTAATCTTCAGTTTTGTTTAATTGTGGTTCCTATCAATATGCAAATCTTGGGACATAGTTGTTTCTCTCTCTAAACTTAGGGTTATGGAAAAAACAGGGAGGAGTTAAAATATAACATCAAATTCTAAGAGGACTTGAGTGAAAATAATAGAGAGTTGTCCTCTTAAAAACTGTTGTCCGTATAAAAGTTATAATTTTTCTGGTTATCCACATAAAATAGTTGTCCATATAAGAAAAACGGTTGTCCACGTATTGGCCACCATTTTCAAAAGTGGGGAGTTTGAATTTCGAATTTTTTTTTTTACATTTGTCCATCTATAAATATACTCATCCATTAAGTTTTCTACATCTTCTCTCTATATGCTTGCCTTGACCGAGTTAGAAGCAGAGAAGTTCATACATAGTTAAAGACAAATCTTATAGAGCACTTGTAGAATACCAAAGTTGGTAATGAGTAACGAATCTTTTTTCATTAATTTACTTGTTTTTCTTGTATTGCAGTTATATGCATTTGAATTAAGAATGTATTTGGATTTTCAATGAAATAGATATCTTGGTCACTTCAAATTTTGAATAATAAATTGACAAGAAAATTTTTACACTAAACAATAAAGATTTAAAAAAAACGAAATAGGAGATCCACTCCAAATATGACACTTGTACACTCTAGAAGCCATAAAAAATACCAGAAAAGTTATCATTTACAAACCTACTAATGCAAAATCCATAATGGATGGATGCTAATCTCCACCCAGGATTGATCATGTGACCTCCAGAATATTAGAGTAGATGTACTGTTATTGGGGCAAGAGTGGGGTGGCCCTGGGCCAAAGCGAACAAAGCGTCGCTTCGGGCCACCGACTTTTAGGGGCCACCAAAATATTAATTTCTTTAAAAAATATAAAAGAAGCATAACTCTCTAAGAAAATTTTAAAGGCCCCATTTAACGAATGTTAAGTAAAAAAGGGCCACCAAATTTGATGATATTTAAATCAATGGTGGGTTCAACAGTTTGTTTGACTTATGAAACAAAAATGCTTTTTAAATATCCAAATCATGAAATCCCAATGTCCTTTCCTTTCTTCAAGTGAAAGTGCCAAACCGGACTGTTTATTCAATTTCTAGAAACAAAGTCTATTGTTTTTTGTTGTAAGTTGTTCAATTTCAGAAGTACAAAAAGATATTTTGTTATCGGTTTGAGTTAAAAAAGTGAACTCCCAAGACGATGGTGGTTTGAGAGATTCATGTGGTCGCCTTGACAAACATAATGGGTCATATGACATAGACGGACTAGACTTATTTTTTGAACTGAAAGTGTTGAAGCGTCTTTTACCAAATGAGATAAAAAAAACCGGTTTTCGTGCTAGATTTTTTGAAAGATATGAAAGGTTGTTACCCGAACACATGGGTTTCTTATAGAATTATGTTAATGACACCAATTACTGTTGCCTC
The DNA here is from genome assembly GCF_041429995.1 of Eschscholzia californica. Lineage (NCBI taxonomy): Eukaryota > Viridiplantae > Streptophyta > Magnoliopsida > Ranunculales > Papaveraceae > Eschscholzia > Eschscholzia californica. The sequence continues at coordinate 40,445,556 of NW_028238461.1, read as the reverse complement.
TGCAGAAAGAAGTTTTTCAAAGTTGAAGTTGATTATGTCTTATATTCGATCTACTATGTCGCAAGAAAGGTTAAACATGTTAGCTATATTATCTATTGAGAAGGATATGACTGACAGTCTTGATTATTCGACGATTATTAGTGACTTTGCATCGAAAAATTTAAGAAGAACAAAATTTAAGTGATTGTAATTATAAAAAAATTATTTTATTATATAAATATGATGCAAATATTTATTGATACTTACGGTTTTTATGAAATATATTTATACGTTTTACAATTTAATAGAAGGGGACATATTTTCAAACCTCGCTTCGGGCCACCAAAAAGTCAGGACCGGCCCTGCAAGACCCATAATATAGCATTCTTTTCCCTTAATAAGGGTCGTCATTTTCATACAAGGTAAGTTCTAATTCAAAGCCTAATTTGTGCCAAACTAAAAATTTGATTTAGATATGACTCTAAAACTCGAAGTAGTTCCAAGATCATATTTTTTTATTAGTCAACTTTAACTATTGACTTTTTCTTTCGGTTTTACTCTTTTGTCACAAGTAATTCTCTCAGTTCACCACATAAAACTCTTCTTGCAAACCATCTGCCATTGATCTTAATGAGTAATTTTCTTCTCTCCTTCCACCATCAACACCGCCAACCCACTAGCACAACACCACTATCTTTTTGCTCTATTTTCACATTCAACTTCTCCACACGAACACTTAACGCAAGGAAAAAAACATGAAGTACTTTAAATTATCAAGAACAATCCAGCTTCTTCATCGACTAAAAATCTCATTGAAAACCCTAGAATTTAACTCTGGTTAAGATTGACAAATTATGAAAATCTCAAAATTTATGGCAAACCCAGGACCAAAATAAAAATCCTTGGCAACCCCACATTATCCTCATCAATTAAAATCCTTTATTCAAGATGAGGATAAAAGGATGTGGAGAGAGATGAGTGGTGGAGAGAGATGAGTGGTGGAGAGGGATGTGAGGTGGAATTTAGGTTTTTGTTTTTAATTTTATTTTGAAAATATATTAATGGGAAGGGTAGATATGACATTTCCATGAAAATAGGGGGCCATATTTGAATTTACAGAAATTTGGGGGCCATAAAGGAAGCTGGTCACAAAGTAGGGGGCCATATAGAAATTAACTCATAATAAAAATGGAAAGAGAAACTTAACAATCCCACTTGATTAATGGGAATATGATCTTTGGGACCATTTTACAACAAAGGAAAACTATGAGACCCAAAGTTGGGCCACATTTATATTGGTTGTACAACGCATCGGTCCACCTCTCGTTTCACTTCATAAATGCCCGGCAAGTCGGCCAACCTCGGAAAACCTTAATGAGAATTTTCTTCTCTTCCCCCTCCTCTTCCTTTTTTTCTTGCTCTCTCTAAGTTGTTTCTGTTTCCTTTTGCTGATGCTAAGAAAAGACTAACAAACAACAACAATTCGTTGTTGATGGTTCTTGGTTAACAACAAAAATCGTTGACGTTAATGAACCATTAGCAGCAATGATTTACTGCTGCTAATGAAGAACTACAAAAGAATGGAGAGAGGATGAGTTTAGAAAGAAAAAAAAATAACAATTTCATACGGGTTATCGGTGGTTGGCCGACGACCACTTCTCGAACAGTTGAAAAGAGAGAAGGACCATACGAAGTTTTATTTTTAAACAATGAGAAATAGAAACAAGTTAACTGTTAAAATTGACTAATAATTTAGAGAAAAAGAAACTATTTTTAATTAAAGAAATTAGGAGTTAAAAAGAAACCCAGTTATACTAGCATACCAAAAAGAAAATAACTCTAATTATTGTGCAGACAGTAGACAAGTGGAATCATCCTTCCATTTGAAGATGGCTATTGTTTATGAGAAATAACATTTAGTAGTTTAGTGGAGATCTAAATTCTTAGAGTTTGACTAAAAAAACAAATGTATGTCATTTTTCTAACCCTAGAAAAGACAGATATAGTACTTTTGGTAGATTTAAGTGACTCTCACAGAACTTCCAATAACTAGCAGTATCCTGGTTGGGTGGTTGATATAATGAGTCATCACCCCTCTTGTTCCCCAAAGTTTTGCAACCACATATTTCATGTCATGACTCAAATCATTTCTAAAGTACCACTCTTATCTAGTAGTTGATTGGCCCCAACCTTTGCTAGATAAACATTAGGCCACGTCCTATCTCCACCCATTTTTTCTCCCCCTTCACATTACAATGCTGACAGGAGGACCCTTGGTAACACTCTTTTTATGGTTCGAAACGACTGTGAAAAGACCAAAGTGACCCTTGTCTTATTAGCTGACTCAGTTACGGAGTTTGTCACGGAGTCTCCCAATCAATTTTTGTTCACTTTATACATATATACTTTTATATATATATATATATATATATATATATATATATATATATATATATATATAAGCACCCACTGCTGAGACGCTTAGGTGCTCACCTGCAATTCCACTCTCTCTCTATCTCTCTCTCTCTTTCTCAGAGATTTGATGGCATTCTCATCACGAGCAACAAATATTCAACTTCCAAAGTTCATCCTCTTGACATGTTTCATTCTACATATCCTTCAAAAATCAATCTTCTTGCTTTTAAGATATCTTGGTTTAAAAGTATTTATTGAATCAGAAGAAATAAACACATTGCCCTATAATCAAATCCAACCCTCAAAATATCATACTCTTTCAGCTTCACAAATTCGGAAAATACTACAAGTTATAACATTTGATGAGTATTTGGGTTCTAAAAGTTTAGAAGATAATTGTGCTGTTTGTTTGTGTGAGTTTAAAGGTCAAGATGAAATCAATAAGTTGATGGATTGTAATCATATTTTCCATAAGAAATGTTTGGATAGTTGGATGGATCATGATCAAATGACTTGTCCTCTTTGTAGGACACCGTTTGTTCCGTCGATGGAGTTGGAAAAATCGTTTAAGCAGACTATATTTGTCTGACTTTATTACTGTTTTGGATGACTTGTACATGTGAGTTTAGGCAATGGATCGTTTTAATACCGAATGGTTTAAATCCAGTGAACTATGTGGGCTGATGAGGTATATATAAGTTCATGACTGAATCAAGAAACTATAGCAAGAGTGGAAACATAAAAGAAATGTTTTTGTTGTCAGTTGATCTATATAATCGTCTAATTTCGTTATCTAAGAACTAAATCCACCGTTTAAACATGTTACATGACTTCGTTTACAAAAGAGGCACGACCGTTTATTATTTTGCGGAAGAGTCGTGAACTAGTATTGACAGTTAAAGTTTAATTGCACTTCATTTTACATAAACAGTTAATGTTGTTATCTAGATGTAACGATGTTTCTCCCAGTGAATTCTATGGACACTATTCCTCTACATGGATGGTCAATATCTATTCATCTAACGTATGCCCTCACTTTGCAAGATGATAGAAGCACGTCCCTTTCGTAAAATCCCATATTTATGTATAATCCTTTTAATTTACCGAATAGAATATAATGACTTAGGGGCACATACATTGTAACACACAGAATTGGGAGCTTAAAGGTCATACCAAGAACAGAATTAAAACCTTAAGTAGGGTAACAAAATCGTAAAAGCCATAGCAGAACTTCTAAAGGCCTCATAAGAAGACCCTAAACACTATATGAGGACCTTCAGAGGTTACAACAACCCCTCTCAAGGTGTATAGTTTATTTATGCTACAAACACGAGCTTTTACATGACGGTAACAAAAAAAAAAAAGTTCGTATCCATGACCTCTTAAATTTTAGAGGGATACCTATCTAGCGGACTATTATTGCAGGTATGGAGAGTCGACGAGTCTGTCAGACTGAAGTTGTTGACCGAATACAACTCTTTCTTTTCTTTTTGGTGCTCTGGCTTCTTTAAATTATGTACAGTAGTTTAAAGTCATCATTAATGTCAAAACAAATTCTTAATGACAGAGGAGATTTAGCCAAGTCAAAGTCAATCTGAAAAATCATGTGAGAATATTAGAGTTTTCTTTAGTGGAATCACTGAATTGGATCATTTGGATAGGATCCCAATTCTAAAATTGAGTTTGAAGTGAAACAAATTTTTTCTTCTTCAATTAATTGTTGGAAAAAACGGGCGAGTCATTGTAGCGGAAATATAAGTTTTCACCCTTTGTGTTAGTTATGAGAAAAAATATGTAGAATAGTGGTAGTATTAGAGGTATTGGACCCCACTTGTTAGGGTCCGACCATGCACACGTCAAAGACCATGCACCGACCATGAGGGAGCCCACTAACCGGTCCCCACCGCCTTTCATATACCGGTCTCCATCTCCTTTTAATTATTGTATTCCACCTCCTTCTAATTATTTGTGTTAGGAGTTTCCAATTGTACTATATTTAGAACTCATGTATTTCTATATATACCCACATTGTAAACCAATATCAATAAGCAAAGTTGATTGTATCTTAATCTCTCTTCTCGGTTAGCTCTTCTTTCTCGTTCTCATCTTGCTCTTGGTTGATTAAAACATTCAAGTTCTATTACTTCACAGGTAACAATAAACGAAGAATTGAAAGTAAATAAGACAACGATTTTTAACATGGAAAACCACCTCAATATGAGAAGTAAACACCACGGGACTAGTAGTCCACTCCAAATCAACTATAATAAGCAATTGAGTTACAGAATACGCCCTCCTTGTTCAATAGAACAAAACCCGAGACTCAGACTCCAAAAGGAATCAATCTCAAACACGAAAAAAACCTCACCAGAAAGAGTAAAACAACCCAGAAATATGCAGTCCAAAAAGACCCTAAATTCACAAGGATTTCGACCACCAATTATCAATCCCACCGTATAAATACTAGATGAACAAGTCAGAAATACTTCTGCAAAATTTCATCTAAATCGGAAAAGATGTCGACTTCGGATTTTCCGAACAACAAAGACTGCGCGTGCTGAAAATACTCAGCCCCTTCTTCTCGGCAACCTCTTTCTCTCTCCTCACTTCTCTTGTACGTTTCTAATTGTGTCGGTGCATCTCACACAATTCTAAATTAGATTAAGGTAGTATTTTGTAGACTCCTCCTTAACCCTAATTCCACCGACACATAGAAACTCGACTTGGGCCCGGATTTGGTTTACTAGGCCAAACCCAACTAGGTTCCCCCAAATCCAACAAACTCTCCCTCCGATTAGGTGGGAGAAACATCTACAGTAATGACTGATCACCTTCAAAGATAAGCTTCAAATTAGAAGTCCCTCGAAGATATCTAATATCTAGCAATTTTTTTCATCATTTACATCTTATTATTTCCCGTCTTCCAAGCAAATAATTGTTCCAGCTTCAACCACAAAGAACGAGCATTAGTCTCATTTTCAATATGATGCAACACATTATCATCTACCCATTGCCTCACCAAACCACACACTCGGCGATGTAAGAATGTCCACTGATCGTTAGTCTTCTCATCGGGTTTCTTCTCATGAAACACCAGAACGTGAAATTCCTTCACAATGAGCAAGTCTTCTATTATGCCTTTCCATAGATGATTATTCACACCATTCAAATCATTCTACCCATATTTTCCATCACTAACACAAACAAATTAATAACTAAAGTTATCACAATCCAATAAATTCTCTAAACGGGAGCTCTCATACCACTTGTTGGAAAAAACGGGGACAACGGAAATATAAGTTTTCCTCTTTGTGTTACTTACGAAGATAATATGTAGAATAGTGGGAGCAATAAACAAAGAACTGAAAGTAAATAATACAACGATTTTAACGTGGAGAACCTCCTCAGCATGAGAATTAAAAGCCACTGGACTAGTTGTTCAACCAAAACAACTATAATAAACAATTGAGTTACAGATTATTCCCTCCTTGTTCAAAAGAACAACTCCACAGACTCGTCTCCAGAAGGAATCAATATCAAACACGAAAAAAACCTCACAAGAAAGAGTAAAACAACCCAGAGATATGCAGTCCAAAACGACCCTATATCCACTAGATGAACAAGTCAAGAATACTTCTGCAAAATTTCAGGTTAATCGGAGAAGATCTCACCGTCAGATTTTCCGAACAATGAAGACTGCGCGTGCTGAGAATACTCAGCCCCTTCTTCAAGACAACCTCTTTCTCTCTCTTATCTTCACTTGTGCCTTTCTAATAGTGTTAGTGCTTCTCACACACTTATAAATTAGATTAAGGTAGTACTTAGAGACTCTCCCTTAACTCTAATTCCACTGATCCATAGAAACACGACCTGGACCCTGATTTGGTTTACTAGACAGAACCCAACTAGGTTCCCCCACTAGGAAGAAAATCCAACATTAATTTGAAGAATCAGACTTTGACGCGCTTGAAACTAGAGTCGAGACGTGAAGAACCTGGCAAAACATAGAGTCTTGGTCTAGTAAAAATCGTCAAAGGGTCCTCTAAAATATTCAGAATTATGAGAAGTAGGCTGCATATATGCCTGTCCATAGAGTTGGGTGACGGCACAAGGTGCCATAAAATCTTCATTTGTGTAGGTGCTTCCAAATTCCGAAATGAAATAAATGTGATGCAGGCGCATAACGCGTGGGCCCACGTTCACGCGTGCCCACGACCTAGTCGAGTACATTAGTGGTCCTAGTTAGTATAGGATTAGGAAGTTACCTTAATTTGGTATTTCTTTTATTTAGGAGTTTCTATGTTTTAGTTTCTTTAATATTTAGGAATCCTAGTTTGAGTCTATCTAGGAAAGTCTATTATCCTATAAAAGGAGGTCTAGTCTATTTTGTTATTCATATTTAAGAGAAAAACCATTGAAGTTAATCAAGTTTTAGTTTATTTATCGTTTTCTTTACAGTTCTTCGTTTATTTTATTGTTCTTATTTTAATTCCGCTGCGACTACATCAAGTGGTATTCAGAGCCATCAAAATTTTGGAAATTTTTTTTCAAAAAATAAAAATAAAAAATATCTATGGATACATCTCCTCTTGAATGTTGGAAAAATTTTCCACGTTTATGTTGGGATCCAATTAGAGATACAATTCAATTTTATATGGATCGGAAGGATGAAAGAAAAATTCATCAAGTTTCTGAAATTCCACTATTCGAAGGTCAATTCCATATAAATTTCTGGATTCAATGCATGGAAGATTGGTTCAAAAATCAAGAAGTTCATGACAAATATAAGGTTTTTTTGGTTGAACAACATATGTCCGAAAGAATCTACGAAGATTTCAATGCAATGCAATGGAGACTGATCGACCAAGGTAAACAATTCATAGATAATTGAGTTATATTGAAAAGCATCCTCAGGTATGATTTTCTTCCTCTCGATGAATATTTTTCATATACGGAAACAAAGATTGAATCTGGAAGACAGTTCTCCGAAGTTACTTCAATCACTAAGATTGATAATATTGAAGGAGAGGTTCTTGATAAAAAAAATCATAGTTTTTCAATAATGGAGGAAGAAAATTTTGATGAGACGGATAAGGAAGAAAAGATCCAATTGGATAACACAATCTCCGACAATTTATTTGATCTGTATATAATTCCGGGAGAAGAATTAGTTGTTTCGAATCATAAAATTTTTCCGAATCAATTATGTCCCACATCGCCGCTTTCTCTATCAAATCTCTTCCTACAAAATTTTCTTCAAACAATTAAGAAAAAGAGGATCAATTTCCCAATTCTTACAATGAACCTATACTCAATGGTCAAAGATCACATGCCAATTGAACAACTTCCATCTAGGTTTCACATATCAATTGAAGAAAACAAACAGTGGGCTCCAGGTCTCAACAAAAAAAGAAAAGGTTACAACACAGATAAAAGGAAAAAGTATAGAGTCGCAAAACGAGTCGAGGTTGAAGAAAAAGAACAAACTGACGGAAAAATTGTTTTATCCATTAAACAGTTGTGGGAAATTCAATATGAGCTTGAACAGCTAGATGAGAAAGCAAGTGGAGAGGTGTTTGAAGTGGAAAAACAGTATAACGTGATCGGGCAGCTTGTAAGGAGCCGGATCATCAACTTCGTTCATGACTTTTGGTTTAATTCTTTTTTGAGCCATCTAGCAGTTGGCGATCTCTTGAACAAAGAGGAACAAAAGGTTTTCCATCACCTAGGTTCTTTAGATGTCGAAGATTTTAAAGATGTGAAATCTTTGTATTGCAACTTCCATCAGGTTCTTTACTTTGAAGACAAAAGCCACACAAAGACACTCTTCTTCTCTGATGAAGAACATACTAAGAAAAGTGGTGCCGAAATCAAGTGGAATAAGGATATTGACATAGCTAATGGAGTTAATTTTGAGAAAACAGGAAACAAGCTACCCTTTGTGGAAGAGAGGTTCTTTACATGGTTCAGTGATACTCAATATAACGGATTTGTGACATTGCTTCATGATGAGGTTGCTGACATAATGACAGAGGAGTTATGGCCCAATCCTTTACAAAATATTAACAATGAAGCTGATGAAGATTTCAAGGATGATGAAGATATAAGTATTATGAATAGTTTGGTTTCACAATATCAAGCTATAACAACTAATCGTTTTATTCATAGCACCAGAATGACTAAGTCAGGTCTTGGAAATAAACGTGTAACGATTCCAAGCTCTTGTTTTTTTTCGTGGAACCATTTCGAAGCCGCCCATCACCTGCTCGATACACTATTCTTTTGAGGGGTTTATCCGACTATAGAAGAGGTAAATAAGGCAATGATTCTGGCTACTTTATCTTTTGAAAATCGGGGCTCGACTTTACAATACAGGAGGCCGCACATGTGCCTGTTCATTGACGCCTATATCATGTTCGATATTATGCTTCTTAGAAAAATCAAGGAGATAGAAATTTTGGCTACATCGTATATGGCACAACGACAAACTTCGACCAAAACAATTAATTTGGATGAAATATTGGTTTGGAAACTAACTCAATTTCCAAGTATTGATCACGTTAGAGTACATAAACTACATGAAGATGAACTTGGAAAAGTCAATTTTGCGTGGTCTATCTACACTACATGGTTCCATATCGATATCTTAGTTAGCGATGGTTATGCTTATACTTTGGCTATTGATTAAGTATTTTGAAAATTTGTTACAATTACTCTTACTTCACACTTGCTCATAGTACTTCACACTTTCTTGAAGATTAAGTGGTTGAGCCTACCGTGGGAAGATGGCGAGATGAACATTATTTATTCACTAAGGTTAATTTTGCGAGAATCATTGGCATATGAGTTTGAGTACGAGGTTGACGATTGCACATTAGTATCCTTCCATTCCAGTGCAAACTTCGTTCGAAGTGGGAATTACGGATCGCCATGACAAAGTTCATCGTATGCGGGTGCATCAACTTGTTTTCTTCATCGAAATCGGTTCGGGACGAACCTTCTGGGGAACGGGGGGCTGATGCAGGCGCATAACGCGTGGGCTCACGTTCACGCGTGCCCACGACCTAGTCGACTACATTAGTGGTCCTAGTTAGTATAGGATTAGGAAGTTACCTTAATTTGGTATTTCTTTTATTTAGGAGTTTCTATGTTTTAGTTTCTTTAATATTTAGGAATCCTAGTTTGAGTCTATCTAGGAAAGTCTATTATCCTATAAAAGGAGGTCTAGTCTATTTTGTTATTCATATTGAAGAGAAAAACCATTGAAGTTAATCAAGTTTTAGTTTATTTATCGTTTTCTTTACAGTTCTTCGTTTATTTTATTGTTCTTATTTTAATTCCGCTGCGACTACATCAAAATGATTATCTACTTGGACTGAGCTGATTTCACCATCTGAGTATGCACGATTTACCAGACCGACCCGGTATATACCGACTCATTAAAGACCAATCACGAGCTCCATGTTGATGAATTGGTCTAGTTAATACTTTATCTTCTTCAGGACTCCATGGTCCTTTAATTCTATCTGATTTCCTTATAGCTGATGATAATGAAAATCTTGGTTGTGCTTGTTCAGACGAGTCAGACTCTGAAGAAGATGAAGATCATAAAGATGTATTATTAGATGAAGATGCATTGACAGGCAGGGACGGATCCATGGGGGTGCGAGGGGGAGCGGCCGCACCCCTGGATCTTCCCCGAAAAAAAATATTAGTAGTCTCAATATTTTTTATATATATACATGTATGTATAAATATATACAAGATCATATATGTAGAGAAGACATCAATCTAAGTTTGGCTTAGTAGTTGAGCGTGGTTAGGTACGGTTGTATGGGTGATTGGGCGAGGTTGTAGGTTCAATTCCTTCCATAAACATATTAAGCATTTATTCTTTATATATGTATGCATAAAAATATATCTAATAACATGAGAAAATAACATCAATTGATAGATTGTCTAATGGTTCAAGCGAGGTTGGAGTATGGATTCAAGTCTAAGGTTATGGGATCGAGCCCCTCAATAAGCACATTAAGTATTTTTACTTTTATGTTTTGAAATTATTCATTCATCTACCATAAAACCCAATAAAATACAATTCATCTTTCATAAATCAATAAATTCAGTTCATCTACCATAATCCTATAAATCAATTCATCTACTATAAACCCTATCAAGTGGAGATTTTTTATACAATTATTAACATGCAACTTGAAGAATCAAATATTCATTTCGATATGAGGCAGAATGATGATTTTTCAAATGTAGATGGAATTGGAGCTCTTGCTAGAACATTGGCGGAAACTAAGAGAGATAAAACATATCATTTAGTTTATTTGCCTCACTTTAGAGCTAACTTTGTCGGTTGCAACGGTCTCTGTTAAAAGAACTTTTTCAGCTATGAAAGTAGTCAAGACACGCTTAAGAAACAAAATGAGTGATTTGTAGTTGAATGATAGTTTAGTAGTCTTTATTGAAAAAGAAGTTTTAATCGAAATTGACAATGAGTCGATTGCGCGAACATTTCAAAAAATGATCTCTTGTAGAGGTAAATTGCGTTTGCAATTGTTGATGTATTAATAAAATTAATGAATATAAGTATTTTGTTAATTACTATGTTTGCAAAAAAACAAATTTATTTTAGGTATATAATTCACACTCCCTAAGCGAAAATTCTGGATCCGTCCCCGTTGATGGTTCTTCTTCTTGGTAATTCCATGAATAGGTATTGTTAGATATTTAGAGATAAACTAAAGGAGGGTGCTTCTAAAGGCACCGGGCCAAAAGGCTGTTAGCATCCGGAAATTTTATTAACTCGGGTCAATGGCCATTGACTCGAGTTCTCTATAAGCACCGGTTTTTAATGTAGGTGACGTTCACCTTCGTTTGCTTCTTCCATCTTCTTCTTCCAAAATAAAAAGAATCCCAATTAGTTTTTCTTAGAATGAATCTCATTAAAATAAATCTCAAATGGTTTTTCTTTTATGAACAGAACTGAAATAGATCTTAATTAGACAATTAGAAGGTAGTTAAGAGCATGGTCAGTCGAGGTGGGAACCATACGTTCCACCTTAGAATCTGCTCAAGATATTTGACTAGTTGAAAACGTTTGATTCAGATCTCTTCTAAATATATTTAGGTCTAGATTTAGATATTTAGGACTAAGATAAAGGTACCCAATTACCGTTAGAGAGTTGAGAGCCTATTTCAACAAGTATGTCTTCTCTCTCAATCTATCTATCTACATATATATAGAAGTATCCTTTTGTCTAACTATATTAATTGTTGAAATGCAGTTTACATGGAGAAAACTGTATTGAAGATATCCAGATGCAAGAAGTAACTGAGAAGAGACAACCACTGTTTGCTCGTGTTATATTTAGATCTACTGCTATTGTTGCTGCTATCTTAGGTGGTAAAGACAGGGCTAAGTATGGCATCAATGGGAAACATGTATGGACTAGAATCTTTGTCGACAAGTATAGAGAGAGAAAAGTTTGGTTTTGAAAGTATAGAGAGAGAAAGTTTGGAATTCTCAATTTTCAGATTTGTGAGAGATGGATGGAGGGGTTAGGGTTAACTCCACTTTGACCGGTGCCTACATAGTTGGACGGTGCTAACAGAGAAAGGAGCAGTTGGGCCTGGTGCTAATAGAGTTGGATGCTAACAGCCTTTTGACCCGGTGCCTTTATAAGCACCCACTAAAGGATATCCCACTGCCTAAAAGAAATTAAAAATTGAAACTTTCTTTTTCCCTTTCAATTGAAGAATTCCTAAGGGTACGTATCTTTATTTGATTTTGTTTCCTTTCAATTAGACTTAAATTTTGTGGACCTACTTTTAAATTTGTAATCCCCCACTGCCTAAAAGAAATAAAAAGTTGAAAATTTTTTCTTTATTTGATATTGTTTCCTTTCCAGGTGGTGATGATCGTGGCGTTGAACAAACTGCAAATAAGGCTGATGAAGAATTCTTCTCTTTATCCCTTCCTCCCACAACTTTAAAATTTTGTCTTAGAAGTGAAAGATAGATCTAGAGAGAGACAGAAGGAGAGTAAGATAAATGAGTATTTAAAGATGAAGATCAGTAAGAGTTAATGAGAGAGACAAAGGCTAAAGAGGGAGAGAGAGAGAGAGAGTTGATTTGAAATAATTAATAGAACGGTAACTTTTGGAAAAAAAAAAACTAACTTTAATGGCTCTGTGAAGGTAACAACAAAAAGGAAACGATTCAAATATTTTCAATTAACTAGGGGGCTAAGCAGGAAGCAGATCACAAATTAGGAGCTATTCGAGAAATATTTATTAAATGCAAAAGGTGAGCCAGATTTATATTGGTTGTACAAAGCATTTATCGCACCTCTCGTTTCACTTCATAAATGCCCACAAAGTCGGCCAACCTCGGAAAACCTTAATGAGAATTTTCTTCTCATTCTCTCCCGACCCCCTCCTCTTTTTTTTCTTGTTGCTAAGGAGAAGAATGATTTATTGTTGCTAACGAATAACTACAAAGTTACCGTTCTATTAATTATTTCAAATCAACAACAAAAATCGTTGATGGTTCTTCATTAACAACAAAAATCGTTGATGTCAATGAACCATTAGCAACAATGATTTATTGTTGCTAACGAATAACTACAAAAGAATGGAGAGATGAGCTTAGAGAGAGAAGAAGAAGAAAAATAAAATAGTAATCTCATGCGGGTTACTGGTGGTTGGCCGACGACTACTTCTCCAACCGCTAGAAAGAGAGATCCGACACATCAAAATTAATTTTTAGACACTGAGAAATAACAACAAATTAACTTTTGAACTTGACTAATCGTTTTAGAGACAAAAAAAAAGATCACTATTAATTAAAGAATATTAGGAGTTTAAAAGAAATTATCATACATACAGACCAAAAAAGAAATAACTATAATTATTGTTTAGACAGAAGACAGGTAGAATCATCCTTCCATTTCAACATGGCTATTGTTTACCAGAAGGACAAAGAGAGGGGAACCGAAATTCTGGGCGTGAATTGCCACCAACTCTTGGATTCACGCCACTTTCTCTCTCTTGATAAAATCAGCGTGAATCCAACCCGTTGGATGGCGATTCACGCCACTTTCACGCCCAGAATTTCAGTCCCCCTATCACTGCTGTTACCAGAAATAAAGTTTAGGACGGTGGAGATCTAAAATTCTTAGAGCTTGACTAGAAAAGAAATGTATATGTCATTTTTCTAACCCTGAAAAGGCCACATATAGTACCTTTGGTAGATTTTAATGACTTTAAACACAACTTTGAATAACTAGCAGTATATTGGTTGTGTGGTGGATATCATGAGCCATCACCCCTCTTGTTCTCCTAGTTTTGCAACCACATATTTCATATCATGATCAAATCATTTTAAAGTGACATTCGTACTATCTAGTAAGTGATTGGCCCCCAACCTTTGCTAGATTAACATTAGGCCACGTATCTTTCTTTACCCATTTTTCTAAAGTGGCACTCCTAGCCTTCACATTGTACATATATATATATATATACACACACAAAATACAGACGGCTTATACTCTTAGGTCCTCACCTGCAATTCCACTCTCTCTCTATCTCTCTCTCTCTTTCTCAGAGATTTGATGGCATTCTCATCAAGAGCAACAAATATTCAACTTCCAAAGTTCATCCTCTTGACATGTTTCATTCTACATATCCTTCAAAAATCAATCTTCTTGCTTTTAAGATATCTTGGTTTAAAAGTATTTATTGAATCAGAAGAAATAAACACATTGCCCTATAATCAAATCCAACCCTCAAAATATCATACTCTTTCAGCTTCACAAATTCGGAAAATACTACAAGTTATAACATTTGATGAGTATTTGGGTTCTAAAAGTTTAGAAGATAATTGTGCTGTTTGTTTGTGTGAGTTTAAAGGTCAAGATGAAATCAATAAGTTGATGGATTGTAATCATATTTTCCATAAGAAATGTTTGGATAGTTGGATGGATCATGATCAAATGACTTGTCCTCTTTGTAGGACACAGTTTGTCCCGTCGATGGAGTTGGAAAAATCGTTTAAGCAGACTATACTTGTCTGATTTGGACCGAAATCGCTATTGATTTATAACGGGTCTTCAACTATTTTTTTTTGGGGCACCTGTATTGGTACTAGTGAGTTTAGGCAATGAATCGTTTTAAATACAGACCTAGAGTTGTTTTATTTTGGCGAACTATGTGGTCTGATGAGGTATATAAGTTCATGACGGAATCAAGAAACTATGGCAAGGGTGGAAACATAAAAAAAAAATATGTTTCTATTGTCTGTTGATATATATATATATAATCATCTAATTTTCTTTTTTCCAATGCAATTTTCATTTGGTTATCTAGGAACCAAATTCACAGTTTAAACATGTTAGTTGACATCGTGAGAATTCAAAATGAAAATAAAAAATGGTTATGCAAAAGGTTGGTATATATGTATCGGGTTTTGTGAAAAAATCGTGACCGTTTGTTATTTTGCGAAAGGGTCATGGACTATTATTGAGTGTGAAATAAATGTTGGATTTAAACTCATGTTACATAAACCGTTAACGTCGTTATGTAGATGTAACTGCGTTACCCCGAGTAAATCCGATTCACACTATTCCTCTACATGGTTAATATCTATTCATAAAACTGATGCCCTCACTTTCATTTGCCAAGAAGAGAGTTCTTTGAGTGCATATTTTTTCTTTCACCTTCATTTTCACCACAAACTGAAAGAAGTGTTGCCGATTGAGTTTTGTAAGGAGATTGTGTTGACGAGAGAACAAATTCAAAATCGTATAACGTTAAGTGAGTTTGATCTAATACTTTAAAAGAGATTCAAAGTTAAGTGAGTTTCAAGAAATCTCGAAAAATATCATCTTTTACAGTAGATGACGTAATTTTCTATCTTTCCAAATTAGTGACAAATTCGCATAAAATTTACTTAAATATCATCTTTTACGGTTGATATCATGAGCCATGGCCCCGTTTGTTCCCAAAGTTTTGCAACCACATATTTCATGTCATGACTCAAATCATTTTTAAAGTGCCACTCCTATCTAGTAGTTGATTGGGCCGAACCTTTGCTAGATAAATATTAGGCCACGTCCTATCTCCACCCATTTTTCCCCCTTCACCTTAAATTCCTCTCTCAGGGATTTCTGGCATTCCCTTCAACTTTCAAAATTCATCCTCCTGACATATTTCATTCTTCATATCCTTCAAAAATCAATCTTCTTGCTTTTCAGACATCTTGGTCTAAAAGTATTTATTGAATCACCAGAAATAAACATATTGTCGTATAATCAAACCCAACCCTCAAAATATCATACTCTTTCAGCATCACAAATTCGGAAAATACTACAAGTTATAACATTTGATTAGTATTTGGGATCTAAAAGTTTAGAAGATAATTATGTTGCTTGTTTGTGTAAGTTTAAAGGTCAAGATGAAACCAATAAAATGATAGATTGGAATCATATTTTTCATAAGAAATGTTTGGATAGTTGGATGGATCATGATCAAATGACTTGTCCTCTTTGTAGGACACCGTTTGTTCCGTCAATGGAGTTGGAAAAATCGTTTAAGCAGACTATAATTGTTTGATGTTGATCAAAGTCGTTACTGATTTATAATGGGTCTCTAAATGTTAGTATTATTTTGGATGACTTGTACATGTGGGTTGCAGGGCCGCCCTTGAGATTGGCCCGAAGCGAGTTTTAAGAATGTGTCCTACACTCGTTTCACAACAAAAAAAAAAATTGTATATTGCAACCTTCTAAATTTTCCTTGCTCATAATGTGACGTTTAGACATTACACTTGTGTTTATACTTGCAATCTAAATCGAACGATCTGATTTAGTTACTCGAAATCGGCTCGGGTTCGGGGAGAGCCCTCGTTGATCTCCCGATCAAGTGGTTCAGCAAGTTCGGAACTAAGTTTTAGTCAGTAGCTTGTCCGACCTTCTTTTTTAACTGAAAAAATGCATTAAAAAATGATTCTCTGAAAAAAAAAAATCAACAGAAATTTTAGCTTTCCTTTTTTTGTGCTTATAGTGATAGTGTTGATTGTGGTTTAATGGTGGTTGTGGTGGTGGAGGTTTAGTAACTGTGGTGGTTGTGGTGTTGAGGTTTAGTAATGGTGGTGGTAGTGGACTAGTGCGGGTAAGATGGTAGAGGTTAGTAATTGTGGTGGTGGTAGTGGAAGTACAATGGTGGAGGTTTAATAATCGTGGTAGCAGTAGAAGTATCGACTAAAGTGATTAAAAAAAATACAATTTAATGATGGTGGTTGTTATGTTGAAGTTTAGTAATGGTGGTCGTGATAGTGATGGTAGTGGAGGTACGATGGGAGGGGTTTAGTAATTGTGGTGGTGGCAGACTGGTAGTGGAGGTTTTAGTAACCGTGGTGGTGGTAGAAGTGGACTAAAGTAACTAAAAAGAAACAAAAAAGATTAGGAAAAAAAATGCTTAGGCTTGAGCTTGAACTTAGGTTGTTTGACTTTTTTTGTTGAACTTGGGTTGTTTGACTTCTATAACATGCTTTTTACCAATTGAGCGAAACTAGGCTACTTATTTAGTTTGGTAGCTTTTTTTACAAAGGTAAAACAAAGTGGGGGCCCCCTCGTTCCTTCTTTATAATCTACATATGAGGTCCTTTGGTCCCGGTGGTTCGAAGCGAGATTTTGTCTGCTTGCATCCCAGGATCGACCCTGATAAGTTGAGGCAATGTATCGTTTTAATACAGAGTGGTTTTAATTTGGTGAGCTATGTGTGGTCTGATGAGGTATATAAGTCCATGACTGAATCAAGAAACTATGGCAAGAGTGGAAACGTAAAAAATGCTTTTGTTGTCAGTTGATCTATATAGTTGTCTAATTTTCTTGTTGGCAAACTCTTGAATACATTTATTGGAAAGTGGATGTTACAACTTTCATATCGATGGGCTTATGTACATGTAGTGGTGGGATCTCGGAAGACCGCTACCCGATCCGTTCGACCGAGACAAAAAGTGTCCACGGGCACCCGATGCTCATAACGGTCTATGTCTGACCGACGCGAAAGAATTGGCGGACGGTCACGATCAAAATTTTGTGTCGAAAGACCGCCCCGTAACCCACCGGTACGAGTGACCGAATAACCCATCCTCGTTTTTAGAGGTTATAGACCGTCATATTTTGTAGATATATGATGGTCGTGGAGCTAACTTTGAATCAACAACATATTGTTCAAGGATGTATTTTGTCTTGGCCCTTGTAGTGTCAAATCAAGTATGTTATAAAAAATATAAGGGTAGATTTAATGATTACCGCATGTCTTGATTATATGTTGCCAAATGATGATCAATTTTTTTTTTTATAATTACTTGTGTTTTTTTAGTTAAACATTTTCATTAGAAATTTGTAAATTGTAATTTTGTTTGTGGTAACAAAAAAAAAGTAATAAGTTTATGAAAATTTTATTAGTCCGGACCGAGACCGTCCGGTGTCTAACTAACGCGATAAAATAAACGGTCTTGGGCAGTCAATGGACAAACAATTCTTGAAAGTGACCGCCCGATTAATTAGGTGGTCACCAATATTTTATGTCCGAGTCGACCGATCCAATGAAGTTAGAGACTGGTATCGACCGGCCCAGACCGACTCCCACCCCTAGACTTATGTCATTAAAGGTTTCCATATGACCTTTAAGGCCCAAAATGTGTTTAAAATTAATAATTAATGGACTTTTCAATTAATATATGTATTCATGTTTCATGATGTATCCATACTATATTGACTTTAATGACTGTTAGAGTCCATATCGAGAAAAACTTTAAATTAGATATTTACAAAGAAGAACTTTACCTTGGTCGAAACATTTGTAGGTTTGTTTGTATCTTTTAGAATCTTTGTTAAAGTTTGAGTAGGAATCAGTCTATACAATTGATTCTGAGGGGAGTTGAAACCCCATCTTACATAATATAACACTAGGTTTGCGTTGCGTCCTGCTGACGCGTAAATATCACATTTTATTCACATATACATCTAAAGAAGAAGATGAGACAAAGATGAATAATTTTTTTTATTAAGAAGAAGAACAAACACAATAAAAAACTAAATAGTTTGTTATATCTGTTTGAGAAATTTTCAAGGGGAGAGAAATAAGAGAAAAATTTGTGGGTTGTATGAGGAATAGAGAGAGTAGTTATATTAAGGAGATAATTGTAACCGATTATTGACACTAATATCCTTCTGTTTTGAGTCGATTTACATGAAGAGAATTTTATATCAGTCGTTGGATGTAATCTTTATCAAACTCCCAATAAAAAATGGACTGCCAAACTTAACTCTCTTAATACTGTCTGACCCTTTTTATTATAATAGATAACGTTTCCATACGAGATAAATCTGACCGTCTGTTTTTTTACTGGGAGTTTAATAAATATTAAATCCAATAGAGGAAGATTTCTTAGATATTTCAGTCATTTTATATTAATTGCTCAGATCATTACCATAATTTTCTCCCACTATATTCCTTTCAATTGAATTCTTGGTAGCCAAATACGGCATACGACGTTATATGAACACATAGGTTGTGTTTGTTTTTTTATTTATGTCTGAATCTGAATTGGCTGAATTATGTTACCAATTTGAGGTTTGTTTTCTAAATCTAAATCATTAGGTCTAAATTAAGATTTTGACCATTATATCTCTCTATAATATATTTTACCAAACAAATTCTAATCTTTGTTTGTCTTCCCCTGGGTGAATAAAAATGCTAGAAACTCTAGGATTTTTTCCTCCTCTTAGATCCCTCTCACTCTCTCTTCGATGGGAAAGCTCTCGCCGACTCTTTCTCTCTCTAATCGCTGAAAAGATCTCGTCGACTCGTTTTTCTCTGTAACTGATGGGAAGCTCTTGCCGACTCTTTCTAACCGATGGAGAGCTCTCGCGCGACTCTCTCCATAAGCGATGAAAAACTTTCATAGGATCTCTCTCTCTTTATCCATCTCTCTCTTTAAGCGAAGGTCTAGAAAACTAAACCCTCGCCAGATCCAGTGAGGGTTTTAAAGAAAATTTATACATGACCCTCGCCAGATCTGACGAGGATTCGACAAGAGACCCTCGTCAGATCCGGCGAGGGTTTACAGATTTCCTGCGATGATGGTGGTTTGCATTGTGGTAGTGGTGATCGTAATGTTCGGTGGTGTTCTCGTTTGTGGCGGTTGTGGTGTGTGGTGGTTTGGTGTTGGTCTGAGTGGTTTGTGAAGTTTCTGGTTTGTGGTGGCGATGTGCTCTGTGGTGGTGGTGTGATATGTGGTGGTGGTGTTGTGGTCTAGTGGTGCTTTCGTTGGTAGTGGTGGCGGTGGCTTTGCCGGTGTGGTTTTGGGTGTTAAGACAAATTCTTTCTAAAATACGGGGACAGAAACGTCATTTTGATATATTTTAGTTTTTTTTTTTTTTTGATGAACAGTGATACTATTAAAAAAGAGAGTCTATTACAAACTGACTAGAATTCAGAAAAGAAAGAAGCGACATCTTGCCAAATATTCTTATGACCGTGGGTACGACCCCATTTAGCTAAAGCATCTGCATAAGTATTACAATTTCGAGACACATGAGTGAATATAATTCCTGAAAATTTGTCTTTGATGTCTTTGATCTGTTGGATGATTCTTTCTGATTGCCAGTGAAGATTTCCTCCATTGCCATTGAGAGCTATTATTATTGCCTGATTATCACTTTCTAAATGCACATAAGGTATCTGAAGTTGCAAAGCACATTGGAGACTATATAATATTGCTAAGCTTTCACATTCTTCCGCATTTTGCCCTCGAACAGTATCTGCTACCGCTATAATATAGTTGGCCTCTGCATCTCGTATAATGTAACCGATTCCCGCCTGTTCATTTAAACTGACAAAGGAAGCATCTACATTGATCTTAATATATGGTGTCGATGGAGGTCTCCATGTTTGGATATTCGTTTTTTCCTTACATTTAGTGATAATACTAGACTCAATTCTGAGTGGAGTAGTCGTGGTAATGGTAATCCTTTCTATCATTTGTATAGGATTTTGTTTATTCGTCGTAAAGCAGTTTTCACAACTGGCTTTTCACAGAAACCATAGAATTTTAGCATATAGATTAATGGTTTCTTCCTCTAGAGGTTTCCATTGTTGAATCCACTGAATTGTGGTAGAGATATGATCCGTTCTAACATGGAAATGAAACCAAATTGCTTTCGCGAAATGGCAATGCAGCATAACATGATCAAGAGTCTCATCTTCATTACAATTAGCATATCAGTAATTATTGTCAATAAATTTACCAATTTTTGCTTTCACTGGTAAGCTATTAGTACAGCATTTCCAAAGAAATAATTTAATCCGAGGAATTGTGTTCATATTCCATATAAAGAACCAGTCCATCTGGTCTTGAGTATTGTAAATAGTATTGTTTCGCAAGAAGTTATACATGGATTTAAGCGAGAAATTACCTGATTTAGTCAATGTCCAGATTGCTTTATCCCCCTCGTTGGGATTGAGATTGATGCTGAGAATAGAGCTGCAAATATCATTGTCAAAACACATATTTATAATGTTTAAATTCCACATCCCATTCGTAATAAGTTGAGATACCTTATCTAACGTACAACCTCTATCATTCGTGATCGGTGGTGGATGATTAGATATCCAATAGTTAGTCCAAATGTTGATATGATTGCCCTTGTTAATATTCCAAAAAATAAGACTCTCAATCTGATGGTAGTGTTTAGAAATAGATTTCCAAGGCCAATAATGATGATTCTTGGGTTGCGTAGGTTTATGAGAATTATGAAAGTACTTCCCTTTAAGCACTTGGACCCATATCGCATCCGGCTTGTTGACAATGCGCCAGTTTAGTTTGTGCAGAAAAGCTTGATTATCGAGTTGAGGCAGACGAAGACGAAGACCACCCTGTTTGCGAGGCTTACAAATCGAATTCCAGTTGATAGTATGGAAAGTTTTGGATGTTCCCCACCAATAAGTCCTCTGAATAGACACAATGCTGTCACTAATGCCTTTGGGAAGGGCAAAGCACTGCATTTGGTATCGGGGAACAGCCGCTATAATAGTTGAGATAGCTACCGAGCGGCCAGCTTGCGAGAGGAGATGAGTTTGCCATTTGGCAAGTTTATTTTTGATTTGCATAATGAGGGAATTGAAGGCTTGTTTCTTGTTACGATCAATAAAAAGATTGGTACCCAGGTATTTATTCTCAGAAGACGACTGATGAACCTTAAGTTCTCTAATAATCATCCGTTTGAATTTAGGATGCGAGTTTTTAGAGAAAAAGATGTTCGATTTAGCATAATTAATCATCTAGCCAGACGCTTCGCTGAACTCCTTAAGAACTTGTTTAAGATTGAAAATATTCTCAAGAGAGTTTTGCCCGAAAATGATACAGTCATCAGCGAAGAGGAGGTGTTTGATAGAGAGGTTTGAGTGAGGAATAGGAAAGCCTATGAAGGAGGAATCATTGTGATTTTTCTCTAAAAGACGACTAAGACCTTCCATGGCAATGGCAAAAAGAAAAGGAGAGAGAGGATCACCCTGCCTAATGCCTCTGCTAACATTGAAAGTACCGCCCGGGCGACCATTGATGAGAACTGCCATAGAACTGGTAGAGATGCAAGTTTGGATGAGATTAATCCAGGAGCTAGAAAACCCCATCAAATTCATAACATTCTCCAGATAACTCCATTCAATTCTGTCGAAAGCTTTAGACATGTCCAACTTCAGACCAAAGTAGCTTTTGGCGCCTTTAACTTTTTTGAAAGAATGAATGATTTCTTGACTGATGATAATATTATCAGTGATTTGTCTACCAGGAACATAGGCTCCTTGAAAAGGAGAGATAATATCAGCCAGAATGGGTTTAAGTCTATTCGCTAGAATTTTGGTAATGATTTTGTAGGTGGTGTTCAGCAAGCTAATAGGACGGTAGTCAGCCGGCGATTGAGGGGTTTTAGTTTTGGGAAGAAGGCAAATATGAGTGTGGTTAGACATAGCTGGCAATGTAGTATTCTGAAAGAAGGAGGAAGTCATCAGCTGAATGTCTTCCTTGAGAGTCTCCTAATTAGACTGGTAGAAATACGAAGGAAAGCCATATGGACCCGGAGCCGCCCCTGGCTTAAGAGAGAAAGTGGCCTTTCTAATCTCATCATACTGAGGAAGCACCATGAGAGACTCATTCTGAACCGCCGAAATTTGAGGGAAGAAGCAATCCTTAATACTGAGGAAGCACCGGGAGAGACTCCTTAAGAACTTGTTTAAGATTGAAAATATTCTCAAGAGAGTTTTGCCCGAAAATGATATAGTCATCAGCGAAGAGGAGGTGTTTGATAGAGAGGTTCGAGTGAGGAATAGGAAAGCCTATGAAGGAGGAATCTTTGTGATTTTTCTCTAAAAGACGACTAAGACCTTCCATGGCAATGGCAAAAAGAAAAGGAGAGAGAGGATCACCCTGCCTAATGCCCCTGCTAACATTGAAAGTACCGCCCGGGCGACCATTGATGAGAACTGCCATAGAACTGGTAGAGATGCAAGTTTGGATGAGATTAATCCAGGAGCTAGAAAACCCCATCAAATTCAAAACATTCTCCAGATAACTCCATTCAATTCTGTCGAAAGCTTTAGACATGTCCAACTTGAGACCAAAGTAGCTTTTGGCGCCTTTAACTTTTTTGAAAGAATGAATGATTTCTTGACTGATGATAATATTATCAGTGATTTGTCTACCAGGAACATAGGCTCCTTGAAAAGGAGAGATAATATCAGCCAGAATGGGTTTAAGTCTATTCGCTAGAATTTTGGTAATGATTTTGTAGGTGGTGTTCAGCAAGCTAATAGGATGGTAGTCAGCCGGCGATTGAGGGGTTTTAGTTTTGGGAAGAAGGCAAATATGAGTGTGGTTAGACATAGCTGGCAATGTAGTATTCTGAAAGAAGGAGGAAGTCATCAGCTGAATGTCTTCCTTGAGAGTCTCCCAATTAGACTGGTAGAAATACGGAGGAAAGCCATCTGGACCCGGAGCCGCCCCTGGCTTAAGAGAGAAAGTGGCCTTTCTATTCTCATCATACTGAGGAAGCACCGTGAGAGACTCATTCTGAACCGCTGAAATTTGAGGGAAGAAGCAATCCTTAATATTTGAGGACATCGTGGACCCCGCTGTGGTGGAAATTTGCTGAATATGATTAGAAAAAATCGTCGAAATTTCTACTTCATCATTAGTCCAAGTATTAATTATATATTTTAGTTAGGCCAATGTTTCATACTTGTTTTGGAGTCTGAAATATATGGAGTTTTTTTTTTCAACCCATTCAAACCCCGACCCACTTTTCAACAAATTTTTGAATTTTCTTAAATTTAAAAAACAAAGATCTCAAATCTGAATCTGAAACCTACTTCAAATTTCACATCTGAACAGATAAAAAAACAAAGACTAGGCTAGTTAAGTATAAAAATCCAAGTCTTCCATTCAAACATCCACTAACTCTTGCAGTTTGTTAATAATTTTATTTCACCCGCCAACTTCCCCTCCCCCCGCCATTAAACCTTTCTCTTTGACTTGACTCCAACTCAAACAAACGACGATGAGAAGGATAGATCGAACTCCCGACAATCAGAAATCTACATCCAACCAAAGAAGAATTCCAGATGTACCGGAAACCCCTCGAAGCCCTTATACAAGTAAGAACTTAGCCGGTCGGAAAGTGAAGACGGTAGCCAAGTCCTTTATCGGAGTGTTCAGTTCTTGTTTCGCTCCACCAGAACCAGAATCATCTATTTTAGAAGTTTCTAATAATTCAGTATCTTCTTCTTCAGGTAATTTTTAATTCTTGCTCTAAATGAAATAGAAAAAATAGATTTTGACTAATGCTTTATTATACAATTGTGTATTAAAATTGGGCGTTTCTGATGCTTGAGTCTCCAAATCTGAAGGAATTTAGGGTTTCTTATAAGTCTACTGTTATTTGTTAGGTAATTAGGTTAGTCATCTTGCTACTAGTTGAATCTAGTTTATCATGGAAGATATGGTCAAATAGCATTTGGTGCACACAATTATGCAAAATGTTAATATAGTACGACTCCACGGTTGTGGGTGGGTTAGGTTTGCTACTATTGATATAGGACAGTGTAAATAGCCGTGTTATACATATCCGATATCAGTCATACATTAACGTGATCAATGAAAAATCGAAAAATATTGATTTCATACATAACCATTTAGAGTATCACTAAGATATATATATATATATATATATATATATATATATATATATATATATATATATATATATATATACATGATTTGAATCCTATTACAAATTTACAATCCTACAATAGTGTCCCTTACATTATTAAACAATAATTACATGTCTAGGGATCATTACTTGCTTAACAAGTTTGATGCAACAAACAAATCAGATAAAAATAAGTAAAGATAGATTGGTAGAATACTTGGAATTTATGAGAAAAAAAAAGACTGAAAATCTTGCCTAATTAGTGGATGAGAGAAAGTGAAGGTAGAAAGTAACTTGGACAACAATCTTAATTTATTATAGTAACACCACTGGTGTCACACCAAATACATTTTTTTGGAATCACTTTAAGTAGCTTCACACCAAAGCCAAGGAATCACTCCAAAACCGTTTAACACTTATAACCTCTCTTATGTTATTTTCTACGAAATATAATTATTTATGGATCAAAGAATAACTACTTAAACTAGCCTACTTTACACAAGTCATCCACATAAACACCTATAACTACCCTTGCTTCCACATGTCTCTCACACATAAAAAACAAATAACTCCTTAATATAACCAGCAAGTGGACCAAAGGTTGTCCGCATCAACTATACAACTCTTTTTTCAGTTGCTTTAGTTGGCCTTGAAAATTCCTCTCATTGTCTCCATTAGACTCTCTCAGTCTATCCAAGGGATGAAAGAGCAGAGGACTTTGATGTACCCTCCTGTCAAGAATTGTGGCATCATAATCACCAGCCATATGGTTTTTCTTCGTTAATGGTTTGATCCTTCCTTCCTTGTAAAAAGCGTTGTCTCGAAATTTTGTTTCTTTTACGTAGGAAACGGGGTGTTCGGTTGTATGGTTGGGTTAGGGAGGGTATAATTAGTTGCACATTAACTGTTTTACTTTTTGGAGGGGCCCAATGAACGTAAATTGTTACCTAGGCTTAATCTCTTCTTATGGATTCTATGTGAGGTTGTGCCCAGATCAGCGGGAGAGGTGGAGTAGTGTTTTCGATTTGTGTAGACATTTTTCGAGAACGCAGCCACCTCCGGTAAAACTTGTGAGGATTTGAACTAGAGCAAAAGGTTGGGGTTGCAGGAACAGCGTTAAGGAACAAAATTCTGAAACAAGGAAAAGGGTCCAATGAAGTCGAACGAGTTGAATGAGGAGCATATGAGACTGGGCCTTGTAAGGATTGGGAGGGAGAAACGGCTAGTCTTGAAGTGGAAGAAACAAAGTTCTTTCGAGTTTCGGGTAAATGGTTTTCTTCTAGAGATGGATAAATGGATTGGTGTTATTTGAAACCTCAAACAATGACTTCTTGCGTCCTTCCTAGGGTGCCCAACTTGTCTCATGAAGCAAATGTAGGCCTGGTGGAAGGGGGCAATCAACTGGTCACTTCATATTCGAGAAAGTAAGCCTTTTACCAGAATCAAAGATCGATAAAAATTATAATCTCCATCTTTAGCGTTTAATGTTCTGATTGTGGGTGGGGGACGGTCGTACAGTCACAGATCGAGTGTTTTCTTCTTTATACTGTAATAAAGATCTTTAGTTGGAAACTACCATGTGGGAATGTTCGACTGTCCAAAATCCCATGTTAGTTGTTGTAGAGCGATTTATAGGAAGCGACGGAAGTAGGAATTTGTCGGCCTAATTCCTTGGATGGGAAAGGGCAGATTCAGTACGAAACTGGAGTAAGATCTGAAGCGAACCGGAGCCTCCTGACGTATGGTGGCTTTGTTGCTCCGTCATTATTCTCTCCCAGAATCAAGTCTTCTTCCTCCTCCCACGTAGTTTTCTATGACTTGTATGAGGTAATGTCATATTCTGCCGTTCGAGAACCATAGGTCACATTAACTTATACATTCCACTGATAGGGAATACTATGTTAACTCGAAAACTAGCAACTAATGCTGCCGCACGACTTAAGAGAAAGAGAAGGAAAAGTCAGTGACGGAGGAGTCGGTAGGGAGAACTCCAGCTATTATTGGTCTTAGATTAAACTCATTTTTTTGGCAAAGAACAGGTCAAGTCTTTGGGATTTTTGGACTATTGCCTGAGCAGGGTTGTTGCGAAATACAGAATGAGATACTTGAAGCCAATCCGGACGATGGTTCGACCCAAATTAGCAACAAAAATTGAATGGGTTGTTAAATGGTTTCATCCTGTATGTGTAGTGAATTGTTGACAATGTATATGATACCTGTGCTTATTTTCCGAGTCAACGAGTGATCAATTCTTCCTCGATTTTAGAAAATTTAATTAGCACCTCTAGATTGTGAAATGGTTAGAATCCATTGGATGAACTAGTTGAAATGTTTAACATCTGAAGTTCTGTGGAGATAGAACTGTTTGAATATAGGTGTATTTTTAATTTATTGCATAAACATCATTGAACTATGCGAATAGGACTGGCCCTTGTTTGTACCTGATCTTTCTTGGATGGGATTTCATGCCACAGATTCCTGAGTTCTACTGCTTTCTCTTTCGCTTGTTTTACTGTTCAGATAATTTCTATTTTCTTTTTGAATGTATCTAATTACTTCTATTTGCCAATATTTGACAAACAATTTAATAAATATAATATGCAATTAGAATTCTCTAAATTCATATTTGATTTTGTAACTCTTTAAATAAATTTGAACAAATATATGTTTTAAGTTCAACTTCGTAGCAGGAGCTCCTTAAATACCAAGAGATAGACCCATAGCATACAAAATGTCTTAATACTTGCTACCTTGGGTACCCAATATCCTTCGGACTCTATTCTAGCAAAAGATAAAGTATAGCAAGTATGGGCTCCTGAGTACTCTCGTAATTGCAACTGCAGAATTTCGTAAAATAGAAACCAATTCTAATGTAATCAAGCAATAAATAGTTAAATAAAGAAAATCAAGGTGACAAGAGCATAGAAACTCTTTACTGGTGTTGGTGAATCTCATGAGGGTACTAATAAGGTTTTCTGGATCTGCATTGATATTTTAGTAATGTGACCGTTCATGTATTGATAAAGTGGGTAGTGGACTAGTGGAGTTTTCTTCGTAACCTTGAGTATATAATTCAAATCTTAGAGTGGGGCCGGAGTTAGTTATTGCACTTGATGAAACAACTAAATGAAGAAATTACTGTAAATTGTAATTATGAATGAAAACGTTAACATAAGGTCCTGATTCAAGAAGGTTGATTTACTAGAATTATTTAATACACAATTTGCATCAATCCATTCTTGACTTAATATATATATATATATATATATATATATAGTTTAATCTCCATGAACAGGATATTTTTTCTTTATCGTGTTAATATTTTTAACTTTTCATACACTTTTCAACTATAAAGAATTGTCTGGTTTGTCGAGGTATTGGCAAACTTAGAGTTAGAACACTGAGAACTCTCTTAGGTAGATTCTGAAAGTTCAAAGTTCAAACAGATATTCGGTTTATAAATCATATCTTTTCTGCTGTTCATGTGCCAGCTTTTGCACTTAGACCTTACATTTTCTAACTCTTTATTTGCAGCAACTAAAAGGCTAAGGAATTCTACCAGTCAAAAAAGTCGTAACTCCATTGGATCAATCTATAACAACAGTTCAACCCAAACAACAGAACCTGGGAACACAAAGTTCACCCTATCAGAGATTTTCAAGGCTACCAGGAATTTTTCTCCTTCACTTAAGATTGGACAAGGTGGGTTTGGGATAGTCTACAAGGGTAAGCTTGAAGATGGTACCCTTGTTGCAGTAAAACGAGCAAAGAAGGTCAGCAAAATATTCTTTGTCCATGCTGTTTTTCTCCACATATTTTGTTAAGTTTTTTGACATCCAACTCAAAACGAATTGACGCAAGTGGAGAGAGTCCGAGACACTAGATATTTTATTGTTGATCACAAGACTTCTCTTTGATCATGTAGGACTGTTCTCAGACGCACCCCACGTGTCGCATTGACTCTAAAACTCTAAATCATGTCTTTTCACTGGTTGACGTGGCGTACGTGTGACCATTGGGCCTATCACATATGAGCCTAGTCTACTAGAATGTTAAGTTTTTGGACTTGTAAGTCAAAACCAATTGGCGTTGAGAGAAGATATCCTAGATTTTTGTTTAGTTTGAAAGCAAAATTTCACCAAAAGTAAGCAAATTTGGTTTATTTGTTTATTTATTTTTTGCAGAGTGTATATGACAAACATGTGGGAATAGAATTCAAAAGTGAGATCCAGACTTTAGCACAGGTTGAACATTTGAATCTGGTTAGACTGTATGGATATCTGGAGCAGGATGATGAGAGAATTGTTGTTGTTGAGTATGTTCCTAATGGAACTCTCAGAGAACACTTGGATTGTGAGTTCCGTCAGTGCTTTATCTGCCTTTTTTCTTCCTCGTCTTAATTTCTTTTCTCGTAAAGATCGGAGGTTGTGTATCTACGTATATTAAACATGAGTTATATTGTTGCAGGCCTTAACGGGAATGTCCTTGACTTTGCAGCTAGGCTTGATATAGCAATTGATGTTGCTCATGCAATTACTTATCTTCATATGTATACAGGTATGGGATTAAATTTAGATGTCGTTACTAAGTTCTCGTTTCATCATTGAAACAGAAATATCATGGCTTTATTTTTGCAGATCACCCCATAATCCATAGAGACATAAAATCTTCGAACATACTTCTAACTGAAAAACTTAGGGCGAAGGTGACGGATTTTGGGTTTGCACGACTAGCCGCTGATACTGATAGTGGAGCCACCCATATATCTACTCAGGTTAAAGGAACTGCAGGCTACTTGGATCCGGAGTACCTAAAAACCTATCAACTGACTGAAAAAAGTGATGTTTACTCGTTTGGTGTATTGTTGGTTGAACTAGTAACAGGTAGGCGACCAATTGAACCTAAGAGAGAGCTCAAGGAGCGGATTACTGCAAGATGGGTATGCTTCTTATTCCCAAACTTCAAGTCATCCCTACACTACTTATTTCTATCTAGGGTACTTTATATATATTAACACCATGTGACATGAGTACTTATTTTTAGTATATTTTCCGAGTCGGATGTGTGGGTAATTGTAAATGGGACCCGGATAATCCTTTCACTCTAGTGTATTGTGAGGTTTTTATGTACAATTTATGTGAAGTTGCACAGAATCTTATTCGGACCGTACACGTCTTTCTTGTATAACAAATAATAGAAGAAAAAGTTGATCCATACGGAAAGAAATTCTACTCTGGAATCTATACAAAACATATGTATTCAGTTGTATCCCAGTATTGATCTTTTTGCAGCATCTGACACCTCATACGACTATCGAATAGCTGTTCATGTACTAGTGCTTATGTTACATGATAAACACGAATTTCTAGTTACATCTTGTCACCGTGACCTAACATGAAGTTGACGCAATTGCAGTGTTACAGGAAACTCTATCTTCTTTGTGCACCATATAGGCATTTACAGAATACACTTTCTCTCTGTTGTATACTTTGGATCCAAATCCAATACTTCAAATTTGGTGATACCAAACTCATTAGCCTTGATTGTCCCAACTTCTTTAACTAGTTGAGTAGACTAGAAGATTATTTTTTTAGAACAAAACCAGAAAACAATTTTTATTTAGCTAGCTCTAAATGGTTATGGTCTTCAGTCTTGTGCAGATGGACTTGTATGAGTTAATCTATGTGTCTGTTATACATGAACCATATAAAATATATTTATTGTGTACGAAAAGAGTACAAACTGTTTTGTTACTCAAAGCCTTCACATAAACGATATGCAGGCTATGTTAAGGCTTGCGACAATGCCAATCTCACTTTCATGTTATCGGCGTTGGTAAATCATATATGGTTGCCGAAATACGAGTTCAAGATGGTGTATAAGATGTATAAGAATAAGTAGAATGTATAAGAATAAGAATAAGATGTATAAGAATAATGGAATGACTATATATATATATATATATGTATTATGCTGGTTGAATTCTAATGATCCCTTATTTTATATTTATGAAATTTAGGCCATGAAAAAGTTCAACGAAGGGGATGCGATATTGACATTAGACCCGAGGTTACGCAGAAGTTCAACAACTAGCGTAGCAGTAGAGAAGATATTTGAACTAGCTTTACAATGTTTAGCTCCAACAAGACAAAGTCGGCCAAGCATGAGGAGATGTGCAGAAATCCTTTGGGGAATTCGTAAAGATTACAGAGAGCTGTCGGCATCAGATACCCATTCATTCTCTTCTCAATCTCAAAAATCCATTAGAGAAGAATAAGTAACCATCTTGAACTTGATCTAGAATCTATGCTTGTTCTATATTACTATACATAGACATCGTCAATTCAGATTAAGATGAAAATGAATTTCTTAAGAATCAAAATTGAGTTTCTCCTAAATGATCATAAAGAATGAAGAGAAGTCAAAGAACTGCTCAGAATCTGGCTAGTGCATGTGTGTCATTGATTGTTGTTGCAAGAATTGGGGAATTTATTTGCAGGTCCGTGTTCTTCCAGAATTTATTTGCAGGTCCGTGTTCTTCAAGAATTTATTTGCAGGTCCGTGTTCTTCAAGAATTTATTTGCAGGTACACGAAATATATATGAGTATAAGATGAAACTAGTTGCAATATGTGTATACTGTATATAGAATATAAAGATGGAGATTAGTTGCTTTTTCGGTTTTCATATATTTGTCATATACGTTTGTTGGTTTCAATTCGGAGTGTATTTGTACCATAATTAAATGACTTCAACTTTAATAATGGATGAGATTCTTTTTTCTGGTAAAGCATGAATGCATCAGTAACCGTGTGTTCTCTTCATCACCAAATGCGACAGGAACTCCATCAGTGCCGGTGACATAAGAGGTCTGCATATTCTCTATTCGTTTTATATTTGTCATCTGCTTTTGATATTTGTGGTATTCATTTTTTTAAAAAATTTCAAATATGTTTTGCGTAAAACATTGTTTGTTATGCTAGTAAATGTGTGTTAGATAAGTCGTACAACTTAGTTTTCGGTGTCTGGATCCGTTTTATTCTTGTTATTCATGTTCTTTGTTGCTTTCATGTCCTGTTCCAACACAATTTGTGCAGAGTTGAAATTTGCTCAATCACATTAACAGTTGTGTAATCAAATCCCAATTTTTTTTTTGTTGAGGTAATCAAATCCCATTTAGGAGGCCAGAAGAAATAACATCAGAATCAGTGGATAAAATTTTGAACAGCATTTTGTAGATAAATGGTATTTCAGCACTTACTATTATGGAAAAACCCAAGAACTTAAATGAGAGGCTAGTACATGATTTAGAAAGAAGGCCTGGCAATACAAGTTTAGGGGCACCTCCTTTTTCTTTCTTTTTTTGAAGAGAAGGCACATGACCCTAGGTGGGAAGACTATATAGGGATGGTAAGGTGCCTTGATCCAAGTGTCGACACTCCTCTAGCTCTTTATCTGACTAATTATTCTAGCTCTTTATCTGACTTATCTTTGAAAGATATTATTTAAGAAGAAGGCCTCACAAAAGAATTATAAGGACACCAATGGCATTAGAGAATGTACATGACCCTAGATGCCAAGGCTATACATATACAGGGGATGGACATATATAGGGGATGGTAAGACACCCAATCCTCGCGCTGACGTGCATCTAGCTCTTTGTTTGACTTGTCTTCAAAACACATGATTTAGAAAGAAGATCTCGTAATAGAAGTTTAGGGGCACCAACAACATCGTAAAACGCACATGACCCTAGGTACCAACCACCAAGGCTATATATAGGAGATGGTCAGAGTGGCTCTCTCCACGCTCTGACATCCCTCTCTCTCTTTTTATCTGACTTATCTTCGAAGGGAAAAACAAGAAAAAAGAAAAACCCTAGAAATTGGTTTTCTCTACTTGATCTCTTGTAGAGATTAACCAAAGGACAAAATGAAGGTAAATATTGGAGCAAAAGGATTATTGGTTTTCTTATTGTTTGCTCTATCTTGAATCAATCAATAAACAAAAGGTATGCTGATCATGTTTAGTTTTTTATGAGATTTATATTCATGTATACTTTGATTCGGTAAGCCTGCGTTTTGATTGAACAAAAAATAACAAAGATTCAGTCTTCTGTTGTGTATTTACTCATGCGCGTAGATAAAAACCTAACTCTCACCCCTCTTCTTTGTCTTCGTATCTTCCGCCCGAGCATTTACTATGTGTTGCGTATTTGTTAAGTGATGTTTTTCACGAAAAAGATTGTCTTTCGCAAAAAGATATGGACGATCCTCCATTGAACTTAGTTGTGGGTTTTTGGGAATTTTTGCTTGTGATTTCTACAATATTTGACGTGAATGGGGTTCTTCAAGTTAGGCTAGAAATTAATTTTGTAGACAAACATCGATTTTTACTGTTGTATTTTTGTTAAGAAAGATCTTTCTCTTTACAAGAAGAAGAGCTACATTATTAGCTTTCCATTTGGGGAACTTCAAAATAGAACTTCTATATGTAAATCGTTTGAATGTCTTGTTTTTGGAGCTCGAATAATGTGAGTTTCACACGTTAGTGATATCTCATATTTTCTCTAAATGATAACTTTTCTTTTGTTGTTTCGCAAAACAAAAGCTCAATGCCAAAAAAGAAACTTTGCAAATGTTTTTAAAAGGGCATGTGAAAATATGGAGTAACATTTTCTATCTTTTAACTCTCCAATTGAAATGATACATTGAATGAAGGGAGTTGGAATATGAGCCGTCAAAAGCAAAAAGAATTAACTGTTGGAAGTAAGTACAACCTCACTTGGATCTACCAGGTTGACATGGTAAAGCGCGGGCTTCCTTATCCCTTTGGTAGCAGGATTAGTCCCTTCATCTGTGTTTCACTTGTTTCCACTTGTCTTCAATTTGATGAGGAACCACTCACTATCTAGCTCTCACTTTCTCTTCTTCCCTTTCTCCCTCTCCCTCTCCCTCCCCTCTCTCTCTATCTCCCTCTTTCCATTGCCATCTTTCCTTCTCTAAGGGCAAGTCCAACTTCAACTTGTTTAATTAGGTACAAAAAAATTATTTTTTCATTCAAAATTTTCAATCTCAGCTCAGTTCCAACCTCAACTTCTCTTGAGACCTAAAATTTGTGCATGTGCGAAACACGTATGTGGGTTTTGTGGGTGTGGGAAAAATGTTTGAACTATTTTCTAAATAGTTTTTTTTTTAAACAAAAACTAATTAGATTTTAGAAAAATGAAAATATTCAATTTAAAAGAAAAAACAAAAACTAAATAGATTAAAAGATAATATATTTAAAAAAAAAAATTGGACCGTTTGATGTGATTTAACAGTCAGATCTACCCGTCGGAACACATCCAACGGCTGGATTTAATCTCCAACATGACCGTTGGGGCGTTCAGCCGGCCTTAATTAAGGGTCGGTTGGGGTTGGCTCTGGGGCCTGGGGATGAAAACTCAGTCCCAGGTTGGAGTTGCTCTAACCCCCTCTCATTCTTTCTCTTTGGTTGTTTTAACGACGTTCGACGAAAAAGCTATTGAGGTTCAGATAAGGGGATTGACTTTGGTAAATCTTTATAGACCGACAAGTCAATTGACATTCTCTATTTTGTTCACTCACTTTTGTTTTTCCCTCGAAACGCTAAGAGTTAGTTTGGGTAATATTTCGATCGTCCTCATGTTGATTTGGCCTCATCGAAGTAAGTATTTGGTCTTGATTTTGGACTGTTAGGGTTGTGAAGAGTTGTTTGATGAAGCTGTTATACTGAGCCGTGTGTAGTTTTTTAGAGGAAAAAAGAAGAAGTCAGTTCACCTAATTGAAATTCGGGTTCTAGTCCGAGAACCACAAACAAAACCAAATGTCATATCATCCTCTCTCTATTCTTCTTCCCCTCAAGTTCTAAGAAAAAGAAAATCAACTCTCTTCTTTTTATCGTCGGAATCCTCCCACGTCCCAAATTCGTCTCGGATTGGGAGGTTTCCCTAATTCGTCTTGGAGTTGAGAGAGAATAAACAAAGAGCACAGTGGCTTCTTAGTTTCTAGGCTTTGGAGAAGAGAGGGGAAAATATTTTGATAAGAAAGAAGAAAAGAAGTAGATAGATGGAGAAAACCTTCAAGAACTATTTTCGAATATGTTTAGTTTTGGGTTTGAAAATGAAGGTGATGTCATAAACTAAAAAAGATCACGCAAAAAATTGTCATAAATTAAGGAGCCACACAAAAACAACCCCTTTATCTTTTTAACGACACCCCATCTTCACTCTCATTTTTCTCTCCTCCATCTTCTTCATCACCAACACTACAATCAACACCGTCATCACTAAAACTATCACCACCACCATCTATTTCTCCCCTTACGTTTTCCACCTCGGTCCAAGATGGAGGAACCCCTCGTTTCGACAATCTCTCGAGATGAAGAGCAAATTTCTTCATCTGTGACGAAGGGATAGCTCTTTTCGTCACAAGCAAATGGTGGCGTATAAGGGTAGCTCTTTCGCAACTCACGAATGAATCCACACAAAGGTATCAGTAGAGAGCTCGTCGAAAAAGAGAGAGAGGTGTCAATTTGGTCCAATTCTTTATACTTCAGTCTAAGTCCAAAATAGTTTATAATTTAGTCAACTAGGACACACCACACCAAACCAAACCAAACCCCAAAAAAGGAAAGAAAGAGTAACAAGAAATAACATAGAGTGCTTCTCCATTTGAAACTTTTCATCTTTTGGTACCGCCCACCATCATAAAAAGAGAAGAAAACGCGGGTACTAAGAAAACTAACATCAATTTTATTCCCGCCAAATCTTCATATCTCTCCAAGTAGCAAACACAACTTCACAGTACAGAATCTTTGCCCTTTCATCTATATGTTTATATATTTCATTTCCTCTTTTAGGACATGGGTTTTTCATTTTGTTCAAGATTGAAGTTTAATAATTTCTCTTTTGTTTCCTTTAGGTTTCTAGGGTTTGATTTGAAATCAATGGCAGGTTGGTCGATTCCAACTACAAATGAATCATTTGCTACAGATCTTTGTGAAATCCTTCAGACTCTTCAGAGACATGGGTTTTGTTTGAATATTGCTTATCCTATTAATCTAGGTTTTGATGGTAAAATAGATGATATTAAGATAGGGAGCATTTTTTATCACATTCTTTGTGTTTTTTTGAAAGAAGTCTCTCCTATTCACAGTATTCGACCTCTTCCTGCAATGGTTGGAGATGGTAAATGTGTTGATTTGTTTAAACTCTTCTTTATAGTTATGGAAAAGGGTGGGTATGATTTCGTTTCGAAGAAAACTGGTTTGTGGTCTTCGATTTCAGAAGATATTGGATTAGATTCTTCATTTGCAATTGCAGTCAAACTGATTTACATTAAGTATTTGGATACCTTGGATCGATGGCTACGCGGTAAGGGTTTCGGGGGAGAAAAACAACTAGGTTTAGTTGACAATGGTGGGAATTTTGGTATGTTATCTATTGGCTTAGAGACACAGAAGCCTGACTATTTATTACCTAATACAATATCGAATCATGATCACAAGAAACAAGGTCCTGGTGTTGTTGGAAGTCGAATGCGTAGTGAAGAAAATGTTGTTTACAAACGTAATAGCAAGAAGCGTCATGCTGTTAGTGATGAAAAGGTTGTGAGGACATCTTCCCGTGAAGAAGATTGCAGTAGCCGTAAAAGAAAGCAAGAGAAATTGAAACTTTCTGAGCCGTACGGTGACGGAAATGTAGGTGGCCAGGTCTTGAAAGCTCAGGACCCATTGCTTCATGCGAAGAAGTTCTACTCGGCTGCACATAGTCCTCTCTTAAAGGTATCCTTTTTAAATTTTATTATTTTTCCTTTGGCTAATTACTTTTGTAGTCCTGTAAGATGTTCCTGTTTAATTGGATGATATTGTCATGTGCACTAGGTTTGGATCTTGAGTTCTAGATAAATGACCGTCATTAATTTACTCATGTTCTTGCTTGATAAGACTGATAATTAGAAGTTCAAGTAGCTTTAGATAAACTATGTTAGAAGACAGAAGAAGGGCCCTTACAAAATGTTCGTTCACTTTCAAAACCCGTTTGTCACGATGCAGTCTGACAGCGAACTAGTAGTGTTGAGTCGAACAATTTCTTTCAGCACCTACTGCAACTCTCCTTTAGCCTTTGAATCTTTGAAAGGTTTTCACTTTTCAATGGTGCCATGTGGTCCCGTGGATAATAAATAATGGAGATCGACTGCATATCCGTCTCCATATAATGTGGGGGTAGAAAAGCGGTTGAATCATACTTTCCGATTGAGTCCACAAGACGTCTCTCTGCTTCACACAAAAGTCGACCTTTGTCCCGTTGCCACCAGATAAGGGATGATTTATGGAAATGTCGGATCGAATATAAGACAGTAGTTTTCTGTGTACTCGCATGACGTCGAAGAAGTTATACACTTTTCGAGAAACCCTTCAATTTGGGTTAATCCTTCATAGGTCGGAAGGTTGCGCTTAAGTCGACCTTTGCTATTTGATATCCTTGATCCTGGTAATGTTTTCTGTCATCTCTAAGGTCATACAAACTTCTTTGTGTCTTCCCTGGTGGCTTGGAACTTTCGGATCATCTACATTCAGTGTCCAATCCATCTGGGTCTGCTGCCCATGGTTGAGGATTTGGTTTAACCTGTTCTTTGGTAACGTTTTGCCAAATCAATTTAGTTGAAGAGCATTAGAAGGTCTCGTTCTTGTGGTTTATTATTATACTTTATTATTAAGTGTTAAATTTCAACTTCAGTATAGATTTGGTCTACTAGGAAAACCAAAACATTTTGTGGAAATGTTTCAGTTACTGTAAGTATACAAGGTAATGTTAATAAGGCACTGAAGATACTATGGAAATTTAATTCCGTGATCTATTATAGATTTCATATTAGTGGGTAAAGAAAATCTCAATGTCGCAAAAGAATTTCGTATCCCATAATACCCTAAAGGTAGTATAGGCACATGGTCCTCAGGGTACCCGTTGCCCATAATAGTGAGTATCCATGAGAGGGCATCCACTAGGACCACCATCAATATATAGTCGAGGAAGGCAGCACTATTATGGATGAAGTACGGATTGTGCCCATTAATATAAGAATGTAATGGATCACGGCTCAAACCATGGACAGGAGTTGCAGTTACACTGAGAAACTCTGAAGAAGGGTTCGAATATCCCCCTGCCGTATCCAACTGGTTTAGGTAACCTTTGCTGACCCGAGTGGAACAGGGTTGACAGAGACGCGCGGGTTGCTACATTAGCTCACAAGTGTTGTCTGTATACCCTAAAATAGGTAAATGAATAGCTGAGAGCCCTCTTGGCTTCTCGGTATTAAGGTGATGAGTGGGGCTTTTCCGTGTAGCTGATCTCTTCTTGGTAGCTGGAAACCTTTGAGTTCAGAAACCTAAAGACTTGTTTTAATATCATCCCTTCTTTTGAGCCGCATGCTATACCGCACTTGGTCCTATTCCGTCCGAAATGGTAAGGTGTGAGCAACTCTGCAATCGTCTGCAATAGGCACGACTTAGTGTTTATGGCTTTGCTCATGAGGTGTTAGAATTGTAGTACGATCAAAGCGAGCTAGCTGGATACCGTAGGCAATTTTTGTTTGTGTTCAAGCATTCATCTCCACCAACATGATTAATAAGCAACTTTGATGTGTTGGGTGTCACTTGTCATCCCAGTCAGTTGCATCATGCCACGTCGCTTTGTGTCTATAATGGGATTCTCACCCTGAAGTCCTGAACTTCAGTATACCTTAGTTCTCGGGGAACCTACGCAATTCATGGTGAGGTGATTAGAAGATGGCCTAGATAAAGTGAGTGAGTGGGTCTTAGCAGTATGGCCTCTATGTTGTCGTGTCTTTTGGTTTGCCTTCTACAGTTCTTGATTAATTGATTGTGTGACTGGTTGTGGTTCTTTGTGCATTGAATCACCCCCTTTGGTACAGCTTGGATCTTCCTAAAGAGTACAAACTCTTCTACTTTTCATTAATTGTATTTGTCTTTAAACTCAAAAACCTCATTAGTATATATGTCACAGAATCCTATTTTGTCGTGCAGAACAAGCAGATGCTTCCTTCTATACATGAGGATATTGATGCCAATCAACTGTCTACTGAAAGGTTAATATGTAGCAAGAGGGTGCTTCCTCTCATGAAATCTGATTATGAGTCGCTAGAAACCAATCAAACTGACTTGGATATTCATCACCCGAAATCCTCCATGGGTTTTAAGGAAAACCACACCAAACAATTGTCTGAGACTGCAGATTCCTTATTGTTAGAGAGAGGAGATTATTTGATTCATAAGACTTACGTGGTGAAGTCAGTAGCTGTTGGTAAACTCCATCAAGCTGAAGTACCCAAATGGACTGGCATGAACTCCAAGAGCAATAGCAAATGGTTGGGGACTCGGATTTGGCCACTGAAAACGGTGGACAAGAGTCATTCAAATATTGAAAGGGACCCCATTGGGAAAGGTAGACCAGATTCATGTGGATGCCGAATTCGTGGTTCTGTTGAATGTGTCAGGTTTCACATAATTGAACAGAGGATGAGACTAAAAGTAGAGTTGGGTTCAGCTTTTAATCGCTGGAAACTTTCTTGTATGGGGGAGGAAGCTTCACTTGCTTGGAAAGACGAAGAAGAGGAGAAATTCATGGCAATAGCGAGACAAAATCGTCGCTCACTAAACAATAGTTTTTGGAATCAAGCATTGAAATCATTTCCTTCTAAAAGAAGGCATGAGTTGGTGAGCTATTATTTCAATGTGTATGTTCTTCGACGCAGAAGTTACCAGAACCGGGTAAGTCCAAGAAACATCGATAGCGATGATGATTAAAGAGTTTGGGTCTGCAAGTAATGGTGTTGGGCATGAAGCAACTAAAGTTCCTATCTCTAAGTCTATATCTTGCGCTGAATATAAGCAGTGGATTGATTTCGATTAGCCACAGTGAGATTTTGGTCCAACAGCAAACTACATTTTTGAGCTTTAAGTCTATATTCTGGCGACTCATTACTTCTCAAGATACTGAAAATTTTGAAAACTGATTACATGGATAGGGACAGCATCCATGATTATGCTATTATAAGAAAGCAGATACTTGTCTCCGGGTGGAAGTTTCTGACATATTCGAACTCTGTATCATGACTTCATATTTTGTACAACATGATCAAGATTTTGTACTTCAAGTGTTGGGACAAAGTATCTTTTCCGGGTTTCTTGGAGTCATTTCTGAAGGATATGGTCGACTGAGAATTTTGAATCTATCTTAGGTTATGTTTGCAACTGGGAAAAACTATCCTGAATCATATGCTCTTGAGGCATTGAGCCAGCACAGAAAAGGAGCTAAGCAAAGGCACATAGAAAAAGAGGAACTTTTACAAGGTAGACATTTTTTTCTGGATTGGTGCTTGGCATGTCCGTTTACTTGTACTTGAAGAATCATTTGTTATGGTATTTTTTATATGATATTGCAGTTTATACCTGATAAGTACCTGTAGTGGTAGTTGATTAGGACAATTGTGGAGTTTTGGCCGTCCTAAAATATTTTGGACCATTTTATTAGGACATTTGAAATGCCACTAATAGTCTAAGGCACTAGTTGAGATGGGATTTTGCTTGTCAATTGTTAGTGGCATTGGATTGAGACATTTGAAATGACATCAGATGTCATTATTGAATTATATTCATCCCTTTCTCAGAAAAAAAAAAAAGAATTATATTAATCCTATCTACATCTATTGTGACATTTGGAGACATTTGAATACATTTTAGGAGAGAAATGTAGATCAACGTCTCGATCAACTACTTCATTAGAGTTGTGTAGTGTCGGCCGCTCATTGTGCAGTGCCGGCCGGACATTCACTATGGTGTTAAAACCTGATAGAGACACCAGCTGACTCAAATGAAAGCACAAAAAGCTTCTAAACTAGTACCCCATCTACATTTTTAAATTCTTAATTTTCTATGATCTTGTGGAAATGCAGAAGCTTGATTCGTACGGATCATAAGTTTCGTAAATTGTTGGGTGGTCTTGGGCCTCTTTTACCCCAAAAGCTAGTTCAAGAGGTAAAGCTTCTCCCACACTTATTAACACACACCCTGCCCCTTCCACAACTAATATGGGATTAACCTAACAATCCCCCCCTCGCACATTGCCTCTTAACTTCAATAGTTATTGGGCCGAGATTTGTTATTACCCGGGCTCTGATACCAGTTGGGTGGTCTTGGGCCTCTCTCACCCCAAAAGCTAGTTCAAGAGGTAAGGCTTCTCCCACACTTATTAACACACACCCTGCCCCTTCCACAACTAATGTGGGATTAACCTAACATAAATAACAAAAACCAGATCAGTGATGCATTTCCATGTCCATATTGAAACTACCTTAAAACTCAGCGTAGAGGAGTATAAACTTTTCTCTAAGTACAACGATATTTGACACCAATTCATGTTGATCGACGACGGTAACCGTGGTTCTCTAAATTTCAAAAATTATTTCATAAGAGCTGTTGGAATTCTTCCTCAACTGCACTAAAG
Source organism: Eschscholzia californica (assembly GCF_041429995.1). NCBI lineage: Eukaryota > Viridiplantae > Streptophyta > Magnoliopsida > Ranunculales > Papaveraceae > Eschscholzia > Eschscholzia californica. The sequence continues at coordinate 40,404,332 of NW_028238461.1, read as the reverse complement.
AAATTGGATGAGCCATCAAACAAGAAAGTGTTGGAATCGGAGCCGATTTTGGCTCGACTTAACTCGTCAAACTCATAAAAGGAACACGCCATTGTGTTCGTCTCGTCAACCTCTTTAATTTAGAGCCAAAAATCACTCAAATTTCGATTCCAGATGAATGAGACATTCAAGTTTAAAGTTTGGACGAGGATTAGTTAAGTTGGGTACTAAAACATCAAAAAGGACAAGTTAGATTGGGGACCATCTGGGCGAAGGGAGCACGTCCAGATATGGAAGCCTCATGTTCAACCCGAGCGTTTGAAAGAGATCGAACGGCTGCACTCTGATTGCTTCGGGATGCCTTTGGGCATCCGCTAGAAGCGTTGGATCCGCGAGATTCAACGACGCGTGTTACCTCTTCGTCGGTCACAAGGTGGGATGCCTGAATCCATCATCTAACGGCTTGCTTCCTAATCTGTTGGGCGCCATTCCATATGGATCTAAGGGTTGAAGTTCTCTCTGAGTTTTTTTTAGCCAAATCCGACGTTCTTGAAACCTGCCGACAGAACCAGTTTTTTTAACTAACTCCTTTCAAGAGTGTGTCCCAAAACCAAAGGGATATGTCCCAAAAACCAAGAGATGTGTCCCAAATGAAAGTGCATATTCGATTCCTATATAAACAACCCAAATTCATTCTAAATATCAGTCAATTCATTTTATTCTTCTCTTCACTTCTGAAATCAGTATTCCAAGGGTGTCAAGAATATAATTCTGGTTTTAGAAATATTCTAGTATATCTATAATTCTGAATAAAGAAGTCTTTGAGTGAATTTTGTCTATTCTCTTCTGAATTAAGTATTCCAAGTGTGTTTGGAATATAATTCTGATTTCAGAAATAGTCATAAGCATTCAAGTATCTAGAAAGATGTAATAACATAAATCAAGGAGCTCATTTTTTTTTACGAAGGTTCGCCCCCTTCCAGAACATTGAAGTACCATCAAAACTCTAAAAAGATAGCCGTTGTATCCCGAAGGCACACGGTTCGTCAGGGTTTGATATTCCGCACTTCGGCATGTTTGTTTTGAGCGTATTATGTTGGGTCGACCTAACGGTCCATGACACATGACATTAATGTCCTGAACAAGGCAAATTGATGATGTAATGCCGATTTCTTGTGTAAATTTTGTTAGGTCGGGTCATTCGAGCCACTTTTTATCAAGCCGAGTAGCATTGTTGATTTGAGATATCACTTTTCGATTACTAGTTGGAGTGATTTAAGATATCACTTTTCAATTACTAGTTGGAGTTACTCCTTCTGATTTTTCATAAACCATGTGATTTTTTTTCATGAAGGATCAAATTACCTTCTTAACAGAAAATTTGACTTACCTCATTCTCTCTCTTTTCATCATCTTCAACTGCTTCTTCGACTCTCTTTAGTTCCATCATCAACTTTTCTCTCCCATTTTTATCTTTTATCATTTCTCTTTCACACCGAAGTGACTTAGGTTTCAAGATAATTTGATAATAATTCTAACTCAAATGTGGCGAAAGGGGATTGACCATCTTGTGAAAATATTTTAAATGTTCCATTAAGGGCCACCATCGATGGTGATCCTTAGTTAAGGAAATAGAAATGGTACCTGATAAAGAAGTGCGAGAGAAGAAGACGAAGAATGACTTAAAGATAGGTGAGAAAATATTTTAAATGTTCTAACTCAAATGTGGCGAAAGGGGATTGACCATCTCGTGAAAATATTTAAATGTTCCTTTAAGGGGCACCATCGATGGTGATCCTTAGTTCAGGAAATAGAAATGGTACTTCATAAAGAAATGCTAGAGAAGAAGATAAAGAATGACTTAAAGATAGGTGAGAAAATATAACAAAAGAGAAATAACTATCTTCATATTATTTTAGATCTTCTCCTATAGGACTTTCAAACTCAAAACTTAGAATGTTACACAGGATTTTAAGAGTTTTGGTTAAAAAATCATCTCTGACGGAGCACTTCATTAGACACTCAATAGGATGTGGAGGTAATTATTTTAGAGATACTTAAGAAGAAATTCTAAATTTAGATTGTCCTCTTAAATTTCTCTAAGCGTCATCTCATCAAACTTTAAAATTTCAACTAATAAAAAACTTTATTTTTGAAGTATATTTCCTAATTAAGTTTAGGAGGATCATGTGTATCGGATAATGTTATTTTAAAGATCTCCATTTGAGAACAAAAAGTTTAGAGTGTCTCCGTTCTGCCACTTAGGAAATATAATCTTAACTGAAACTTGACACCTACGATACTACGTGTTTCTTTCAAAGTGTCCTATTAGAGATGCTTTTATAGATCCAAATTGAGTTTTGCATCAAAGAAAATTTTAATTGAAAAACTCTGAAACTCCTATGCGGCACTAAAAGTTTCAAAGATTGAGTGTTGCATTAAAGATGGTCTAAGAGCATCTCCAATGCAACACTCAACTTACAAAATTCAATTTGACACATAGAACTACTTGAGTTTTTGACAAAAAACACTCTCCAATGCTGGCAATGCAACACTCAACTAGAGTCTCAATATGATGTGGCAACAATAAATATTGAGATACTCAAAAGAAAACTCAATTGTTGTATCTCAATTGGTCCACATCAACATTTTATATATTAAAATAAGAACCAAAAGTAAATATAAAGTAAATGTTGAGTTTTTTTTAGCGTTGCATTGGAGATGAATATTGAATTGAGTATCTCAATAGTGCAACCTAGGAAAGAGAAACTCAACTCATACTTGACACATTGCATTAATTGAGTTTTTGTTGAGTGCTGCATTGGAGATGCTCTAAGATTACCGAAACTCAAGTTCTTTTCCAATCTAACTCTTCACACAATATCATCTTATTTCAATTCTCCTACCAAACATCACAAATCTCATCAAACAAATAAATACCAATTAGAGATTTAGAGATTGAAATCCTAAAAATCAGAATCTTTGATCGATATACTCTTCTCGAAATAAAATAAGGATGTTTACAGAGTAAAATTTGATGTGCTCATCTAACTAACAAAGAATAAGCTCATTCTGTTGCCTGGAGTTTGGCTTTCTCGAAATCAAGTGGACCCCAAATCATATTTTGAGTCGTCCACCCTATTTCTCATCTTTTTTTTCTTCCCGTGGGTCAGCTAAATTAAACTTCTTTTACTTCTCCTCGAGTTTGGTTTTCATCTTTACTGAAAATGTTAAACCAAACGATTTTGGTATAGGGGATTCTGATGGAGATCTATTAAAATCCTCAATAAGATTTTATTGTCTTAATTAGATCAACAACGTTTTTAGCATTTTGAAGTATAGACCATATATGATCAAACAATAATCCCTTTTTCTCTTTCTCTTTAGGATCTTGCTTGAATAACTCTGGGTTGAAGAAGTTGAAAGAGTTATATATACTTATAGTGTCTAGCTGATCGGCAACACTTGGATTTCTATTTTCAACTTTACGCACATGTCCTCTAAAATTATATTAGTATATAATATATCTGACTTCTCCTGCAGCTTTACTGAAACCATATGGAGATACTTCCTCCCAGTGATCAATGGTTCGTCTCCAATGCCATCCACTTTGGATACTTTCTTCAGGTTTTGGAAGTTTGAGAAGTCAGATACGATGAAAGGATTCCTTCAGCAGATTACTCCCTTTGCCATTTGGTGGTGTATGTGGTTAGAGAGGAATAATCGTCTTTTCCGTGATGTTGCTAACTCCACTGATAGAGTTATTATGTCGATCAAGGCCACCATTTTCAACAGGGGCTTGCCGACTAGGTTATTTGAGAATTTATCTGTGGGTTTTTTGTTAAATTTTTGGGAGACTATAGTTTCTAATATGTAAAGTCTCCCATCCTCCGTTTCTTTTGTAGTTCTTTTTTCGTGCTTCCTAAGCACTCGGTTAATATATTATCCTTCGTCAAAAAAATAAATAATCGTGGTCCACCGGAAATTCAAAGACTTGGGCATTCTAATTTGCTGATCACCATAGTTGGTGGCCATATTTTTCTCAAAAACTTAAAAAAACAGAATAGATAATGCATTTCGTTTTTACTATTACCTTCTACCGAATCTTGAGATGCCTGTATAAAGATGTTACATAAAGAAATGTCTTCGTTGGTGGAAAATAAAGGCCACAAGCTAGGTTATTTTCTCTACTTGCCATGTTTGTAAGGTGAGACTGATCTAGATATGTTAAAATGTGTAGAAAGGATAGATATGTTACGCCATTAAAAGTTTGTATGTATTTATAGATAAATTATAGGGAAGATGGATAAGTTGTAAAGAGAGAGAGTTAAAATTTGTAGTCTAAATGAAGGGACAACTCTTGGTGAAAGTTATAAAAGATGTGAGTTCGGTAGAGCTAAACTTGCTGATAAAACTTGGTAGAAGCTGCAAAAGGGGATCGATTAAACATTAGATTGGGCAGTTAAAGTTGACGGGATAAGACTTGGTGAAAACTGCATGAGATGACGAGCTTAAGATAAGACTCGATAGAGACAAGAGTTGGTAAAAACTACAAAAGAGGATGGGTCAAATATAAGATTGAATTGAAATTTGGTTATAAATTGTATCTCTGTACTACTCTTTTTATCAAAAAAGTTTTATATTTCTCTACTCTATCTGTATAACAACATTAAATTATGGTGAGGACACATCTTATGATCCAAGTATTATATTAAACTTAAAACAATTTGAAGATTAATGTAGCTGGCAAAATAACATTAGGATTTTTTGCTAAGTGGGACCGTGACAAGTCAGAGATTGGATGACCTACAGGAAGATTTTCTATTTTTAGCAGTTTCAGAATATTAGTGGCTTTAGGGAAGATTTTCTAGTTTTTAGCCGTTTCCCAGTTTTGGTTGTTTTCTTAGTTTTTAGCAGTATTCTAAATTCTAGTTATTTTAGGGTTTTAGTATTTGTAGACTTCTATTATTTTAGGGTTTCTAGCCTATAAATAGGTCATTATGTTCATTGTTAAGGGAGCTTAGTTTATTGAACAAATTTTCATTTGATTTAATCAATCATAAAGGAGCTATCTCTATACTTTAATCTTTTGCCTACTATGCGCTCCATCAGTTGGTACCAGAGCTTGTGTCGATCTTTAACAATGCCATCGAGAAGACAACCTGCTAGAGGTAGGGAGAATCCCATGGATATTGTTAATGAAAGAGTTGAAGCTATGAATTAACGATTAAACGGTGTTGACGAATGACGGCAACAGATGACTCGAATGATGGAAGGATTGATACAATGGTTGGATGCGTTGATTGTTCATCAACGGCAATCGACTTCACCAAATCGTCACACGACAAGGGATAATGGATTACGGACGATGATTACGATAACCCTTTTGCTAGAGACGTTCGGGGAAGAAGGAACCACACCAACCATGATTCTCGGAAGTGGGAGCGGGGTTGAGGATTGATATCCCGAAATTCGGAGGGCGTGGTCAAACTGAAGAATTTTTTTGACTGGATAACTGTGGTTGACGAAATTCTAGAGTTTAAAGAGGTACCCCATGATAGACAGGTTGCTCTTGTGGCTACTAGACTTCGTGACAAAGCTGCTGCATGGTGGCAGCAACACAAGTTGCTGCGGTCCAGAATAGGAAAATCAAAGTAGATGAAGAAATACATGCGTGCAGTTTTTCTTCCACATAACTACACTAAGTTAATGTATCGAAAATTGCAACAATTGAAGTAAGGGTCCCTTACTATATACGAATATACTATTGAGTTTCACTTTTTGATTTCTCGCAATGAACTTGCTGAAACAGAAGAACAATTAGTAGCTCGTTACATTGGTGGTCTTGAGGAAGATTATCAGGATACAATCAATATGTTTGATCCATTCACGATATCAGATTCTCATCAACGTGCCCTAATTTGTGAGAAACAAGAAAAAACAAGAGGTAGAGGAACATCCTGGGATACGGTGCCTGGAAGAAGTCTTGTGAGGTTAGGCCAACAAAGGTAGCTACGAGACAACAAAATAGTCAGACTAATTCATCTCAAACTAGCGGCCCGACTATTCGGTGTTTTCAGTGTGGCAAACTTGGTCATCGGACAAATCAATGTCCAAAAGGAAGACCTCGCGGTAAGGGGTTGTACATGGGTAACACTACACAAGAGAAGACAGATCAAAAAGATGTTGGTGATCCTGTGTATGATGATGTTGAATCGGAAGAATTCGTTGAGGGAGATGTTGGACCACTACTGGTAGTTAGACGGTTATGTTATGCACCACGTAGCCTTGAAGAGAAAGATTGGTTACAGAATAATATCTTCCAATCTACTTGCACAATCGGAGAGAAGGTGTGTAAACTAATCATTGTATCTGGTACGTTTGAGAACGTTATTTTCGAAAAGGAGGTAACCAAACTTAACTTGAAGACAGAACGACACCCGAATCCCTACACATTATCATGGCTTAAGAAGAGAATTCAGGTAATTGTTTCTAAACGGTGTCTTGTTTCCTTTTCTGTGGGAAGAAAATATCGTGATAGTGTATGGTGTGATGTCGTCGTTATGGATGCGTGTCATCTATTATTTGGTAGACCTTGGTAGTTCTATAGGTCGGCTCTTCATGATGGTCGAAAGAACGCTTATAGTATCTATTTGACAAGAAGAAAATTATATTGCTACCACGTAGAGAGATCCCGCCTACAATTGAGAAAGGTGAATATTCAAATTTGTTATTTTAGAGGTTGTTCATTGAGGAGGTTGAACAAACTGATGTTGGATATATGATGATTAGGAAGGAAAGTAGTATTGTGGATGACATGATTCCATATTCTGTTCGCCCAACATTGGAAGAATTTGCGAATGTTTTCTTTACAGATCTATCTGATAGTTTACCACCTCTGAAGGATGTTCAACATCAAATTAATCGAGTTTCCAGTGCGTAAGTGTGGCAATTAAATCCGACCAGATGGTTTTTCGTCCAAATCCGCCCCTAATGGAACGGGTTTTACTGCCCCGTTTATTAAACGGGGCGGGGATGGTATGAAGGTAAACTTTTTTATCGGGTTCGGGCCGAGTATGAGATTTAGTTGTAAAACCCGCCCCGCCTCGATTATATATGTTATCTCATATCTGTTATAGATTATAGTCTTAATCAAGTTTTAGAAACTTTGATTAGATAATAACCTTAAATAAAAGAAACAAGACTAACTTATTTGGTATGTGAAGAGCCTATTCTTTCCAACTTCTCAATTTTTCCAAGATTAGTCTATTCCCAAAGCTCCCACTTTACATAAATCAATCAATGTTTCCATTTTTCTTTATTGTTGTGAAGAGCCCAAATCCTTCGATGTTGATACTCCAACAGTTGTATAACCCTTACTTAAGAGAGAGAGAAAGGGGAAAAATCGATCAACACCAAATTCCCAACCAAAAGAACCAATCATACCTTCAAGTAGGTCACTGTTTTGCCATTAACCATTCTTTTCTCTAGTGATGTTTATGTGGCTTTGTCTTTGTTGGTGAACAAAGCATCTCATTTGGGAAACTATTTTTAAAGTAGAACCCAAAAGTAAAGCAATCTCATTCTTATATTTCCTTTTGTTCTTACTTTGAAGGTTTTTTAATTTAATTAACATTCTGGATTGCAGTTAATTACTTCATCTTTTCATTCATCAGGATCTTGGTCTTTCCTGAGGTCAGATTTTTTTCTTCAAGTTATTAAACTTTCATAATAGCTTCAATCCATATATGATAGTCTTCAATTTGATGGATATATGATAATTTCTAAGCTAATTTTGATTGTTTTTGCAGTATCTATATGTGATATTATTCAATTTTTTTTTTTTGTTGAAATAGTGATATTATTCAATTGGTATCTTCCTTTTCCTAATGAAATTAAGTTAATTGAGAATCTAGATGAGATTTTTATTAATTATACCGGTGCGTTCTTCGATTTTACTCGTGGTGGATCCATTCTTAATAAACCAATCAATTCAAATCTTAACCTCTCTTTCTTTCTCTCTAAGGTGTGAAAATTGGGCAAGAGTGAAAATAACTACTTCTTTGTTTTTAATCTAGTTACTTTAGTGAATGATTGTTTATAGCTGTTTCTGATGAATTCATTAACTGCAATTAGGTAAGTATGTCATATTAGTTCTGATTAATTTTTTGTATATGCTAAACTCTTTGCTTACTTCAACATTTCTTTATATATTCACAGAAAGAAACATGATATTGGGGAGTAGTATATTGATTATGTCTAATTTGTTATCATATTCAACTTTTTTCTTTTTTGAATGTTATAAATTCAACGTCGCTTAGTTAATTCGACCATGGTTTCTACTTTTAGGTACTTATGGCAGAAAATACACAACAAAAACCATCACCAATAATTGAGTCACCACTTGTGAGTCCAACTCTTGAAACACTCGTAGACTTGACACAAAAATCACCTGCCCACTCAACAAAGGTTTCATCCGTGAAGACGAAGTTGAAGAGAAAGGTGACTTCTTCAGTTTGGAATGAGTTTAAGAAAGTAGTAGAGGATGGAAAAAATTTGACTATGTGTCACCATTGCAAGTCGAAACTTAAGGCAGATAGTAAGAATGGAGCGACACATTTACATACATATTTGAAAAGGTGTTCGAAAAAAAGTAATGTTGATATACGACAACATTTGTTATCTGTTGCGGAAGGTAGTGCTAGTGGTGATGGGAAGGTCAAATTGGTCACTGCACATTTGATCAAGAACTATCAAGAAAAGAACTTGCAAAGGCTATCATTTTGCACGAGTATCCTCTTAGCATAGTTGAGCATGTTGGGTTTAGACGAGTTTTAATTCTCTTCAACCTCTCTTTAAAATAGTGAGTCGCAACACTATCAGAAGTGATATACTAAAGCTTCATGAAGTAGAAAAAATAAAATTATACCATTTGCTTGATCAACTTCAATATCGAGTAAGCATATATAAAAAAATTATTTGCTTATTTATACGTACATATTTAATTTTATGATGCTTCTAATTAGTATGTTTTTAGGTTTGTGTATGTACCTGCTCCTCATAACAAAGAAGTGCTTTGTGATTATCTTATGAATTGTTTGTTGGACTGGAATTTAGATAGAAAAATATCTACAATTACCTTGGACAATGCTTTAACTAATGATGCATTAATCGATATTATGCTGGAAAAATTAGCTGCAAGTGATTCGTTGCTTTTAAATGGAAAATTACTTCATATGCTTGTGCGGCACATATACTGAATTTAATAGTTAAAGATGGACTAGATGTAATTAGTGGAGCAATTACGAGGGACAACCACTCAAAGTAGAGTGGAGAAATTTGAAGAAGCAGCTAGTCAGTTGAAAATCTCATGCACAAAGAAGTTGTCACTTGATTGAAAAACTCGTTGGAATTCTAAATATTTGATGCTCGAATCAGCGATTTATTATAAAGATGTATTTCCACGTTTGAAGGTACGGGAAAAACTTTACACATCTTTACCACCAGACGTTGATTGGAATTCAACAAAAGATATTTGTGGAAGATTAAAGTTATTCTATTCAATCACCGAAGTATTCTCTGGGACTAGATAACCTACTTCGAATTTTCTTTTTCCGAAAGTATGGGAGATAAAATTAGCTATGCGTAGTTGGTGTTGTTCTGGAAATGAGGTGGTTCAAAAAATGGCAGAAAATATGATGGACAAGTTCAATAAGTATTGGAATGATTGTCATGTTGTTGCAGGATTAGCATTAATTCTCGATCCTCGCTGTAAACTTAAATTCTTAGAACATGGATTTCGTAAGATATTTGGGTTAGAATATTTATCTTATTTAGAATCGATGAACAAAGCTTCTTATGATTTACTTTTTGAGTACCAAGTTAAGTTCCAATCAAATAATGAAGCTAGTGAGGTTGGTGGTTCAAGTGAAACAACTACTTGTGAAAAACAAAGTGCAGAATGAGATCTTTTTTCTGAATACGACATCCTCGTTAGTGATCATTTGTCAAGAGGTGTAAATGGGAAATCGGAATTGGACCATTACTTGGAAGAAAATGTTATCCCTCGTAGCCCAGATTTTGATGTTCTAAATTGGTGGAAGACAAACGGGAGTAAATATCCAACATTACAATTGATTGCTCGAGACATCCTCGCTATACCTATATCAACGGTTGCATCTGAATCGGCATTTAGTACAAGCGGTAGAGTAGTAAGTGCATATGGTAATAAACTTAGTCCAAACGTTTTGGAGGCATTAGTGTGTACACGAGATTGGGAATGGACCGCAATAGAAGGTAAAAAGATTCTTACTTTTATTTACCAAAATTCGAACTTACTAATGTTATTTTTTTATTCAATTTCATATGTTCATTTAATAATAAAATTGAACGTTTTGTAATTAATTCTCGCCAAACAGGTACAACTTCTACAATTCGTAGAACAACAATAAGTGATGAAGAATTAGATGAAAAGTAAGAGATCTCTAAAATGAATATTTGATTTGATATATAATTTTCTTTATTAAACTCTAATGCAATTTTTTTTTCTTTTCCAGTTAAGAAACAAATTTTCGTTCTTTGGATGATGGATGAGTTATTTCGATACGGATAATCTTAGAATTTGTGGTTTCTTATTTTGTATTATCTAATTAGTTGTTGTTCTTATGGTGGATGAGTTCGAAACTCTTATAGAATTTTGTTAACAATGATATAATTTTAGTTGAAACCGTTTTTTTGAATTAAAACAAAATAAATTTCTACGGGAATCAGACCCGACCCGGTTCATATTAAACGGGGCGGGGCGGTAATGGTAAGACCACTTTTAATCAGGACAGTTTCGGTATTTAAATACCCACCCTGATTAACAATTGGGACGGTTATGGTAAAACATGTTTACTAACGGGACAAAATCGGGAAGGGGGTGATCCGTTCCAAACCCGCCTCGTTGACACCCCTACAGTGCGACTTTACCGAATAGAGTTTATTATAGGATGAGTCCAGAGGAACACGTGGAGTATGAGGAGGGCGAGTATGTTTGCGTTGTTTTAACCGAAGATAGATTCCCAGTGGGCGAATATAACAAGTTATCAGCAAAGAAAATCAGACCATTAGAGATACTTGAGAAGATTAAGCCGAATGCTTATCGTTTGAAATTGCCAAGTCTGTGCACTCCTCAGATGTTTTTAAGGTCAAACACTTATTACCATATTCTGGAAATAATTCGGATGAGGACGATTCAAATTCAAGGTCGAATTCTGTCCAACCCGGGGAGGATGATGCAACTGACAAAATGCCATTAGGATTTTATGCTAAGTGGGACTGTGACAAGTCAGGGATTGGATGACCTACAAGAAGATTTTCTTTTTTAGCAGTTTCAGAATATTAGTTGTTTGAGGGAAGATTTTCTAGTTTTTAGCAGTTTCCCAGTTTTGGTTGTTTTCTAATTAGATTTTAGCAGTTTTCTAAATTCTAATTATTTTAGAGTTTTACTCCCTCCGTCCCATTTTGTTTGTAGTTTTGGGGAATTCAACTTATCAAGGAGACCTTATTTATTGTTGACAAAAAGAAACACTTTTCTAAACTATCCTCATTTAATTTAGAGTATCTCATTAAATATAACATTAGTAGAAGTGTAGAACCAATTAGATTTTTTATTGGTATTGAAATTAAAGGATAGTTTTGGAAGTGTCATCATTTTAATATTAGAATGAATGTTATAAAAGAAAAGTGACCAAACATTTTGGGATATCCATAAACGGAATAACAACCAAACAAAATGGGGCGGAGGGAGTAGTATTTTTAGACTTCTATTATTTTAGGGTTTCTAGCCTAAAAAGTATGCCATTTATGTTCATTGTTAAGGGAGCTTAGTTTAGTGAATAAAATTTCGTTTGATTTAATCAATCATAGAGGACCGATCTCTATACTTTAATCTTTTGCCTACTATGCACTGCATCAAAGATGAACAACAACAACAAGAATTTCTTGCATATTTAAATACTACTTGTCACAATGTTATGGTTGCTATGATACATTTCACAGTATTTCTTCTTTTAAAAATTATTAAAAAAATCATGCCTCTTCTTAATTTCATTTATTTTTCTTTTAGAGCATCGACCATCTTATATGTTATTTTCCTGGTTTTCATTTACAATTTGTCTATTCTGTCTTGACAAAACCAGCGTTTGTTTGATTTCCAACACTGAAGTGAGCAGCGGTCGATTTTTTTCGATTTTGACTCGAACTAAAGTCGAACCAATAAGTAGCGGTTTGCCTGAATCATCGGCCAAAGTTGAGTCGATCATTCGGACGACCGACATGGTTCGACTCGGTTTGGTTTGGTTCGGTTGATCGGTTTAACCGAGCACAATTTAGAGAAAATGGTAAACTAATGTTATTCATTTCGTTGCATATACCGAAAAAAATAAGAATCCATCGTAATTTTCCACCATTACATATACCGAAATAAAAATTAAAAACTCATCGTACTTTTTTACCATTACAAAAAAAAGTAGAAGTGCGAACGCAAATAATTTTAAGTTACTAACTAAGAATAGGTTGTGGTACATAGAAAATCAGCGAAGACTTACCTCTAAAACCTTTCGATCAAGTTGAATAGATTGTGGTTGATGAAGTCGACAACAACTACGAAGGAGGAACGGACAGTAGTATGGAAGACTTGATTAGGGGTTTGCTAAAATTGTTTCCTTTTTAGTTTCACACTTTCCAACTTTACAATATTATTACTATTAACTTTACAAAGATATTATTACATTTTTTCTTAGGGTTCGGTCGGTTCGATTTCTAGAAACTCAAGTCGTGGACAAACCAAATTGATTTGGGTGATCAATTTTTTTTGGCCGAACTGAGTCGAACGGTGATGGGTTCGGCCCAAAAACCTATCGGTGCGATTCGACTTGGTTTGATTCAGTCAATTGGTTCGATTTTTGCTCACCCCTACACTGAACAATACCTTCTATGTTAAAATAGGGATATCTACTATTTATATAGTACTTAAGATAGTAACCTAATCTTATGATCGACCTACGTTCAGGTGTACCTAAAGCGATCTTTAAAATTGAAGTTAGTTTTTCACTTTTTCTTGATGTAAAAAATGTCACCTGATAATGGGAGTTTGCAAATTGCAATTTTGTAAGGTTAATTTTCTCAAAAATAACTAAAAAATTGTAATAGAAACTTGTGAATAGTTTTTTGGGGGATTGGGCCCTTGGTCCAAAAAGGGGTCCAAAATAAAAATCCCTCCCACGGTTGCCTAAAAATGAAAGGGAGGTCCAATGTGTCAGTTTGGGGTTCAAAATTACGTAAAGGACCCTTGGAAAATAAAGTATTTACCGTTCATGCCATCGAAAATTACAAAATTGCCATCGAAATTTCTCGGGAAACGATTTTTTTTCTGAAAAAGAATCTGACAAACCGTCCATCAGAATCTGTACTGTGCAGAAATTTACGGAACTGCCACCGAAAAATTTCCTTGGAAACGAAATTTTTTTCGGGAAATTATTTATTTATTGGAAATTTTTTTTCTGTACTAGACACTTTTGCTGGGATGGAATTTGAAATTTCGTAAAAAAATTTGAAAATTTGGGCGAGAATTTGAAATTTCAAAACTTCGAAAAAAAGATTTTGTGACCGGAAAATTAATTTATTTACTGGAATTTTTTTTCTGTACTAGACACTTTAGCTGGGCGGGAATTTAAAATTTTCAAAAAAATTTGAAAATTTGGGCGGGAATTTGAAAATTATTTTATTCCTGAAAAATTATTTTATTTACGAGAATTTGAAATTTCTTCCAAAAAAATTTGAAATTTTAGACGGAAATTTGAAATTCCAAAAAAATTGGAATTTTTTGTGTACGGGAAATTATTTTATTTACCGGGAAGAGATGGTTTGGTGGGCAGGAATTTGAAATTTCGTTTGAAAATTTGAATTTTTCGTGTACTGGTAAATTATTTTATTTACCAGTCAGTTTTTTTTTCAGGAAAACGTCAGCATGTCCCGTCCAAGGGCAAGAGGGGGATAAAAAAAAACAGACATTTGGACCTGCATCTAATTTTTGGACAAGAGTGGATTTTTTTTTGGGTTTACCCCCCAGATTTTGGACCGTTGACTCAAAAATCCTAGTTTTTTGTATTTAAAAAATTTAGGCTTTGTACCAACTATTTAAACATGAATTTGTATTCATTTTAAGAGCATGTGAAAGTATAATTTTGGTGTAGATTTTAATCTTAACTTAAGAAGTTAGCTATTTCTTTCCTCATTTTGACGGTTTCAAGCTATTTTGACTTCTCCTTTGACTCCATTAGGTCTAGTTTGACCCATGAACTCTCTAACTTGACCCAAGGGTGCAAAATGATCGGCTCTTGACTTGGTCATTTCTTCTCATTTTTCTCTAGTCTTCATCAAAGTGATCATCATGCTCTAAAGAGTCTATTGACCTTCTTAGACTCTCTTAGGTGCTATATGACCAAAATTCTTTTAATGTTATTTTCTCTCTATTTGCTCTTTAAGCTCTAGGGATTTCTCATTCTATTCTTTACAATCTTTTGTCTCTTATAGGGTCTCATTAACAGGTCTCTTTATCTAATTCTCTTTATGCTACCTTGTCATGAATGTAGACATTAGAATTCAAGCATAAAGTCAAGTAACTTAAATGTGATGTTCTTACATCACATCAGCCAGGCGAGAACCAATCACAAAGTAATCCTAAAATTATTGCAGTGATTTGTGTGATATAAAACTATGATTCACATGAACTTAACTCTCTATTTGAGTGAAATCTTCAAAATTCAAGATCTGAAATGAAATAACTTGTCTTACTGCTTTAAATGGATTTGGGACTTAAGATTGCATTTTAGTACACAAGTTTGCATTTAAGTAAGATCCATGGTTTATATATCAAATCTAACTTTGCATTTAAGTAGGATGTTGAAGAAAAAAGAGTTTAAAAATAAAAAAGAAAGAGAGAAAAAGGTAAATTTAAAGAAAAAACCTTAATTTTAAGATCATTTAACTTTGATTTGTCAATATTTACCTACATTGTTTATAATTTTTGAGTCTATAGACCAAAAATAGGGTCCTAATAGGAGATTTAATCCTCTATAATCCTAAAAAGGATTTAAAAACCAAATTAATCATCATAAAAGAGATCTAGTCCATTTGTATTCATCTCGAGAGAAATATCAAATCTCTATAATATTTAATCCTTATTAATACCTATTATAACCTTTCCATATATTTTGTAACCGTTTTTGCCAAAATAATCATGTATATATCATTTCCTAAATTGTCTCCATCTTTCTCTCTCCAATCAGAATTATAATGAAAGAAATATTAACAAATCTAATATGTAACCGTAATATAGTATATCTCATTCTCAAGAACATTAACCTAGTTGTTTAACCACTATTAACATCAGAACTCTACATTCATCTCCATTAAACTTATCGAAGATCAATTCTTGAAGGTAATTATTTTTGCTAAAATCATAATGAGAACATTCATTTGTAAGATTTCGTTTTTGTTTTCATGTATTTGATATTACTGTTTTGTATTTAGATTCATTTTTAAGATCTAATAATTAATTTTTTAAACTGTATCAAATTGTTATGTATTATTTCTGAAAAAACGATTCAATTGTAGATCTTTCTCATAATATATATTTCCATCTTTGATAGATCTGAAATGGAAGTCTAAACTTCTCTCTCTCTCTCTAAAATTTTAATATCAATAATGAAATCTTTGATCTTTATATCATATTTAATGTTTTATTGAATCTAGGTATGTTCTATATCTTTCAATTTTCGTGGTATGTATCTTAAGATTTTCGTTTAATCATTACTGAAGTTTTTTTCAGATCAGATTCATCTTCACTGACGGACTCAGATTTGCGGTATATTCAGATTCATTGTTTTCTCTGGATATAAAGTACATGTACTTTACGCGTACTTTTTTCACAAAACAGTTGCCGTTTATAATACAATAAATGTTCCAAAAATTATATGTAATTTATTGCACATTATACATATTTTTTCACATAACAGTGACCTTGTGATTCGAACTAACGTTATGTTTGTCTTCTAACACATTATGAAGTTTAACAAAAAGTATGCATAATTTATTCCATTATACATGTCGTTTCTAGTAAATTGTTTGTTTTGTTAACAAATGTATATGTTTTATTTTTGCAGTTTTGTTGTTACTTATGGAATTTGCTACTGAAGTTGGTCATTTGTTTCCTGGTGGTGCAAAATCATTTGGATATGCTCTTCGACAATATAGTGTAAATGTTGTTTGTCCTGCTCAAGACTACATATGCTCTTCGACAATATAGTGTAATCGATTTTTTGGTAACAGAATGTAAACGATGTGTAATGTAAAAGAAATTATGTGTTATGTAATAGAAAGTATGTGTAATTTACTGAACAAGACCCAAATACATTTGATAAATTACGTTGTATACTTGACTAATGATGGTTTATTCGTCATAAATAATACATAATTTACGTATTTGTTTCATAATTTGTATTCGATTTGTATTTATGTATGAGTAAAAACGAAAACAAATGCTGCTTTAATGTTCCCAGAAAAATATACTATTTCCAAAACTGAAAGTTAAGTGAGAGAAAGTGATATATATGTTTTGTATATTAACCCCCAAATCACGCTAAATTGATCCTAGATTGATTCAGATAATAGGAAAGAGAAAATTTGATTTCCAAATCTGTTTAGAGGAGAGAGAAATTATGATTTGTTTCTATCTTTTTTTTTCTAATAAATCTCCATATTTTTGGCTAATAAATCTCCATATTAAATCTGTAAAGAAGAGAGAGAAAATTGATTTGGGAAAGTTTAGATTTTGTTTCTAAACAGATTATAGAAGAGAGAGAAATTTTCGTGAGAATCTAACCGTTTTTTCCTAAATTTATCCTAAAATCAAGGTAGATTAAACCGATTGAAATCCCAAATGAAGTAGGTTTAGAGAGAGAAAGTGTCTTTATGAAGATTGGTATCCAATCTGTTTCGGCTGAATAAAGATCCCCCACAAATCACGCCCACGGGTTTTGGGAAAGTTTCCTAAAACCCTCGTAAATTCAAAAAACCCGGGGTTTTTTTATTTGGGATACATTTGGTATTACCCAATAAATTAGCCATACTTTATACCCTTCTTGTAAAAGGACCAAAAATCCATAATCTAAGAAGAATGGTCTATAGACCTATTATCAAATTAATTTTGGTCTATATACCCATGGACTCCATTGTTTAACTTAGATTTGTCAATGTTTACCTAAATAACATAAACAAAGGAATATAAAGGCTTTGGTATAGGAAGAGCAATGCATTAGATAGGGAGAGCATTCATTTTAGGATAGGGAGCGATAAACACTATTTCCAAAATATCCCAAAATTAAACATCGTTGGTTTCTCCCCTAAAACTCTGTTCGACCAAAGAGAGAGAAACCCCTAAAACTCTGTTCGACCAAAGAGAGAGAAACCTCTACAACTTTGTTCGATCAAAGAGAGATGAACCCCTAAAATTATGTTCGATTAAAGAGAGAAACTCCTAAAATTTGGTTCGATCAGAGAGATAGAGACATTGTTCGATCAAAGAGAGAGATAGAGATGTTGTTCGATCAAAGAGAGAAATAGAGATGGAAACCCTAAATCCTACATAACAAACACAACACTCATCTCCATAGAAGGGTTCATACATCTTGTTATTGCTTGATTTCTCCAAAGATTTTTAGGGTTTTAACACTGATGACAGTAATTTTTTAAGAAGTTTTGCTTACAATAAATAAAAATTCATGAATGAAAATAATGAAAATTTTCATCCAGGACTACCGAAAAGTTAAACAAATTTCGTCCAGAGCGGATGAAAAAATAGACCAATTTCAGCCAAAGACGGCCGAAATTTATTGTCTTTTTCACTCAACCCAATCGGAAATCCTTTACTGGAACAAAAACGAACTAAACCCCTATAAATGTTTGTTCAACCATAAAGGAAGACAAAAAAAAATATTTTTCTTACCAGAGACATATTATCTTCATCTAATATGTCTTTGTTTAAGTCGATATCTTCGTTTAACTCTCGTTTAAGCAAGGACGGAGCCAGGATTAGAATCTCTACCGGACTAGCCTAAAATTTCCATAAACTAATCTTCTTACGGTAAGCATATAATCACAAAAACTAACAAATAATGACAATTTTTTTTGGTCAAAGTGAAAATTTAAAGACAATTTTTTGTGTCAAAGTGAAGATTTGCATCATTGATTTCCTCACTATAAGTTTCAATGTAAGAAACACGAATAAAAAACTCCCAAGTTGTCAATCAAAATACTATCAAGTTAAAATAAAATCTTGAAAATTTTAACATCATTTAAAATTGAAGGTTTATGAAAGGAAAAACTACTGCCTGAATATTTTGGAACACATCTTTGACAGATAGAAAAACGATTCCAAAATTCATAATTTAGGGTTTTCAAGTTCAACACAAATTTCCTACAAATGTTCCAACAGAGAAATGAAGATGATTAGTCAAACATTATAGTCATATTGTTTTGATTTTATTTCAAATTCAACACAAATTTCTATCAATTACAGTAGAGATCCAGAGCAACCAATAAAAACCCTAATTTATATTCCTTGGGTGTAGAAACAAAAGAAAAGAAAACCCAAATTGAAAAAGAAAAGAAAAATTAGAACAAAAAATGAGTTCTTTTGTTAAGAAATTTCTGAGCAAAAATTGAAGAATTAGAAACTTTAATAAGAATCAAAAATAAGAGGAGATGTCTTTGATCCCTTGATTAGTAGATTTTGTGGTTGTTAAAAAGAAATAGAAGATGAAGAACTCAATACTCAAGAACCCTAGATTTCATTTTAACTCTTAAATTTATAAAAGCATTAGAGAGAAATAATAATGTTAGAGAAAGTGAGGCCTGAGAAGGAGAAATGGATGAACATCAGGATTCATAGTTCGATATCTCCCTCTCGCTCTCGATCCGATTCATAGTTCTGCTTGAAATTTTAGGAATTTCTCTCTCTAGTTCTTCTTTCAACCAAGACAAGTACGAAAGAGAAAAAAAAGGCCCCTGGCTATGTTACTAAATTGACCCTATCTTTATGAAGAATTAACAGAACTGACCCCTGGCTGCAGTCAGGGGCAGTCTACTAGTGCGCCCGCCCTTGCGGTTAAGTCGATGCCTTCGTTTAATTAAAACGACTCTTCGTTCTTGATGTAGGCTGCCTCATTCTTCATTAATGGCGGTTCTTCATCCATGAGATCCTGATGCATCATTAAAAGAAGCTTGTAACTAAGACAATAGTGATTGTAAATTTATGTATTTTATAAGTTTTTTTTATTATTAATAGTGTTGTTGATAGTAGTGATAGATATTAGGGTTGAGTTGTTTATGTGAGACAAAACTACAAGTGAATAGAATATTAAATTTATTGTTGATTTTCATTCAAGTCCATATATTTTAGCATTATTTGTTAAATCATCCTTATAACGCTCTCCTTAAACTAATTTGGTAAAGGAATAGCAGATATATAAAATGACCTTTCTAACGCATTGTCTATACCAGATATCACTCTTCTGATACCAAAGGCCAAAATAAAATCTGAAATGAAATAACTTGACTTACTGTTTAAATGGATTTGAACGTTAAGCTTAGGATCGCGTCGTAGTACAGAAGTTTGCATTTAAGTAGGATCTATTTTAAGTGAAATTTAACTTGGACATATTTTGTTGAAATTCTATCTTTGCATTTAGTTAGATCTTGAAGTGAAAAAAGAGTTTTAAAATAAAAGAGAAAGAGATAAAAAGATAAATCTAAAGAGAATCCTTGACGTTTAATGTTTAAGATCATTTAACTTAGATTTGTCGAGATTTACCAAATAACATAAATAAACCGAATAAATATTTCTTAATTTTTTTCATAGATTCTTCTACTATATGTCATAATAGAACATAATAAGCTTCTAATTTGTTTTTCTAATTTTGGCTTAAAAATCTTATCTAAGAAACAATATAATTATGAAAAAAATCTTTTCATTTATTAACATTAGGGAAATACTAAATGTATAAAAAAAAAAAGAATTACAATATCATTTTAGCCAATGAAATCTATAGAAAGGGAATATTCATTCAGCTTTACTTAATTGTCTAACCCTCTCAACCTCCTCCGCTTCAAACTTACAAAAAACATCTTGTCAAACCTTTTTCAATCTTTCCCACCAATTGCATTTTCATGTTCAAACAAAAATCACAAAATGACTTCCTAGTACCCTTCTCATGGATATTAAAGTAAAAAAGATTTTAAAATAAAAAAAGAAAGAGATAAAAAAATCAATCTAAAGAAAAATCCTCCCGTGTTTAGTATTTAAGATCATGTAACTTAGATTTGTCAATAAGAAAAAAAAAACTTAGATTTGCCAATACTTACCTAAATAACATTAATAAAGAAACACAAAATCTGAAATGAAATAACTGTCTTACCGTTTTAAATGGATTTGAGCGGTAAGCTTAGGATTGCACTGTAGTACAAAAGTTTGCATTTAAGTAAGATCTACGATTTAAATATGAAATCTAACTTAGACATATTTGGTTGAAATCTAACTTTGCATTTAAGTAGATCTTGAGTAAAAAAAAAAAATTTAAATAAAAGAGAAAGAGAAAAAATAAATAAATCAAAAGAAAATCCTTTGAGTGGTAAATGTCTAAGATCATTTAACTTGGATTTGTCAAGATTTACTAAATAACATAAATAAACAAATACATATTTCTTAAAAGAAATTATGAATTCTTCTACCTTATATCCTAATCAAACAAAATAAGCTTTTAATTTAGTTCTCTAATTTTGACTTAAAAATCTTATCTAAGAAACAATTAAGTATTAAAAATCTTTTCATTTATTAACATTTATTAATATTGAGATTGTTAAATTTGGAAGGATAATTTCAATAAAAAATGGTCCTATTTGGTGGTATTTTGGTGATTCTCTTAAATCCTTCTCCTCTAAGCAAAGTGTAAAAAAAGAAAGTCTGCAATGATCATTTCAGCCAGATTAATGATGCTATGCCCGACAAGTATCTGGACTGAATCCTGGCCGGGGTACTTGGACGGGCATGATCTAGTGAGAGAAAGGAATATTCCTTCCGCTTTACCAACCTATTTACCCCTTTAACCCTCTCCATCAAACTTATAAGAAGCAAGTTGTGAAACCTCTTTCAACCTCTCTAACTAATTACAAAATGGCTTCCTATTACCCTTCTCCTGGATATCCATCTAACTCTAATCCTCCTCCTCCTGTTGAAGTTGAGATCAAACTTTTATCTGCTAAAGATCTCAAAAATGTCAATTGGAGATATGGTGATCTTAAACCTTACGCCGTCATTTGGGTTGATCCACAATCCAAATCTTCTACTACGGTCGATAAGAATGGAGATACTGATCCTACTTGGGATGAAACTATTACCCTCACTTTATCATCTCCCATCAATGATGAGACAACCCTTTTCATTGATATTGTCCATGCTAACGCTTCGGACGAAACTAAACCCTTGATTGGATCTGTTCGGATTCCTCTTTCTGAGTTCGAGAAAGGTGAATTTATCCACCGAAAACTTACTGTGAAACGCCCTTCCGGCCGCCCTCAAGGGAAACTGGAAGTTGATGTCATGATTCGTGAATGCCGCTACCATGCGCCTGATCCATATTATGCTCCTCCTTATCCTGGTGGGCAACCAGCTTACCCGCATTACTCTGCCCCTTCTGGTGGGGCAGCTGCAGCACCACCGTATGGGGTGGCGCCACCACCTTCTGCGTACCCCTACAACAACCCTCCAACACCATATGAGCAGTCTGGGTACGGAGGAGCACCAGCGGCGTATGGGGGTGGAGCACCTGCTGCGTATGGGGGTGGAGCACCTGCTGCGTATGGGGGTGGAGCACCGCCAGCTTATGGAGGAGGAGCACCACCGGCTTATGGAGGAGGAGCACCGCCTGCTTATGGAGGAGGAGCACCGCCTGCTTATGGAGGAGGAGCACAACCGGCTTATGGAGGAGAAGCACAACCGGCTTATGGAGGAGGAGCGCAGCCGGTGCAAGGGCAGGTGAAGGAGAAGAAGGGAAGTAAGTTTGGAATGGGATCTGGTTTGGCTTTGGGTGCCGCTGCTGTTGCTGGGGTGCTTGGTGGACTTGCATTACATGAAGGAGCTGATTATGTGGGAGACAAGATTGTTGAGAAGGTGGCCGAGAAAGTAGAGAATGATTTGGCCGAGAAATTCGAGAATGATGGCTATGATTGTGGAGATGATGGATGGTAGAAGGATATGGGTATGGAAAAATTTAAAAGGATTTCACTTGAAAAAACATAATTGGGTACAAAGAAATGTGAGTTTTGCTTTTGGTTTTACAATGTTATTTCATCCTTACAAACTTAAAAGTAATAAATGTTAGAATGTCCTTGGTTAATGAAAAATTCAAAAGGTTGAGTAACATTATATAGACAAATTGTGCGATTAAGTTATCCTAATTTTATCCAAATTATAAGTATTTTACAACGACATTGATACATATGTTTGTCAAAAAAATCGTCAAAATGAACTCTGTTGTATCTTCGGAGTTGAAGAAAAGTTGATTGGCATGCAGATATCTTATAACTCAAGGCTCCAGATTTCGTTAGAAAAATGTTTTGCCGAAACATGAGTCTCGCATAGTCCACGTTCCCTGCTAGCCTAGACTAACGGCCTTGGCACCTCCCTCGAACAAGATTAGTTGTTCCAGTGAAGTTCTCCTTTGTCGGACGTAGAGAGAAATAAGAGACACGAGAAGAGGGGAGGAAAACGAGGGAAGTGGTGGTGGTGGTCGAAGTGTCGGAGGTGGTCGAAGGAGGGAGACAAAGATTAGGGAGTTAAAACAGAAACAAGTCTATTTATCGTTTAGAGACAGAATCTATCCTTGAATCAAGGGTGATAAACAAATAAAGCAATTAATACAAAAAAAATGATGGTATGCCCGACCACTTTCTTGGCTGAATCCCGGCCACGCGACGTGGCCAGGCCAGATTTGGAGAAAGTGAAAAACTCTCTCTCTCTCTCTCTCTCTCTAAATCTGGAACGACCACGTCACCCAATCGGGATTCAGCCTGGAGAGTGGTCGGGCATACCATCAGCTTTCTGTCGACCGTTTCCCGCTCGTCGGCTAATACTTCCGCCAACGAGAATGTCGGCTTACCGACGGTTTCCTGGCGTCTGCAATATTCCCGATTTTTGTAGTGACAATTTTATGTTGAAGAGAAGTAAGCCCACTAACTTAAAATAAAGATAAAAGCTTTTGTTGTAGTATAGAGAGTTATTTTTCCAAATAAGCATAGATAAAATTTTCAAACAAAAACTGACCCAACAGTCCAAAAAAATGGAGGTAAATTCGTTTCCAATCTTTTCTTGACAAAAAATGAGAAACAAATCCAAATGTCAAGAAAGTACAACTTTTCCTGGTTTGTTTTTTCTAACCCTCTTGCCCTTGGACGGGACATTTCCAGCTTTCCTTACAATCTGACGACGACAACAGAAAAAACATTAAATTTCCGTACATTACTTTGTTTCTCTCTATAAAACATTTAGATTTCTTTCAAATGTTCATAAATGATGCCATTTTTCCGAAATTTTGGCCAAATTTTTGGGATCCCTCCCATTATATTTTTTCAATTCCTTCTTCCTTCTTATTTATACATCCAAATATCTTCTCCATCATTCTTATTTTGTTTCAAATTTGATCTTCTTCATTTCTTTCAATCTTTAAAACATCAAAGTTTTTTGTTCTTTAGCTCTCTAAAAGTTTTATGTTCTTATTTATTCTTCCTCTCTCTCTGTACAAATCTTCCAAAATCGGTTATATTATTACCGTCTCTATCTTTTAGAAAGATTATCAACTTCTGAAAAATCTTCCAAAACAGAAAAATAATTTTAAAGACAAAGAAATCTGTTGAGATTGGAGAGAGAAATCTGAAAATTAAAAAAGAAAAAAGAAAAATCTGGAAAGTTGGAGAGAAAAATTCGAAATTAGTTCAAAGTTGGAAAGAAAATAAAAAAATAGCAAAATAAATAAATAAAAGAAGTTGGTTCAAAGTTGGAAAATAATTTCCTATACTTTCTTTCCAAAAAAGTGTCTAGTACATAACCAAATGGTCAGCACATAAAACAATTGCCGATACACAAGAAAATTTCCAGCACAAATAGTGTCTAGTACATAACCAAATGATCGTACATAAAACAATTCCCGGTACACAAGAAAATTCCTAGTACAAAAGTGTCTCGTACATAATCAAATGGCTAGTACATAGAACAATTCCCGACACACAAGAAAATTCCCAGTACAAAGGTGTCTAGTACATAACCAAATGGTCAGTACACAGAACAATTCCTAGTACACAAAATAATTCCCGGTACACAAGAAAATTCTCAGTACAAAAGTGTCTAGTATATAATCAAATGGCTAGTACATAAAACAACTCCAAGTACACAAGATAATTCCCAGTACACAAGTGTCCAGTAAATAAAGAAACGTACAGTACAAAGAAAAATGTCCTATAAATTTTCCTTGAAAATAATTTACATTTTGGAAGGAATGTCCTGTAATTGTCCATCATATAAGGAGAGAATGTTTGAGAGAAGGAAAAGAGTTAAGACTTGAGAGAGAAAATATGTTTAAAAAGAAGAAAAGATAGAGAGAGAATCAAATCAATGGGAAACTACCCAAAAATATATGAAAACAAGTCAATGAAAAATTACTAAAAATGAGGAACATTTAAATTTAAAAAGTAGAAAATTTGGAGAAAAAAATGAAAAGAGAAAGAAATCTGTTGAAATTTGAATGAGAAATAAATGACAAGTTTGTAAAGAAAAATTTGGAAAGAGAATTAGAGAGAAAATAAGAATTGGAGAGAGAAAAAAAATCAGAAAAGTAATTTTCAAAGAGAGAAAAATCTGTTGAGATTGGAGAGAGAAACATGTGTGAGAGAAAATAAAAAAAGAAATAAGAAATAAATCTGGAAAAAAGAACGAAAATGGCAAGTTGGTAAATTTTGTAATGGCAATTATGTAAATTTGTGGAAAGTAAAAGATTTGATAGGAGGTGCGTTAGATTATTTTTCAGAAAATTTCGTGTTTCCCGAGAATGTTTCGATGGCACTTCCGTGTTTCGAAAAGAAGAAAGGCATTTCGGAATTTTCGCGTACCCTTCAGACTTTGTGGAGTTGCCTTCAATTTTTCGCTAACAATAGATTGGGCTCACATTTTGGGCCCAATTTTGGGTTGTTCGTCCAAAAGCTCATTTTCAAATGGGAAAAGGGTGTGGCATTCTGTCAATTTAACAATGGGCACGGTTAAGTTTTAACATCACTAACTTTTTTTTGGGAAATAAATACTCCATATATCTCATCAAAAAAAAAAAAAAAATACTCCATATATCGGTGTCTCGAATATGAGACTTAGAGAGTTGGTACTTAATACACAGTACACTCTAGCTTAGAATGAAAACTAATATGAGACTTAGAGAGTTGGTACTTGATACACAGTACACTCTAGCTTAGAATGAAAACTAACATGTTAAGTATAACGTTGTTAGTCTAAAATTCTCAACTAAAGCAAGTCAATAATATGTGCATTTAAAAGACAATTTTTTGGCTCATAAGATCACCAACAATGACCCTTCAAAGAGCCATTTGTTTTATTTATGAGAAATTCTATTCATCCCTCCATTTTGGTCCCTCCCCCAACCTTCTGTCGATGTGGCGGCATATAACTTGAGTGTTGAGCAATCGGAGATAGAGTGGTTAGAAAATATACTCCAATGATATGTCGTCACATCAACGGAGGGGTGGGAGAGGGACCAAAATGGAAGAATGAATATAATTTTTATTTCTTTTATCTCAACTAAAACTATCATTGATGCCTATTGGCTGTTACAATAATGCACTTTGCTTCTACAATTGAAGAAGTGCATTGCACAGCCATTCACAACCTTCTTCACATTGTTGGTTCAATTAAAAACTATACCAAACATTCCACCTTGAAATGTTTGATGGGCCGACAATTCTGAAATTAAGCCGAATGAGATGAATATTAGTATTTTCTTTTGCCTATCCTAGTAATACTTTTGTTACTTTGTAATTATTTTTAGTACTGTACAGTTTTGTATATATTAATAGCGTATATCAGTGTGTGTGTTTATATAATATATAGTTCTATTACCGTCTTTTCTATTCTCTGAGTCTTGTTCTCATTGTAGTAGTTAATTTATATTAGGTCCTTCTATGCTTAGGTGTTATTTTTTGGGTCTGTGGGTATATAAGCCAAAATAATCTTGAAAAAAGGTTTAGGGTCCAATCTTGTTAAATTATGGATTTTTAGTCCTTTTACTCTTTGGTCAAAAAACCCTTACCATCTATATTAGATTTTCGTTTGTGTCCCAAAACTAATTGAGGGGGATTTCGAAATGTGGTGCCAGCGCGAAATTGTCTAACAGGTATGAAGCGTGATTTTTGGGTTATTAAGAGAAACTGGATATTAGACCTCCACCACTTTCTCTCTCTACCTTTTACTGATTAAGAAAAAAATCTGAAATTACCCAAAATCGTATCGTTCCAAAACCCTAACTAAATCTTCGAATCGGCATCTTCCAGAAGCAAAGAAATCGACGTTCTTCATCAACCTTCTTAATCTTTCAAGATTCCGATTCAGGTGAAAAGGTTTTACTTTTCATTAAAACCTAAACGTTTAGTGGATTCGTTTGAGTTTCGAACCATCGTTACTGTCAGGTGAAAATCAATTTAAACCCGAGTTTGCATGTTATTTTTTCATCATAAAGAAGTTTGTTGCAACGTTTTGGTGAGATTTTGGGGTGATTTTTAGGGTTTTTTCTGTTCTGATTTAGTTTCTGATGTTTAAAGCTTATTCCTAAATCATATTTTTAAGATCTGTTTGATAAATTATGTATACTGTCATGTGAAAATCTATATTAGTTTTGATAATGTTTTATAAACTTTTTATTCTTTCTTGTTGGGGTTTAGGGTTTGCTTTTGTATTTTGGCGATTTTGTGAAGATTTTGTGTGTTTTTAAGGGTTTTGATTTGTTTTTTAAGTTTTTAGGTTTCATAGTGTTACTTTTTTTGTTGCTTATGATGTATAAATTACATGAAATTTCTTATAAAACTTGTTTTTAGGGTTCTGAAAGTATCTAAACTGTTTACTTTTTTTGTTGCAGGAGATTTCAATGGCACCTAAATCAAAATCGACTTCTGTAGCAGCCAAAGATTCTACACTAGTTAGAAAAAGTCCTCTAAAAAGAAAAGTATTAGAGGAAGAATTAGTTCCTGCTAAGAAATCCAAAAACAAAGTAAGCTCGACCAATGAAGAAGGTGTAACTATGAAAAAGTCATAAAATAAAGCAATTTCAGTCAAAGAGGTATGATGTATGAGTCTGATTATGGAATTTCTGAAATATTACTATTATTTATGATAAAGTATACATAATTTGAAATGAAATGTGTCATACTTTCCACATAAATCTAAAAACTTTATGTAACAGGTGGGAGCAAGCTCAACCACCAAGAAAGGGAAGGAAAAAAGATAACACTTGTCGTACTGTTGACATAGTTGGCGAGTTGATAACAAGCCACCGTCAGTACATGACGGAAGAAATGAAGGAAGAAATTGGCCATACACCTTCCTCAAAGCTATTTGATTCCATGGCAGAGGGGTTCATCCTTAGGGAAAACTATAACAATCGTCCAGTAAGTGCAATATTGGACATTCTTTGTCGATACAAAAAATCGACAAAGAAATTTATCATCGGTGGGATTGAATTAGAGTTTAAACCAGAAGATGTTTCCCTAGTGCTTGGGATGCCAATGGAGGGGGCAGAATATGAGGCTTTTCCAAGGTATCATAAACAAGATCCATTCAAGTGTGCATTTCTTATGAAATATTTCGAGGAACCAGTCAAAAAATCAAGTAACAAGAACAAGGGCATTTCAAGTGCTTACGTTGCAATGGCACCACAGAGATGTATTAGAAACCATGAGCCAGCAATCGAATTTGTAAGTCTTTTAATCATGTTGTTAGCAGGCAACTTCCTGTTTGCATCTTTGGCTGGTTTCACAGTTTTGCCAAGTATTTATAAGAAAATCATGTCGAGAAGGGCTATCAATAGGGTGTCATGGCCAAGAGCCATACACTCTTACATGATGGAAACCATTGACAAGCATGCTGAAGACCCAACCAAAGCATCTGGTTTCTTGTTTCTTTTACCTGTAAGTATGCATACTTTACATGTTCTATGTCTAATTGTATAGAAAGTATGTATACTTTATGTAAAATTATATGTTATGTAAGTTGTGTAATGTGAGAATTTTACATATTGTGTTATAGTTCTGGATATGCATGCACACATCACTGTACCAGAAGAATCCTTTGAATGCAACAAAATATCCAAGGTTCTTGAGGTGGTCAGTTGATGATTTCATTAATGGAATGGAGAATGATATGGCTAGACTAGAAGCAGATCAGGTATAATTTTTATAACACTGGTTATTATTTATCATAAAGTATGTGTACTTTATAACAAATACTCATAATTTATGTTTATTTGTTTTTTGTTGTACCATGAAATATATGTACTTTATGCTCTCTTATGTATAATTTACATTACATTGTAATTATGTGTATAAAATTTTGGTAAAATGTTGAAACTTCAAATGCAGGTAATTGTTGGTGTTGATGAAGAAGAAAATGAAGAAGAGCAAGGTTTGCTCAAATTTACTGAAAAGGTTGATCTTGAATTAACTATTGATCAAAATATTGATATGCTGGAGATGATAGAATCTCTAAAGAGTGGAATGAAGAGTAAAGATGTTGAAATAGAAATGTTGAGAAAAGAAATAGCTGAGTTGAAAGAACAACTTAAGTTGAAGGAAAAAAGTTGATGTGGAGGTATCTGAAGATGAGGTTAATGATGGACATGATGAAACTAATTATGGTGATGAAGGAAATGTGGGAGATAAAGATGTAGAGCTAGAAGATGGAATTGACGGTGATGAAGGAAATGTGGGAGATAAAGATGTAGAGCTAGAAGATGGAATTGACGGTGATGAAGAAAATAATGGTGATAAAGAAGAAGAAAAAAATGTTGAGGAAAATGAAATTGCTGATGGTGATAAGCAACAGGAGAGTGAGTTTAACAATGATGGTGGTAACAACATTGGTGAGAGTTTCTATTTTAAAATTATCATATAGCATGACTTACATTATGCATACTTTCAACAATTATTATGTTACAATGGTATAAATTATAGATACTTTACATGAAATTATGTCTTCTTTGGTTGACATAATAATGTAGATATATTACATTATGGATGATTTTACTGAAAATCTGTATAATTACTTATGCAGAAACTGGTGAGAATGTACCATGCACAGCCATGGTGTTGTATCAAAATGATGAAGATAGAGTTTTTAGTAGCACACCAACATTTTCATTGGGTATTGATGAGATTGATCCAAATGACTTTGCTGGAATAGCTGAAATTGGAAAATCTTATATTGGAAAAGATGTGCAACAAGATGAAGATGATCATTTTGTAGAGCCTTCACCAAAGACAGTAAAAAAGCCAAGGACAAAATCAAAAGCTTCAAAGAGAGTAGGAGGAAAATCAGAAGCTGTTGTTAAAACACCAAAACAAAATTCTCTTGGCAAGAGAGTAAAGGATGCCCCTAGAACTAGGAAACACACTGAAAAGGCAGATCCAAAAGACAAGGAAGAAAAAATTAAAAAGAAAATGATACAAAGTCTAAAAAGGAGGATGTCGTGAATGTTGAAAATATGGAAGATAATAATGGGAAGAAACCAGCATCCGATGTTGACTAGAAACTATGCAACTGGAAGAAGAGCAAAGTATGGAAACAAGTTAAAGATGATGAAAAGGGTCTTCTTGAAGAGTTTAACAAAGGAGGGAAAAACACGTAATGAGTGATTTACATATGATAGTTGTTCTATTTTGTTATCCAATGTCATGTTGTTGAACTATGAGTGTTGTGTCTGTAATTGACATTATGTGTGCTTTACGAAATAGTATATTTTTGAGTATTACAATCACAACTTATTTGAACTAACAATAACTAACATGCAAAACACTTATTTGGGCAAATCAAATCATGAGTGAGATCAGAGGGAGACAGTTAGACCTACTAATGATGAATTTCGAAACAGATACTCAGATTATAAATTGGTGGGGAAAGCATCTTTCTGCAAAAGTAGTGTTTGGAGCAGGACAAGTATTCATTCTTGCAGCAGAATTATGGGTAAGTCTGAATTAAAATTTCATTGTTTTATGTAAAGGCACTATATATTTCAAAAATTATATCTGTTAGGTAATAAATCATATAATATTGTGTGATAAAGTATACATACTTTACATGTAAAATAAATGATCAGCAGTAAATCGTGTTATAATGTCTGTAAAATATGTATACTTTACATGTAATATATCAAACGTTAACTGTTCATGTGAATCTTTAGATGAAATGATGCAAACTTACTGTGCTAAGCTTGAATGTTTATTGAACAGACAATGATAAATTACAAGGCATCAAAAGCAAACATAGACGCACAACTCAAAGATCAGATGTTAAATGAGGTTGATAGAGGTCTAATATCTTATATAGTTGCACCAATGTGTCATGCGATGATTACAGATGTAAATAGGGGTATCCATTGGACGTTGCTAGTTTTTTATTATTATGATCAAACTTGGACACACTACAACTCGTTATTCTTCGACATAATGCTACGTAAAAATTGCGAAGTAAATGCGGTCAAGTATTGACTGGAGATACTAGATGTGCTTCACAAAATTAAATATGTCTGTCTTGAATTTAAAAAGAAATGTAAGGAGTTGAATACGCCGTATGATCATCAACAAGGAGAAAAGTAAGTAACAAACTTGTAATCTTTATCTACTAGTATTATACAGCTTGATTTGATGTTAATTATTTCATGGTTTGATTTTTCGATGATTAATCAATGATGGACAGTGCGGATTGTGGTCCATTTATAATGCTACAAATGGAGATCCTGTTCATGAAACATTTCAAATGGGAAGTACCAAAACAATTTATTGGCAACGATTGGACGGATTTATCACAACGAAAGAGGGCGCAGGTGACGTACGACCTTCTTTATGAAACAAGAGATCAGTGGAGAAAGAATTTACATTAGTTTTGCTTATAATTTTGTTTAGTGGTACATTTTAAATCAAATGTAATGACTCTAAGTATTTGAATGTTTGATAGTTTATGACAGAATTCTATATGTTTTTTATCTATAAATGTTTGAATTGTCATTGAAATTATGGTAATTTCTGGTAGTGGTCATTTATATGAAGGAATTTATATTGTGTACTGATATACTCTAAGTAAGTTTTATAATGAAATTTAATGATGTACAACAAATTATGATATACTAAGGAAAAAGTATAATATATACGTCATATACCTAAACTGTAAATACGGTATTATGTATAATTTATAATAAATTATGCAAGTCTTATGAAAAATAATGAAACATTTCACAAATAATGAAATTTTACTAATTAGATTGTCAATAAGTAGAACCGGAGTTACATTGTATATACGGTAACTGAAGAAACAAAAACAAATAGTAACCCTACATGTGGAGCGATTGTGGTAGGCAGGTTGCTTACACCTACCACATATCCTCAATTTCCTGTGAATGTTGTCTGAGCTCTCGATCTGTATTGTTCTTGACCTACCAGGTCTACGACAAATCAACGGTGGAATTGTTTTTGACTCTTCATCAAATGTACGTGGCTCATCATAATTTGGGACGGGCATTATATGTTCCTGGTAAGTCTTCTCATGAGACTCAAATGTCCAAATAGGATCATAGAAACAATCTTGTTGATCGTTAGACAAAGTTTTAATGCACAACATGACATGCTCACAAGGAACACCATCAACCTGCCACCTTCTACATGTACAAGTCAGATGAAGAAGATCAACACAATGAGATGGATCAGAATAAACCTCAAATATGAGTGGTGTTGCCTGTGCATAATTCCAAGTTACTGCACTATCATATTTAGATTTCAAAAGATCAGTGATGGTTGGACACAAGAAAGTAGTCCACTTCTTAGACAATTCGCGTGCTACATTCATCTTGTTCATTATATGGATAGGTATTGCATTCAACATTGCTGTAATTGGGATTACACGAGCATGTCTGATATGATTATTAAAGGACTCCGATAGTTGAGAAGTTATTGTTGTGTACCCGTTTAAATAAGACAAAATAATATAGTTATATCATCATTAAAAAACTTATAAAGGTGATGACATTATAATTTCATAATGATAAATTACGATGATGTATTTGAAATTATACATACTTTCTATCTGGTATAACTTAAACCACTGTAAAGTATGTATAACTTATTCACAAGTATACGTGATTTACAACAGAATTCGGTAATTTATGATAAATATACAATAATAACGGCAAAAATTTTAAAAAAAATTGATTGATCAAACCTTGGACCGGGGAAGAATGAATCTGCCCATGATGCAGGGTCTAAGGATTGAAAGAATGCAGCAACTTTAGAACCACTCATCTGTATCATCTGCTTAATAGTATTATTATACTCAGACTCGGGAATAACTCTAGCTGCCTTGAAATTCAAAGATTGAAAGAACTTTGATTTTCGAGCTCCATTAGCCAATCTTAAATTTAGATTGCTCCTTAGATGCCAAACACAAAATGAATGGTTGTCTGTTGGGAAAATATTCTTAACACCGTTGATAATACCGTTCTGACGGTCTGAAATAAAAGTATATGTCTTTTCCATATTCACAGCATTGCGTAAATGCCTTAAAAACCAATCCCAATTAAGGTCATTCTCGGCGTCAACAACAACATAAGCAAAGGGAAACAGTCCTGAAATTGTAAATTGTGTTAGATAAATCAATAATAATGTAATCCTACATTCGCAAACTTACTTGTAAAGTATACGTAATTTACATTGGTTATGTATACTTCACGAGAAATTACGAAGACAATAGTTAAAGTACGTAAACTCGTTATAAAGTACAAAAACTGAAGATACAATAAATTGAAATTAAGAGAGTTTAGGAATTCAGCATTGTTTCCATCTTTAGCAACAACAGCTAGAATGCAACAGTTGAAACGAGTTTTGCAAAACGTCCCATCCACGTAAATAACAGGTCTACAATATTTGAATTCAACCATACATGCATGTGATGCAATAAAGATTCTTTGAAATCTACGAGTAACATCGTCAACTTCTAATTGGACTATGCTGTTTGGATTTGTACGTGAAAATGCATCAGCATACCATTTAACTTTTGCATATGAATCTCCTTCTTGGCCAAATGCTTCATTCATTGCATCTTTCTTGTTCTCGTAAGTATAGTAATATGGTAGTTGGACACCGTAGTCTTTCAAGAAATCTTTCTTCAAACTTGATGTGGAACGATCTGGACTTCTAGTTACATCATCTAGAATAAGTTTACCAACAAAAGAACTGTTGATTTTTGGTTTCTTGCTCTTTTTTATGAAATCAGCACAATCATGTTTCATTTCCATGTCTTTCAAAATGAACATTGATTCGCATTTCAATGGTGCCCATCCATGCACTCTCCATTTGCAATCTTCAACAGGACCCACAACAGTAACATGCTTCGAATCATTTTTTTAGAATTAGAAATCATGCCCTGTGTTGATACTATATTACCTAAGAGCATATCGAAATGCTTTTGCACCCCCAGGAAATAACTGTCCTGTTTGTGTAAGTATCTTATCCCAACCCTCTGATTTCAGTTTGATTTGATGATTCTGCCTGAAACTTCATCCGTGATAACAAATGGAGAAAGATTAATGCATATAAATTTTATAGAAAAGTATATTATTTACAATAAATCACATGAACATTTATGTAAATTATATATAACTAGGTATAGCCCGTGCCTCCGGCACGGCGAAACTATCAGACGCATTATGTAATAGCAATTACAAGGTCCAGTCCACTATGTTGGTATTCTTATGTTCCATTTGTTCATGATGGGTTGGTCATGTTTCTGATTAATTTACTATATCCTCTAACTTGGTTTGAAGATTGTATGCTATTTTCAAGTCCTAAATTCATAATTATTTCGTATAGTTCTTGATTTGTGCATCATTCCTTGTCTAGTTTCATCGATAAAAAAATACTTCATAGGCGATTTATAGAGACGTACACAAATATTAATAGGTATGTCTTATTTATTTATATATGTCTCCACACTTCATTCAATTTCTCCTGATAAAGTGCAACATCAAAACATGTCATAGCTATTTGTTTAGCAAACCAAAATCCTAAATTGAACCAAGGTTGTGAAACTTATCTAGCCATCAAACATCTCTATCTCCTTATAACTCAGATTCAACCTGATTTCATTTTTCTGTTCGGAGACTAAAAGGAATAGAGAAACCACTCTTAACTATCTCAATTTATCTAGTAATTATCACCATCATTTTGTTAACCCAAATCATTATGCGGGACATCTTATTTTATTTTGGCAAAAACGTATTGATACCTTTATTGTTTATGTTGATTTCAACATGATACACATATATCATTATCAATCAAATACTCACCAAAACATGTCCATCCCTATAATTTAGGGAAGTTGGAACCTTGGCACAGGATTACTAATATTGGTCATAACATCTCAGATCCTTGGGTCATTATAGGTGATCTTAATACTATTATCTCGCCTACTGATAAGCAAGGAGGTTTTTCCAAGTTTTCTCCCAGTGCTCGCAAAAATTAATTCTCTATTTAGCAATCTATGTCTTCATGATATAGGTTTTAAGGGTTCTCCTTATACTTGGTCGAATAAGCAATTCTTAGACAAATTTATTTAAGAGCGTTTTAACAGATCTCTTGTTAATATTCCTTGGTCCATGCATAACCTTAATTATTGTTTATATCACTTGCCGAGTATATATAGGTTCAAATCACTCTCCCATCCTTTTCAAACATGAATCTACAATCTCCTCCTTTTCGAAACTCTTTAAAAGTTTTTAGTCATATGAACACTAATATAAATTCTATAACTCGTGATCCTTCACACTATTACCCAATCGATGTCTATCATCAAAAGCTTAACGAGCTGGAAGAACTCCATAGGCGTCAAGAGAGTCTTTGGAAAGAAAAATATAGAGATTCTCACTTTCATCTAAGGAATAAAAACAAAAAGTTCTTTCATTCTCTGTCCATTAATCGTCAGCATAATAATAAGATTGTTTCCATCTGAGACAACAATAATGAATGAACTTATGATATTGACAAAATCCATAACATTTTCCACGATCGTTTCTCTTCTATTGCTACTTCATCTAATTCGATCATATCTGAGGAAATTGTCAATTTATTTGAATCGTATATTTCTCAAATTCAGAATGATTTACTTATCGCAATTCCCTCGGAAGAAGAAATTCGGAAAACCTTTCAATCTCTCCAACAGAAATCATCCCCAGGTCCTAATGACTATCAACCTTTCTTCTATCAGATGAATTGGGAAATCATAAATTCTGATATTATTCATATGGTTCAACAATTTTTCAACACTTCTATTCTTCCGCGTAATCGTAATCACACTCACATTTTCCTTCTTCCTAAAACCAAATCACCCTAAACTTCATTTGACTTTCGTCCCACAAGTCTACTCAATATTACTTACAAGATTATCACTAAGATACTGATTGATCGTCTTAAGCCTCATCTCAATCAATTCATCTTTCCTTTCCGTTTTTCTTCTGGATAGACAAATTACTATAATATTATCATTGTTCATGAAATTTTTCATTCTTTTAAAAAAAATTAAAAGGTCAATGGATTTTAGGTCCAAAATCACAGGGTCAATGGGTTTAGAGCCCAAAGATAATATTAGATAGAAAATAAATCTACGAAGAGTAATTTACATGTCTAACCTTTTTTTCTACTACTTCCTAACCTATCTTAGGTTAAATATAATCACTACATTAGAAGGTACAAATGTCTTTTCAGTTTCATGAAAATAATTTCTCAATAAGAAGTTTCCAGCCCTACAAAAAATTGTCTTTTCCTTTAAATTAATGTTTCCATAATCTTTTGAGTCAAAGGAAATCTATTATAACTCACTCTCTTCAGCTCACCGAGAGAAAACCTATAGAAATCGTAGCGAAAAATCATCCACGCTTTTTAGTCTTCACGTGGAGAAAACCTAACAACATGATGCCCAATGGATTGAATTTCTTCTTTTGCCATATTCTCGTTTTTTTTTTCAACGATAGATTGTTGCACTGTGCATGGTTTTGTTGTTCTTATTCTTAAAGTTAGGAAATCAATCTTTTAAAAAAAAAAAAATCCTTCAGATCTTGTCCCGTGGTTTCTATCTCTACAATCTTGTTTCCTTCAGAAAATGTACATGAAAAGTAATTAGTATTTTGGAAACATTTTGCACATTCTCATAGCATTGTCTTGAATCTAACAGCATATATACGTTTTATAATTTTCCGACTTACCTAGAAAATCATTTACGCTTTGTAATTTTGAGTAAGCGAGTTTGTTTATGCAGGCGGCAACGCCCTCAAATTTGTTGTAGCACTTCTTTGATTTTGCATAGATTGTGAAAATTTACCAACATTTTTTAAACTTAGAAAAAACATAACACATTTTACAAACATAACAACGTTACTCTCAAAATGACTTTATCGATAGTAAAACTGTACAGATTTTCCGTGAAGTTTTACAGTTCGATTCTTTTACCTTTTTTTTATTTTATCATTCCATGAATTACAAATACTTGTTTGAACACTAATTTATTTTACAAATTTAATAACAAGATTGTGGAAGATTGTGGATGTATGTGATTTTGCACCTATATGAATTTGTGGACGAATCTAACTACAAGCATTTTTAACACGGAATGTTAGCCAAAGAGTTAACAATACAAGCGCAAAGGAAGATGTTGAATTAACTTGGTTGTTACTGGATCAAATGAAGGATAAATGGGAAAAAAATCTTTAAGTTATTAGTTCTTGTAATTGATTATGTTGTAATGAGTTTCTCTTAATTTTAATTATTCTAAGTTTTAGAACAAACATCGTGAAATACGTTGAAAATATTGAGAGTTAATGGAAAATGCTAGAATACATCACATAAATGTTAGAAATATCACAACGATGTCGCAAATATTTTTTGATTATCTTTGAGTATATCCATATAATGTTTGGTCGGCATGGGTGAATTTAGGACCAATGTAAAAGAATAAAAAATGTAAGAGGACATAGAATTTTGTGCTAACATCTATTTCATGATCGGATAATATGTTGATTTACATAATAAATAAACATTGAATGATACGAAAACATCAATTTAAAAGAATAAAAATGTGAAATTTTGCGAGAAATCTATATACTTCTATTGTAGTTGAGTCTAATTTATTTATGTTTGTAAAAATATGATGGATTCTTCAGAGTTTAGAAGATGTTGATAGTGTTGCCAAAAAATATGCAAAAATCAAATAAAATGCTACTAGAACATTTATGCATGAAAAAATTTTAACAACGCATATTATTCTGTTAGAATCAATAAAATGCTACAAGAATATTAAAAATGTCAACAATATATATATATATATATATATATATATATATATATCAGTTGACATGCATATTTCAAATGAAAACAAGACTACATATTTATTCTAAGATGCAATTGTGTTGTTAAAATCAGTAAAATGCGTGCCTGAAAACAAAATTGATTTTTTATAAATTTGTATTTTTTTCGTACCGATGGAGTAATGACCGAGAACATCTCGGAAGACTTGAGCCCCACCTTTAAACTCTTGACCGATGTGGGTGAAAATTGAACCCCATGCTTCCTTAGTTATTTTTAATTTAAAGTAAGAGTTATAAGAATTTGTATCACTGAAATTCATTCAGTGATTGAATAACTGTTCATAAAAATGTAAAAGCATTACGTGTAATAAAAATAAGAAAATTCTAGAAAATATTTAAAATGGTGTTCTCCTAATTTAACTAATACAGGAGAATCAAGCATGCTAGAGAAATGTTAAAATTGGTTAACATAATATAAATAAGTCATAAAACATACGATACATTATTATGTTGTTGTTACGTCGATTCATCACCTAAGTTGTTTTAAAAATTAGAAGTATTTTTAGTGTAAGTATATAATTGTGTTTTTAAAATCAATAAATTGCCAGAAAAAAATTTATATTCGGTTACATCTAATAATGTTGTTAGAATCAATAACATGCTAGATAAGTAATCAAACTTTTATTCACCTACTCTAACTAATTCATAACATATGCCACACATATTATGCTAATCGAATCAATAAAATGATAGACTAATATTGAAAATGTCAGCAGAATAAATATCAATTTACGTCATGTTTTTTTACGAAAATAAGGTTGGAGTGATGAAAGATTCAACTTATTTTCTTACAAAAAAAAGTGATAAAAAATGTTACATTTAAGTATGTTAGAATTAAATAAATGTTTTAATAAGATTCGAAATTTAATCAACATATTTATAATTTTTATAATGATTTTCAAGACAAAATAGTTTGTAGAGACATAAATGTTGTAAGAACATATAAATAGAGAAGGGAATCTCGCTTTTAGGATAAGAACGTCTGATTTGGACATTTGGTATGTTGATCCTGACAACTATTAAGAGTTAAAATTTATGGAAATAATATATATTTATTAACTCAACCATAAGAAACATTTGGTTTACTATAGGTTAACATATATTTATAAAAGGACAATAATGGGAAAAAATAAATGACTTGAGGCATGGGGCCCGCCAAAAAATAGACTTTTGGATTGATTTTCCGTTTCATGTTTTATTTTGGTCTTATAGTGTTTATTGATTTTGGAGTGGGTATATGACTAATTACTCCCCCTATTTTTGGACCTTTAATTCAAAAATTATTTGAAGTTTTCAAGCAGTTAAACTTTTCCTCTCATTGATGTAATCTTATAGCAGCTTGTATCTCCTCTCCCTCTGCGGCCATTTTGATTAATGGTAGACTAGGTCCAACCTACTATCCTTCTCGTGGGCTTTGGCAAGGAGACCGATTATCACCGTTTCTATTCATTCTAGCGATGGAAGGTACCGCCTTCTATCTACAACTTCATTAGATAAATCTTTCAAGGGGTTCTCTATTAAATCCTCGAAATTGGATATTCATCACCTTCTCTTTGCAGACAATTAGATCATTTTGGGAATAATACCTTTGATGATACTCGGAAGCTAAAAGATATTCTCTCTTCTTTTTGTATTGCCTCGGGACAGATCATCAGTTTCAACAAACCTAGTATTTTTTCCTCTCAAAAGAAGCTTCCTAAATTCAAAAGATTTATTGATCGTCTCAAAGTCAAAACTAATCAATCCATTGACAAATATTTGGGAGTTCATCTCCAAATAGGCAAAAAGAAAATCTCGGTTTTCTCTCATCTTATAAACTTTATCCCAGTCCAAACTCTCAAAATGGCAGAATAAATTTTTGTCTCGAGCTGGCCGCTTTGTTGTCATATCAACAATAGCAGGAATTCTACTCCGATACCAGATGCAATGTTTTGCGATCCCCAAGGGAATTTGCAAACACATCAAGATCTCTCAAAGATTTTTTTGGTGGGGAAAAACAAAACTAATCCACTACGATAATTCGAAATCCATTTATTCCTCGAAAACCACAAGTGGCCTGGGATTCCGAAATCCTAATTTCGAGAATCAAATATTCTTAGGAAAACTAGCTTGGAGATTTAAAACTGAACTCTTCTCTCTGGGTTCAAGTGCTTAGATCTAAATATCGTAATAGTGACAACACTTGCCTCAGGGCAAAAAAAACATCATTCTTGGATTTGGAAAAATATCTCTAATTCTTTAGACCTTATAGATGATAAATACATTTGGGAAATTCTTGATGACATGAGCGTTAATATTCGGACCGACCCAAGGACTCCAAACATATGTCCACTGATTAGTAATTCGAAAAATTCTCGATTGACAAAAATCTCCCAACTCACTCTCGAGGGTAATTGGAATTTTCCAATTCTTCAAGAAAATTTGGACCCTTTTCTGGTAAATTCTAGCTATTACCATAAACAAATACGGGCCGGATCAGGTGAAATGGAATCATACAACTATTGGTAAGTTCTTCCATTTCTTTGTAATCAAATTATGAAACATGATTCACCTACTTAAATCAAGGTAAAGTGGCATTTGATATGACATTTAGATGTGATTCCAAAAATCAAATTATTTCTATAGAAATGTTGTACCAATTCATTACGTGTTCTTCATAAAATTATGCGATTTATTGGTAAACTCAATATATGTCAAATTTGTGAGAAAAATATTGAAACTATAGAACATGTATTATTACAGTGCGAGCATGCTCGGCGAATATGATTTTTTCTCTTAATTTGTTTCTTCCATTTCTTTGTAATCAAATTATGAAACATGATTCACCTACTTAAATCAAGGTAAAGTGGCATTTGATATGACATTTAGATGTGATTCCAAAAATCAAATTATTTCTATAGAAATGTTGTACCAATTCATTACGTGTTCTTCATAAAATTCTGCGATTTATTGGTAAACTCAATATATGTCAAATTTGTGAGAAAAATATTGAAACTATAGAACATGTATTATTACAGTGCGAGCATGCTCGGCGAATATGATTTTTTCTTTTAATTTGTTTCTTCATAAAAGAAAATATAACAAACAAATGAGTCTTTGTTGGTGCTCGTGTATTCCGGAGGGAAAAAATTATGTTATTAAATGAATATATTATTTGCTTGCTTGAGTTTTCAGCTTGAAAGTTAGCGAGATTAGAACTTAACTGATTAGAACTTAACTGATTAACTCAAGTTCATGCCCCTTTCTCAAATAAATAAAATCATGTATTTCTTCTCAAAAATTGGAATTTATCTATGGTCTTTTAAATAATCAGTCTTTGTGTCGCAATTTTTTTATTGTCCAACCCTAGGTCTATTTTTCAAACTCTAAAATAAAAATAAATTTTTTTGGACAATTAATACGAGGTTTTCAACAAAAAGAAATTGTTAATATTTTTTAAATTTATGAGAAAAAATAGATGGTATACCATTTCCAAACACCCAATAGAAGTCTTAAAACTAAGCATAAAATTTTTATTGCCGCATGGAATTGAACCAAGATCACTCGGGTCAAAACCACAACTGCTACCATGCAGCCTATAACACTATATTGTTGCACATTTTGTATTATTTGAATTAACAAAACCCTTGTGAAATCATAATTATAATGGAAGTCACTACGACTAGATCGAAGGGGTCATGGCCCCCTCTGGCCTAGATGTATCTCCCTCTCGGTACATCTAGGCGCTTGTGTTTATAGCAACCTTCCATGATACCATTTCCACATATGATTTCTTAGGGGAATACCTGTATCGTTACATCAACTTTCTGGTTGCGGTCGACTCTAGCAATTATGTAAATCAACGATGTTGTTTGGAGAGAAAAGCAAAAAAGCTATTGACTATCGATCAAATGAGAGGACGCCACCTGATCGAGAAAACTTCAAACTACGTGATTTTCTCTAATTTTTGGATATTACACTTAGGTCCACCATTTGGACGTGTTTAGCTTCAGATCCCTCAACTAAAATATGACCTGGACCATCGAGGATGCCAAAGGTCCTGATCATATCCAAACCCACGTCCCCAAGATCTCGCCCTCTCTTCTTTTCACCAATTATTCTACCAATTTCAAAAGGTTTGACATTTGATTCTTCACCTCAGGTTTTGAGGGGGCGGGGGGCAGGGCGTTCACCCTGGGCTCCCCACTAAACATGAACCCAATCTCAAATTCTTGTATTAAGTGTTATTAATACTAAGATCCCGTATTCTTGTAACGTATATGGCTCAGCGTAGAAAATCTGTCTCGACTCCCGCATACTGATGGTTAAGGATTCGACTACCATGAATGGCACTATTTCTTATCTTCTTAAGGTGGTTCTACGAGCGCCCCTACTTATTGTTGTTGGCACCCTAAAAAATTTCACAAGGTCTTATTGTCTTTAAATATGTTTCAAATACTCTAGGGTTTCATGGTTTTGGAGAAAATTCAACCTTGTTTTTAAAACTAGTACCAATCAAATTAGAATCTTCGTGAGCATGAATATCTCTGTTATTTTTAAATTTTTTTGTACGGAAGTATTTGTATAGTTTTCAGTTTCATACCAAAATAATTTTCACAACGTTATCAAGTTTTATGTTAGCCTGTTCTGACATAAAATCTTAGTTCTACATGTTTGGATTACCATCTCTAACATTCGTTATGCTTTTCTTGATCATCTAAGAGTCTAACTACTTAGTTGGTATATTGCTTCAATATCAAAGAAACTTTACTAGAAAATTATTTGAAGTGATCATTGGAAACTTCATATTACGAGTTTGGTTCCGTGAACAATTTAATGTCATCTATATTATTGAAATTTTTTGTAC
Organism: Eschscholzia californica; assembly: GCF_041429995.1. Taxonomy (NCBI): domain Eukaryota; kingdom Viridiplantae; phylum Streptophyta; class Magnoliopsida; order Ranunculales; family Papaveraceae; genus Eschscholzia; species Eschscholzia californica. Next base: position 40,361,684 of record NW_028238461.1, on the reverse strand, counting down.
ATTTATTCATTGACATGTGAAATACATTTTCAACTTTATGTTAACATAGAGGGTCTCCCATAACTTTAGCCACCAGGCCCTTAGATTCTCAGCCACGACTCTACTTCACCTCTATATATTTTTCCACTTTTAAGCCATTTTTTAGTGAAAAATTTTATATATTCATCCCTCCATTTTGGTCCCTCCCCCAGCCCTCCGCTTATGTGGCGACATATCACTTGAGTGTGGAGCAATTGGAGAGAGAATGGTGAGAAAATATACTCCAGTGATATGTCGCCACATCAGTAGAGGGGTGGGGGAGGGACCAAAATTGAGGGATGAATAGACTTTTGTTTTTTAGCAGAGATATTATGAGGTAAAACTTAGGATTTTTTTAATTACCGTCTTCCATTGGTCCTGCCATGTGGTGAGAATAACGATCGAACCAATTGGAGCTGGCTACACCCGCTTTCGTGCTATCGTCCGCCCTCATTTTCGGGTCATATAGCGTTTCTCTAATATATAGGTATATCAGTCAAGAATTCACCCCCAACTTATATCGGCCATTATCTAGTTTTAGTTTAACAATATTTAGGTTTGACATTAGATTCTTCCCCTTTGAAGATTCATTTACTTTCATGCAAAAAATCAACTCTAATTTGGTGAAGATATTATGAGGTAAAAAACTTAGGTTTTTTTTATCACTACCGGAACCAATCTCACCAGATAACTAAGAGGGTAACCAAACCCTAACCCGAATCTGAAATCTGAATGATCTGTGCGAAATCATAAAACCTAGCTTATAGATAAAGTGCTCATTTTTTGTTCAAGAAATTATGTCAATATCTAGTTTTAGTTTGACGATATCAATCTAGGTTTAGTTTCATTGAGTCAATCTTTATTTTGTCGTATAATTGTTATTCATTTCTTGAATTGTTATTGGTTATTACTTGAATTTACCTCTTTATAATACTTTGATTTTAACTTCGTAGTAACTATTTACGTAGAGAAATGACTTCAGAAAGTTTAGAAAGTGGTGATTATGAACTTTATCATGAGTCTGACGATGATAAATACAACGTTGAATCAGTAACAGAGATAGAAGTACCTGGGTTCGGAATGGAGTTCAATGGTCTTGAAGAGTTTTACAACTACTGTCTTCGTTAAGCCAAAAAACGGGGGCATCCAGTGAAAAAGAAATCACAGAGAAGAGAACAATAAATTTTAAAATGTTCTACAATAGTATGTGCTAAGGGGGGAACCATACATCAACATCAAATAATCCTCAACCAAGTAGCAAAAGTGGTTGCAAAGCAAGAATTAAGGCTAAGTTACTAGATAATGGAAAATGGGAAACTACCGTTGTCAATCTATAGCATAATCATATCTTTAGTCCATGAAAAGTTTGTCATATTAGATGCAATAGGAAGATTAACCTACTTGTAGCTAGACAACTGGAAATCTGTGATTTGGCAAGGACTAAGACGAGACATAGCTTTAAGCAACAAGTTGTAGCAGCCGGTGGATATGAGAAAGTGCCATTTACCGAAAGAGATGCAAGAAATTACATCGAGAAAAAGAGAAGGATACGTCTTGGTAACGGAGACGTTATTACTATTCATCAATATTTTTTGGCTATGCAAAAAAGAACAACGATTTTAATTTCTCAATGGAAGTAGATCATAAGTCTTGTTTACTTAATGTTTTTTGGGCAGACAAGAGGAGTAGAGAGGCATATAAAGAATTTGGAGATGCTGTTACATTTGACAGGACTTATCTAACGAATAAGTATCGTCTTCCTTTTGCCCCGCTTGCTGGAGTGAACCATCATGGACAATCTATTTTATTGGGTTGTGGGTTGTTGTCTAATGAAGATGCATAATCATTTTCGTGGTTGTTTACGACATGGCTTGCTTGTATGGATGAAAGAGCTCCAGGTGGAATTATAACGAACCAAGATGCAGCCATGCAGATTGCTATTCAAGACTTAATTCCCAATACAAGACATCGATGGTGTCTGTGGCATGTAATGAAGAAAATATCTGAGAAACTAAAAAGTTACAAAAAGCTTAATGAAATAAGTTATAGTCTTACTCATCTTGTCCACAAAACGCTTAGATAGAAGACTTTGAGTATAAACGGATGCTTACCATACAAAAATATAGCTTGGGAGAAAATACATGGTTGACCCAAAAACAGCGAGAATCACGTGGTTTTAGCTTTTCTCCCAAGAGAGAAGGCGATGGGTACCAGTTTTTACTTGGGAGAAAATGATTTTTTGCAAAAATTGGTACCCTTCGCAACAATTTAAAAACAGAGAGAGCTTTTCTCGGCTTCCCCCTCTCGTTTAGTCGCTTTTCACTCATTTTTTGGGTTTCGCTTCAAACAACTTTGTTGTATGTAGGGTGTCGAGTCAAGCCGATACGAGTAGTAAGATGTTCAAGCTCGGCTAGTGTCTTTGACTGTTTACTCGAGTCTGGTCGAGTAACGGTCCACTTTCTCGAGTTCGACTCGTATATGTTTCAAATAGCTCGAGCTCGCATTGTTTGAAGCTCGTTTGTTAAAACAACTTTCTAAATTATAAAAAATACTTCAATCATCATTAGTCACATACAACAATAATGATTAATGACTCACATTCCGATAATCTTTTGGTACTCCATATACAAGTTTCAATACAAATACATGAGTATATACTACACTATTATAGATAATATGTTAAGCGAGTTGTTCAGGAATGTTTCAGAATACAGTGAAGAATGATCAAATTCGACTCGTTTGTATAAACGATCATGATTTTGGGTTCAGATTAAGCTCACACCACTAAATCTTCGAGTCGAGCAAGAACAATAGTCGAGCCAAACTCGAGCATTTCGGCCGGCTGACTATAGCAGCACCCTAACCAAATACTATTATAAAATCTTGAAGAGAAAAAACCAGATAACATCGTGCACATCATTACTTGTTCCTTGAGAAAAATGGGGAAGGAGGGGGTTCAGGAGAGAGAGAGTCGTTGACATGCCATTTGAGAATGAATATAGAAGTGACACGTGGTGTTCTTTTTGGCGTCAAACGGTTCTTCTTCTTCGTCTTTTTTTTTTCTTCCTTTGTCTCTCTATCGTCTCCTTAATCTCGGAAGCTGGTGGTCTTTGTTTTTAGAGAGAGAGAGAGAGAGAGAGAGAGAGAGAGAGAGAGAGAGAGAGAGAGAGAGAGAGAGAGAGGCGACTAAAATGACCACTAGAGAAAGAGAGAGAAAAATATTAGTTGTTGGCGTTGTCTGGTGGGGGTTTGATAAAATGGACCCATTTCCACGGATCCTTTCTTTTCTTTCTTTTTCTATCTATCTTGGAAAATAATTTTGGACATAGAAGAAAGAAAGAAAGAATCATTCTTCTTCTTCTTTTTCTTCTTTTGCTTAAGTTCTGAATTATACCCATCAATGAAAAAGAAAGTGAAATCTTGTTTTCTATTCTAAATATGTATTTAATCAATCAATCTTTGCAACTTCACAATCTCCCCATCAACAAGTATAACTCTGTCTTCTTCTCCTTATGTCTATTAAGAAATCCTTCTCATTATGTGCTTGAAGTAAGAGTAATGCATTCAAACATGTTTGGTTCGCGCGAAAAGGAATAGGATTACCATGAATAAGAATCCACATAATGTAATTTGTATAGATTGATTTTGTTCGTAGATTATCTCATTGACGATTCCAAGACAAAGGGAGTCACAAACCCACCATCCCTGGGTTTGGGAATATTCTTCGTTTAGGAGAAATTGCCGTTCTAGGAATGTGGTTCCTGATTCATTCTCCTGTACCAAAGACTATTTTGGAATGCAATTCCTAGTAATCGCATTTCACCCCACGCGACCTAATAGAGTTTTGTTTCGTCACTACTTGTTTATTACTATTGGTTAATTTGACTCAATTATTACTTGGCTCTTATGGATTTCTGATTTTTTTGATAGGAAAAAGCTTACAATGTTTGATCAAGTTAGATGGCTGCGAATTCTCTCACAATGAACACAGATTCTAAAATTGAAGGTAGGTTATAGTGCTCTATTATTGTTGTTATTGTTATTAAGACTGATGTCTAACTACGATTTCCATCAAGATCTTAGAGAAGATAGCGTTGGTATCACGAGTTCAATTATTAAGTCCAGAAATCCGAGGAAGAATTTGAAATTCTCAGAAGAAGTTGTTGGAGAAGGAAGGGGTGGCTTGGAAGTCGATTTATCTTCAGGTGGACATACTCTTTTAGTACATAAAGGAGAGAGGCTTAAGTGTTCATCCAACTATCATCGTGTTATGTGCAGTCCTGTCATGCCAGGTATTTCGTTTTGTATCCTTAGCCTGACTAAAGCAATTGAGCTAGTTAGCACGTCAACTTTGGCATTGTGGTCGATATATATCAAAAAATAAAAATTTCGTCTATCCATAGATAAATTCTATCTAGATCGTGAAGCCCTGTTTGATAGGTCGGTAACATGTTTCGCCTTCCATGGACAAGGTCCTTTCCTTGTCGTGAGGTATTTGCACATGAGCATTTCCATGTTAAATATAACATATGATACGAATGCTTTGGGGTTGTAAAATGGAAGTTTCATGTCTACGAAACCGCATTGCTTTTGAACGCTATATAGTCTGGGTAATAACACAAAACCTTGTCTTACATATTTGTCAGGGCCTTTTTGGTGGGATTAGTGTCTAGATTGATTAGTTGGAGGGGCTTGTGATTGTCCAGAGCTGGTCTATGCCAAGAAATTTTTATCAGTGGAACTAGGCTAGTGGGTTTGGTGAGCCTAAATCAAGGATAGTATAGCGGGTTTGAGATGGGCGTCATAACAGGAGACGTGTCTGGATTGGCCACAAGAGTATTCCCCTGTTAATCTCATATGAGTGTCCCATGTACGAAAAGTAATGAACAAAACCTGTGGCCCCGGTGAGCCACTTACCTGCATAAGACGATAGGGGGGAATAAAAGGTAGACAAAGTTTAAACTTGAGAGAGTGCTTTTGTTGTGCAACTGATTTTCTTAGGTATTATAAGACTAACATTCCTTCAAGTGATTGGATATAACTTGTTTAAATGCATTTAAAGCCACCATTAGTATACAAGGAGTATTCTGGTATTCGTATTAGCGAATGTTTGCACTGATTGACCAAAACTGTCGTTGCTTCGTACAAAAACAACTGGGAATATGCCATGCAAATAATAACATAGCAATATGTCAAGAATATAAAAGAAAAGTGTTATAAGTTTTGTGTTGCTACTTAGCAAGCATAACGCAACTTCATGTACCTTGATGCAAAAGTTTCATATGCATAAATTTTGGATTATGTGAATTTACAGAGTAAGAAGTAGACCCACAGTAAGCAATTTGTGTTCGAGAACAAAATGAGAAGGTTTTTTTGCGCTTCATATAATCATAAAGTTCTATATCTTGTGCCCTTGGAATCTTGTTGTGGTGAACTGGTTTTCACATTTTCCGAGTTTTATTTTGCGCTTCAAATTGACAAAATAATAAGATAAGAGCTTCAACATGCATAATGTACTTATTATATCGTCAATTTTTGTACTTTTAAATCACTTAAAACGGTTATATTTGTCCAGCTAATTCTTCTCTCAACCTGTTACTTTTATTTATTGGAGTATTTGATCGAGTTCCCTTTCTTATTTTATAGAGCCATCAGCCATGTTGAATCATCACGCTGGACACAAGTTCCATGAAGTGTTTCAACTGAAACAGGGACGATATGCTGATCTACCAGCTGCTAATATTTCAGAGATGATGAAATCAAACAGCTTAGATGTAATTTTCGTGACGTCTTGCTATCAACCTGAATCTGTTTTAGAGTTTAATTTTGCAGTTAGTTTTCTTATGCTTTCATCGTACTGTACAGAATGCTCCGACTCAATCACTTTTAAGTGTGGTAAATGGGATTCTAGATGAAAGCATTGACAGGAAGAATGGAGAAATACCCCATGTAAGCCTATGAGAAAAAGTTCGATTATTACATTTTATATCAAATGTTAGGTTTGTTTGATATATTTTAGTCTTTCATTGATATAAACTTAATGTATCTGCAGCGTGTAGCGTGCTTGTTAAGGAAAGTTGTGCAAGAGATTGAGCGACGGGTATCAGCTCAAGCAGAACATATACGAACGGTAAGGTGCTTAAGGAAATCGCGTTCTAAAATAATATTTGGTTATTATACAGTATAATATTTTCTCTTTGATTTTCTGCTTTTGCAGCAAAGTCATATGAACAAATCTCGTGAAGAGAAGTATCAATCAAGAATCCGAGTACTTGAAGCCCTTGCAAGTGGGACTAATGAGGAATATCAGGTTTAGTTATAGTTAGTTCCGACAATTACTAAAATAATATCTTTGTCGTCTTATTCCTTCCAAGTTTCGTTCGGTGTTAGTTTATCTTTAAGTACCATTTCCTATACCCTATAACTCAAACACCCACATTTTTAGCATAACGATAACATTACTAGTCTTACTTCATGAAAAAACGGATTTACTTAATGGAGGCCCTGATGCTCTTAAATCATGAAGCTGACAGTTGCTGTACATCGGCTACTATGCTTATGCAGTAGCGGTTCAATTAACTGAGCATAAATTCTACCTATAAAGCTTATTTGTATATCTTGCTTGTGATCATTTGTTTTATTTATATGTTGCCAGATCTCAGTAGGTGTTTGCTCTTTTTCTTTTTCAGACTCATAAATCTCTAATGGAAGAAAGGAAGAAACCTCAGGAAGAGGAGCTGGTGGTTAAATTGATGAATGATATGGAAAATAGCGATCGTGAAACCTCAACGATAAAGAAAGACTTACTAGACACAGCTAGAAAGAAATCTGAACAGAAGGATGCCGTTGTATTGATGAAAGATAACAGCGACACAGAACTTGAAATTTCAGCAATGAAGCGAGAATTAGAGACAACAAAAAATAAATATGAGCAGGATTTGGTTAGATTGAAGAAAGAGAAGGGTAACTCTGATATTGAAATCTCAGAACTAAAGCAAGAATTAGAAATAACAAAAAAGAAGCATGAACAACGTTGTTTGCATGTTGAAACACAAGCTAAGGAAACTCAAAAAGAGTTACAGACTAGATTGAAGGAATTTCAGTTGCTCTTGGAAGAATCCAGGAAGAAGGAGAAAGAACTCGAGACGTTTACTGCACTAAAAGCTCGCAATTGGTCTAAGAAAGAACATACCTACCAGAGTTCCATAAATTTTCAGTTTCAAGCTTTGAAGGTAACACATATCTTGACAAGTACTTCCAATCATTAGTAATCGGAAATATTCGATGAATGAAACTATTGAAACTGTACAGGAATTAAGATTGGCATGCCAGTATATCAAGAAGGAAGTTATAAATACGCAAAACAACTATCTTGAGGAGTTTAATTGCTTGGGTACGATCTTCAAGCAGTTGTTTAATAAGATTTCTTTTGTTGCATCATCAACTTATGTTTGTGTTCGCATGTTCTCATAAGCTAATGTGTTTACATTTTTACAGGCGAAAAATTCCAAGAGTTCGCAGAGGCAGCTCAAAATTATAATATGGTTCTTGCTGAAAATAGGAGATTGCATAATGAAGTTCAAGACTTGAAAGGTTGTCCACTTCTACTTGGCATTAACAAAACTGTATATATTATGCCTGGTTGATATTTAGATGTTGGGAGTAAATTTACTAAGTCATTTTTCGAATTTCTTTTGATAGGAAGTATCAGGGTATATTGTCGCATAAGGCCGTCCCCAGCTGGACAGAGCGGAAAGACATCATCGATTGACTACATTGGTGAGAATGGGGAATTGACAATTGTAAATCCAACTAAACAAGGAAAGGATGGCCATCGTGTGTTCAAGTTTAACAAGGTCTTTGGTCCATTATCAACTCAAGGTTTTGGTCCTCTATCAATAACTTCCAGCGTACTCTTTTCCGTTCTCTTGTCCAGTCTGTACCATAATATATAATTTATGGGGGTTCACCCTTAGGGTTCAGTCAGAAGCCACATCACAACTAAGTCATGGGTGTGTCTGGTTTTCAATTAATTCGTAATTCTATGTTACGGCAAGTTAGAATCTCGAACTCATAGCTTAACATTACCTTTTCATTTACTTCGTGATTAAACAGCGGAGGTTTATTTAGACACTCAACCATTAATTCGGTCAGTTCTTGATGGATATAATGTCTGTATTTTTGCATATGGTCAGACTGGTTCAGGGAAGACTTATACAATGGTATGAACCACTTGCCCACCCTCGACCTCTTCTATTTTCCGACTTTTGTCTATTATCGTATCTGATTTTCTAATTATACAGAGTGGTCCGAACTTAGCAACTAAAGAAGAATGGGGAGTCAATTACCGAGCTTTAAACGACCTTTTTGACATTTCTTGGAAGAGAAGAAGCACCATTTCGTATGAAATTGGGGTTCAAATGGTTGAAATATATAACGAACAAGTTCGTGATTTGCTATCTGAAGGTTCCCAGAAAAAACTTGAGATTCGGTTTACTAGTCAACAAAATGGATTAGCTGTTCCTGGTGCCAGTATGCATCCTGTGAGATCAACTGAACATGTCCTGGAATTGATGCAAATTGGATTGGGAAATAGAGCCGTAAGTGCCACGGCGATGAATGAGAGAAGTAGCAGATCTCACAGGTTTTTTTCTTGTTAAATTAATACTTCCATCGATATATCTTCTACTTCTTGCGTTTGATTTGAACTATATCCAAATGCAGTGTCGTAACTGTCCATGTTCAAGGAACGGACTTGCAGACTGGTTCTTCGTTGCGTGGTAGTCTTCATTTGGTAGATCTCGCTGGAAGTGAAAGAATTGATCGATCAGAGGTAACAGGTGACCGACTTAAAGAAGCACAGCATATAAACAAATCCCTTTCTGCTCTCGGAGATGTTATATTTGCACTAGCACAGAAGAGTGCTCATGTACCGTATAGAAATAGCAAACTAACTCAAGTCCTTCAAAACTCCCTAGGTTTGTTTTATCTCCCACTTACTGTTTGCAAGAAAGCAGACAGGTCTAACTTTTAGTAGCCGAATTTTTATTTATTTTTTATGTTTAAGTGTTTAGGTGGGCAGGCAAAGACTCTCATGTTTGTCCAACTTAATCCAAGACCTGATTCGTATTCTGAGACATTGAGTACCTTGAAGTTTGCTGAGAGGGTCTCTGGCGTTGAGCTTGGTGCAGCACGAAGCAACAAAGAGGGCAAGGATGTCAGAGAATTGATGGAACAGGTCCCCCTTATATGAGATTTTCTTAACTTCATTCCTTGAAAAAACAACACAGTTATATTATGTTACCAACTTCTTCAGGCAATCAGGCCGAATATATGTTTCCATTACCTATTCGTAGTTGAACCGAAATGTCGTATTAAGCTTATATCAGAACCAAGAGAATTTAGACATGACTACTCGTTTGAAACCCAATTTTCGCCTTCAACCTATTTTAATCTGCAAATTACGTTTGTTCTAGAGAACTACCCGATAAAGATTCAAAGCAAAATCAGATTACTGGAAATGGTAAATCAAACATGAAAAGAGACATATTGACGACCTAATTAAGACAAGAAATCTAGCGGTGAACTACTTTTTATAAACACTTTTCATCCAAACAAACGTTCACATTATAGGGGTTAATATTAGTGTAGTATATTATGCATTTTATTTGACTAAGAAGTAATAATTCAAGTCTCTATTTTCTGAAACTTGATTTGGTTCTCTTTTTTATATAACATCAGGTGGCGTCTCTTAAGGATACGATCACAAAAAAGGATGAGGAGATTGAACATTTGCAGTTGCTTAAAGATCTGAGGGGTACTGGGTCTCCTGCTAGCATCAACAGAGAAAAACGAACAGGCTTGAGTCCATTGCAGAATCAATCCTCTTCTCCAAGAAGAAACTCCCTCAGTGGAGCTCGTGGAGTGTCAGGAGGAAGAGGCCCCGGACTTGGTGACAAAGCAGCTTCGGATCAGGATAATTGCTCAGAGTACAGTGATAGGAACTCTGAAGCAGGTTCTCACCAATCAGCAGAAGACATCAGCAGGCAGCGTAAGTTAGTTATTCATGTCTGGAGGTCATAAATATATTTATATATCCGTATGGAAGGTAAGTAACCTTCGTGTTATGTTATTGATCCATTAGAGTTAAACGATACAGATGCGGAAGAGAGAATGAGTGATGCATCTGATGGTGGCGTTTCGGTGGAAAACGAAGCTGAAGATTTAGTCGGCGATTTAAGTATTTCTCCTGCAGATGTGCTACTAGCAGACATAGACAAGTCAGTACCTTTTTCTTTTACGAAAGCTTAGATATTCTTTAACATGATTACTTGCAAATATGAAGTTTACTCAACTACAATACGACTATGTAGAGATTCATGTTACTAACAAACAAATGTTTGTCCATCCGTTAGCTTACCGAATATCACTACTCACTGGTTATTTTTATAGGTCTAGCCTTTCAGTCATAGGATTGTATAGGTTTAGGATGACACTTATGTTCTTCAATTTTCTGAAAGGATCATAGACTCGTAGGTTACCACTCTGAACATGATGTCCCTATCCAGTAAATAAAAATTTATGAAAAGAAATAAATTCGACGAACATCTTCAGTGATAGTTTGAACCCGTTGATAATAATGACACCATGTCCTCAACAAATCTTCGTCGGTCTACGACTAAGTTTCCTTTGGTGCTAGGTAGCCTTCAATGAAGCTGGGAATGGAACACTGATTTATATTTCTATAACGGAATAACCAAGCTCAGACTTTATATTTTCTTGTTCAAGAATGATCTTCAAATTCAAAAGAGAACCTTCGAAATGTTACGTAGGGAGGGGAAGTAGAAAACGTCTAAAACCCTAAAATAAAATAACAGCAACATCACGTACCACGACATCATATTTTGATATGCTTGGAAAGATGCAACAGTCGCCCATGTCACCAACCTCTACTCATTGATGGATGTACAGCTTTCTGAAGTGCCCGAGGCTAACAAGGGTTTTGGTTCAGTAATGATCGAAGCACATTCCGCAGTGGCAAGCACAATATCAAGATTGTTGTGCAGTCTAAGAAGTTGGATACAATTGACTTGTTGCTCCTTACGTTAACGGGCTAAAAGAATGCGGTAATGTCTAGAAATTATATAAGAGAGTTAACATGCATAAAGAGCTTTATCATTTAACACTAAATAAAACATACACTTAGATGAAGAATAAACTCCTAAAAGATTCAAACATCCACCACATAAATAAGTTGGAAAATCCAATTATCCGTGGTGTATATATAAATTCAACTTAAACTCTGAAAATCATTACGGTTGTCGATAGTGAAGGAATAATGATCCGTGGTTGAGTGTTAACTACTGCTCATATTTCTACGGACGTCTCATTTAGGTAGCGCAGCTAACCAGTGGGTTGAACTGTTGGAAGCGAATTCTTTACCTTGTCCTAGAAAATATCATACATGTGTATCTTAGTGATTCCAAAGCTTCCTACTTGGAGAAAACCCTTTTGCAAACTTGTGATAGGAGATATATACTACGTAAGACACAACGATGAGAAAACAGATGGATTCTGATTGTTTGCTTGTCATCTGTCAATCTGAAGTCGTCTCCTGTCCAGTAGTTTAAAGAGAATTTTGCATTAAGTTGTGAGTATATTTTAGGCTTGCAGCACTTACCGAAAGAAGAAACTTTTGTTGAGAAAATTAAGCCACTCCAAATAGGTGATCAGTCTACTTAGAGTTTTTTCTCTAATGCGGAAATACCAAGATCTTAGGATGCAGTGGTGAATAAATGCAACATATCCATGAAGCAAATAAAGAATAATGATGTGCAAGATTTATAGAGGTTCGAAGAAAGTCTTACGTCCTCTGTGAGCCGCACCAAGCTAATCCATTGTGAAAATGAAGTTACAACTTTCCCGAGTCACCAAACACAAAGTCTAGTGCACTCACTGGTTACAAAATTTCACTAACTCTCTTACCCTCACACTTACATAATTCTCTTGATCTCACTCTTTCAAAGGTAAACTTGAGAATGGGATGATTATATCATGAATGAAGAAGCCAATTTATAAGCCTTCATTCACTTGGATAGAATTGAGAAAATTTAATGCATCCATTAAATTTCGAAGACAAGTTATGATCTTTGCCACAAAAGTCCTTCCTTCCCCGTACCTTCATTCAGGGGCGGATCCAGGAATAAAACTCAAGGTATGCCGAAATATTATAGAAAGAAAAAAAATATCCGAGTATTACATAATCAAATATACTAATGTTTTAATTACAACTCAAAATAAAAATCTCTTTCTAGTCCAAGCGTAAATTCATTCTCCTTTTACTCATTCCTTGAAAGCGCTTGATAATATCTCTATCGTTGATTGTAGCAAACACATCTTTCTCCATAAAGGTCACTAAACAATCATTAAGCCATGGGTTAGACATTCGATTTCTCAATTGATTCTTCACATATTTCATACCAGAAAATACTCGTTCAACACTTGCGGTAGCCACCGATAATGACAAAGCTAGCTTCAAAAGAGTGTACACCAATCCAAATGTCTTGTGCTTTTTTGTACGAACAAGAGTCCTACATAGATCTAAAATACCCTTCAAATTCGAAAGATTATCGTCCATCTTGACACACTCAATGTAAGTCTCAAGTTGGCTAGACAACTCCCTATCACTAACATCCTTAAAGTCATTTGGGTAGAATCTTCCCAACCTCAGAAGTGAATTAAGGTCAAAATCTTGAAATGAAGAACAAGGGTTCAAACATGCCACACAATTCAACAACTCAACATTTTCCGGTGTAAATCGATCACCCAACTCTTTCATTACAAAATCAATGACATGTAAAAAGCAATCGTTTTTGTAATAATGGAGATTTGTCAAAAATGAAGCAAGTCTTTTCGATTTATTACCTTTCACATACCTTGACTCCATGACGGGCACATCGATTCCAAGATTTCCACAAGAACTCACAACTTTTTCATAAAATGCTTCCCATCCACTATCTCTCATTTGTTGAAGCTTGTTCTTACTTACTTGAACAAGTTGCATGGTAGTCACAATATCTTGATCCGATTTTTGTAATGCTTGAGACAACTCATTTGTCAATGATAAAACCTCAACCATCAAATGCAACATAAAAACAAAACCAAATGTTTGCATAACAATCAACAAACTTGTTGGTACACCATTGGAATTTTTGTCACTTTCCAAATCTTCAAGAACTTCAGTAATGGGAGTAAACAAATCAACCAACCTACTAAGAGTACGAAAGTGAGATCCCCACCGTGTATCGCCCGCTCTTGCAATAGACAACTCTTGGTTCAATCCAGTACCCGTTTCCACCAACTCCTCTTCGATTAGATTTGCAAAATGAGCAACTTGTTTTTTACGAAGCAGAGATTGCCGTTTGTTAGAAAATCTTAAAAAGTTCACAATACGAGACACTTTAAGAAGTTATGGAGTCTTTCTGTCAAACTCACATCTAGGTGGTAAGTAGTCCTTAGGCTTCTTGACTTTCACCCATTTGCTTTGTGGAAACTTGTTGTATTAGGCCCACATATAACAACTTCCTCCGCCGAATCATACAAGGGTGAAAGTTTATAGAGAATGAAGTCTATTAACTATGTATCATAAGTGTGGTTGGTCATGGTTTTTGAGTTCCAGACTCATTGCGTCATTGACGAGTACCCTAAAAAGAGGGACCATGTCATCTAGTAGCCCAACGCAGCTACCAGGCCGAATGGAGAGGAATGTACACCCTTAAAAGATGAGAAGGAGTTGTGAAGTCTAAGAGCTAAGGGATGAAGTGTGTCCGCGAAATCTAATTTATGCATCACTTAGCTCTTGTCTAAAGATTTTTATTTACGAGTAGAGGTGCAATGGATTTTCTTCGTTTTTATGTAATTGTTGTTTTTTCCATTAGTTTCCACCAAAGAGGACTTCCATTAATGGAGCTTGTTAAGAAGAAAGCTCAAGCTAAGAATTATTCTAAGATCTAGGAAACCCTTTTTAATTTGTCAAAATGGCTTCAAATAAATCTGTGACTTGGATTTGTAAAGGATATTAACCTTTCTTTTTCAAAATTGGTGCTTACATGTGTGTTTGATTTTTTTTACTAACCAATAATCTTTTCCAGTAGTAGCCCACCATCTTCCAGAAGTGACCGAATGAAATGGTAACGAATATCTATATCCTATGTCCTTACATGTTAGACTGAGTTCTTCGCAAGATGGATAACACTCTGACTATCAGTGTACAAAATACTTTTCTCCTTCTCAGGCCTCAACTCTACTAATAAACTTTCAACCGTATTGTTTCCTTACATGCTTTTGTCATTGCTACATACTTTACGTCTGTTATTGACAATGTCACCAACTAATGTAACTGTGAGTTCCAACTCCCTGCAGTCGATCCTGTTGTATAAACATACTTTGTCGTACTTCGCCTTTTATCAAGGTCACCTGCACAGTCTGTATCTACATATCCACTAAAAACAGAGTTTCACCGTCCGTAGCGTGAAGGTACATTAGTGGACCCTCTCAAGTATCTGAGAATCCACTTCACCGCTTCCTGGTGTTGCTTACTAGTATTGCTAGAATACATGTTTACTAGTTACATGGGCAATATCTGGTCATATGGGACACCTGCCATAAATTCTTTTTCCACATCTGTCACAGGATTTCTACAACTTGTTTTTCTATTTTTGAATTGTCCAGTGTGTGCCTCGAACCCTTGACTCCTGCAACTTGGTGAGCTTGAAATGACTTTCAAGTGGCATGCCGACTGGTTTGGCACCTTCGATATTGAACCTCTTTAGAACCCGTTCAAATATTTCAGCTTGAATGAGCATAAGTCTACCCTTAGACTTGTCCCTGCGGATTCTCATACCAAGAATTTGTCGAGCTTCACCAAGATCTTTTATGGCAAATTCACCTGCCAACTGGCCTTTCAAGTTTTTGATTTCCTCTAGAGATGTTCCAGCCACTAACATATCGTAAACATATAGTAACAAAACGATGTAACAAGAATCAAACCTTCTGACAAAGCAACAATGATATGTGTTACATCTTAAGTAGTTGTTCATGAGCATGAAGGTATCGAACTTCTTGTACCATTGCTTTGGGGCATGTTTTAAACCATAAAATCTCTTTGGAAGCTTGCATACCATCGCTTTTTTTCCTTCAGCGAATCCAACTGGCTTCTTCATGTAAATTTCTTCATTAAGGTCTCTATGAAGAAAAGTTGTCTTTACATCCAGTTGTCCAAGGAAGAGATTTTCTGAAGCCACTGGGTTGAGTACCACTCTGATTGTTGTCATCTTCACAATTAGGGATAATATTTCATTGTAGACGATACTTGGTTTCTACTGAAACCCCTTCATTACTAATCTCGCTTTATAGCGAATACCACCATTTGCTACAGCTTTTCTCCTATAAACCCACTTGTTCTCTAAAGTCTTCTTACCTCTTGGTAATTTTGTCAACACCCATGTGTCATTTTGCACAAGTGAGCCCATCTCGTCTTTCTTGGCAAGCTCCCACTTGCTTCAGTCCTCATCCTGTAGTGCTTCATCGGAATGTTCTGACTTTCACCCCATACCTTCATTCACCAGGAAATAATTGAGAAAATTTAATGCATCCATTAAATTTCCAAGACAAGTTATGATGTTTGCCGCAAAAGTCCTTCCTTCCCCATACCTTCGTTTAAGAAGTTACGTACTCTTTTTGACAAACTCACATCTAGGTAGTAAGTAGTCCTCTTGACTTTCACCCCTTTGCTTTTATGGCAACTTGTTTATTAGTCCCACATATAACAACTTCCTCCGCCGAATCTTACAAGGATGAAAGTTTACAAAAAATGAAGTTTATTAACTATGTATGATAAGTGTGGTTGGTTGTGGTTGTTGAGTTCCAAATTCATTGTCTCACTTGCAAGTACCCTAAAAGGAAAGACCAAGTCATTAGCAGCCCAACGCAACTACCTGGCCGGATGGAGGGGAACATACACCCTTAAAAGAGGAGAAGTGGTTGTGAAGTCCAAGAGATTAGGGATGATGGAGTGTGTCTGCAAAAATTATCTTACGCAATTAATCATTTAGCTCTTGTCAAGAGATTTTTATTTTGGAGTAGAGGTGCAATAATGGACTTTCTTCACTTTTATGTCATTTTTATTTTTTATATTAGTTTCCACTAATGCGGACTTCCATTAATGGAGCTTGTTAAGAAGAGCTCAAGCTAAGAATTATTCTAAGATCTAGGAAACCCTCTTACTTTGTCACAGTGGCTTCAAACTCGTGAACACCACCAAGCAAACATAAGATACAAAGGTCAGTCAAACCTTACCCCAGATGTACTCAAATTGTCGAGAATTTCTCGCCGTTCTTTGGTAAACTAGTGAACTAGTCAGCAAAGAAAAATGGAATAATCAGTAACACTCACGAAAGACAAGTGTTAGGGGAATGTTAATCCTTTCAGCATATTGGACAAACTCTTGCAGCAGACTTGAACCTAATAGTACATAAAAGGTGACTCTTACGTCTTAAGTCTACTCGTAAACCTATTTTAGTTGGGTGGTAACACGTATGTTTCTCCACCACTAAGAGCAGGGTTTGGATCTTGCTTTCTTTAAAATAAGAGGTCTTAAATCAGCATGAATACATATATTGATATTTTTGTCAAAATTCTAACATGGAGTTAGCACAATGCGCAGATCTGAAGAACCATCTAAAGTTTCTCAGCTAATACAAAAGCAGGAGGCAAAAGTGAATTTGTTAAGATCGTCGTCATCATCTGCACTCGCTCGTGGAGTATCGTCCTCGTCATTGTCTCGAGTATCATCAGCAAAAGATTCATTAAAGTCACCCAAAAGTAAGTCTATGGTACTTTCTCAGTTAGCAAATGCAAACTTATTACAAATAATACCGTATAATTGTAACCGTTCTTGTTTCTTATTGATCTTCCTGCCTGCAGGTTCAAAAAAACTAGTTCCTAGTAGTTCTGCAACCAAGCCTCTCAAAGGGTGGCAGCAGTAAGAGCAGGAGCTCCCGATTTTAAGCACCCGAAAACAAGTGCTAAAAGAAGAAGAATTGTAGAAAATTTTTATTTAGCCAAATGAGGTGATAGCTGTACCACTATTTTTTCCTCTTTACCTTGTGTTAATTAATATCTTTGTAAATGTTCTTTGCTTCTTTGGCTGGCTTGCAAATAGGAACCTTTGTATAGGTGTTCTTTGCTTATATCTATTTATTTTTTTAATACCCCGTTTCAATTTTCTAGTTTTGCATTCTTTCGTCTAGAGACTGTAAAATGTTTTGTGTTTGTTGAATTTCATTTATGTGAAAATATGTACTCAAGTTCCTGCATTAAGTGTTTCTATTCCATGGAAAGAATTTATTAGCTCTCTTCCTCTGTTTCTGGTTTTACATTTAATTCTTCTCTCTTTCTCGAAATGGAGAAAGACCAAGAAGACATTAAAAAAGCAGGTAGCACCTGCACCACCGTTACGCTTGGCCGATCTCGAGCCCAACTGCATAACCATTATCTTTTACTGACTTGATTACATAAGGTTACTTGGATTGTAAAATGCCTGTTAGAGGAAGAAGTTGATGACGGCGTTGTCAAGTATTCTTTCAGTCTTAGAGGAACTAGTATCTCCTACTGTGGTTAATAGGAAGGGGCAAAACTAAGCTCTTTAAAAAACAGCAGTAGCTGCTTTTTCAATCTTTCTACGTATACATGCTTTCAACAGTTGCATCCTAACGTTATATCTTTCAGTCCTGACTCTGGCTCGACTCGAGCTCCGCCCTTGTCCGATCCCAAGCCCCACTACATAATCATCCCTTAAGGTTGGTTTCGTGGCTAGACTACATACGTAGCTTGGATTGTAAAAGAAGTTCCGGTCAATCAACAAAAAGCATGATCAGATGGAGTAAATGACGGCATTGTCAAGCAAACTTCCTAAAGGACCATAGTTAACTTCCTACTTGGTTAATAGGATTTTGTCATTGCAGCACTCCCCTAATAGGAAATGGCAGAACCAAGCTCCTTAGTATATTTCAAGAAGACTGTATCCCTCAGGGCCCTTCAAAGTTTGTAGTCTATGGAGATCTTTGTATGCCGCTGAACTATTTAACTGGGTACTGATCTCATACTGGACGCATCAGTTCGATTATCCCTCACATAATTGACAAAGTTCAGATTCTCTCGCAGTCTCGATTGATAAGTCTGATTCAGCATCTTCACCTTTTAGGATCAACTCCCATGTCCAGGCCTTCCCCATGCTCCTTAAAAATTTAAGTTGGCACAAATTTTAATTTTCCATTCGCTATCTTTTCAGAGAAAGAATGCATCTCAAAGCAAATCATTTTGGGAGAAATGAAAAATGACATATAAGCAGCTTGGAGCCAATACCAGCTATAATTTTTGCACCAGCAATATCGTAAATCAAGAAGCTAAAATCACACATACACACACCTTTTCTTTTATAGCCAAGCGCTTAATAGTCACAAACTATGGTTACTAAACATAACCTATTATATGATGGTATCCATCGAACTGCAATCTGCACACAAGAGAAACTAAGCTATTTAGTCAAGTCTATCTGATGGCAGCAGCAGACTGTTGTATATCTTCCTCCTGAAAATATGACGGGAAGCTGTAAAACTCCTCAAAGTACACTAGAGACCTGAAACAAATTCGATGACTACCTCATTTTCCTTTTAAAAGGAGGAAAAATAGTAGAATCATCGGTTGCATCAAGTTTTTCTATCATTGAAATACAGTCATTCATCCTCTTCAGAACTGCAGGCATAGCAGAGACATTGCTAGAAATCTTCAATTTAAGCAAGCCTATTTTCTTCGCCATCTCAGGATCCTCTTCTGCTAGTAACGCTCCTTTGCCCAAACTGAGTATGTCTTCCAAGTCTGTTCAAATCCAGATGGGTAGCAATTAGCATTCGAGAACTAGAATCAGGAATAGTAAATGGACTCAGTAAACGAAAGATACAAGGCCAGCTGTACTCAGTTCTTTAGGGAAAGTTTCTGCCCTGGTTATTTTCTCTACTTTATGTTTGATTCTCGCTCATGTTGCTACATATTCGGAGTGTTTCAACACCAATAAGCTATTCAGTGTAAGCGTAGCGAGTCAAACGTTGCGGGCTCTCCTCGAGATCGATAGTGACTCATAAATTTGAACATTCGATGGATTAGAAAGAATTGCTCTCCTACCCCCAAGTCTGGCCAAGTTGCAATTTACTCGTGACCACGACTACTCAGCATCCAACATATAACATACAAACAAGTTGCAAGCATAAATTGATTACAGAATAAAGGGTAGCCTCAGTTAATCATGTGTTGATTGGAACTAGTAGAAGTCCCGATTATTAAATAAAACAGTTCAGAAAACAAATAATCTATTTGTCTGCAACGATGACATTTCATGTGACCAATCTTTTAAAATAAGTTTTTGCGCATCGAGGCGGTTAGTTACCACAAGGCAAGGCGGAGCATTGAGGCGTACGGCTCGACACATAAAAGGTGTAAAATATTTTTCTAAGGAAAATGAAATTCATAGACAATTGGCATTCTACCACATTATCATTGAATTTGCTACATATTCCTCATTCTCCTATAAATGTTGTTCAATTTCAAATTCTTCTTCCCCGCTTTTCCTACCAATTATATTTTCGAAATGTTTTTTTATAGTCTAAAAAAACATTTCACACACAACTAATTGTAAATGCAATGAAATTCTATTAGAATGAGTATGTGAATGAAGATGATTTCATACTTAAGCTAGTTTTCCATACAAATCAACCTATAATTATTTAATAACAATAAGTATCTATCACAAGGGAAAACCAGGTTAATCGAACCCTAAAAAGTTAGGGTTCAAAATGAAGTAAAATTTAAACAACAAAAATCAAATTATACCTTGGCCTGGAGTAAGGAGGAAGGGCGAAGTGGGTGGTCTCTGGGAGACGAGGTAAGAGGAAAAGGTTTTGTTCAACTGATTTGGGAGGGTTTCTCGGAAATGTAGTATGGATTCAGCCATTTGCTTCACCTCCATCTCCAGTTGTTCTATAACCTCCTCCTCGTCTTCCCCGTCGTCGTCATTCTCACTGTTGTTGAATTCGGATGTTTGATTTTCTGGGGTTAGGGTTTCATTTTGAGCAGTGGGAAGAAGAGTAGATGGTTGATCGTCCGCCATTTTTCCTAGTGGGTCTGCGGTTCACTAAGGACTGGGAAGAGGTAGGTAGATGGGGTTGGGATTTTTTGTTGTTTCCAGACGTAGAGATTACCAACCTCTACGCCGTAGGCCCATAGGGGTGGTCAAACGCATCTCATTCCAATATCTACAGATTTTAACATACACCCCCACTTTTATATCGATATTAGTATTATACTCCCGTTTTTTGAAAAAAAGTTATTTACACCCTCACGTAGACGGAAACCGTTAACTCCGAGTTAACTTGACTGTGCGCGACACATACTCATGAAACATGACGTTTTTGCCCTTTGTATAACTGTTGAAATGTTTTTCCCGTTTTGCTCTTCAACGGTCATATTCAACTTATTGACTCTGTAAATTAGATCTTATCATATATCTTATTCCATTGAAAGAAGCTACTACTTGAAGTTGAAATTTTAAAAAAGATGGGAGGAGGTGCTGACAAGGGATCAACAAGTAAGGTACGGTTCATGTCTTACTTGTTTTAGTTGATTGACAGTTGGAGGTCTTTCCCTAATTTTCGAGAAACAGTGCGGGTGATGACCTTAACTTGAATTGTTAATTACATCTTATTACTTACTCGAAGAGATGGAATTTTTTTGCAGAAAATGTTTTTCCAAATTTGTGAATTAGGCACATTTGGCTTTCAAATGTCATTTTCTATACTCATCATGTAGGAATGGAAAGTGCGACAAAATTTGGAAAGTAATGGTGTCTAACACCTCAAGAAATTCTGAACGAAAGCATTTGAAGTGTCAGTATCTTAGTTGTTAGTGTCTAGATGAAGTCATTTCAGAGTTGCTCACAAGCGAGAAGCAATAGGTAAAACAACATCGCACGATAGGATGTTTCGGTTGTGGTCAGCCTGGCCATTGGAAGAAATATTGTCCAAAAGAGACAAAATCCACAACCAATCGAAGTATCTGAACTCAGAATCAGATTGTGATCAACACTACATTGGAAGATTTCTGTAAGATTTTTAACAAAAATAGCATTAACTATAAGTAATGAAGTTCCAATGAAAAAATTGTAATGAAAGAAGCAATATTTCTTCATGCTTTTAGCAGTCCATCACTGTGCCTAAACATCAATGAAAGTAACCTATTTCCTGTCAAAAATAAGATTTCGTTTCTTTGTTGATCCAAGAACAAGTGCACCCTTCTGATGCAGGGAGATTTTCAGAAGATTTTCTGAAAATCTTATATATCATCAAATAGGTTATTTTAGTAGTTTCCTATTTTTTTTAGTAGAGAATTGTTAATTTTAGTAGTTTTATATTTTTAGGAAACTTTCTAGGTTTCAGATTCTAGTATTTTATTTATTTAGAACTTGTTAATTAGAGTCTGTTTAGGTTTAGGAAAACTCTAATGTCTATATAAAGGGGATTCAATAGTTGTTTTATTCATTCAGTTCAACAATAAAATTCAAGTTTATCAATAAAATTCAGTATTTAGTAGTATATCTTCTTAGTTTCGGTTCTATAGTCTTTAGACGGAGTTCTAAGGCTCTTTTCTGGGTTCTATAAGTTTTAGACGGAGTTCTAATTCTTTTCCGGAATTTTCCGCTGCGTCAGTTGGCATCAAGAGCGAGGGTTTGCCTGGTTCGATATCATCTACGCGAAGATCACTTTAGAACACATCGATGGATTTGCCAAAGATGCATCTAAAGTTAGTTTAAAAAAAAAAAAAAAGAATCAGATTATTATTAGTATTCTCTATTTTGTTATCAATCAGTCAATATGGAGAATTATTATCATGGTAACAGTTTTTTAGTTCAAGTGCACCCACGTAGAGAGTACAATGAGTATAAGATCAACGAAGAGATACCAATTTTCGATGGATATTTAACTATTGAAGAGTTCCTGGATTGGCTAGAGAAGGTTGAACGACAAGTAAATATGTCAACTAATATTCTCAATGAGAAGATGGTTAAAATTATTGCTTGTAGATTTAAAGGGGGTGCCACAGATTGGTGGGATCAATTACAACATCAAAGAATGAGACAAGGAAGGCCACCCATCCAGAATTGGCCGTCTATGAAAGAGAACCTGAGAGATAGGTTTTTACCTCCTGATTATTAACAACACTTGTTTATGACTTACAAGAACTGTAGACAAGGGTTGCGTTCGGTGGGTGATTACTACAAAGAGTTTTCAAAACTGGCGCAAAGAAACAATGTGGAAAACATTGCAGAATATGAAGATGTTGTAGCAAATCGGTTTCTAAGCGGATTAAAATTTAGTCTGCGAGAAAAGGTGGGGATAGTTACAGTATGGACTATTCAAGCTGCGTACAACTTAGCCCTAAAACTTGAAGCTCAGGAGCGGGAATATAGGAACTTTGGATTTCGAAGGGAAGAACAACCTCGCTTAAACATAAAAAAGGTAAAAACAGCTCCCTTAGAGAATGTTGAACCACCACAAATTGTGAGCATAGAAAATTCAAGTAATATTACTCACGAATCAAAATCTAACATTATTGTGTTCACAAATAAGTCTCCTGATATCAATTTACACGGTAAGGAATTTGTTTCTGAAGAAATTATTCAGGAAATTGAGTTAAAGGAAGTGGTTCAACCAATTGAGTCAAAAGAAGTTGTTCAGGAAATTGAGACAATGGATGTTGTTCAGGAAATTGAGACAAAAGACGTCGTTCAAGAAGCGGAACCAAGGGAAGTTGATTCAAAAGAAGAACTTCGCAAGTTAGACTTTAGTCCAATTAAAATTCCTTCATATGAAGTTCCATTCTCAGAATTTTGCGAATCTCAAATTGTTTCACATGGATTGACAAGTAATTTTATTCGAAAGTCTTCATCGAAGTTCATAATTTTCAATCACTATACTCATGATCTGTACAAGTTTATTTTTGGGGTGAAAAGTGAGTTTGGGTCACATTACAAATATGGACAGAAAATATTCTATGGCATAATAAAATCGTCAGTCAAATCTGAAAGTTTGGTAATTCCTATGCATAGTTCACGAGAAGGATATATCAAGGGAGTATCAATCAAGATAACATTCAAGTCAATCAGTAAACTCGAGGCGAGTTTCTTTGAAGTGGAGGAGACTGATGCAGGGAGATTTTCAGAAGATTTTCTGAAAATCTTATATATCATCAAATAGGTTATTTTAGTAGTTTCCTATTTTTTTTAGTAGAGAATTGTTAATTTTAGTAGTTTTATATTTTTAGGAAACTTTCTAGGTTTCAGATTCTAGTATTTTATTTATTTAGAACTTGTTATTAGAATATGATTAGGTTTAGGAAACTAGTATTTTATTTATTAGAAATTGTTAATTAGAGTCTGTTTAGGTTTAGGAAAACTCTAATGTCTATATAAAGGGGATTCAATAGTTGTTTTATTCATTCAGTTCAACAATAAAATTCAAGTTTATCAATAAAATTCAGTATTTAGTAGTATATCTTCTTAGTTTCGGTTCTATAGTCTTTAGACGGAGTTCTAAGGCTCTTTTCTGGGTTCTATAAGTTTTAGACGGAGTTCTAATTCTTTTCCGGAATTTTCCGCTGCGTCACCTTCCTTTACCATCCAAATCACCTTCCATCCATCATTCTAACAAGTCATATTTTTTGATGTTGCATTTAACCCCCTGTTTCAAATACAAGAAAAGAATACTATGCCCAACCAAATCTCAGTCCTTGCTTCCTATCCCATAAATCAAGTCCATCGAATTAAGCTCGTCACCATCTACATTCATAAATATAGTTATCTTTCCACTTAAATAATCATCACAAGACCACTTTCCATTCTTAGGAGAAATCCTCTTGTGACCATCGTATTTCATAATAATAGTTCTTACGGGAACAAAACCTGCTCTGTAAACAATGATAAAACAAATAGGATCAAACTTTACGAATCAAAAAGTAACAAAATTGTAAGAGCAATGTTGTTTGAATAAAATTATAAAAAACATCTAATATTACTAAAACAACTAAATCTGACTTCGAATAACTTACTGAATCATTGGGTTCAATAGTTTATATGTGGGTTCAACAAACTACACACTCATCATTCATCTAACTGGAAAAAGAGTGTCGGTAATTTATACAGGCCATAGTCCAACATTATCCTAATCTTTCAAGAACTAAGGGGGGGGAGGGGGGGGGGAGGGGGGGGGGGGGGTAGTGGTTCATGACATTGGAGGACACTCAGGGGGCAAAATGTTTTCAAGACATTTCGGGACAATTGTCCGTAGACAAAATGTCTTTATGGACATTTCAAGACATTTGATTCATAGACAAAATGTCTCAGAGACATTTCAAGACATTTGGTTCATGGACAAAATGTCCTGGGACATTTCAACATATTGAATCCATGGACAAAATGTGTAGTGGATATTATTATTATTATCATCTTATCATTGAAGGATAATTGGTAGACATTTATTATTTTAATATCATCTTTATTGTCAAACCATATGAAATAATATATTTGTACTCGTATTTCAATTATATATTTTTCGACTTTTGTGGACATCTGTGGATATCTGAG
Organism: Eschscholzia californica; assembly: GCF_041429995.1. Taxonomy (NCBI): domain Eukaryota; kingdom Viridiplantae; phylum Streptophyta; class Magnoliopsida; order Ranunculales; family Papaveraceae; genus Eschscholzia; species Eschscholzia californica. The sequence goes on along the minus strand of NW_028238461.1, from coordinate 40,336,918 downwards.
GAAATTATGGCAATTGGTAGACATTTATTATTTTAATGTTATCATTATTGTCTAATCATATGAAATAATATATTTGCACTGCTACTTTGAAAATAAATTTTTCGACTTTCGTAGACATCCTTGAATATCTGTGGACATTGATGGCAATTGGTAGACATTTATTATTTTATTATTCTCATTATTGTCTAATCATATGAAATAATATATTTGCACTGCTACTTTGAAAATAAATTTTTCGACTTTCGTAGACATCCTTGAATATCTGTGGACATTGATGGCAATTGGTAGACATTTATTATTTTATTATTCTCATTATTGTCTAATCATATGAAATAATATATTTGCACTGCTACTTTGAAAATAAATTTTTCGACTTTCGTAGACATCCGTGAATATCTGTGGACATTGATTGCAATTGGTAGACATTTATTATTTTAATGTAATCATTATTGTCTAATCATATGAAATAAATTTGCACTACTACTTTGAAAATATATTTTTCGACTTTCGTAGACATCCGTGAATATCTGTGGACATTGATAGATATTTTGTTGATATTTATTATTTTAATATTATTACTATCTTACCATATGAAATAAAAAAATTTAATTAATATTTCCAAATATATATTTTTCGTCTTTCGTAGACATCCGTAGATATCTGTGGACATTGATGGACAATTGGTAAATATTTATTATTTATAGTTAATATAATATTAATATAATAATATAATATAATATAACATAATATAATATAATATAATACAATAATATAGTATTATAATAATAAGATAATATTATAATAATATGATTTGATAATAATAATTATTTTTATTACGTTCCTTACTCAAATATATAATAATGATATAATATAATAATAATATAATAATAATAATACAATAATGTCGTAATATAATAATAAGATAATATTATTATAATATGATTAGATAATAATCATTATTTTTATTATCTTCCTTACTCAAATGTCTCCAAGTGTCCACAAGTGTCTTCCATATTCTGAGAGACATTTTCTCTCCAAAAGCTCTCCAAATTTACACTAAAATATCTCCAAATGTTCCCAAAACCAATTTGTCTTAAAATGCTTCTAATTTCGTATCCCAAACGAATAACACAGACATTTGGGGACATTTGAAATGTCTCCAACCAATAACACGGACATTTGGGGACATTTCAAATGTCCCCAACCAATAACATGGACATTGGGGGACATTTCAAATGTCCCCCAATGAAAGCTTCAAATCTTAACAAATACAATGTGATATCTCAAGAACTATTTGATAAGTCAGTGAGTTCAGTAATTTATAGAATGTGATATTTCAATATAGACATAAATTTAACACATACCAAGATAGCATTTTCTCTTGAAAACAAAATTTAACACAAATTTTTTGACTATTCGCTTCAAAAATATACTAAGTTATCATCAATAGGGAGATTTAACACAAAATTGTTTCGAATAATTAACTTACAACCTTCCTCCTTCAGCCATTAATGGTATTCTTCACAAGAACCCTGAATTTGTGACCCTACATCACCCAAACAAAGTTTTTTGCTGAGTTTAGAGAGAAACTAACAACCTCCAACATACCCCTCTCTTCAAGCGTCGAACAAGTTAGAGATGAAAGACTCCTGCCGAGTACAATGAAATCCTAGGTTTCGATTAAAAGAGTTGAAGAAAAAAAGGGGTGAAACTTTGTGAGGGTAGTTAGGCAGGTGAAAATGTGGGAGAAAAAAATTTATGCAACCCTATTAAATATTAGATTTTTGTTTTAACCGTCGAATATCAAGAGATGCACATATTCGTCTGATCAAAAAGGGGAAAAACGTCATGTTTCACGCGTGTGTCTCGCACACACTCAAGTTAACTCGGAGTTAACGGTTTCCGTCCATGTGTGGGTATAAATCCAAGTTTGCCAAAAACGGAGGTGTAGTCCCTAATATCGATATAAAAGTAGGGGTGTATGTCAAAATCTCCCTATATACAAATCTCGCGTTCTATCTCTTTTTTTTAGATTGGACTCCAAAAGTCGCGTTCTATATATATATGTATTACATTATATATATAATGTAATACATCATGAATTGAGTTTGTACGGTATTTCGTAAAAATAAAAAAATAAAATATTTTCTTATAAATTTAAAGATAATTAAATTTGAAAAGTATAATTTCAACCCTTAGAAATACGTTTAAAAGTGTAATCTTATCCATTTAAGAGGATGATACATATTCTAAAAAAGACACATTTCTCCCTTATTATATAAGATACATGCATTGTTGTGAAAGTATTATTTGTTATCTTCTCGCTTGAGACTATTTCAAGGTTACTAAGCAAATTACGTCGGCTTGGTGGCAAGTCTTTTCAGAATTGGCAACAAATAATTTATGAAGATCTATAGTTGGACTTTAAGAATATATTATTGTTGGGTTATGATGTCTAGTGTTCTAAGCGGAATCTCAGTCATCTAATGTCTAAACTAATATCTCAGAATCTCATGCATAAGCTAAAGATGAGCTAAAGGGTTTAGATATTTACCTTAATCGCTAATTCCCAGGGACTGATTGATCGCTTTCTCGAAGATCAAAAGCTCCAATTGTAGCTCATCCACTTGATACACCCGAGCAATCGACTTGATCTCCCGCCTTACAAGTTGTATTGACCAAAAACGATATTGGGCTTAACACTGATGGAGTTCTTACTGAGCCTTCCTCCTACTCCCGCCTTCATACAATATGAGGGGTGTCTCTCTAGCAACCCAGCTAGCATGGCGAGGAAGCTTACCGAAAGTTCCTCACCTAGCAAGCCCGACACGCTTAGTAGGCCCAGTAAGTCTAACATGATTGCTCTAGCCCACCCTTCTGGCATGACGATCCTAGCCTGACGTGTCAGCTTACTCGGACTCCACCTAGTCACGCAGCCACGTGGCTAGACTGTTGAGGATTGAGTCAGCACAATTCCTGATATTTCGCTACACGTTGGGATCATGGTAGAAGATCGAGTCTTGCGATACGTACTTTAAAGGAATAGTAGACCACTTCTTCTGGCAACGAACAGACTAAGGTGGCAGGCATCATAGGGCTGAGATGCCCTCTCGATATATCATCGACTACGAAGGCATTCTAGTGGGATCCTATTATTGCGGATCTAACAAACCTGAGCTCCACAGGTAGTTAGTCTCCTCTAAACTCTATAAATAGAGGGACCTCACTCTTGAAAAGGATCAGACTCTCTCACTCGAAATCATTTACTCACTTTCTACTTAGCATTCCATAATTCATTTACTCCGATCACTTCACTCACTCTCTACTAAGCTCCGGCTAAAAGTCATCTACTCCGACAACCTCTGATCTAAGCTAGTGATCTAAGGAAAAGGTTTCGGCCAAAAGTGTCTACTATACCTCATCAGATCTTGCTAGAGGCTCTCTGTTCCTCTGATATCATGCTAGTCTGCACATCCATAATCAGAAGTCTACTCTTCCATAATCAGAAGTCTATTCTTCCGTAATCCGAAGTCTACTATGTCGACCAAGTAGTCCAAAAGTTACCCCAACTCATCATTCCGTAGAACCAAGCTCCGGCCACTCTATTAGTCGCGCCACGCCCGACGCTACAACCACGTTGATATCATTAGTAACTCCATCTTTGTTATATTCATCTTATTTTGTTAAACTAAGTTACTGACTTGACCGTCGGAAGGTCCTTGGCCGACACCATCTCTGGTGCCCTTGGACTTCACGGTTCTGTTTCTCTTGTGCAGGTCTATCAGTACCCGTTTCCTACCTAGACGTTCGCCAACCAGGAGTCGTTTCTTGCCCGGAAGTTTGCCTGCCCAGCTACCCGACTCTCAGAACCGACCTTCTGCCCATTTACCCGTCTATTTGAAGGCCCTAAGCCTAGTTGTTGGTGCCCACCTAACAATCTCTCTAACCATGTGACTTTCTACCCGTCCACACAAGTAAGCGAGAACTTCCCGGCAGTTAGACGAAGAACTCCTTCTTTAAACTAGATAGATAGGTTGGAACTATTCTCTCTTTCTCTCTTTACTTGATGTTGTAAAGATAGAAATCTCCCCATAATTTTACACACTTATTTAATTTCTAATGAGGCCCTTATATAGAATCCTCGGAGTCAGAAACCCATTCGAAGAAGGATTCCTTAATGGCCACAGAAATAGTTATCTGAATCCTATTCAGATTAGGATTCCCAGGTGAACGAATCATCTGGAAACCCTAATTGAGGTGGTCGGCTAAATCTGCCCCTTATTGGGTTGGGTCTGGCCAGCCCTTATAGCATGGTCGGTCATGCCTTCGCCGACCTTCCTTTGGTCGGGCCTTTTGCCCCGCTCATTATCCAATTGTTTCGGGTTTTTGCTATCTTTGCCTATGGCCTTTTGGACACACTTATGGATCTAATTCATACTTATATGTCTCATCCCTCTAATCATATATTCCGATCAAATCGACATTTTTTGGTGTAACCCGATGTAAGATCAGAACGAAGTTAGCCGTAAATCATACCGTGATTCGACGATCGAAGTTGGATACTAACTAAACATTACGATCCCTAAATCGTCTGGACTTTGATGATCTCCTTCATCAATTGCCTATCCGACAAATTGCTCGCATTGCCACTTTGGTCGAAGGACATCTCATTCAGTTATAACTAGCAAAGCAATCTCGTTTGTAGAAACCAACAAGAAGTTTGATTTTCTTTCTCCACAAAATTTTCTACAATTCCATTACATCAAATATGTGTTAGGGAAACATTTATTTATAGAAAACCAGTCTTTCCTTTCTCTTTCTCGGCTGATCTGTTACTTTCTCTATATCCACATTGTTCAGGCGAAGAGAACCCTTTCCTTTTCCAGAACAATGAGGCTTTAAAGAGAGTGAGAAAGTTAAAGTTTTAGAGAGAGGGAATGAGATTTAGCAAAAAAAGAAGGAGAATTAAAAGGATAGAGAGGGAAACAGAGGGAGAGGAAAAAACTGGTGATGGTGGTATGATCGAAGGTCAGGTACGAAACCAGTATATATGTGAAGTTCGGTTCTTTAGTAAGTTTTGAAATTTTTGTTACAGTCTTATATTTAATTTTGCTGCATTGTCCACCACCTCTTGGTTTAGTGGTTGGACATGCACTCCGCAACACGAAGGTCCCAGATCCCATGAACTTGGGTATAAACAAAGTAGAGATACATTAGTTGGACTTTATGTCCCCTTAGGATAGCCTTTAATGGCAGATATATATTCCTTTAGGACTCAAATAATGCAGTTATAGTGCTCATTTAATTCATGAATTTTGACGTATCTTTGTATAATTTCTTCATGATGTATCAATGTATAGTAATGATGAGTCTTATACCCATTACTTATAGAAAAAAAAAAGTTTGCCTCATTGTATTTTGGAAGCATGTAAAAAAAAAGTTGGTTTTTTTATCTTATATTTGTTGTATAATTCTGGGTTATTTCCCAAATGACCCCCAACCGATTTCATGCCTAGCCCCCTACTTTATCAAAAATACCCAGATGTCCCCGTTTTTCAGTTACCATTATAACATCGTTAACTAGTCATCTCCTTCTCTCCTCCATCTCATCACCTCTCTCTGCCACCTCACCTTCTTGCCACCTCACCTTCCTGCCACCTCATCGTCTTCACCCGCGAAAGTCGTCGGTCAGCGACCTTCAAACATAAAAAAATCCTCTCTCTCTAAATTTTTTTTCTTTCATCTCTCTCTCTCTAGAACAGATCTAGAGAGAGGTGATGAGATGGAGGAGAGAAGGTGATGACTAGTTAACGGTGTTATAACAGAATCTGAAAAAGGGGGCCATTTAAGTATTTTTTATAAAGTCGGGGGTTAGGCAAGAAATCGGTCACAAAGTTGGGGGCTATTTGGGAAATAACCCATAATTATTCACTATCAAATAGTCAAAAAGTTTGAGGTAGTATAAGGCGTACGGATTTTTCAAACTTTCAAGTGTTTAATTTTACGCAAAATAAATATAAGAAAAATTCATTTGTATGTTAAACTCAGATTGTTTCCTCAAATTTTGACGAAAAATGTGATTTTTTTTACAACATGAGGATTATAGAAGAACTTAATTGGCTGAATTATTTTTTTATTAGATGTTTGTTTACTTTAAATACACTAAGGTGTTGTTTGTTTTTTTTAAATGTGTCTGAATCTGAATTTACTGAATCTGAATTTGCTGAACTTAATTGGCTGAATTATTTTTTTATTAGATGTTTGTTTTCTAAATCTGAATTATTGAGTTTGAATTATGATTTTGACAATTATACCCCTCCTTTATATATTTCACCAAACATACCCTATCTTTATTTGCCCTAATAAAAATCATAGAAACCCTAAGGTTTTCATTTTTCTCCCTCTCCCCCTCTCTCTCACTTTCTCTCTGTCTGATGGAACTCTCACCGGAACTCTCTCTGAAACTCCCTAAACCGATGGATAAGTAGGTGTTGCGCCTGTCTCTCTCTTTCGCTCACCGAACGGAAGTTTTGGTCGGTTGTCTCTCTCTAAACGAAGGTGAGATCTCGTCGAATCTGTTTCTCTCTCACTTCGTCTCTCTCTTTAAGCGAAGGTTTGAAAGTTGAACCCTTGCCAGTTACGGCGAGGGTTCACAGATTTATAAACAAAGTTGGTTGTGTTTGTTATGTGGTGGTGTTCTGATGTGTGGTGGTCATGGTGGTCTGATGGGTGGTGGTCGTGGTGGTTTGATGGGTGGTGTTCTGATGTGTGGTTGTCTGATGTGTGGTGGTCGTGGTGTTGTCGGCGTCGTGTTGGTGGTATAGTCTGGTTTGTGGTGGTCTTAGTGGTGGTGGTGATGGTTTTGCCGGTTGTGGTGGTGATGTTTTGCGGTGGTGGCGGTGATGGTTTTGCCGGTGGTGGTGGTGATGGTTTTGCTGGTTGTGGTGGTGAAAAATTTCTAATAAGCAGGGGTAGAAACGTCATTTATCGAATTTCAGTCATTTGACCTATTTTTAGACTTGTTTTAAAGTCTGGAAATAATGGGCTTTTATTCAGCCAATTCAGAAATCTAACTCATTCAGACAAAATTTCAGATTTTATTAAATAAAAAAACAAACATCTGAAATCTGAATTAACGACCAATTTAGATTTCAAATCTGAATTCATAAAAAAGCAAACAACACCTAAGTAATATACTAATATTAACCCAATTAAGACCATAACTTAGCAAAGTATAGGCTTATTAACTAATTAAAATAAATAGTTCAACAAAAAAAAAAAAAGAACTGCATGCAACGGAACTTGAACGACAGTCTCAAACATGCAATAATATTGGGTATGAGTAGGATGCTCACTGCCCAATAAGTTTGTTTTGACTTACCATTAGCAGTACATGTATATATCTTATATTAAAGTCAAAGGGGCCAATTCTTGCTCCAGGACCATACCTAGTTTCGTTCTTATTAAAGGTGTTGGACATACCGACATAGTTGGTGGTCCAAGATGAGGCGAAAGAACAAGTTGCCGCATAGATTCGAAAAAAATCGCAATCTCTTTAAAATTATGTATCCCAAACAATTTCATTTTCCGAAAACTACGACATTTAAATATCTAGTTGTACCTGCAATCTTGAGAAAACATGAAATATTATGTAACATCTTAGATTGTCAACTCTTAACATCAGGACTTTCTCAGTATTATGCAATATTATGTAACACTTAAGCGTGATATTAGATTGTCAACTCTAACATAATTTTCTCAGTATTATAAATATACATGCATAATCCTTTCAACAAAAAAAAAAATAAATATACATGCATAATACTTCCTCATGATAAAATTGATTGATTACCCCAATATCTTATAGCGAGGATAATTTAAAAATCTAAAATTTTGAGGTATAATAGGAAACGGAAACAAATCTCAATAATATTCGAAAAAAACTCATTTTGTAAAAGTACAATTTTACCCATGTAGTCAACATGAAAAACATATTTGAAAATTTCTAAACAAATCTTAGTTTTCTTTTGACAATTTTGTAAATTTCTAAGCAAATTCGTTTTTGTTTGGAAATTATTTTAAAATTATTTTGCAAAAATGTTTCGCATTTTGTCTTTTGCATTTGAGAAACACAGACTGACACTAACATTTTGGCTGAAGCATTTTCGATCTGTCATGTAAAGAAAAATTGTTTCCGCATTTTTTGTGTTGCTTTTGACAGAAATATTTAAACTAACTAATGCATTTTTTTATTTGCCTTTTGCAAAAATTAAAATGTTATGCATATTATCTATTGTATTTGACAAACCCATTAACGAACAAATAATATTTTGGCTAATGCATTGTATATGTTGTTAACAACATAATTGTGTATGTTGTCAACATTTTATAACAAGTCAGGACAACTATATACATGGGCGGACCCATGTGTATGCTGTCAACTATTAGAGGTGGTCTGGATTTGCCGAATTCTAAGTAATATGTTAGAGGTGTTAACTGTGAAGGCTCATTAGTTGCTTTGGTTGGTTAGTAACCCATCCATGTTAGCAACCTAGGATCAAATCCCATCTTCTCAAATTATTATTTTTATTTTATCCCCCAACCAACTCTCCGTTGTTTACTACATAATTTCATTGTTGACTCAATTTATGGTTTCTACTAATATTTAATGTATTCAATCTTCTCAAATTGTTTCTCACTAAAACGTTAAAATTAGCATCGTTTTTTTAATAAAATTTAGTACAATTTTATCTTCCTAAAAGTAATTTCATCGAAGTGATGTGTGCAATTTTTGAGAATTGAATTTAAATAATACCTAGAGTAATTAATATTTACTTTCATGAATACAAATACAAATACAAATATATCATAGCAACAAAAATTGCATATTGATCATCATTTTAAATAACAAGTAGGTTAGAATTTGATTTTTTTTTTTTTCAAGTAACTTTAGGCTAGCCCTGTCTGTCTTAAAATCCTGGTTCCGCCCCTGACTATATATGTTGTCAACATTTTATAACAAGTTAGGGCATTATTGTATGTGTTGTTAACGGTTTATAACAACACAATTATATATGTTGTCAACAGTTTGTAAAAACATATTTATATATATTGTCACTATAGAAGAGTAAAAAGGAGATTATAAAAAAGAAATATGTCTTTCTTGTTAACAACATAATTATATATGTTATCAACAGTTTAAAAAATGTCAAAAAATTGATTTTCTTAGATTACTATCATTTTTGGATGGTTTTTTTTATTATGATCCAGATTTTGGACTTTTCATGCATTCTTTCTCAATCTATAAAGTTCTAATTATCTAAAAAATTCATAAAATATCTAAATTAGTTATATTCTTCCTGAGCCAGCTCAGCTAACTCAACCCATAGCCTCATACCGGATAGCGAAAATTCCCGATGATCCTGTGAACTACAATAAAGAAATCATTAATATAATCAGACAAAAGAAAAAGAAAGCAATGAAACCAGAGACAGGGCAATACACTCTAATTATGTGTGAACACCACGAAAACAACCGCCTAGGTTAGACGTGTTGGTTGCAAGTGGATCTACAAATAGAAGAGAGAAAGATGGAAAGATTCAAACCTACAAAGAGAAGTTGGTGGTAAACAAATATACTCAGGTCGGTGTCACATAGAATGACCTTAATGGAGTGTTTGGATGACGAAATTATGAATCCGCAGATTCATGAGTCATTGGGATTCATGATTCCACAGATTCATGATTCCAAGTAATATTTTTTTGTTTGTTTGGCAACTATTAAGAATCTATCAATTATTATTATTATTTGAGTATTTTTAAACGCTTCTTCAGAAAAAAAATATTAAGTAAACCTTGTTCTTAAATATCGTTTTATTCAAGAACTTTCTTTTTCTTCGTAAACAATTTTTTTTTAAAACTAGTTTTCCCCGAAAGCCGTTTTTCCTATTAAAAAAAATCCCCAAATTTTTTTCGAAAACCATTTTTTTCAGTAACCGAAATTTCATGAAACCTAGTTTTTCACGAAAATCTTTTTTTCACCGAAACCGATTTTTTCCTGGGAAAAACAATATTTATGAAGCAAAAAAGCTTTTATAAAATTTTAGTTATCGAAAAAAAATGTTTTTGCGGGTAAAAAACGGGTTTGGAGGAAAAACAACTTTTGAAAGGAAAAATCTGTTTTCTGGAAAAAAAAATATTTGGGGAAGAATCGGTTTTCGTGGGAAAAAGCAATTGTCTGAAAAATCGGAGGAAAAATCAATTTTTTGAAGCAAAAAATGGTTTTCGAAATAAAAAAAATTAGTTTTGAAAAAAAAACTATTTTTGAAAAATATAATTTTTGAAAAAACATATAATTTTCGAAAAAAAAATATCTTATTTCGTAGAAGGAAATATTTTTTTGTTGATTTTAAGTTTGAAATTTAGGTTTATCAATCAAAATCCTAGGGGGTAGGGTGAGATTTTAGTCCAATACAAACTTTAAAATTAGGAATTCTTAGGATTCAAAAGTCCTAGAATTCTTGGTTGTCAAATAAACCAAAGATTCATGATTCCTACCAAATCCCACTTTTAATAGGAATCCTACTTATGAGTCCTACAACAAAACACACCATAAGTGTTTTTATATGACTTCCAGGACTCAAAAATGTCTTTAATGGTGAATTATTACATTCATGATGTATCTCCATTCATATACTGATGATCTACGCATGTCATGTAATGATAACCCTTGGAGTCTTATGTCAATAAAAACAAACTCCATTAAGACTTAATTGGCCATATTATCTTTAGAGTTAATTCTTATATGGCCCCCTACTTTGTGACCAGCTTCCTTTATGGCCCCCAAATTTCTGTAAATTCAAATATGGCCCCCTATTTTCATGAAAATGTCATAACTACCCTTCCCATTAATATATTTTCAAAATAAAATTAAAAACAAAAACTTAAATTCCACCTCACTTCCCTCTCCACCACTCATCTCTCTCCACGTCACCTCTCTCTCCAACTCACCTCTCTCTCTCTCTCTCTCCAAGTCATCACTCTCAGGACCACTTTTTTGAACGGCAAACTTGATTTGTTTCAATCCGTTCAATTTGTACCTCTCTACACTCTAACTCAATTTACTTTTCTCCCACTTTAATTGATAGCTAAGTTTTAAATCATCGAACAACCCCCTTTTTTTAACCATTCGGTTTGTTTTAGGATTTTTTGGGTTTACCCCCTGTCAGTAATATGTAATCGAGTTTACCCCTCTGCGACATTATCTATTTAGTTTACCCACTTCCGTTAATTGGCTTCCGTCACTACTCTGTTAGACCCATTTATCATGACCAAGCTGCCCCTTATGAATGAAAATTACGAAAACGGCCCTGCGAGATTCCTCCAAGATTGCGCTGACCCGGTCAAAACCCTTAGACCCGAAAAACTCAACAACCCATCTTTGCTGCACCGACTCTCCATCTCTTCTCCTCCCGTCTTCTTCTTTAATCTTCTCCATCAACTTCTATCTGAAACTCTAATTTGTATAACAAAAAAATCATCTCTTCCACCGTCTTATTTCCTTGAACCCGCAACCACTAAAGCTCAATCGAAGTTCCTGCAAGTAATTGGCAATGGACCTTCCACATCTTAGAGAGAGGTATGTTCAAATCTTTGAACATTCTTGTGTAGAATAAGATGTTCATAAATCCCAAAATCAGAAAACCCTAATTAAATAATCAAACAACCCAAAGCAAAAACTATGAATTAGGAAGTCCAAAATAAAAACCCTAACGACTGATGCTTTATATATCTATTTCTCCTCTAAGTTAATGAATGATGAATAACATTTTATTTATAAGTACCCTGTATTAGAAAGAAGGAACATTGATTTTGTTTTTAGATTGGTAAACCAATTTAATTGTTGATATTTAATAATGATTTTGCTTCTTTTGTAAGGATAGTTACTGTTTTTGTCTTTTATATTGATAACACTAAACAACAATATTTGTTGTCTTTTAGATTGATTTTTTTTTTTTGAGACAAACATAACATCTATTCAATAAGATTAAGGTCCGTTACAGTGATGTTACGATGAGAAGTGTTACAGTTAGGAAAACATTTAGAGATACCTGTATTGTTTTTCCTAGAGTTTACAGCAAGGTGATTAGCTTTACTGTTAAACTTTCTACTGACATGCACAAAAGATATATTTCCAAAAGATAGAGATACTTTCTTGATTGCTTTCAAGACGTACTTGGCGGTCCAGTGGACCGAATGCTTCCTGTGATTCAAAAAGTTACTGATATTCACATTGTCACCTTCCAAGATGACCTTCTGAACTCCATGATTTCTTGCCCAAACAATTCCAAAAAGAGCAGCTTTGCTTTCACCTTCATCTACTGTCCTGCTGGAGGAGATGATTGATTCTCTTGCAAGTTCTGTACCTGTGCAATCATGAACCACTATAGCCAAATAAGTAGCCAGAGAGGATTTAACAAAAGAAACATCGAAATTGATTTTCATAAATCCTGTGGGGGGAGGGCACCATGATGTAATTCCAACAGTATGGAAGAGTTGATAGGTCTTGAGAGATATAGTCTGAGTATATAAGTAGCTAGCTATGATTAGGTTTAGATTGTTTAAGCTGAGTTGTTTTTCCTGGAATATTTTCTCACACCTGTGCTTCCATAAATGCCACAAGGCAGTGGACATAGTTTCAAGAGCTGTGAGAGTGCTCATGCAGTCAGAACCTTCGTTTAGATTGATTAGGAAATTATTATTCATTGACGATATATTTGTGTGTTATTCTATTATTTTACGGTGTCTGCGATATTTTTCTTACGACGATAAAGAATGTTTCATTATTATTTATTATGTCATTGTTTTACCATGCTTGCTTTATAATTTCTATGACGACGGAGAATATTTCTTTCTTATTTGTCCAATTAATAGTCAATGTGGTGATAAAGAAAAAGTTGTTGTCGTTGATTCAAAGGAGATTAAAAGGAGTGATGAAGAAATCGATGAGATACCAAGTATATATAATGAACAAATAAACATTGATGGGTTGCCCGTAGTGGAAGATTATGAGACTGGTTATTCTTCCAGTGATGAAGATATGCCTTCTAATTATGATGATTTTATTGCAAGTTCGGACCATCTTTATCAGGATGAAGAAAGTGGGGAGCAAGTGAATGTGGATACATCAAGATTGACTCTAACATTGGGTCAAGAATGGGATACTGTTAAAGATGCTACATCATACTTGAGGAAATATGCAATTACAAATCACTTTGAAATTCGTTATAAAGTGAACGAGAAGACAAGAATCCGAGGTGTATGTAAAAATGAAGGTTGTCCTTGGTTGTGTTTCGCTAGTGTAACAAGTGATGGCATAACTTTCAAGTTAAAAACATTAGAAGCAGAACACACATGTAGGGTGGATGATGAGACTAGAAACAAGATGGCAGATGCTAGATATGTAGCCATGGTTCTAGAAGAGGAGATCAAAACCCATTATGAAACTATGAAACCAGGTGGAATAATCAAGGCTTTTCACAAAATAACTGGGCTACAAATTAGTTATCATATTGCTTGGGGTGCTAGATCCAAAGTATTGGAGAGTGTTCTCAGTAACTACGAAGAAAGTTATAGGATGGCACCAGAATTATGCAGACAGATCTTAGCAAGTAACCCTGGGTCAATTGCATCCTGTGCGCGAAATGACCTTGACAACTCTTTCACATTTGTGTATCGCCTTTAAGTCTTTCATTAAGGGTTTCTTAGATGGTTGTCGTCCTGTCATTGGGTTAGATGGGTGTTTTCTGAAAGGCAAGTATGGTGGGGTCTGCCTTTCAGTTGTTGCCTTAGATGGTAACAATGGATTATTTCCTTTGGCAATTTAAATATGTCAAGCTGAAAATTACCATAATTGGACAAGATTTTTGGAGATACTTAGTGTGCATATATGTAAGCATCCTGGGTTGATAACATTTATGTCAGATAGGCAAAAGGGGCTCATCCAATCAGTTGCAAATATATTTCCGAGGAATCCTCATAGATTTTGTTTCCGGCATATGTACAAGAATTTTCAGACAGTTCATAAGGGTGAGCTTTTGCGACACTTGTCCTGGGGGGCAGCAAAAGCATACAAAGAGGTGGATCATAAGAAATGGATGGAACAAATTAAAAAAGATGCACCAAAGGCATATGAATGGTTGTCTAAGAATGACGTGAATACATGGGCAAGGGCCTATTTTGACACTTCGTTGAAATGTGAACATATAACTAATTGCCACAGAAAGTTTTAATTCATGGATAATAAAGCTAAGGCCTCAACCAATTGTACATGCTATAGTCGAGTATAACCTAATGATGATGACAATGATGCACAAAAGAAGAAAAATTGCAGAAAAGTGGGATGAAAATGGGTTGGTCCCTAGAGCAATCAAGATGATTAACAAAATGAGAAATCACATTAATAGATTCATAGTTACTGCTTCTGCAGATCATTTGTATAATGTGAAGCAAGTCTCCATAGCTAATAGTTGGGCAGTTAACTTGTCTCTTAAATCATGCAGTTGCCGAGTCTGGGATGTATCTGGTATCCCGTGTGTCCACGCAGTATCTGTGTTGGCACCAATGAGAAAAGACTGGGTGAAGTAAGTCTTACATAATTTAACTCCTTTTAGAATTTATCGTATGTTTACAGTTTTGATTGATTATTCTTCATTTGGTTGTATGTATGTAGTTATTGTAGCATGTACCATAGTGTTGCCCATTACAGGAAAGCATACGCAGGTCATGTTGGGCCAATGCTCCCCATGTCAGATTGGGGCAAGGTAACTTCTTCTTGTTTTATTTTTTATTTATCATAGTATTGCATATGATGGATGAAACTTCTCATATCCTCATAGTGTATGTATGATGAATGCAACTTCATATTTGTGTTACTGTTTATTTATTTTAGTATTGCATATGATGAATGTAAAATTTTCATACCTTCATAGTATTATACATGGTGAATGCAACTATAGCATAAATGTAACTTCTTATTTGTATTACTTTTGTTTTACAGCCTCATTATCAAGTTGAACCGCCGAAATTGAAGAGGCCACCAGGAAGGCCAAAAGTAAATAGAAGAAGAGATAAAGATGAAGAAGTACCAATAATGGGGATTAAGAAGAGATGTCATAAGTGTAATGAAGTTGGTCATAATTCAAGGACATGTAAAGGTCCAAGTAATCCGCCAGCAAGGAAGAAATCAAAAAAGAATCAACCACTCCCTCCAATACCACCTCCAGCTGGACCACTAGAACCACCTCCAACAGGACCACCATCTTAGGATATTTTCTTAGACATTGTTTTTGAACGAGTTAACATTTTACGTAGTTCGTTCACTAGATAAACAAGTCATTTTTTGTGCAGTTTATGGGTTATAGACCGACATGATTTTTGGATAGGTTATACATGATTGGTGGACAGGTTTTGTCTTGGAAGTTAGTTTTGGTTTGGCACAGATCACAATGCTTCGTATATTTTATTTCTTTTAGACAAATTTTGTGGTCTTAAAATGGTTATTAGACTTGCTTTAAAATATTTTCTAGTACTGTTTAGTTTTTCGTGCATTAGATGAGTGAATTTGATATTCTTTAGCATAAGGTGTGGATTAAAGTAGATACTTTGTTATCCAGTTGTTCATAGAAGAAAGAAACAGAAAAAAGAAAGATAAAAATGATTAAGAGAAACAAGAAGAAACAAAAATGTAAAAAAAAGTGAAAAAAAAAAATTAGAAAAATATTATATTTATAAATTTGGAATAAGTATAAGAGGGAAGAACTTTTCGGGTCAACTACTGTTGACCGGGCCAGCGCAATCTTGGAGGAATCTCGTAGGGCCATTTTCGTAATTTCCATTCATAAGGGGTAGTTTGGTCATGATAAATGGGTCTAACAGAATATTAACTCACGGAAGGGGGTAAACGAAATAGATAATGGCGCAGGGGGGTAAACTCAATTATATATTACCGACAGGGGGGTAAACTCAATTATATATTACCGGATCTTGGTTTAAACTCTGCAATCTCCGTGAATAGATCTCGATCTCACCCAGTTCTTTTTGAAATAGCAGAACTCAAACCCTAGTCTCTCAAGTAAAGAAATATGTATGTGACCCTCAACCAAAGTAAGTTTCATTAGACGTTCCGATTTTATATAATAAAGCAGGACGTTTCAACAAACAAAATTGTTTTTCTAGACTATGCGCATATGATCTAATTTTTAATACATCGTATTTTGATAAAGGCAGTTTTTTCTTGAAATATGTGACTATTAGATATTTATACCAAAATATCCAGCTTTAAAGTGGATGTGGTGTTTTAACAACAGCATCCGTTCTAAACCGGGCCCTAATAATATTTCTATCATAGTTGAACAGGATTTAAAGAAAATATCCCATGAGCCATGACATTTATCAAAAGATCGAAGAATCCTTTTTTATCTTTCTCTACCGGATTAATCAAAGGAAAATGATACTATGCCAGGCCAGTATCACGGCCGTATCCCGGGCCGGTGACGGGGCCAGACATAACATACGTTGTTAATCAAAAGGGGCAAACACTGAAAATGGCTAACACTTCATCTAGTTTTATCAAAGAGCCCACATCATGCATATATATATATATTCATCTCACCTCTATCCCCCTTCAATTCAAGTAATAAAACGCTAGAAGTAATGTGAACTTCATTATAACTCTCTCAACTTCTTTATATAGGTGACAATTAAGTCAATAATTGAAAATAACAATAATAATCAAATTAATATGAACTTCAAACAAAATAACCAAATTGCCCTCCCTATGCAATAACTTCTACACCAACCTTTCCTACCACCAATGTCTCACCACATCCTCCACCACCATTACCATTAATGGCTGTACCGTTACCACCGGTAACGGAGGTGGGCGTTACTTTGGTGATGATAGGAGTCAGGTCCCTTTCGTGTACATCAACTTTCAACCCATACTTCATGAACAAAGTTAGAGACATCTTTTGCTCAACACGATGACCGGGTGCCACTGAAAGGCGGTGCCGGAGTAAAACTGCGGCAGCCACTGACTTCATTTGTAGATAAGCTAAATCCTTACCTAAACAAATTCTCGGTCCTGCATTAAACGCAAAAAACTTGTATGCATCTTGCATTTCGTATCGCTTCTCGTCTTTCGATAGCCATCTCTCAGGCCGGAATTCCAAGAAATCTTCACCCCATGTAGATTTCATCCTACCCGACGAATATATCGAGTATGTCACGGCTGACCCAGCCGGAACCATTGTTCCATCCGGCAAAACATCGTCGGAAATTACATACTTTGAGTCTTCTGGTACTGAAGGGTATAGTCTTAGAGTTTCTGATAATGCTGCTTTCAAGTATATCAAACGGTCAACTTCTTCAAACACTAATGGCTCATCTACCCATTTAGAGGTGTTAGTTCCACGTGTCTCAATAAGAACGGTGCAAATCTCTGTTAAGATCTTCTCCTCAACCCTAGGGTTTAATGTGACCAACCAGAAAAACCAACTTAGGGCAACTGCTGACGTGTCACGTCCAGCTAGGATAAAATTGAGTGCTACTTGTTGTAAAAAAGAATCTGAAAATGATTCTTTCTTTCTTATAAACCGGGAGAGCAAGTCATCATGTAAACCCTTTTCTTGAATTAGTTGATTTTGTTCCAACTCATACTTCCTTTTCTTGATTATACTTGATAAGTACTCGTCCACGTGTTCAAGGCTGTGGTTCAAGCTGACTTCCAAGCCGAGCCCAAGCCATTTCTTCAACTTCCATATAATCTCCGGTAAAATAAAACGTTGAAGTGTCGCTTCGGTGGCTCGGTCAAACGACGAAGCAAATCGATTCTCTGGAAGACTCGGAGATAACGTCTCTGGATCATTCCCAAACGCCAAACCACAAATATTATCGAACGTTAATCTAAGCAAAAGATCTTGGAGATCGACAGGTTTTGACTCAATCTGAGCCGTTGTTAAAATCGACCATAACCTTAGCTTAATCGATCGGTTTACCCAACGAGCCATGGCTTGGCGTAGTGTCCTAGTAGTGAACTCTAAAGCAGCTGTTTTTCTTTGAAAAAGCCACGTGTCACCATCTGAGTTGAAGATTCCTTCACCAAGTAGATCGTGAAATACGGCTTGCCACGTAGGACCCTTAGGGTAATTATCGAACCGTGTCTTGAGTATGTGTTCTAGGTTTTTAGGGTCGGACGTGACAGTCACGAGACCTTGTTTGCGAGCTAAGAAAGGAACGGCACAGATGCAAGTTTGGTACGTGCCACCACACGCGCGAAGATTTTCAGCTATCCATTCATGCATACGGTTAGAATTCTCAATTAAGCCAGGTAAACTACCCAATAAAGGCCAGACACGTGGACCCTTTAATGATCTTGATATAAAACAAAACCATATTAAGTATGCAATTATGCCCATAAATATCATTAATACCGTTGAGGTGTCCATACTGATACAAAAAACCCTAATTCCACACTACAAGGAAAAACCACTAATGATGGTATTGATCAAACTAATACAAACCCTAATTCACTCTACCGGGATACCTTTAGAGCAACCCTTGCCGATAAACCACCGATATAAGAGGAACCTTTGCCGGAAAACTACTTATGTAAGAGGAACCCTTACCGCAAAACCACTTATGTAAGAGGAACCCTCGCCGGAAAACCACTTCAAAAGATCAAATGTAGCTGTTGATTAGAATACTAACTAATGGGTACATTTCCAAACTTAAAAATTGATACTTATATTGTATTTTGACGGTAGAAATCGAGTAATTTTGGGGTTCTTATCTGCGAAGAAGAAGAAGAAGAAAAGAGAAGGTTATTATACTTGGAAAAATGCAGGTAGCTAAAAATAAGAATGTGGGTGTTATTGTTGATGGTGTCTCATGATGATGAGATTTGGGGAAGGAATTAGGGTAAGCTAAGAAGAAGAGGAGTAGAAATGAGATTGTGTAGAGTGAGAGAAGATAAAAGGAAAGAGAGATGGCATTTATAGATTTAGACCTTTTCTTTTTAGTAGTAGTAGTACTGAAAATTAAATTAAGGAATTAAGTCAAGCCAGCAAGCTATCCAGACTGTACATGTATTGAAACCCTCTATTAAACCTCTCTCTCTCTCTCTCTCTCTAACTCTCTCTTTTTCTCTCTCTATAATAAACATGAAACCTGCTCTCTAACACCATTAATGAAAAGGTGGCAGTGGTCGTTGGGAAATTTAAGGTAAATTTCTGGGAAATTACCATTACCCCTTTGCTTCATCATGGGAATTGGGGACCTCTCACTTTCTCTCTCTCTCCTCTTTATCTATAGAGAGAGAGAGAGAGAGAGAAAGCAAACCTATATAGTCCATCAAACGCCCACCTAATTTCTGAGGAAAGAAGGAGGACCTCTTTAAATGACCGCGGGATATGCATTGAATGATAAAGAAAGAAGTAAATGAAATTGGTTGAGGAATTATATGGAACAAAGAGACATACAGAGACATATAGAGATAGAGAGGGAGAGAGTGAACAAAAAGCAGATCATCTCACCTGTATAGAGAGAGAGAGAGAAAGTATAGACCGCTCACAGTTGGCTTTTCTCTCTCTGTTAGTAGTGACTTGTTTTCATTTTTTGGTGAAGAAACCAATTACGTTTGAAAAGATAATATTGAAGTTTGCTTGCAATTCATCATTTGCTTTGACATTTTCATTCTTAATTAACTCCAAACTTTATTTTGTAGTCTGGGTCGGTCCGCTCAGTTTGATATGTCTTTTTTTTTAGTACTAATGTCATATCAACAAAGAAATTCCCTCTCAAATCTGCCTGTGGTTTCTTGCTATATCATTTTGAAAAGTATGTAATAGCCTTTTGAAAGTAAATTTGATGACTCTCAGAGTTATTTAAAAACGTCAAATGTGATCCTCATTGTAGTTTATGTGGTTAATCTATCCTTACAATTTATATATATTAGAGCGTAGTGGACGATTCTCATTGTTTACATAACTAGTATCTATGGTAAATAAAATTTTAAACCTTAATAAATCATTCTTGTAAGGATTCATTGTATCACATGTCATGGACACAACAGAGAATAACAAATATTGTAGATGTCTTGGAATATCATTAATTATATGTCATTGAGATGTAAAAGTTGTGGAATAAACCTATAAACATAGAAACAAGTAGCCTATTTTAGCCCAATTGGTAGATAGTATATTAGGGAGTACAAACATCCTAAGTTCAATCCCAAGCATAAGCATTTTTTCTTAGATTTTTTATTTTTTTTAGTTACTTCAGTTCACTTCTACCACCACCACCACCATGATTACTAAAACCGCCACTACCATCACCACCACTATTACTAAACTTCAACATCACAGTTACCATCATTATATTGCATTTTTTTAATGACTTTAGTTGATACTTCTACCTCCCACCACGATTACTAAACGTCCACCATTGTACCTCTACTACCACCACCACAATTACTAAACCTCTACCACCGTACCTCCATTACCGCCACCATTACTAAACCTTAACACCACAACCACCATTAAACCACAACAACACTATCGCCATAAGCATAAAAAAAGAGAGCTGAAATTTTTTTGGGTTCTTTTTTCACATAATCATTTTTTTAATACTTTTTTTCGGTTAACAAAGAAGGTTGAACAAGCTACTGACACAAACCGAGGTCCAAAATCGTTGAACCACTTGATCGGGAGATCGACAAAGGACAGACGAAGGTTGTCCCCGAACCCGAGCTGATTCCGAGTACGTAAATCATATCATTTGATTTAGATTGCAAATTATAAACATAGTTTTTATGTCTAAACCTCACATTATGTGCAAGGAAAATTTCGAAGGTTTCGACATACAACTTTTTTTTTTGTGAAACGAGTGTAGGTCACATTCATAAAACTCTCTTCGGCCCTATCAAATCTCAGGGACAGCCCTAGAGTGAACGGGGAGGGCTTATGTAGTTAATCTATCCGTTTTGAAGTTTCCACTTCTCAGAGCATCTCCAATGCAAGACTCAAACTTTATATCTTAGAGTGCCACATAGGATTTTTTAGAGTTCCCCTTCAAATTCCATCTCCAATGCAACACTTAACTTGGATCTCTAAAATGAGGTGGTGGTAGTTGTTTTAGAGATCCTTAAGAGGACACTCTAAATTTAGAGTGTCCTCTTGAGGATCTCTAAGTGCCACATAAGCAAATCGATTAGTTTTACACCAAAATATAGGTTTTTAGAGTTTCTCTTGAGTGTTGCATTGGAAAAGGCTTTTCAATAGAGTATCTCTAAATAGCCAAATAGGTAAAAGACCATTTAAAGATCCATTTTTCACACTTGGCACATAGGATTCTTAGAGTTTTTCTTCAGTCTTGCATTGGAGATGCCTCAATCTAAATGAGTTAGGTCTCAATCTAAATGAGTTGGAACTTGTGATTCAAACCATGATCTCATAATTTACAAATAATAACTTCCACAGAATACTTAGAACACTGAATACTCTTTTCAAATAAAATAACATAAGTACCCTTCCTTTGTAGTAAGCCCATACACAACCTTACACAATTGACGAACACTGGCGTGGCTGAGAATTTGGAGGCCTGATGGGAAAAAGATGTTTGGGGCCCTTTTTCCAATGATCTCAAAACGTAAAAAAATTTCACATATTAATTATACATGTAGTAATTATCCTAAATGAACTAAGTCAATAAGAAAAGAAAAATTAACTGAGGTGAATCTAAGTTGTGTATTTTTTTTTCCTTCCAAATACTTATATGCAAAAACCATACACATTTGACAACACTCCTTCCATGAAAAGAATAGAACAATGAGTATTTAACTTCGTAAACATACAAACTAAACTAATAGTTTATCCATAATTTAATACCTAGTTGTTTTTTTTTGTGAAGAAAATGGTTGTTGTTAGAAACAGTTTGAGATAATAATAAATTGATAAAATAAACAAAAAATTGACTATTGAGAGGATTGAACCTGAGACCTCGTACTCAATGTTCAAAAAGTTTACCAATTCAGCTATATCACAATCTTGTTTAATTAGATACTGCTAAACTTATATATTTAATTTAGCATTTAGGAGCCCCTATCTCTTTGAGAATATTATCTGGTTTGAGGGGGTGCCACCGCACCGGTCTCACCCCCTGAAACACGCCATTGTTGACGAATGATGTCATAATCAGACACCAATTCCATCCAATGCTCTTAACGATACATCAATCTAATTGAGACATCACTGATAAAATTGGGCAAAGTTTATGACCAAAAAATTAGGTTTATGTTAGTGTGTTGTGTGGCTAGTGTATTAAGCGAGTCGAATCAGACTATGTCAAAAGCCCAAATCTGTGCATTTAAGTATTGGATCACTAGATCTCAGTAAGCCATCTATTAAAGACAGATATATTATCTTAATTTCAGAAGTTAAGTTATTCTACTTTTGAAAATGCTATGTCCATCCTATCGTGAACTGCAAACCGATAGAGTCCAAATACACTCAAGATTTGGAGTAATGTCAACGGGAATGCATATATTTGTTAGGAGTTAGGAATTGAGTCTAGTTTTAGGTTTTACTAGTTGGACTTAATATTTGATAGTTGGTTAGTAATCCCTATTTGTTAGGGTAGTCTATTTTGATTTATTCTCTTAGCACTAGCCACATCCATAAGGGAATGGATTTGTCAGTTGTTAACTTGTTGTTTTCTGTTCTAGTTGTAAGGCTATATAAGCAAAGTCTGTTTCACTGAATAACTGCAGAGAAATCATTCTCATATTTATGATCCTAAACTCACTAAGAACTATCAAAACTAATATTATTTGGTATCAAAGCCTCTCCTATAATCCAACCACAAAAAGCAGCAGCTTTACAAAGAGTTGGAGAAAAAAACGGAAGGAAAAATTTCAACCAATGGGGTTTATGTTCAATTATCAATTCCAAAATTTGATGGGCATTATGATTAATGGAGTATGCTCATGGAGAACTTCTAGCGTTCTAAGGAGTACTGGACCATAGTGGCCGAAGGTGTACCTACAACAGCAGCGGATGTAAATATCAGTGATGATCAACGCAGGGCACATGAAAAGCTAAAGCTTAAAGATCTCAAGGCAAAAAAATTTCTCTTTTAAACTATTGATCGATTTGTTCTTGAACCTATATTGAACAAAGAGACCTCCAAAGGGATATGGGATTCAATGAAACAAAAAGAAGTAATTTCTAGAAAGGTCAAAATAATATTGAAAATGAGTAGAAAAGCACAAAACATTTGAAAATTATTATTCAGGTCAAAAAGTGTGCAAATACTAAAATACCCTTTTTTGTCATTTTGTGTAACTAAATTCTTTTATTTTTCTTTAAATTTTAAATCGATATAACTTTTGTTTGAGATGTCGGATTTTTATAAAAATTATATATTTAGAAATGATTTTTCATTAGCTTTCTAACAAGATCCATTTTCAATACTTTTTTTCAAAAAAAAAAACTCAGAAAAAAATGGCGTTTTTTTCCTGTACGCTTTTCAGCAAACGTGTTTGCAACAAGCTGTTATGCAAACGTGTTTGCAACAATCTGTTGTGCAAACGTGTTTGCAACAATCAGATCTGCAAACATGTGTTTGCATAATGTAAACTGCAAACATGTGTTTGCATAATGTAAAACTGCAAACATGTGTTTGCATAATGTAAACTGCAAACATGTGTTTGCATAATGTATATCTGCAAACATGTGTTTGCATAATGTAAAACTGCAAACAGTGTTTCGAAATATAATTTGCAAGTTTTGTAGAATATAATCTTGAGTTGCATATCTTGCAAACTCGATTTGCAAATCGAAATATAAAACTAAGAGTATGTGTTTACGAAATGGAACTAACCCGTTTATCTATCGATGTATATAGTTTAAGATAGACCTAAAATGTTCCAATTGTGAGTCATAATAGGTTGAAATTATCATGTTGGCTTCATCAGCGTCCCCATTTTTAACTTTTAAAGAACGAGAAAGGAATTGAAAGATATATAAAAAAAACAAATGAAAACTGAGCATTTATTCTATGAACAATAAAACACTAACAGGTCATTCATAAAAGAAAACATTATCTTTCTTTGTCTCTCTCTCTCTCTCTCTCGAAACCTTTAATTAGATGCGTTGTTTTTTTTTCTATTCCACTTGATTGTACAGATGCCTAGCAATAAACCCATTTCAATCCTCCATTACTTTTAGTTGGTTATCCTATATTCTGTATATTTTTTAATGGACTTCAACACAAATTTTTCTGGGTGTTTATGAGTCTTGCTTCTCTCTTCAACTCCATGAGTTCTTTCATAATAGCATATATCAAACCCTAATAATTTTTTTTTGCTTCAAACTGTGTACCAAACCTTGGGATGCAATTTATCTTCTATAACAAATTCATGTACCAAACCTTTCACTTCAGCCAAACTTCTTCCAGGAGGCTTACCTTTCAACTTCTCGCCTTTTAGTCCCTCCCCAACACCAACAACTTCAGTCCATCTGTTCTTGTTCGCGTACATGTTAGACATGAGCACGTTAGCTCCACCCGATACTCACAGGATAACTCCACCTGATACTCACATGAATACTCGATCTTTTCCAGAATATCTTCTCCCAATTTGACATTATCGTGAACTCTACAAGCACTAAGTAGTGATCCTAGTACGCCCAGATTGGACTCCATTGGCATCTTCATCATGAAACTGTAAGTCTCTTCAAGAAGCCCAAGTCTTCCAAAGAGATCAACCATGCATCCAAAATGCTTAACCTGAGGGACAACCCACATTCAATCTCCATCGACTCAAAGATCTGTATTCCTTCATCGATGAGCCCTCCATGTGCACAGGCAGAAGGAATTGCAATAAATGTAACGGAATCCGACATCACTAGCCCATCTTGCTTCATTTTCAGAGAAAATTTTGATCTTTCTCTGCGGCAAAACCATGCATGGCTAAGCTTGAAATTACTGTAGTCCATATGATTTATAGACCATGCCATCATTGCCAATGAGGTGATTTTTCTCCATCTTTTTCTTCTACACCTAACTACTCAAACACATACACACCCAATATAACAACAAAATATAATCTCAAAGAAACACTTCCAGCAATAGGAAAAACAGATATACCTCGAAGTAGGAGAACCATTTGATAAAGTAGCAGATGGGGGGATGCATTCCAGGTAATGGAATTTGAAGTGATTTGAGAGCAAACATTTGTAGACCTGTTACCAAATTATTCATCCTTTTTATGTCTGCCACCTGCAAATTTACAAAACAAATCAAACCAAAGTAAAAAAATATCCATCACTTTTATAACAAATCAATGCATGGAATCCCCTTATTGTCTTTTATCACATAGAGAGAGAAAGAGAAAGAGAAAGAGAGAGAGAGAGAGAGTAATCGAAATCAAATACCTCAACACCGTACTTAATGGCGACACCAGCAAGAGTATCTAGTTTAGAAACCTGATGTTCAATGAAATTAACCGCACTAGAACTCGAATTAGGCGGTGGAGATGATGGCATTAACTGACAAGAGTAATTCTTGAGTGATTTGCTTCCATTGCTGAGAGTTTATTGATCTCTACAAGAAGGAGAATCGGAGAAGAAGATGGATTGGAGAAGAAGAGGGATTGTAGAAGAAGAAAAAAACCCTAAAACTTTTTGAGAGAGAAAGTGATTTTTACTCTGTAAGGGTATTTTAGGAAGCAAAATATTAAAAAATGACCTGATTACTAATTATGCAAATTATTTTAAACTTGATGAGTCATTAGCTGTAATATTTTAATAACTTTTAGTTAATAAAGAAATATACTTGCTTTATTAGCTATTATGAAATCTTTTACTACCTAAATAGTCATTTATCCAAACAAAGATATCAGGGGACACCAAGGGTGAAGCGTGCACAATTAAAAGCGTTGCGAAAAGAATTTGAGATTCTTCACATGAAGGGGGAAGAAACAGTGAATGAATTCTTTGTTAGAACTGTGACCATTGCTAACAAGATGAGAATTTCCAGATAGAAGGATTTCTCTATGTCTTTTGATGCCTCCTTTCGAGAATCTGTGAAGCTTGGAAACAACTCATCGTTAGCAGTCTTAGGGAAAGAAGGGAGCATACGAATACAGGTGGATGTTTTTGTACAAGTCATATCTAACGTATTTTATGTTTCAGACTTGAAAAGTAACTTGTTTAGCATCGTTAGTTGCAAGATAAGGGACTTGCAATCTTATTTCAACAAAATCAGTGCAAGATTTTTCATTCGGAAAGAGGTCTGATTATGAAGACATTAATGTCTGTGAACAAAATGTTTGTTTTATTTGCAAATGTCAACTAAAAGATCAACAATGCCATTATTCACTTGCACAAAATCAAGAGAGATTGTGGCATTGCAGATTTGGTTTCCTAAGCTACAAACGACTAAAGGTTCTTCAACAAAAACAAATGGTGAGTGGTCTGCCAAAAATGAAGGCCTCACCCCATGTATGTGAAGACTGTCTGGTGAGAAAGCAACGTAGAGATCCAATTCCGAGAGAAATTCAATGGAGAGCCTCGAAGATACTTAAAATTATTCATTCTGAAATCTGTGGACCTATCAACCCTATGTCAAATAGTCGGAAAAGGTACATCGTAACCTTTATAGACGATTATAGCAGTAAGAAATGAGTTTGTTTTCTAACTGAAAAATTTGAGGCATTTCTTACATTTCAAAATTTCAAAAACTGTGTTGAGAAGAGACCAGGGAATATATAAAGGTCTTACGAACTGATCGTAGAGGCGAGTTCACTTCACAAGACTTTTCTAGGGTTCTAGGGTTTATATGGTTGGGAATAAAGTAATTTTGGCATATAAGTAACTTTAGAGAGATTATTTGATATAATATATCGATCGATCGACGATTCGACTTACTGAAATTCAGTGTACTGTTATATAACAATGGACCTGTTATAGTATCCGAACGGACTTTCCCAAAACACGATACTTGTACCTTAGGATGTTAGCTTTCCAGAATGGTATGGTACAAGTCGTTTCGCTATCGGAAGAAAGAGTTATGGTTGTTTTACCGAGCAACGTGCAGTTTACCAAACATGAAAACTGCTTACTGTTTTTAGTTGTTATCTAATCATAGATGTTCCAAATGTTGTTTGAGTCTTCTTTAATATTTTAGCTCGTCTTGTGACGATTCCAGAAAGGTATAGTACGAGTAATTGGGAGTTCGGATGAGAAATATACGAGTGTTAGAACACACATCGTACGATCAGTGAAACTTATGCACTGCTTCGTATCTTTTGTGTATTTCGGAGATGTTATAATTAAAATTAGGAGAAACCACCTTAAAGTAAAACATTAGGAATGATATAAGTTGTTTATGTACGCAATGCGTTGTTAAGAATGCTGCTTGTATTTTGCTATTTTCGAGGATGTCTCTCTCGGGTTTTGGCGTAGATATTTAATAACCAAATGCTAAGGATATGAGTACCTTTCAAATGGTGTATGATTGACCCAAAATGGACATGGCTATGAAGTTAAAAGATCGATCGAGATTTGGTTATACTTGAAGTCTTCCAGAGTTAGCGATTTTGCTTTTATGTTTTACGTTTTCGTTGTTTTCCTTTATTTATTATTTTTTTGTACCAAGGTTTCTCGTTTAGAACCTAATATTTATATTGTTTATTTATGGATTGGTAGAGAGGGGAGCCGGAGCTTATCGTTGACGATCATGCTACGGTTTCGGCGGAGTTGAAGTACCACCAGGTAGGGGTTCTGGATCCTTTTTCCAACATGGTTTTATAGATGATGATGAAATGTGTTAGGTTCTACAGTTATATATGCACCATTATAACTAGAGTTTAGGTAGCATGAAACTCCATTTTAATGATGAACTGAAATATGCGGGAATGGTTTTGCTGTGATACGAGAAATGTTTTCGAACTGTTTTTACGATGATTGTGAAATACTTGGGTTTTCTTGTATGTACCTGACTGCGGATTATGTCAACCTACGGGCACGTAGCCATTGAGGGTAAGATGACATGTGGACACGGTTGTGACCAGTGTGAGACCGGTGAGGTGGGCGACACTAGTCATGAGACTTGTGGGAGTAGAGTGCTTCACTTGCTGACCATTGGTGCTCGTGCCTCCAGCTCGAGGCCCATGGCCGTACACCCTAATCGCTCGCGTGGGAGGTGACATTGATTGGGATCCCTCTGCTTTGTGTGCGATATGACTATTGGTTGTTCCACTTTTGTGTTTGATAAGATAATGAATCGAATGAGAATATGGATTTTGATATACGAATGAAACTGGTTTGAATCCAATATAAGAATATGGTTTTGATATACGAATGAAATAGATTTTGAAAGATTGCATTAGATGCACGACAGGGTACCAAAGAGAATGAGGTTCAGGTCCTTCAATGGTAATTGGGGGACGGCTCTCTTATTCGAACTCGGTGATCTAAAACGTATTTAGATACTTAAGGTATATATGTATCATGAGGTAAACTCTTCAATGATTGCGGAGTCCCTTAGTGGGAGAGGGGCTTACCGGCTAGGGGTAAGTCTCTTTCTCGAGGAGACGTTAGTGCATTAGCTAGTGCCTAAATGGGCTGGTACTATCTAACGAGCTCTAGGCTCTCTTAAGGAACTCTCCTCTTAATTGGGAGCACACCATGGGTGGGCAGCTAATCACTGTTATTGCTTGCTAGATTAAGGAAAATGATTTTGTATATAGTATATATAGTAACTGGTTTGATAACTCGTTTTGTCATGATGTTTAGAATTTATTAAATAAACTTTTGAAAACGTGATGGATTTTGGATTGGTTTTCTACCAGAATAACTCATGTCGGTGAGTATTCTGACCCCCAACCAGTTGTCAGTGTGCAGGTGTTTGTAGTAGCCTCGAGGAGGAGTGTGTATTTCAGCCGGTGATCTTGTCTGACGAGGCTAGTGGCGTTGCGTCGTTTTCTTCGGTTGTTTGCTTATTGACTTTTCGTTATTTTAAAGTTATATAGTTATTGCAAAAACCAAACTCTAATATGTATATACTTAACATTTAGAGTTGTTTATAGATTGTATCGATGTTTTTGAGGCTTTTATAGTTTTTTTGTGGTTCAGGTTTCGACCCGAAACTGAGTTGAGTTTGGTTAGCTTCCGCTTTAGTTTATTCTTGTGTATGCGAATGTATGGTTTGCATGACAGGTTTACAGATGCGACCGGTTCAATTTACAGAGGAGACTCTGCCGGATTTTTTGTCTTATCTGTGAATTGCCGGGGCGTGATCGTGTTTATTTTGGAACACAGGGCGTCACACTCAAATATGTCTTTCTTAGAGTGAGTGAAGAATCGAAAGCTTATAGGTTGTACGATCTTATCTCAAAAAGGATTATAGTAACCAGAGATGTTAGCATTTCAAGAAGATGAAGCATGGACCTGGGATGAGATTTATCAAAATGATATTTCTGCCATCTTAGATTGGGGAGAGGTTGATAAAGAAAGTGAAAATGACATCGATGTCCATAACCAGGGAGATGATACATTGAATGAGTCCAGAAACACTACTGAATTCATTGAAGTCAACACTCGTGTGGTACGAGTTAGAAGGGCCCAACTTTGGATTAGAGATTTTGAGAGTGCTGGAGGTCTCTCTGATGAAGAAAATTTCAGAAATCTTGCAATGTTTGTCGATTGTGATCCTTTCACTTTCAAAGTGCAATTAAAGATGAGAAGTGGAGAATGGCTATGGATAAAAAAATCAATGCTATAGAAAGGAATGCTACTTGGGAATTAATGGAGTTGCTAGAAGGAGGACGAGTAGTTGGAGTAAAATGGGTGTTTAAAGCAAAGCTCAATGAAAATGGTGAAGTGGATAAATACAAAGCACGCTTGGTCGCGAAGGTATATTATCAACAACATGAAATAGATTATTCTGAGTTGTTTGCTCCAGTGGCATGTATGGATACTACAAGAACGGTTATTTCACTTGCAACACACAAAAAATGACTAGTGCTCTAACTT
Source organism: Eschscholzia californica (assembly GCF_041429995.1). Taxonomy (NCBI): domain Eukaryota; kingdom Viridiplantae; phylum Streptophyta; class Magnoliopsida; order Ranunculales; family Papaveraceae; genus Eschscholzia; species Eschscholzia californica. The sequence goes on along the minus strand of NW_028238461.1, from coordinate 40,306,827 downwards.
GATGTCAAGTCAGCATTCTCTCACTGGACTTAAATGAGGATGTATTTGTGGAACAACCCCCTGGATACAAGGTTGAAGGGGAAGACACAAGGTATATAAGCTGAAAAAGACCTTATATGAACTAAAACAAGCTCCACGAGCTTGGTATAGTCGAATTGAGTCCTACTTTATGAAGGAAGGTTTCAAAAAATGCCCCTATGAGCACACATTTTTCATCAAAAAAAGTGAAGGAGGTAACAATTTAATTGTCTGTCTTTACATTGATGACTTGATCTTTATAGGAAGTGATGAATCAATATTTACAAAGTTTAAACAATCAATGATGGACGAATTCGACATGTCGGATCTTGGGAGGATGAAGTATTTCCTTGCCATTGAAGTGCAGCAAAGGGAGGATGGTGTCTTTCTTGGCCAAAAAAAAATATACGCGAGAACTTGCGAGATTTGGAATAGGGGATTGCAAACCTATACATAATCCTGTTGTTCTTGGTTTTACATTGGTAAAGGATGAATGTGACATTAATGTGGACAACACCACATATAAAGAAATTATTGTGAGTTTGATGTATTTAACCACTACAAGACAAAACATAATGTTTTCGGTGAGTCTCATCAGCAGGTACATGGAAAATCCTACGCAATTACATCTTTAAGCGGCTAAAAGAATTCTAAGATATTTAAAAGGGGTTGTTGATTTGGGGGTGTTCTACAAGAAGGGAGGAGAGGTAGAAATTATTTTTTATACAAATAGTGATTATGTTGGTGACCAGGAGGATAGGAAAAACACATCTGATTATGTGTTTATGTTAGGTTCAGGAGCAATCTCATGGTCCTCGAAAAAGCAATCAATTGTTACTTTATCTACCACAGAGACAGAGTATATTGCTGCTGCATCTTGTTCATGTTAGGTAATTTGGTTAAGAATGGTGTTGAGTGAATTAAAACATGCGCATCAAGAAGCTACAACTGTGTACTGCGACAATAGTTCAACCATTAAACTTTCAAGAAATTTGGTTATGCATGGTCGCAGTAAACACATTGACGTACACTTTTACTTTTTTCGTTACCTCACGCACGACGGTGTAGTAAAAATGGTACATTGCGAGACTCACGAACAAGGGGGGGATATAATGATTAAGCCCTTGAAGCTCGATCTCTTTCTAAAGCTTCGAGGCATGTTGGGAATGTGGCTAGGTTCTGTAAACTGATTTCTTATGAGATCAGTTTAAGGGAGGATGTTAGGAGTTAGGAATTGAGTCAAGTTTTAGGTTTTACTAGTTTGACTTAGTATTTGAAAGTTGGTTAATAACCCCTATTTGTTAGGGTAGTCTGTTTTGATTCATTCTCTTAGCACTAGCCACGTCCATAAATGAATGGATTAATGGGTTGTTAACTTATAATTTTTTTTTAAATAGTTCAGCGTGTGCCTCGAACCCTTGACTCAATAAGAACTATCAAAATCTAATAATATTTGCATTCGAATCAAATAATATCGAATGATATGAGAAGGAACTATCAAAACCTAATAATATTTGCATTCGAATCAAATAATATCTGAATTATAAGAGAAAGAATTACTTATGTTTGCTTCTTTTTAACATTAACTAATAAGTCAGATAACGATCTTGATGAAATTCCATAAAGCATGTTTGAAAAGATGGATTGAACAACAATTTTGAAAAATATATTAAAAATTGGTGATAAAGAAGATGGTTGAGCATTGAACGAAGAAGTAAGATAAAATGATACAATCAAGCTTTTCATTCATTGGGACGGAATTCGATGAGATTTGTTTGATACTTCACTTCGATGAAACACTCGAGAAAACTACTAAGCTTAGGTTGGGATGAGATAACTAAGACGTTTTTGAAAAAGTTCTTCCACATCCATAGCACCAACACCTTAAGAAGAAAAATTATGAATTTTGAGCAAGTCAAGGAAAAGGTCTTCTTTGGGTGTTGGGAGGGATTTAATGAACTCCTTCTCTCATGTCTGGATCACGACTGCAAAATATGGAGGGTCATTGAGCAAGACAAGGAGAAGGACAGTGTATAAAAGTTTCCTATATACTTACCTATACGATCACGGACTGGGAGGGCTTTCGTGCAAATTTTCCAAATGAAAAGTTGGATAAGAAGAATCGTTGAGATAGACCAAATAAAATTCCAATTGATAAAAAGAGGGGCTTGCGGGTGATTGTTCATACTGAGGTGCTGACACAAACAATTACTTTGATTATCGTGTAACATATATCAAATCGGCTTTCCAGAAAATATTTTGTCATATAGCCTAAAACAAACAACTTTTTAAGTTTTAATTTACAAGGTTGAAAAACAATATGGCTTAACTCCAATGTAGCCCTAATGTTGTGGTTAACTTGAAAATTGGTCTACATTACACTTAGCTAGCATTTCAGTTTAGCCTACAACCATATTTATGTCAGTGAAACTTTTTTTTTTTTTTTTTTTCGAAACCAAGGGAAACAAATTTCCATTCATAAGTGATAAAATCACAATGTTACATGGATGATCATAATTATTTCTCTCCTCTGAAAACTTCATGAGAGTTACATACCTTTAAATGCAAAGTGCCTCGTGAAGAGAAAGAAATGGAACTAGACACCGACTCGATAAAATGACCCTAAAGGTCGAAAGATGAAAAGATCCTAAAGATCGCGAATGAAAAGACCGTAAAGGTCGACAAAAAACAAGAAAAAACTAAAACAACCATTGTTGATGTCACCGAAAAAACGCTGGCGTCACCGGAAAACCGCCTCCGTCATTGGAGAACCGCCTCCGTCGCCGGAAAACCACCGCCATCACCGGAGAACCGCCACCACCATAGAGAAACTGCCGACCTTTCTTAGATGCAAAAAGATCCTCTTCCACAATGACTTCCTCCCAAATAATGATTTTAATCGAATCTAAGGTAGTTTTAATGGATTCACATTTTTCTTTATCTTCTCGTCGATGACAAATCTTGGATTATAAAAGCAGGGTAATCTTCTGTATCTTCTCCAACTAGTAAAGAATTCGAGTCGATTGAACTCTGAAGTTGGATCAATTTGTTGTTCTTCTTCTGATCTTCATTATTAGAAGGAGAATAATTTTGATCAAAAGAGCATTTGGTACGATCGGATGATCTTAAGTTGTTTCTATTGTAGAGAGAGATTGTGAAACTTGATGGACTGAAAATCGAAGAAGAAGAAGCAGAAAATGTAATAGAAGAATCTATAATTGTCTTCCATGACCATCTCCATGTTGAAGGAGATGTCATCCAGTTTTCTCTAAGCAGATCAATCAATAATGGAACTTAGTTGTTATTAGGGTTTATGTGGATAAACCTTTATTTAGATACAAAGAACAAGGAAACCAGCGAAGGGAAGACCCTTCGCCGGAGAAGTAAAAGATCCTAGACGGTTTACTCACAGATGGCAGTTATGGAGAGAGAGAAGAGCCAACTCTTCAAGGTCCATTGGATATTATGTCAGTGAAACTTAATAGTCGTATTATTTGACTCTTTGTCCTCTCCTTCTCTTACTTGCAAGAATTAATCGCTGATAATGGTCATCTACAACCCTTTACAAATTTTTATTTTTTAATATTCTTCTTCCTCTGACTTGACCACCACCATCACCGTTCTCTCTCTCTTTCTCTCTCAAACCCCAAAGGTTACATGGTCAATCCATAGAAACTCGATGAAACCTCATGAGATTTCAGATTAATTTGTTCTAATTGCAACCTCATTAGGTTGAAATTTGTTTGAACCAAAACTTTATAGTGGGGTTCCAAAGAGAGAAAAGAAAATATCATGTGATGGGGAGTGCGAGGTGGGTTTGTAAGGGTGGTGCTCATTAGAAGAAGAAAAGTACATTTTTTTAAGGTCGTCAACAGTGTTGGTTTGTTCTTGTCTACAATAATTAACGTCGATTCATTCTGGCACATGAAATACATTTGAATTGAGGAATAAGAAAAGAAAGAAAAATTTCAACGTTAAGTTTTACTAGCATTAATATAGTCTAGCCGTCTTGGGGGCTGAATTAGAACCTTTAACAAATGTGGGGCCAATTTTGTTCTGTTGGATACAAATTGAGGACCAAATTGAATTTAGCCGGTACAGACGGAATAATGGATAAGGAAAATGGTGGAACCTGCCAACTATAATTTTATCATATTGAACCCACAGAGATTTAGGTTGTACAGTTGTGGGGATTGATTTGCAGACTACTGACTGCAGTGATGGACTGATGGTTATTTTTAGGGGGGGTAGTGGAGCAAGACTTTCGCGGACTCTCAAAGAGTCCGCGAAAGTCTGAGGCATTCAAATCCAGACATTTGAGAGTCCACGAAAGTCTGAGGCATTCAAATCCAGACATTTGAGAGTCCACGAAAGTCTGAGGCATTCAAATCCAGACATTTGAGAGTCTATGAAAGTCCGAGGCATTCGATTGTAGACAAAATATGTCACAGACTTTGGTGAACTTCATAGTTTGATGAATTTGTGAAGGATTTGGGACAAATTTGGAAGCCAAAATGTCTTTCAAAAAACAAGAGACATTTGAAGTCCATCATGTGATCAAACAACAATAATAATATTAAAATAATAAATGTCTACCAAATGTCCATCAATGTCCACAAATATTCACAGATGTTTACGAAAGTCGAAAAATATATTTTTGAAATGTTAGTATAAATATATTATTTCATGTGATTAAACAATAATAATAATATTAAAATAATAAATGTCTACTAAATGTCCATCAATGTCCACAAATATTCACAGATGTTTACGAAAGTCGAAAAATATATTTTTGAAATGTTAGTATAAACATATTATTTCATGTGATTAAACAATAATAATAATATTAAAATAGTAAATGTCTACCAAATGTCCATCAATGTCCACAATATTTACAGATGTCTACGAAAGTCGAAAAATATATTTTTGAAATGTTAGTATAAATATATTATTTCATGTAATTAAAAAATAATAATAATATTAAAATAATAAATGTCTACCAAATGTCCATCAATGTCCACAAATATTCACAGATGTTTACGAAAGTCGAAAAATATATTTTTGAAATGTTAGTATAAATATATTATTTCATGTAATTAAAAAATAATAATAATATTAAAATAATAAATATCTACCAAATGTCCATCAATGTCCACAAATATTCACAGATGTTTACGAAAGTCGAAAAATATATTTTTGAAATGTTAGTATTAATATATTATTTCATGTGATTAAAAAATAATAATAATATTAAAATAATAAATATCTACCAAATGTCCATCAATGTCCACAAATATTCACAGATGTCTACAAAAGTCGAAAAATATATTTTGATTAGCACAAATATAATATGCATTACACATTTTGTCAATGGACTCAAGATCTTAAAATGTCCCCAGGACATTTTGTCTATGGATCAAATGTCTTGAAATGTCTAACATTTTGTCTACAAACTCTCAATGTCTTGAAAATGTCTATGAACACATGTTGTCTAAAATAACCCAAGTCAACGAGAGTAGTTATGATAAAAACAAAAAAAAAGTAAATGAATGGCATTGGCCACTTGTCGAAGTTTGATGGTAGGTCCAAAATTTACCAGCCGTGGTAATAGTAGTAGGGAGATTTTATAGGGCCCCCTCATTTTTGTTAAAAGGCCTCCCCTCAGTGATAATTTAGCAAGTAAAATGGTTCATGGGGAGGCCTTTTAACAAAATTGGGGAGGCCTTATAAAACTTCCCATAGTAGTATTCTATTTCTCTCTCTAATTATATTCCTTAGTTATTATGTGAAATTTCTTTCTTATCTTGCAACTATCATTCGGGTGCTTCGGCTGATCTCATTAATGCTATTCAATAAGTCAACTGAAGATGTATGAGCAATGGTGAAATTGGGCAACAATAGTTCAAAAGTGGTAGAAGACCCACCCCACTAAAATTTTGTTTTAATTTTTCACATTTTTTTTTTAATAACTTTATTACTATATTTTTCTTCCATACTCTTTTATTTTGTGTTTTTACTGTTTTCTTTTTGAATTTCACTTTTTGTTTAGTCTCCTAGTCGTTTTTTACCCATAGTTTAGTTATTTTTGTAATTTTTGAAATATTTGTTTGGTTATATGGGTTGTTTTTTCCAAACGTCGTTTTGTATTCTTGGTATTTACGTTTTGTCTTTTATTGTTACTAGCCATGACCCTAGGTGCTTGGCGCTAAGTGTTCGTTTAACACTCAACGGGGTTAAAAGCAATATGTATGTAATGGCAGGTTACATCCAATGGTTCTTGCACAGTGAAACTGAGGTACAAAATTAGAAAAACATAAAGATGAAATAATACATTATGAATTTCACACTAACAATGAAGATAGAATAAAATATAATGATCGACGAAATAAATATTTATAACTAATATGAATTTCACATTAACAATGAAGATATAATAAAATATAATGATCGACGAAATAAATATTTATAACTAATATAAATTTTCGTTTTGATATTGAGATAATTTTATTGTTTTGCAATTAGGTTTACAACGTCTACAAAATTTGAGTAGTCATCACCATACAAACCACTAATGAAAATAAGAGCACCTTTAATGCAAAATCAAATACTAGTAATTCTATGTTGTAATTTATATTAAGATATTGATGAAAAAAAAGTTTTGAGTCTTTTGCTAGAATTCAACAAAAAAAATTCATCTACCAATATGGACCATGTTAGAAATTTATATTAAGATATTGAAATTCATCTTAATATAAAATTTTCATCAATGTCAATGTGGGTAGTCTAAATTTTGAGCCTCCATCAGATTAATCATCGAACTTTCCATAAATTTCAATCTGGGTAGTCAGAATTTTGAAGCTCCATTTGGGTAATCATCATAAATTTTTATGTTGGTTGATTTCAATTTTAATTTCCATAATCTGGGTAGTCAGAATTTTGAAGCTCCATTTGGGTAATCATCATAAATTTTTATGTTGATGATTACCCAAATGGAGCTTCAAAATTCTGACTACCCAGATTGAAATTTATGGAAAGTTCGATGATTAATCTGATGGAGGCTCAAAATTTAGACTACCCACATTGACATTGATGAAATTTATATTAAGATATTGAAATTCATCTACCAATATGGACCATGTTAGAAATTTTTGTAGAGCTGGGAACTATGCACCATGTATTCCACACATTTTCAAATCCACCAGGTAAAGGTGAAAAGATAAATTAACTAATATGGGAAGTGTTTCAACAAAAAAAAAAAAAAACTAATATGGGAAGTGAACTGCTCATGTGGAGAGACATTTAATGAGAGAGAGGTAGATGAGATGACATTTATCTTGTCCTAATCACTACGCATTTATTTTGTCCCAGTCAACAAATTAAGTTGTGTTTTGTAACATAGACTAGATATAACCCGTGGCTACGCCACGAACGCTTCTTACAATATTTTACGCGTTCAGACCTTAAAAATATCGGATATACGCTTGAACGTCTGAAGCAAAAAAACAGAATGAGTTTGCTCGTACAGAAAAAGATGAAGAGATATTGAAGTATCAATTTAGTTATATACTATCAAAACTAAATACACGAACTTGTTTCGGGTCATTTCTTCTTCGACAATGCCAATTATTAGAAACATCCATCACTTGTAAAAACTGGCAGAAAACTCAGTTGGATGTTAGTTTATACAAGTAGTAAACAATCGATGAAGTGTTACCATCTCACATCTTTGCACTTCTCGTAACCAAGATCTCTCATATTAGTTTACTTGAAGTAAAATACATAAAGACATCAGTAGGTTCAACACCGAGTCTCTAATTTCAACTTCATACTCTAATTTCTTCTGAATAATTTCTTCAAAGTTCTACGCCTTCTGCAAGGAAGAGGATTCAAGATCAGAATAGGATTATAAAAACCTAGCCAAACAATAACACATAAACATAGTTAGAAACACAAATCCCACACAGATAATTGCACAAAATGATTTGGCAACCCAAAGTGAACCCTATGTATAGGTCCGAGGGAATTAACCTTCTGCATTGGAAGAAAAAGTTTGTATTCAAGGGAGAGCTCCTGTGAATAAAGATGGTTCGAAAAATATATCATTCTCAGGCGGAATGTGAACCTGTACACTTGGTGTCTTAATGTAGTTAGATCCATACGCTCACCTAGCAATTTGATTCCAACCCTCGTCTAACCTTAATGTCGTGGTAAATACTTAAGAAAACATAATTGATATCCGAAAACAACCCTCGTCGGACATTCTTATCACTCAAATTTTGAAGGTGAAATAGTTCTACAACTTCATAGCAATTTGACAAAATAGAGTGTAGATTAAAGAAGAGAACATGAAACCCGAACTGCTAAAGTATGAAGATTTCGAGATGTAAACTCCTCAAAACATTAACATAAATCGAGTTGAAAGCTTTATACAATTTGGAAAGAATTTACGAGTTCGAGAAGGGTTGGAATGTCTAGAAGTTACACATAAATTGCGTACATTAGTACCTATATGTATACATAGTTGAGTTGTATCGTGTGATGGCCGAGTCGTTAATCTTCACTTGATAGCCCGAAAGATTGACAGATTATACCAGAAAAGGAAAACTAATTTATTCATATCAAAGAAATATATTAAAAACAGAAAGGTTTCCATGAATTAAAATTCAAACACATACAATTCTAGTAATAAGAGAAATGAATAACAATAAGTGATCCCCCATCTTATTACAGTAATATAAACCACATGAAAGTAAGAAAAAAAATGGAGAAATGAATAAGAGCATACTTTTTTTTGATCAAATAATAAGAGCATGCTTGGAAGGGTAAAGTTCTCATTCACCAATAAGGCCCCAATTCTTTATAGGCATGGATTTTTATTCTTATCATCTTAGGAACTTCCATTGTTCAAAGCTTCTATAGTTAACATTTTAAACCTCATATCAAACTCCAAAAATTGGAACCAAACCAACATGTTAATAGAGAAATAAAGTGGTTTCAGAGAGAGCTACTTGCATTTATGCTTTTTGATGCCTAGAAGATCAAATTCATCATTTTCTTCACTAACCGTTGAAAAACCAAAATGTTTATAATCAGTAGTAGATCAAATTCATAATCAAATTAGGGAAATTCATCGTTAATAAGGCAACAAAAAATCCAATTTAATTAGAGATGCTAAATATTAAGAAGACAAAGTTAGAGAATGTTAGAAATTACCTAGAAAGATATAGATAATGAAGATTAAGTTTTTCTTCTGAGATACTAATATTCTTCATAATATGACTTTTGGTGCACCATTCTCCTCAAGAATTGCACTTATTTTCTTCTGTCGAATCTTTCAAGTGAATTCTCTAACATGTTATCGATTCATCCCCTCAAAGAAATGCCCATTAACCATTTTTTTCTTCTAATTCAATATCCCATTTTCATTACCTAAGAATTAAGGATGTTTGAAATAGATGTCATTTTCAGCTAAACCATAAAGAAACATATACATTCCATGGAGTCAGTTTAATTTCACATTTAATCAAACAACTTATATTCGTTTTTATATACTTGTATATACCCCTCAACAATGTAATAGAATTGACATAGGCGAATAATAAATCACACCTTACTTTCTTCGTCAACAATGTAACAAAATAATTAAGTGGAAGTCATTTTGTGAAGCAAATATAACCAAAATCAATTCAACAACATATCAAATGAACAAACCAATAAAATTATAAGAATGAAGAAACTAATTTGCACAGTCAAACAAAAGAAAAACGACTGACCTACTTGAATGAGAGATTAGAGTGGGAAGGCAAGAAAAAATTTATAGTAAGTCTGGTACGAAAGATAATGAAGCCTTCCGAGGTTAACGATTTGGAACTACTTTCTTCCAAGCATCAATGAAATCTTGATTTGTTGTGTTCCCAGAGATTGTAGCTGAAAGATTGAGGATTTTAAGAATGTAGAAGGAGAAGTCAGTGAATATAGAGGGATAGAGATCTTAACCAATGAATTGATGAATTTTAAGAATCTTGTAACTGCTATCTTCATGGTCGATTTAAGATTTCAAGAAACATGGATGCATAGAATTGTAACTGCTATTTTATGTGTGGATTGGATGGATTGGTAAGAGGAAAGGGTTTAATGACCACAATGTAGTGAAGGAGATGAAGCCAACCGTTCAACTCAAAAGGACTGGTCATGCATTAGCAATAAAACCACTTTAAATTTGATTAGAGGTTACATGAAGAATAACTACAACTAATGAGAGTTTGATGGATTATAAAAGAGATGTAAAGGTTGATGAAGGTTTACCATATCTAATGGTCCATATTGAACCTTTTGTTTACTTTCTTGATTTGAGAGGGTGATCAAATTTTATTTTTTCGAGGTAGGTAACAAATCTGATGGCTAAGACTTGAGGAAAAACATAACGGACGACCGGATTTGTCTTTCGACTTGTCCCAGTCAGCACAAAACATTGTGTTTTGTTATATAGACTAGTTATAACCCGTGCCTCCGGCACGGTAAAATTTTTGTTTAAATATAAATCACCAGATTATGGTATCGGTTCTCTCTTTCTGTTTCTAACCTCATCATAGTATTAGGTTGCAATCACGCAGTAAAATTGCAAAGCTTATCTTAATGAACAACTTGAAAAACAATAATAATGAAAGAAAAGTGTAGACTACAAATTGTTAATTGGTTGTAACTTTTTAAAAGGACTTGTATAGGATATGAATTATAAGATTTCAAAAATCTAGAAAAAATTACAAGTTTTAGTAAGAATTTGATGCAGTATGAATGAATTTGTCCATTATATAACATTATGAAGAATTTGGAAAAGAGAATCCCAAACAAACCTTCTAAATCTTTTTTCAGTTTTGAATTGGTTCGTCAGCATTGGCCTCCATGAAGAGTTTATGTAATAGTCCCACATTGCTCACAAGAGTGTTCAGAGACTGGGCTATATGTGTAAGCTCAAGCTTAGTAAGTACCGAGGCCTTTTGGGTAGGCTTGTGGTGCCTTCGCCAAGAACAAAACCCCGTACCTGTGTGAGGTGGTTAAAGCGGGGACAATATCGGCAACTGCTAAGGCTTGGGGCGTTACAAAAGTGGTATCAGAGCCGAGGACGGCTCTTCGCTGAGGGTGGGGGATTGTAATAGTCCCACATTGCTCACAAGAGTGTCCAGAGACTGGGCTATATGTGTAAGCTCAAGCTTAGTAAGTACCGAGGCCTTTTGGGTAGGCTTGTGGTGCCTTCGCCAAGGACAAAACCCCGTACCTGTGTGAGGTGGTTAAAGCGGGGACAATATCGGCAACTGTTAAGGCTTGGGGCGTTACAGTTTACTTCATCTGGTCTTATCATAAGTGAAAAACAAAAGTTCAATAAAAATGAATAAAATCTAAAATTGATAGTTTGAGTGTCATTTTATTTCTGTAGTAGCAATTTTGAATCTTCTTTTTTTAAATATCGAACATGGGAGAAAATACATTATTTAAAAAACAGTGTAGAGACCATATTGTTTTCCCACTTTGAGAGCATGAGTCATATCTCCGAGCACGAACAAAATGTATAGAGAGAGTGAGATAATAAGTACATACATTATCGAAGAAGAGAAAAAACATGTCAAATGAAGGAGGCTAAGCGGACGAATGACAAGAAGCATCACATGTTCTCTATCAAGACTCATGAAGAGATTGCAAATCCTTTATAAGAACACAACTATATAAAACTACAAATAGACAAAGTAGGGAGAGATTTTATAATGGATGATCCCAAGTGCAACTTGAACGTCAAGAGTGACTCAAAAAAGAAAAACAGAAAAACAACCTATGCAATATATATCAGTGGTGATTATATACCTCAAGCTCTCCGAGGTCCCAATCAAGTTCATACAACACCTGCAAGAAACAGCAGAAAAATTAAAAACTCAACTACAAAATCTTAATGTAAGAGAAAACAAAGCTAATAAGATAAAAATTGCGAAGATGTTTGAAACTCATAACAAACAAACATATTTGGAAAGGTAAATTATAAAATGCTAAAGAAACTGAAATTTTCAAAACAAAATAGAATATCAACATATAATTGCCATAAACTAAGCAAGTTATCATGAAAAATAACTTATTCGGTCTAAAAATCATCGACACTTGTTTTCCATTTCAATAAAAAAAACGTTACAAAAATGATTCTAAAACAAAGTAGAAGATTAATAGATAATTACCCTAAGCCGGATCGTTTACAAATGGGAAAACAATAAATCTGAGAAAGATGTAACCATCTACACTGCCTACTTGAAGTTACAAATGAGCATTGCAATATTATCAGTAGAAAGTTCAATTTTGAGTTGAAATATTGAAGGTTCAACAAATCAAGATTCAACTCCAAAAGAAAGACATAACTAAAAACCTAAACTAACGCTTCAATATTGCACTTCAGTTATTGTCTTTGGTGGATAACCTAAACAATCTTAGTTACAAAACAAATTAGTAATATCATTGAGTCAGATTTCATATATGACTTGGGAAGAACAGATACTACCTAACTTGCATAGCATGATAGCAGGGCTAATCATATCAGTGATCCAAATTTCAGGTTTGCCGTAGGAAAAAGAAACAAATTGTACCTATTACACATCAAATCAATCATATAACCAAGCGGATCTGAAGAAACTACATTAGATGTAGGAAACACAACTAAAGTCATTCTATAAAATGCTAATATTTCAAGTTTCAAGTGAATATTAAACTCAGTATTCAGGAAATCAAAACAGATAAAATGAATGAAAACTATCATTTCTAATAAATACTAAATAAATGAATCAATCCCCCAACCCTGTAGTTTGAAACAATTGTTTGAAGCAGTACTTGTACCCGTAATTCGAGTATATACTAAGGAGTATAATTTCAGTTTCGGTGGAAATCTCGGTCAGTCCCAAGATGGAATTAACCCGAGATGGAAAAAAATGGTTATAGTCATGAAAAATGAAAACAACAAAAAACATAATTAAAAGAAAATAAACATACCTAACATATAATGGAAAACTGTTGCAGCTTCATTTTATAAGATGTAGCGGGGGAATACAAATGAGAATCCCCTCGAATCTGGAAGGTTTTACGTAGCTTTCCTATTATTGTTGAGTGAGAGAAAACTCCCACCATCATGTAAAGAAAAGAAAGAAGATCTATATAACAAAAGAAACAAACAGGGTCAGTGGGACAATAAAAATTTGCAGAACCCGAGAGAAAGAAATATGAGTATATGACTATGTTAAAGACTTCACACTGAGTAAAAAGACAAATTAGATACACGATTACAAAGTAAAAATTCTTTTAAAGTATTTATATGAAAAAGAGTGGGTGGACAACAGAAGAAGGTGAGTGGGGGGAACATATTTGAACAAGAAAAACAATGTGAAATGTGTAATAGTATTCCAAGAAGCTTAATTTCTCTTAGACAATTGACCGAACATATATGACAGCTTCTGCATAACGAAATTTAGACAAACATAAAATGAGATGCGTAACCTAATATCTAAAATCAGATTGAACTGATGGAAACATTTTCTTAACCTCATGAAATGAAGATTTTTAGAATGAAATGGTGAAAAAAATTCATACCTGCAAAGAAGAGTAATTACTTGCCTTTGACAAAATATGATACACCTTTGACATCTAAAGATGCAAAGATCACTAAAGGTAGCCTTCAGTGATCCTTACTTAAAGAAGCCTATCCTGAAGACTTTGGAGGACTTCTGCAAATAAATTTAAGCTAGCAAATTAAAGATAAAGTCATACAAGATATAAAGTAAATCATAGCTTCTTCAACCCAAGTGCAGAACCTAGAAGGTTATTAAGACATATATCACAAACAAAATATAATTAGAGGATAAAATAGAAGCTACCAAATATAACTGATAGAAATAGAAGACTTAAGTAGATCAAGTAGCACAAAATATGAAAAAGCTGTGTACTAAATATCTAATGATGCCCTAGATTAAGTACTTCCACAAAAATATCCCACGTTTTATTAGATAAAATCAGTATGATCATAAATTTTAGCAGAGAATTTCCTTTTTTTTTTTGATGAAGCAGAGAATTCCCTTTTGGTATGGGCTAAACCTAACAAAAAACAACTAATGACAACTAACATCACAATGATGTGCCATAGAGACATTTTAACAAACACTTTATGTACAAAATCAGAAATCTAAAGTCTTAAAAAGTTAAACATTGAAACAAAATCTCACTCATAACGTTCAAAAATCAAGATATTCTCATTTTCTTCCTCAACTGAATCAAAAGAATAATTTTGTATCTAGTTATTATTTACCAGTTAATAGAATAACTAAAACAAAAAAACTCACGATTAACTGAGAAATTTCTTCTTCATCATCATCTTCTCTCTGTGTGATCTTTGTCTCTGTAACTCCTTTTTCTCTGTCTTTAACTCTGTTCAAGGGGTTTGGCCGTTTAGGCGTTTTAGAGTTACTGCCTACACGAAGTACTGCACGTAATAAAGTGACAGAAAGAGGGTCATTAATCCGACAGTTGCACCACTACTGACGGTGTAGATTAAAAAAATGAGAGGGTTTTGACTGTCCAGATTTATCATGTTGTTTACCTTCTTGTATTTAGTGGGTGAACAAATTTTGGTAGGTAATAGATCCAAAAGTCAAGATGCTACCAAAAACACAACGAATGGCCGGATTTGTGTTTCGGCTTGTCCCAGTCAGCACAAAACATTGTGTTTTGTTATATAGATATAGATTTTTGTTGTTCTCTTTGTCTCTAAAACTTTCTTTTATTTGTTATTTTTTCATGTTTGACCTTTTTTTTAGTAAAATGATGTAAATTGTCAGATGTTAAAACAAACTCAAACACTAGTTTGTTTCGCACAAACAAACATTTGTTTGTATCGAACAAAGACATGCTTGGATCATTTATTTCACTAATCTTTCTTAACCATACTTGAAATAAAAACAAAGTTGAACCATATTTTATTTCGAATATACTCCGTACTAGTTTGTATCGAACAAACACAAAATGGTTTGTAACGAACAAACAAAAATTGTATCGAACAAACATTTTGCAGTTTGTATCGAACAAACATATGTAGTTTGTATCGGATTCCACAGATAGTAACAAGTTCATAGGTCAAATCACTTCCTAGAAAAACAAGAATCAATTGAACAACAATTCATAGATTGAATTAAAATCAAAGAAAAGAATAACAGTTTGATCATGATGCAAACAAATCATTCAAATAAAAAATTAATAGAAGCAACTAAATAATTTTACCTTATAATCTGATGAGAACATAGTTTGGTATGATGATGCTAAATCTACCAATATAAAAAATGATTAAGAAAAAAAATTAAATCGATCCGAAAGCAAATCAAATTTGAAAATGACTAAAACAAAAGAGAGATTCAAATAATCTAAAATGACTTCTTCATTTTCATTTCGTACACGAGTGAAAGGGCTTAAAAATTTTGTAAGTTCGACATTTCAAAGAATTTTAAGATTGATCAAGACGAAATGAATGTCATCGGCGGCTATGTTTCCTATGGTGGAAAGAAGCTATATGTTTTGATGGAAGAATCCAAATGACCTATTTATCCCGGTGAACTTATCTATGGAGACAATAAAAAGTGTCTACAATCAAAGAACTGATAGTCAACGGGTCAATGATCCAGGCGAACGACTAGATCAACAACCGAAACTAATGGTGTTGGGAAAAACGGGCACTTAGGCGCAGCGGAAACAAGAGTTTTTCCCCTTTGTGTTAGTTACGAGGATAATATAGAAGAATAGTGGGAGCAATAAGTAAAGAACTTAAAGTAAATAAGACAACGATTTTTAACGTGGAAAACCTCCTCAATGTGAGAAGTAAAAACCACGGGACTCGTAGTCCAACCAAATCAACTATGATAGCAAAGTAGTTACAGACTACGTCCAACCGAGACTCAGACCCTTCCCAAAAGAATCAATCTCAAACATGAAGAAACACGGAGAAACCCTCACAAGAAAGAACAAAACAGTCCAGAAATCTGCAGCCCAAAACGACCCTAAATTCTCTAGGATTCCGGCGATCAATCAACGATCCCTCCGTACAAATACTAGATGAATATGTCAATAACAGTTCTGCCAAATTTCAGCTCAATCGGAGAAGAACTCACCGTCGGATTTTCCGAACAACGAAGACTGCGCATGCTGAAAAAGTTCTGCCCCGCTCTTCTCGGAAGACAGGAAATAATAAGATGTACATGATGAAAAAATTGCTCGAGTTAAGATATCGAGAGGGAACTCCCATGACTGATCACTTGAATGTGTTCCAGGGGTTACTCAACAAACTATCTGATATGGGAATAAACTTTGATGAGGGGATTTATGGTTTATGGCTTCTTGGTACGTTACCAGATTCTTGGGAGGTGTTCAGGATGTCTCTTTGTAACTCTACTTCCGAAGGAGTTATCTCAATGGATTTAGTGAAGAACAGTATCTTGAATGAAGAAGCTAGGAGGCAGTCAAATCCTAGTTCTTCGAGTTCAGATGTGCTGGTTACTGAATCGCGGGGGAGAAGTTCACATAGAGAATCGAAGAAGAACGGAAGCAGAAGCAAATCTAACAAGTTTGCTAATGTGGAGTGTCATTACTGTCATAAGAGAGGACACTTAAAGAAGAATTGCTGGTTGTTGCAGAAAGAGAGTAAGCAAGGAAAGAAGCAAGAAGATAGTGGAGAGAGAGTTTGCTAATGTGGAGTGTCATTACTGTCATAAGAGAGGACACTTAAAGAAGAATTGCTGGTTGTTGCAGAAAGAGAGTAAGCAAGGAAAGAAGCAAGAAGATAGTGGAGAGAGAGAGTAACTGTTACTGAAGATGAGTTTCTTATACTCTGTGAGAGTGATGCTATTAATGTTGCATGCCATGAATCCAGTTGGGTTATTGATAGTGGAGCAACTACTCATGCTACATCACAGCGGGATTTGTTCTATTCCTATACTTCGGGTAGTTATGGTTCCGTGAAGATGGGTAATGATGGTTTAGCTCAGGTTGTTGGCATTGGTGATATTTGCTTGGAGACTAGTATTGGTACTAGGTTGTTGCTTAAAGGAGTTAAGCATGTCCCAGACATTCGGTTGAATTTGATTTCTACAGGGAGACTTGATGATGAGGGTTTCTATAGCTTATTCGGAGGGGGTAAGTGGAAACTTTCACGGGGTTCTATGGTGGTGGCTCGAGGTGATAAGTTTTCATCGTTCTACTGGATGAAAACTAAAGTCTCCATGGATGCAGTTAATGCAGTGGAGAATGATGATGCCATGGAGTTATGGCATAAGAGACTCGGTCACATCAGTGAGAAGGGATTGTTTGTGTTATCCAAGAGGGATGCCATTACAGGTATTTCTGGTTTGCAATTACAAAAGTGTGAACATTGTTTTGCAGGGAAACAACACAGGGTCTCGTTCAAGTCTTCTGGATCTTCTAGAAAACCCGGGATACTTGATCTGGTGCATTCAGATGTATGTGGTCCAATGAAGACAAAATCTCTTGGTGGTGCATCATATTTTGTTACGTTCATTGATGATCACTCTAGAAAGTTGTGGGTTTATCTTATGAAGTCCAAAGATCAGGTTTTGGGTTATTTCAAGCAGTTTGTGGCATCGGTTGAGAGACAGACAGGTAAGAAACTGAAGTGCATTCGCAGTGATAATGGTGGAGAGTATTCTGGACCATTTGATGCTTACTGTACAGAACACGGTATTCAGCATCAGAAGACACCACCCAAGACTCCACAGTTGAATGGGTTGGCTGAGAGGATGAACAGGACGATTGTCGAGAGAGTTAGGTGTTTGATTTCACAGTCAGGCTTGGCGCAAACTTTCTGGGGAGAAGCTTTGAGCTCGGTTGTTCATGTGTTGAACCTGTCACCCAGTGCTCCGTTGGAGGGTGATAGTCCAGAAAGGGTATGGACCGGTAAGGATATTTCTTATGGTCATCTGAAGGTCTTTGGGTGTAAGGCGTTTGTCCACATACCCAAAGATGAAATGTCGAAGCTGGAGATGAAATCGCGACAGTGTGTGTTCGTCGGTTATGGTCAGGATGATTTTGGGTATAGGTTCTATGACCCAGTGGAGAAGAAGCTCATCAGGAGCAGAGATGTTGTGTTCATGGAAGATCAAACGATTAAGGACATTGACAAGTCCGGAAATCCAGCTCAGGGTTATGAAGGTTTGATTGATTTGGAGGTTGCTCCTTCTACATCTGTCGATGGTCATGCCGAGGTTGAGGTTCAAGTTGATACACCCGGTGCTGATGCTCCCGCACAAGAAGATGGTACTGGTGGTCATGGTGACGATCATGATGGAACACCAACTACCGAGAACCTCCCTACTGTTAGGAGATCTGAGAGAGGTCTGAGACGTTCGACAAGGTATGATCCTAGTGAGTATGTGTTACTTACTGATGGAGGAGAACCTGAAAGCTTTAACGAAGCTTTGGAAGATGAACATAAACATGAATGGTGGAAGTCCATGAGAGACGAGATGGATTCTCTGGAGGAGAACCATACGTTTGAGCTGGTGAAGTTGCCTCAAGGTAAGAGGGCATTGCTTAACAGGTGGGTGTATAGAGTTAAGCATGAGGAGACCATGTTGCTCCCTCGATACAAGGCTAGGTTGGTTGTGAAAGGATTCAGCCAAAGGAAGGGAATTGATTTCGATGAAATATTCTCTCCTGTTGTGAAGATGTCATCCATTCGGGTTGCAATTGGATTGGCAGCGAGCCTTGATCTAGAGGTGGAGCAAATAGATGTAAAGACTGCTTTTCTCCATGGGGATTTGGAGGAAGAGATTTACATGATGCAACCGGAAGGCTTTGTGAAGAAGGGCAAAGAGGACTATGTTTGCCGCTTGAAGAAAAGCCTTTATGGATTGAAACAGGCACCGAGACAGTGGTATAAGAAGTTTGAGTCAGTTATGGGGGAGCATGGTTATAACAAGACTACTTCAGATCATTGTGTGTTTGTTCAGAGATTTGGTGAAGGTGATTTTATCATCTTACTGTTGTACGTAGACGATATGTTGATTGTGGGGAGGAATTCGAGGAGAATTCTGGAGTTGAAGAAGCAGCTCAGCAAGTTTTTTGCCATGAAAGATTTGGGTCCAGCGAAGCAGATTCTTGGTATAAGAATTGTTAGAGATAGAGAGAACAAGTTGATTTACTTATCTCAGGAGAAGTACATTGAGAAGATACTTCAAAGGTTTTGCATGGACAAATCTAAAGTTGTCAGCACTCCTCTTGCTGGACACTTTAGATTGAGCAGTCAACATAGTCCGAGTACAGATTCAGAGCTGGAAGCTATGGAGAGGGTTCCATATGCTTCTGCAGTTGGTAGTTTGATGTATGCTATGGTGTGTACCAGACCTGACATAGCTCATGCGGTTGGTACTGTTAGTTGGTTTCTTTCTAATCGGGGGAAGGAACACTGGGCTGCAGTGAAGTGGATTTTGAGATATCTTCGAGGGACTTCTGGTTTGAAGCTTACTTTCGGAGGTGATAGGCCACTACTGGTCAGTTACACTGACGCTGATATGGCTGGGGATGTTGATTCCAGGAAGTCTACTTCGGGTTACTTGGTAACATTTGCAGGGGGAGCTGTAGCATGGCAGTCAAGGCTGCAAAAGTGCGTTGCACTTTCTACCGCTGAAGCTGAGTTTATAGCCACAACTGAAGCTTGTAAGGAGTTGTTGTGGATGAAGAATTATCTTGAGGAGATCGGATTCAATCAAGATAAGTATGTATTGCTTTGTGACAGTCAAAGTGCAATACATCTCGGCAAGAATTCGACGTTTCATTCGCGTTCGAAGCACATCGATGTGAGGTATCACTGGATACGAGATGTGATTGCTTCCAAGGAGTTAGAGTTGGTTAAAGTTCATACAGACGATAACGGAGCTGATATGATGACGAAGGCTCTGCCGAAGGGGAAGCTGGAGGTCTGTCGAGGGATAGCGGGGCTGGTTGTTCAGGAAGAAACAATAGGGCTGGCTGATTACAGGATTGTCAAGGATAGCAAGGCTGGATGTTTCCAGGGTTGTCAAGAAGAAGCAGGGCTAGTTGTTCAGGGCTGTCGAGGAAAAGCGAAGCTGGCTGTTTCCAGGGCTGTCAAGGGGACACAGGGCTGGCTGTTTCTCCTACCTAGTCGGAAGGGGAGTTTGTTGGGTTTTCCTCCTAGTGGGGAAACCTAGTTGGGTTTGGATTAGGAAAACAAACCCGAGCCCAAGTCGAGTTTCTTTGGGTCGGTTACTTATGACGGTGGAATTAGAGTTAAGAGTAAGTCTATAAATACTTCCTTAATCTTAATTAGAAGTATGCAACACAATTAGAAACGCACAAGAGAAGAAGGGAGAGAAGGAGGTTGCCGAGAAGAGCGGGGCAGAACTTTTTCAGCACGCGCAGTCTTCGTTGTTCGGAAAATCCGACGGTGAGTTCTTCTCCGATTGAGCTGAAATTTGGCAGAACTGTTCTTGACATATTCATATAGTATTTGTACGGAGGGATCGTTGATTGGTCGCCGGAATCCTAGTGAATTTAGGGTCGTTTTGGGCTGCAGATTTCTGGACTGTTTTGTTCTTTCTTGTGAGGGTTTCTCCGTGTTTCTTCGTGTTTGAGATTGATTCTTTTGGGAAGGGTCTGAGTCTCGGTTGGACGTAGTCTGTAACTACTTTGCTATCATAGTTGATTTGGTTGGACTACGAGTCCCGTGGTTTTTACTTCTCACGTTGAGGAGGTTTTCCACGTTAAAAATCGTTGTCTTATTTACTTTCAGTTCTTTGTTTATTGCTCCCACATATTCTTCTATATTATCCTCGTAACTAACACAAAGGGAAAAACTCTTGTTTCCGCTGCGCCTAAGTGCCCGTTTTTTCCAACAAATGGGATCTTGTATATGCTAGCACCGGTGACGTCCAGGGAGAGGCCAATGATTAAGGAGATAGAAGAGAAATCGTTAAGCTGTAGGACACCAGGATGGTGCCGACCAAAATGACTCTGACGGTCTAATTAACGTCTATATATCGGAAATAAGAAAATAACTGAAGTAAGGGGAAGAAATCACCGTCAACCGAACGTGATCTTGCTCGTAGTTCGACCGCGGCTTGGTTGTACGTGGTGTTTTGTTTCGTAAATGGACAAGGTCCAGTGTCTTTAAGAAAGAAGCGTTAATGGTGATCAGATGTTTCTCAATAACTTCATGTTCAAAATGAGAATCAGACTAATTAAGATATGTAATGGGGGGGTGATGATTTTGGTGAGAGAATTTGAGTTACATTGTGTTTTGAGAGAGACTGGGGTAGGTTGCATCGGGATCCCTTTCCCCTCTAGTGTCGTCGTTGATATGCCCAAAAGGGGTTTTTACCTGCAAGCATACGGGGTCAAGTAATAATAAATCCGGTAAGACCGGAGTCGATCCTCAATGACAAGTAACTTTGCTTTAAATCTAGAATTTAATCTCCTTTTATTAAATTGATTTGTTTTGAAATGATTTTTGATGAGAAAACAATAACAAACTAAAGAGGAATGAAACAAGACGATAAAAGATCTAGAATTTTAGAATCCACCATATAAAATCACTTTCTAAAATATGCAATTAATCAATTAAACCTCTTTCATTATAACTCAAAGTTTAATACAATGAACCAGATAGATGAGATGCTTAGATGAAGAAATTAGGAACAAGATAGATGAGATCTTTAGATGAAGAAATTAGGAACAAGATATGAAGGTGGCTAGAAGAGGATAGAAAAAATGGATTTCAGGGTTAGAAGAGAAATGAGAGGGTTTTGAAGAAAATGTAAGAAGACTAAAAGTAAGAGGAATGAGAGTGATTTTTGTATAAGGAAGAAAATGGAAATAAAAACTTTATTTATATGGGTCGATTAGGGCTTGGGGAGAAAAGAGAAATTTTGGGTTGCTTTTGGAATAAGAAAGGACACTTGTTGGCTATAAAATCATTAAGGGACTAAATGGGGGGAAATGGAATTTCTAGTGGGACTTGTGGTAAAAAGATGGCCACTTGTCGGCTGAGCGGAGGATGAAGCAATCTGGTCGTTAGGGTTTCAAAGCAAAGGCTAATATATACTCGGTTGCAATGGATTAAAACAAATCATGGTTCAGCAACCATCGGATCTAGATATCTCGGATCTGGACGGTTCTTGGGAATGGGACTACGGACGGGAAAGTTGCAGCGGAAACACCGGATCAAGTGCACATGAGTCTCACCTTGTTGCTTCGCGGTCATGAGAAATTATGTGCGGCATCAGCTGTAACGCCAGATTTAGGACACAGGGAAGTGGAAGGTTCTCGCTTTACAATGTTTTGCGTCCGACGCGGCCAAGTTAAGACCTTCTCTAGTTGCGCCACGTGGTCCCACTTTGTCCAAAAGGTGACTCGAAAGTATCCCACCAGTTGACTCCTAATTTGACTTTGGCTAATTTGTTTGTCCGGATTCTGATTTGGCTTCCGTTTTTGCCTCTGGATCGTCGTTGATTCTACTTTTCATCAAACAATAATCTTAGTCAAATTTTCCAGGATACCCTTGACTCTAAATAACCAAAATGTACTTCGATAATCTTGCTTCCGTTTTTATCCATTTTTCGCACTTAACTCCAGCAAAAGACACCTAATCAGGCAAATCAATCATTTTATTATAGTAAAGCCTCGAAATGACCTAAACAGCCTAAGTTAAACGACTTAGATGGGACATGTTCATGATCCATCAGTCATCTTTATATAGAGATACATAGGTCTTAGTGGCGCAGAGCCAATCGAGACGACATTACAATGTAACTTTCATTCGAGAATCACAAGCCATTGAGGAATACTTGTAAAACTAAAGACCACAACTAAATCGTTGAAGGATGCGTGACAAACCTCAACGGAGGCCCGCTCGATAGTGGTCCTTCAGAAAAGTTACAAAGTGGCCGAGCTCGGGGAGCTGGCTTGTGCTCGGGCAGGTCCTAATGTCAACTTGCATGCAAAGCTGGTGGGTGATATCGGTGACGATGAGGATGGTGGGATTCGATAAAGCGTACTCGACAAAATAATTTCCATAACTTGAGATTCTCTTGATATTTTTCCCTAGTTAATGTGAATCTCTCTTACCTTGTAAACCACTTGTTATATAACTATAGCCAAAAGAATTTCAACAAAAAAAAACTATAACCAAAGAGGAATCGGTATAAATACCCTAGTTTACTATGGACTGCTCATTTCTTCAAAAGAAAATTTCAACAATAAATGACCCATTAGTTTTACATGATAGACAATGAGTGATTAGTACAAAACTACATATATAAACTTCATAATCATTTGGGTTGACTCTCCCAATATTTATTTTCCCACATCTCTACTTCCTTGATAGAATCAAATTTTTTCTTAAAAAATGATTGAAGATCTGAAGGACTGGGAGGAGGTGGCATTGAACATGGAGCAGAATCACTTGCTTCCTTCACCATGGATTCCATCATAAATTGTTTCCTCAATCCATCAGCAGCACAAACCATGGACTCAACACAAAATTCTACTGCTTTTGGTGGTATAATGGGTTTGTATCTCAATAGGTTTGAGTATTCTTTTAACAGATGAAACATGTAGTCATATACATATTCCATCTTCAGATCATTTTGGATGAAGTTACTTGCCCTATGTCCAATCTCCTGCACCTGTCATATCATTATTAACATTTAGATGGTAAATAAAAAAAATTGTGTATACATATACATAGAGTTAGAGGGGGTGTTTGTTACCTTATCTGTATGGTTGGTGCCCCAATCAACAGCAAATTTGATTGATCTACACTTGTCGTTGTACTTAATCGGCCAATAATGCTTCAAAGGTAGTAAGCTTCTTGTAAAGAAATCGAAGTATTTTGGCTTTATCATCAATGTTGGAGAGTCGCATGCTAGAATGTATTTCTCGCTTACCGACCATGCTGATCCTTCAATGTATATCTTATACCTATTTACAAGTTTTGCAGGCAAAACAAAGTTGTTAGTTTTGTACCAAGTTTGTAGTTGGTTCCTTTTTTGGAAGGAATACTCAGTTGACAGTTTTTTTTGTTGGACTCGGTCCTCCTCAGCTGGGAACGTTTTTTGCGTATTTGAGTGGACCCCATTCATCAAAACGACTCAAAAAGCATATTGTTATGTTCATGTCATCGAGGTCTTGATTTCAAGCTAAGAATCGCATAAAACCAATTACATATGAATGAGATATTAACCTTCAGAGGTTGGATTATATAGGGACGAAGATTTGAGCTAGCAATAGTCTCACATCTAGTATTGAAAAGAAAATGTAAGGGGTTATAATAACTTACTCTCACATACTTATGTATTGAGTAATAAATAATAGAGTTCATTGCGCGGTTTGCACCACGCGAACCCGAATGGGCGTTTAGGGTGCATTGAGCGCTTTGGAGGCGCCCGCACGCACTTTGCACGTACGCATCGTTGCGAGGAGCGTTGAAGCCTTCATTTTTATTTTTAGATCGATTGTCATCCGACGGACGAGATTACATCAAGTCTGGTCGTTGGGAACTTTGCCCTGGTTATAACACAAATCATCATCGAACAGCCTAGGATGGTCTCACAAACCAACAATCATTGTGTTTGTATTCTCCAATAGCTACTGTGATTGTTCCCTCAATAGTCACAAGTTCAAAACTTGGGCTATTACCGATATATAAAACCACAAAAAACAGACTGAAAAAACCACTTAAAAATTATCAGATTTTTAAGAGAGAAAGCACTCAAGAGTCTATACTATTTACTTTAAGTTCAAATGATTTTCGATTAGAAGTACATCCGATCATAAAGGTAAAATCGTTGTATCCTGTGAGACACTTTGCCTACACTATTGGTACATAAAACAAGGCGATTAATGTCTTAAGAAAGATCATTGCCCTCGGTTATATTTCATTACATATTTTTTCCTGTTCTTTCAACATTCTCTAGAATTGTTACTGATTGTTTATTCTTTTGAAAGAAATTCATAAACCTATTCTTTCAAAAAAAAATAGAAGTTATATTGTTTATCTCTGTTTTTACAGAAAGAATTGTTAAGTCTATCTCCATAATTATAAAGAATAATATCGATGATTTCTCATTTGCGTACTAACAAACAACACTTTTCACTCTACATATCATTATTTATATCTAGATCTTACATCAGTAACCCGCCAAAACTTTTCAATCTGGTTCTCTTGAACCAGATCAATTCCCAATAACTATGTCAGTTTGGTTCCTGGTAACCGTATTGAATCTTTCAAGCCTACAAAGGGTACCAAAAGAGAACAATCTTTTCATTTTATTTTGTTGAGGTCAGTGATGAGGCATTGTGAGTAGGGGGTGGGGATCGAGTCGGGCTCAGGCGCTCATGGGTACCTCAAGCCCGGGTACTATATTTCAAAGACCAACGGACTTGATGGGTGGGCCTGCACCAGGCAAAATTAAGAAATTATGCACATAGCCTGCCATGGGTAGTGGCCCATGAGGGGCTTAACAGGTGTCAGGTGTGTCAGGTACAAGGTATCATCATCTAATCAAATTTTTTCCTTAAAAAACTCAATTTACATTACAAAAAAAAAAATCTCAATTTCATATCATCTTCAATTTCATATAATTAATTTCAGATTATTTTATTACCTATGAGTGCACTGGTTTGCTAAATTTGATTGCTTGAAACCTTTTTGAGTTTCTCCCGCCCAATCCTGCAAAGTAAAATACTAGTTAGCATTTCTGCATCGTTTAGGAATTCAATTTGGCCAATGCTTAAAGGTTGGTTCTTTCTTTATTATTTTAGCTAATATTATGTGATTTAAGGTCTAATAATGAAATTGGGCTCAGAGGACGACTTCACGACTTTATATATATATATATATATATATATATATATATATATACTAGGTTCCCTCCCCGTCCTGCGGACGGGGAA
Organism: Eschscholzia californica; assembly: GCF_041429995.1. NCBI lineage: Eukaryota > Viridiplantae > Streptophyta > Magnoliopsida > Ranunculales > Papaveraceae > Eschscholzia > Eschscholzia californica. The sequence continues at coordinate 40,280,820 of NW_028238461.1, read as the reverse complement.
GATCCCTCTTGGCTAACGCCTTCGAGGAGAAGAAAATAATTTAAATCACAACATGTGTTTGAAGAGTAGAGAGGGAGAACCGTATTTATACAATTTTGAACTGACTTAGAAGTCTAACCGAATCACTAAAATTAAGGGGAAAGTGGATGTGCAATCGTGAGTGAGAAGATGCATGAGATATAGTTATTTTAGGGAGATTGTAACCGAATATTCAAAATAATTAATTGTTTACACTAATACCCTTATTTTTTAAGTCAAATTACACTACAAAGGATTTTATATCAGTCGTTCGATCTAATCAAAGGTAAATCTCTAAAATAAAGTGGACGGCCAGACTTATCCCCTGGATAACCGACTGATCTGTTTTAATATAATATATATATTTGAAGTTTCAATCTAATTATTTTTCGTGTTAAAAATTCATCTTCAATGGGTGACTTCTAGTCTTCTCGAACCATTATGATGACATGGAGATATAGACACACTATTTCTAAAGTGACCTCTCGAAGATATCTAATTGTCTTTTTTTTTTTTTTGATGAAGGGGATATCTAATTGTCTTAGTCATATGTTTTGGTATTTTGTAAAACTCAAGGGTCATGTATAAAAGTAAAGTATTTTAGGGACTCGGAGCACCTCCAATGTAAAACTCAAGAAAAGTACTTTATTTCCATACTGCTTTAGGCTATTGTGGTACTTTATTTTCAATGAACTTGTGAAATACTAACAAGTAGTGTACAAGAGAAGTACTATAAATTGCAATTTAAGTAGTTGGGGTGGGTACCTGAGCATAGATGCGAGCATTCCAGTCTTGTTTGTCAGTGACATTACACTTGAGGAGTTCCTTCCTAATACCAGCTACATTAGGGTTTCCTTTCCAGTAAGCATATGGATCCCTTTCCATCCATTTACTTCTCATGTTTCCCTCTTTTATGTCTTCTAACAGTTTATCCCATGGTCTTATATTTATTTCAGGCCTAGTACAATTACAATATCATTTTTCAGAAATTAACTCATTCTAAAACTCCTAATTAATTAACTATACACAGAGGCGAGCATCAGTCGGTCAAATCAACTGTTTTTTTTTTGCTAGCTCAACCAAACTAATCAAGGTCTCGACGGATTAAGTTCGTTCATTTGGTTCAGTTGGTCGATTCCACTAGTCCAGGATATATATATATATATATATTAGTTTTTTTTGTTGAAAGAATATATATTAGAATTTGTAAGTCAAATCAGACATTCAATTGAGTCAATTCTACTTTCGAATCTGGTTATAGTAAATTCAGACCTCAAATCAGATTTTAGATTTGACTCGGAAAAAAGATCTACCGGACGCAATCGTTTCTAAGAACTCAGTTTTCGAAAAAAATTAGGCCCAATAGCCTATAACATTGAAGAATAAATAGTAATAATAAATACGTACCAACCCCAGAAGGACCAATCGGGAAATACAATATCCAAAAACGACGCTTTCCCGCAGTAACGAAAGAGTGGTGGTGGAGCTTTAGGACTATTAGGGACATAGTCCCTAGATTGAATAACTGGTCTATCCTTAGAATCAAACATCATGTCCAAATCTGGCATAATACCTTGATACCTCCTAACTAATTGGAGTATCCCCCATAATGTGAAAATATCTCTTGATTCAAATGATTTTCTATACATAACCACATAAGCTTTTCCTTTCAAAATTACTAATCTGAAACTTGCTGTCCTTTCTGCCCTATTCACCATTTCCATTGTTATTCCTGTTTTCTTCCATGGACTTAGATCTTCATGTATCCAACTAAAGTAATTTGGGCATTCACTCGTCTTTGTTAACGATGAATTAAAGTTTGATGATGATATTGGAGTTGTTGGACAACGATAAACTCCGTTTGTTACGTTAATGCTAGAGCAATTGAATGGAAATTCAAATGATCTCTTTGTTGTATTCTTCTTTGGGCTTAGTAGAGTGTTTTTCCATGTTGAACTTCCCCCACTCGAATGGCTATTAGTTGCATTAATGTTCTGCAGAAAACAAGCGTAACGGAACCCGAAAATTAGATTACAGTAGTGTTTGTTTTTTCTAAATCAAATCTAGAATCTGAATCGATTTAATTCAAATACTAGAATTTTTGTTTTTGTCTAACTCGCCCGTATCAAGTGATTTTCGATCTATTTGGTTTAGACGAGACAGACTTTACGAGTCAAATTCAGACAATGAAAAACAAAACCAACAGAACTAATTAGTTAGTCGAATTCAGACGTTTGTATATTGCCTTACAATATTTTGAGATGGACGGGTGGAATTCGTTTTGTATATGATAATTAATATCATAATACCAATTAGAGTAATTCCAAAACCTATTTCACTCATAAAACAAAACAATCGTTCACTTTTCTTGGGTATAAAAGAAAGATATGAGAAATATTTAAGGTTGATTTGATAGAAAAGACTTACAAATTCGTTGTAATTAGAATAAATATAGGTAGCAGCGAACAAGAAAGTGAAGAGGAAAATAACAACACTAGTAATCGTCGTTGTAGGTGCCTTCTTAGTAAATGGAAACATCGTGTTGATGAAGAAGAATACGATCAAAGGAGATTAACTAATGATTGGAGATTCAAATCAAGTAGTTAGCATTGAGCGTATTAACCTTACTAAACTAATTAAATTGTTGATTAATTAATTAGGCAAAAAGCATGAATTAGTTAAAGTAGTCTTTAATCTTTAATTGTCAAAATTTTGATTTTGAAGATAATACTTTTCATTGGGTGTCTTATTAAAGTAGTATTGAAGTAAAGGTATGAGCTGACTTTTTCGGGGTGCTTTCATTAAACCAAAATAAAAACCATTTCATGTAATTTAGATCAATAAGTTGTATGGTACCCGGCTAAAACACCATGAGGTCGTGGGTTCAATTCACAGAAACTAAAGACAATGACACTAACAGTCTTGCACTAATTAACTAACCTTAATCTTATATGAATCCGCAATTCAATCAAAATAATTATCACAATAAGTTGTATGGTACCCGGCTAAAACACCATGAGGTCGTGGGTTCAATTCACAGAAACTAAAGACAATGACACTAACAGTCTTGCACTAATTAACTAACCTTAATCTTATATGAATCCGCAATTCAATCAAGTAATAATCAAGCAATATAAACTTTCACAATTTTAAGCGTAATTACCATGAATTTGAGTTGAATCACCATAAGTCCATAATCGACATAAATTTTATTTATTTTGCTCATTCTCCAATACATTGTACTATGTATATAATAAAACGTATAATATAAGGTTTTAAGGAGGACCTTTAGACAAAAGAGTCTTGTCAATGCTTATGGAAGTAGTAAACCAATTTGTAGGGTTTAAGCACTAACAAAAATAATTAGGTAAACGTTTGACAATATAATATAAAGTCCTAATTACGTCAAAGTGTCTGAAAAAGGCGTACCACATGGCAAACGTGAGAGTGGAGTAGTTATTAAACCTCATTTTATTTCTGGTGATACTCCACTTATTAGTTAATAGAAGACTTGCTTTCCCCACCCACCAGACTGTATATATCAGCTTCCTACTTAGTTTATGATCACCTTCCGGTCTAGCCCCTTATTTTATCGAAATATTCAGGTAGCTCCCTTTTTGTCGTTATTGTCACTGGACCGTTAAAGTTGGATTTTTTATTCCAAAGTTAGCTCCCTTCTTTTAATCCTCTAACGTACTCAACTCTCTCTCTCTCTCTCAAATTTTCTCCCATCATTTCATTCTCTTTCTAAAAACTCCCTCTCCCTAAAATCTTCTCAGAAACAGAAAAGTGACATTTTGTGATTGTTAAGAACCACATCAAATTCGAACTTGACCATCGGCAATCAATGAGTTAGTCATGATCCAAATATATCTGGGAGAGAAAGATGTATTTAGCCAGAAAGTGAACTATCCTTGTTAAATCTGGAGTTGTTAGGCCAATTCATGAATGGTCAGCTCGACTCTTAGTTAAAATCACCAGAACCACCAGTTCTAGAGCCATCGCTAATAGATGTAGTAGGAATTCATGAAAGTGGAGTAGTTGGACTCGTACTGCTTAAATCTTCTTCCATTTTGGCATGAAATTGATTTATCGCCACCGGTTTATGATTATTATCAACAGGAATATTTCAAGCAAATAAATTTTGATTGTAGGACTAAGTATTATTTCTTTTGAGTTAATTCTTATTTGGCCCCCTACTTTGTGACCAGCTTCTTTTATGGCCCGTTTTTTCTGTAATTTCAAATATGACTCCCTTATTTGATGTAAATGTCCTAACTACCCTTCTTTTAAATATTTTTTCAAAATAAAATTAAAAATAAAACATTAATTCCACCTCATTTCCCTCTCCACCACACATGTCTCTCCACTTCACCTTTCTCTCTCTCTCTCCACCTCAACTCTCTTCCCAACTCACCTCTCTCTCTCTCCTACTCACCCCTCTCTCCAACTCACCATTAATGTCTCCGACAGAAGTCAATTTTCTGCCGGCGACCTTCAAAAAAAATTTTTCTCTCATCTCTCTCTAAATACTCCGGCAAAGGGGGCTTCCATTCACCGGAGTGTTTAGAGAGAGAGAGACATGAGAGGAAAAAAAAAATTTGAAGGTCGCCGGCCGGAAAATTTTCCAGCCAGCGACTTTTGTCGGAGAAGGTTATGGTGATGATCATCAACAACTTCAATTTTATAGGGTAGTAAGACAATCTTGTAAACAATGGTTTTGTGGGACTTACTTTTTACCTAATTTCAACTACGCGACAGATGAAGGAGATGGCAATGAATCTTGTGTGATCTAACGGTGATGAGCTTAACTTCACCTTATGAGTTTGACATATTTTTTTGTTTTTTTGGAAAGAGACAATGATATTCATTACAATGGCATTGATGCATCGAAAAGATTCGATAAGTATGATCATTTAACCTCTTTTAGAAACGGGCCTAGAGCCCAACTAAACAACGATCTAAAGTCAACTGGTCTACGAGCCTAAAGCCCAATTAAATTACTTTATTTATACCTTTAATAACCCAAGTTCAATAAACCATAGATTCCATCTCCATTGTGAATCGAACCTGAGATCTCTAGGATTTTGGAGTTTTTGTCAACACTATTAACCACTTGGGCAACCAAATGTTAACGAGTTTGAGATGATTGAGTCTAAATTTTTTTTTAAAGAGATATTTCCTTTTTAGCCGCTACATTGTGACCAGCTTCCTTTCTAACCTTCCGTTTTTTGTAATTTTAAATTTAATTCATTTTTGTTAACACCGTCAGTTAACTATAATGGTTAATTTTTTTATTTCTATAATTGTCTTTCTTAAAATTGATTTTTTAATTCAAGATCCCCTTTTAATATGGATCAATTCTCAAAAAATTCTAACCTTTGTAGACCAAACTAGGGGCCAAAATAGAATTCACTTGTGAAAAAAATTAAAACATTAGACAGCTCATCTCTCTCTCTCCTCCATTTCATCACCTCTCTCTTCCACATCATTTCTCTCACCAACTCATTATCTTCTCCGGCAAAGGTCGGCAAAGGTCGCCGGTTGATAAAATTTTCCGACGACCTTCAATTTTTTTTATTTCTTCTTCTTCCTTATCTCTCTTCTCTCTTCTCCCAGACGGCGAATTGAGGGAAGAGAGAGAAGAAAGAAGAAATAAATAAAAATTTCAAGGTCGTCCAAAAATTTTACCGCTGGCAACTTTCGGCGGAAAAGATGATGAGGTGGCGAGAGAGATGATAAAATGGAGGGGAGAGGGAGGGAGAAATGAGGTGTCTAATGTTTTTAATTTTTTTTCTTAATTGAATTCCGTTTTGGCCCTAGTTGGCCTAAAAAGGTTGGAATTTTTTTTTGGAAATTGATCCACATTAAAAAGGGATCAATTTTGAATTAGAAAACACTTTTATAAGAAGGGCAATTACGAAAACAAAAAAATTAATCATTAAAGTTAACTGACGGTTTAACAAAAGGGAGTCAAATTTGAATTTAAAAAAATAGGAGACCAAAAAAGAAGCTGGTCACAAAGTAGGGGGCCGAAAAGAAAATAATTCTTTTTGAAGAATATAAATTCTTATTAATTGAGAAGGTAGAAATGGAAAGAATTTATAACTTTATCTGAATTATTAGGAAACTTGTAAGAAAAACCCAAAATTAACTCATACAAATCTAAAACGCGTTCTTCTATCGGTCCCAAATTCTTTGTGATTTTATAACTAAAGAGTCAAATTCTGGTACCATTCTCTATTGAAAATGGAAAAACGAGTGCACCAAAAGAACTTCATCATTGCTTGGAAAAAATGGTAGATTAGTGGGTGCCAAACTAACTAATTTGGTTGAGGTTGGCATTGACTTGTTAGGTTTTCAGAACAAAAAATTACTTTGTTAGGGGACAGCTTTATGGGACTCGGTGCCTATAATTTACACTTTAATTAGAAACTAATTAACTTAATGACGATTAAGTAAATAAATATTTCAAAGATCAAAGACTATCTTTAAAAGATAATATAATTAAGATAAAACTTATTCTAGTTGAATTTCACTAATTAAGTTATTATCAAGCAATATTAAGCTTTCCAAGTTTAAGCAACAATATATTTGTATATATAATCAACCCCACAGGTTTAAGTTGAAATTCTTTGTTTCTCTCCTTCATTTGCTTCTTCTATTCATGTGTATAAAGAAAGAGAGGGGAGAGGAAGAAGCAATTTTTTTTCGACGGGGGTGATTTTTACGTACGCAAAGTCTGAAGTATTTTACTATATTACGACTCGGTTCTTGTAAACTCTGTTTACCGATTGCAACCAGGTATTTTCTACTCATACATTAGTTCATTCGTTCGTTCATTCATTTGGAACATATGTATGCAAACACAACCACAATATTACAAGAATGAGCCCTCTTTCGATGCTTCAATTCTATTGAATTAGATCAGGTTGGTTGAGCTACAAGAACATCGGCGGATACGAGTAGAGAGATAGCTGCCCAGGAGATTCACTGTACCGATAGTCATACTATTAAACTAATAGACAGAGGTCTTGATTTCTCGAACCAGCCGTGTTGGGTTTCTCATTATAAATGCATTTTCCTAGGTGTAATGATTCAAGTCTATGATTATTATTAGAAAAGAAAACTCAATCCTTATTAGATTTAAAAAACTACTGGAGCGCAATAAAAATTTGCTAAAAATTGTGGTTTTTTCGTAGGGACTTTCACCCTTTTATATTTTATTGAAATGATAAGTTTATTTTTCTTCCTCTTTTGTTATTTGTTTTCACTTAATCCTAAATTAATTGACCAATTAGTTATAAAGTCCTAATTTTGTCTAACTTAGATTGTGGATCACAAACTAATGGTTGACTCACTTTAGTTGTTTGGTAATCAAATAAGATTTGGGTAAATTTTATATTATTCGAAATTTTTTAATATGCTGCTCAAACTACCCTATATTATTAAAAAGTCGAGCTACCAAGTCGTTTTACATGTAGTTGTGCATCTATATAGTTGCCCGTGATGCTATACAATCAAGTAGATTGCGCAAGTACCGAAACTTGCAGCACCCACGTATGTGACCAGTATGGTTGAGACACTGAGACAAATGAAGAGTTATTTTCTTTTAGATGTCTCCCACAAGGCCACAACTCATCCGATTACACGGTGAAATAACATATTGTCCAGCTTGATCACGCGAAAAACAAGTAGGTTATACATGTTTAGTGTAATTGTGTAACTTGTATTTTCCAAGTTGTGAGTTGATGCCTCTCATCAAAAAAAAAAAAGTTGTGAGTTGATGTGCAATCAAGCAGGTTGCACAAGTTTATTGAGCAAGTTGCAGTTTATGTACTAAAACATTGATTAGATGCTAGTATCAGTCTTCTTCTTTGTGGCTAATGTGTACTAACCAATTTAGCATACAGTTTTGGAGAAACATTTTGATGAAAATTTGACGCGGAGAACTCACTAGTAAAAGAAGTTACGACAAAGATGGCGTGGACTCGTGTAAAGAAGCCACCAGCAGCAAGAATTAGTTCAATCATCTTCATCTTCGTACTTTTCTCTGCTGTTTATATGTATTCTCGTTGCATCGACTCCGTTAGTATTTGCTTCCTTCTTTCTACAATCCAATATCAATAAAACTTCACTTCTACAATCCCTAGTTGACATTTTCATTGCCTTACTCCATTTTACTTTTGCAGAATATATTACTACAGACAGGTATAAAATCAAAAAATAAGACGAAAATGCAGCTTCCAGTACTTAATTGCTCATCGATAAACAAAAATTTGACGTCGACCCAAACTTGTACATCTACAAATGACCATGATAATCTTGTTGGAAATTGGGAAATGCCATCTAGTTTAAGAAATAATGTTTGCCCAAATTACTTCAGATGGATACATGAAGATTTGAAGCCATGGATAGATAAGGGAATAACATTAGAGACTCTAAACAGAGCCGAAAGAACCACCAACTTTAGATTAGTAATTGTTGATGGAAAAGTGTATATGGATAAGTATAGGAAATCTTATCAAACAAGAGATGTTTTTACTATATGGGGAATTTTACAATTATTGAGGAAGTATCCAGGGAAAGTGCCAGACTTGGATTTGATGTTTGATGCGGGCGATAGGCCTGTAATTAAATCGGTAAGCGAAGGGCAATCATCACCGCCATCGTTATTTCGTTATTGTGGCAGAGATTCTTATGCTGCTATCGTCTTTCCCGACTGGACTTTCTGGGGTTGGTAAGAAATTTTGTAGATTATGAGTTGTTTTTCTCTAGGTAAGAGAGTGAATGTTTCGTTCATTTCGTGTTTTTGAAAATTATGAGTTACTATTGCAGGCCAGAGCTAAGAGTAAAACCATGGGATACATTATTGGAGGAACTAAAAGAAGGAAACATGAAGACCAAATGGATGGAAAGAGATCCTTATGCTTATTGGAAAGGAAACCCAAAAGTAGCTGAAACCAGGGAAGATCTCCTAAAATGTAATGTCTCTGAAAAACAAGATTGGAATGCTCGTGTCTACGCCATGGTAAATATCTTTATTAGTTTATCCGTTATCTAACTTTATCTTGATTTATAGAATTTTAATTGCACTAAGTTCGAACATGTGACGCCCCAAGTCTTAACCGTTATTGATATTGTCCCCACTTTAGACACCTCAAGCCAAAGTCCATAGGTACGGGATTTTGTTCTTGGTGAAGGCTACACTGGTATCAAAGCCAAGGACAGTTCTTCACCGAGGGTGGAGGAATGTGATAGTCTCACTTCGCTCGCGAGAGTATCCGGAGCCTGACCACAGGTGGACGCTCAAGCTTGGTAAGTGTCAAACCCTTTTGAGTGGGCTCGCGGAGCCTTCGCCAAGAACAAAACTCATACATGTGGGCTTGGACTTGGGGTGTCAAAAACGAAGACGATATCCTTAACTGCTAAGGCTTTCGGCGTCACAAAGCATTTGAGTGTCTCTACTGTGAAGACTACTTAAGATCATCTTACAGTATCAAAAAAAAAAAATTGTGGTCACTTCAATCATTTCATGCTGACAGGATTGGGATAAAGAAAGACAGCAGGGTTTCCAACAATCAAGCTTAGCAAACCAATGCAAGCACAGGTATAAAGCATTGTTTTGTGTATACTTCATGCGTAAAAATTCGGAGAAGAAAAAGTGAAAATACTTTCGTTTGTGTAAGTATAATTTATATGTCGTTTCATATAATTTATAATTCATTAGGTACAAGATTTATATCGAAGGAGGAGCATGGTCAGTAAGCGAGAAATACATTCTGGCATGTGATTCTCTCACTCTATTAGTAAAGCCTCGCTATTATGATTTCTTTACGAGGAGCTTACTACCCTTGAAGCATTATTGGCCGATTAAGGAAAATGATAAGTGTCGATCAATTAAGCATGCGGTGGACTGGGGAAACGAGAACAAACAAAAGGTAAGTCTATTTGTTTCTTATTTTCGCGTATACATATAACATAAACGATCTATGTTGATGTGGCATCAACTTGACCAAATACTTTGATCATTAGTTGTTTCTTAAAATCTTCAATTAGTATTGGGTGGATGATCTCTTTGGTCCTAAAATTTCAACAGGCTCAAGAGATAGGAAGGACAGCAAGCAACTTCATTCAAGAGGATCTAAAGATGGACTATATATATGACTACATGTTTCATTTATTGAATGGGTATGCTAAACTATTGAGATTCAAACCTACTATACCTCCAAATGCTGTACAAGTTTGTATGGAGTCATTGGCTTGTCAAGCACCTAAACTTCATAGAAATTTTATGATGGAATCAATGATTAAGTCTCCTAGTGACACCCCTCCTTGTAGCTTACCTCTTCCTTTTGATTCACCTAATTATCAAGCTTTTCTTAAACAATATGAGGATTCTATTAAACAAGTAGAGACTTGGGAAAATCAATCTAGGACATAAACAATACAACTAGTTCTTCACACTCTTATGTATGTGTAGTACATCATCTTCTTTAATATATGTAGTATCTCATTTTTGTTTATCTATCTTACCTTATGTCTATCTTAGTTGATGAGTTATATGTTTTTCATCAGAATTCTATTAAATTTATAGAATACATTGTCTTTAACGTGTTTGGGCATTGATTATAAGATTTCTCTTTTTGAAATTAAAACTTGAAGTAGTTAATTTAAAGGAATTCAGTTAACACAGATCTGGTTGTAAACCCCTAATTTGCCTCGTCAATTAACAAATTTAGAGAAAGAAGAGAAAGGGAGAGAAAAAATGTTAAGTCTGAAGGTAACCAAAGAAAGTTGCCCTCAGGTGACCTAGCAAGGAAGAAGATATGAGGTAGAGACGATGTGGAGGAATGAGAGAGTTAAGTGTAGAAGAGAAACAGAGATGATGTCGATAAAGAAAGACACAAGATTACTTACAGTAGTGCAACAAAATTGTTTCGGAACAAAACAAACTACTCCAGATTTATGGAGGCCGAAAAGGCCAATTGATTATAAATTGGTGTACATCAACTGCTTCCTATCAATGTTTTTGTTAAATCGGTTGTTGATACAGTTTATAAGACAAAGAATCCTCGAATACGGTACAGGATCTGCGAAAAATACTACACTTACATATGATAAGATGTCAATATCAAGATGGTGTCAAAAACACAAGTACCTTTTTGATATTTATAACTCTTTGTTCCTTGTTAGAATTTTCTTTTTCGACATGGTAACTACAAAAGGAACAGGAGAACAAACCTAGAGTTCCAAATTGACTGCAGCAAAACTTCTCTCATTTTCAATCTGGGATAACTAAATCCTGTTCAAGTGATCGAACATATGAGCAAAATTGAATTCGTTAGTTCAAACTAAAATATGATTATTCTCCACAAAAAAACAGTAACTCGTTTCGCGTAATCACACATTCTATTAATATGTAGGAGCTTCTGTTTCCTATCACTGAGTGGATCTTCTGTCTTCAACACAAAATTATGAACGTAGGAGTAGATTCTCAAATGTCAAGTATACCCTCAGGCTTGAAAAACGCAAGGGTCGAGAACTTTTCCTCTTCGTTAAGCTGAGCAAACCACCTCCTTATAAGATTGACATAAGGGCCAGTTCCATTTTTATCAATACAAATATCTTCTTTGTTCTGAATGATTTGTACAAATTCTACTTTCAGAAGACCAATCAGAGAATAAACAGCAGAAAGTTGTCCAGGATGGTTGGATTTCTCTGTGGGTGTCTGGCTGAAAAAGGAAGACAAGCTAGATCGAAGTTCTTCAACTCCCATCTGCTCAGACCCACTATCGTCAATTCCGAGCCTGAGAAATAGAAGGATGAAAATCAAAATATATTAGAGTCAAATGCAGTTCAACGAAGACAACATTTTTTTAATTGACCTCAACAAACCACCACTTGGTGTGCGTGGAATAAACAAATGCTAAACATGGAGGATAATCAAAGAAAAACACAAGGGAAATTACAAAAAACAAAGACAAAGATACTATAGCTTTGTCCTGTTATAAATAAACGGGCTGGAGCTCCTGCTACTGTACCACCCCCAAGAAAACGACTTCAGATTTCAAAATTCGGTTTTTGTGGATGTTAAGGTGTACCGGCCAGTACGCATGACGATATGATTAGTGAGACCAGATTGCGCAGGGAACAGTATAAATAGAATTCTTTAACAATAAAAGATACAAGTAATAATAATAATAACCGAATCTTGTTATAATTGTTTTTTAAATGAAGCATGTTGTAATCCTGATCATTGACTAGAATTGCTTAGAAGAAAAACCCACTATAACTGATTATATTCTACTAGACATGCACTGTTTTGTTTTACTACTATGACAGGTTGTTCAGGAAATCGTCATTTCATACTCCGGTAATATCACGGGTACTGTTCTACAGCCTAACGTGAATAGCAACTACTTCAGACAGATCAACATTGTGAAAACAAATACCTGATAAATGAGATCAATCAACTTACCTCCCCAACTGACCAAGAAGAATAATAATGGCAGCTGAAACTTTTTCCGACACACGGGATTCCGTCATCTTTAGAAGTTGAGGAATAATCTCACTACAAATCCACCTCCAACTCTAAGAACAAATACACAAAAGATAGAGTTAGATAAGTAACGAACTGATTGTGCAACGAAAGTAGGAACCTTGAAGCAAAATTACATCCTATAGGGAGAAAGGAGCAGGAAGAACCACAACTTAAAAAAGATAATACAATTGGGAAACAGAAAATAGGATGTCGACCAGGGAAAAAAATAGGCACACAAATCAAAATGATTGACGTTTATTTTCCGGGTCGTGTTAGATCTACTTCCTATTGGGTGGCTTATTCCTACTGCATATCTAAAATACAGGTGCCATAATCAGTTCCGTCTTTTAATTGGATAACATCTCGTTTTGTGATTGCTCTCCTTTTATTTACCAGTAGATTGAATTCAGGTTCATGTTGGCATGTTGCTATTGAAGTCGGTAAAGTTTTTCATTGTTTTTCGAACCTAACATAATCAAACTCTGTAGAAGTTGAACCTATGACATTGGGTTTCAGACAACCACTCTCTAACAAGCTAACAAGTCTCATAAGCAGAATAATAAATGAAGGATAATATAACTAAGCAATCAGGAAGCTGAAGCACATACCATAAAACGTGATACAAGCTCAACCAAAGAAATAATGTCATCGAAGTGATGTGTCATCCGGTTGACAACAGAATCTAATCCAACAGTAGCAAGGTCTCCCTCAAAGTCTATGTCATTGTCATGTATACACACTTCATGCCCAGGCCTCCGTACACCTCTTGCCAAATTTTTAGTCCCTGTGAGAGAATAGGTATGTAGCTTCTCCAGGAGCAACAACAAAGCCTTATCCACAGGAAGCACACCTTCTGAGAATTTGCATTGGGAACAATGAGGAAATTGAGGTTGACCTTCACTTGCAGATGAGAGATCCGAAATACATCCACTATCGACCATTTCATGTCCTCTCTCAAGAAGTACAACTATAGATTTAATAATAGTCATGATCAAACTGTCGCTGTCGGATGAAAAATATTGTTTTCCACATACAAAAGCAAAAACATGAAGCATTGTCAGAACAAAAAACGAATCTGGTATGTGCTTCCTGATGATATCATATGATGCTTCCCGTATAAAATCAATGTAACCCATTGCTGAACATATAGATGCTAGTGTAATGCTTCCAACCATTAACTGATCAATTGTAGCTGTTTTAGATGATACAGAAATAGTTGTCCCATTAACAAGGACAACACTCCCTGAATCACAAGGGAAACCCGATTCCTGGCATAACTCGTTATAAGACAGAACTCTTCTATCGATAAGGAAATCCTGCATGAGACTAATCAGGACATCCATTCGGATTAACTCCACGAGCATCTGCTTCGTTTCTGAATCAGCTATCACTGCAAGAGAAGAGTCCACAACGTTTTCGGTTATATAATAGTACCGATTACTTAGAAGTTAGAACCCCATAGAGTAAAATGCAGAATTATTCGAAATGTAAAGAAGAAAAATTAGAGGTGAGCAAACCTTCTTGTATATGTGCAGCAAAGGACTCTGGACCAAGATAAACATCTTCAGTCGAGTAGTTTTCAAGTTTCACTGAAGTTACCACAGAAATGTTGCAAAGCAACAAAGAAACAAACACACAGGCTCTTTCCCTGGAAGATCAAGAAAAAAAAATTTCAAAAGGCATAAAAATAACAAAAATTCATGGATAAACAACTACCAAAACTATAAAAGTATGCATGTTCATAGACAGGAAAGAAAGGAAATTGATCGCTTACTCGGGTAGAAGATCCTGCTCTGTTGCAAGGGCAAGCAGAATTTTGCGTGCAATCCAATCTGTCTGAGAATTCATTGATATCTCAGAGATGCAAGAAATAGTGGCACGAATTATCCTAGAAACGTTGCTTTTGCCCATCATAGTTGAAACAACAACACAACAATTAGAGATTATCTTGTAATTAGATCCACCATCCATTGCACAGAAAGTTTGTTTTGGGATCGGGGTTGCTGCAGCAGACTCCATGACATGATGAGCACAAGTTCTTCCCTCATCTGTAGCAATATGAAATTCATCTTCCTTATTGTTCAGTTCTTCAACAGAGTTATCAGAACAAAGATTCACTGGTGGCCCTCGGCAATCAGTAGCACTGGAGTTTTTAGATGTCAAATTGTTTGAGTCAATTTCCATGTCAACAGTTTTGAAACGGCAACAGTTGACTAAATTGTCTTCAATAGTTGCCAATTTGCCATATACGTTTCCCTCTAACAAATCATTAGAGCAATCTACTTCATGAGATTCTAGGTTATGAGAGTTGATTTCAGGAAGAGTAGGTGAGAGGGGCATTTCTATTGCTGTTCTGTACCTTTCCTTATCGGCTGGGTTATCCAGTTCAAGAGTTGCCAATCTACCATTTACATTTCCCTCTACAAAATCATGATAGCTACCCAACGAGCACAGATCCAGGTCAGGAGAGTTGATTTCAGGTAGAGAAGGTGAGAGAGGCATTTCTATTGCCTTCTTATACCTTTCCTCATCGGCTGGATTATCCAGCTCAAGCAACTTCATGAAGTCCTCAATGCCAATGTCCTCGAAACGTACCCCTGATATTTCACTCCCCCTAAAAGCACCAACCAATTTGTCCTCACCTGCCTCAATATTCTTTGGAAATTGATTGGCATTTGACGCAACTTGGGTGCAGACATTTGCAGAGTCACTGACTTCAACTCCTAAGTTCTGTGAAGGTTTCTGTGTACCAACCTTGGTATGTTGTTCCGAGACGAGTTGCTCTTTCTGGAGTGTTGTTTTCCTTTTTCTGGATTCATGGTTCTTGACAAATAGACCATCAAGCAATGTAGGAACTTCCCGTTGTCCAATTTTTGGGGCGACAGACTTAATTGCTGATGGCAGACAGCTCTTCAACATCACGTCCTGCACAACAGAGAGCTTTCTATCCATATGCTTCAGGAGCTTATTATCCCGACGCATACAACCATCACTTTCTACTGTATTGTGGGACCTCTTCTTTTTCCTGGCTTGTACAGGCACTTCACCAAAGACATTATTTTCTTCATGCCCGTATGAAACCAAACGTGCACTTGCCATTTCTTTTCCAGCAGGACCATTAACATTGTATT
Source organism: Eschscholzia californica (assembly GCF_041429995.1). Taxonomy (NCBI): domain Eukaryota; kingdom Viridiplantae; phylum Streptophyta; class Magnoliopsida; order Ranunculales; family Papaveraceae; genus Eschscholzia; species Eschscholzia californica. Next base: position 40,265,127 of record NW_028238461.1, on the reverse strand, counting down.
CAGCTACAACCCCGACATTTTTGTCATATCTCAGAGTGGTTATTTTCTCAGATAATCTAAAAATTGTTTGCACATTCTTTGAGTTCTCTTCTGCAAATTTTGATGATGTGACAGCAAGATCGCCTCTTTCCTGTGAGCCCACCAATGTTCTATCAGAAAAAGATGTTCTAGTAGAATATTTTGCAGAGGTCCGTGACTTGTTTCTGTCAGAACCTCCAAGCAGAGACTCCAATTCAGAACTAATACCTGAGCTCAGTTTGGTACAGCTCCCACCTGAATTATTGCCCTTCCAGTTTGTATCATAAGGCACAAAGGAGTTGGATATCTGCAAATTAGATATGCCGGCAGTCAGTTAGCAAGGAATAACAGGAGACGTGATGTGATGTGCTTTGACAAGCATACGCTTTAGAATAATGCTAACACCACCCAGAAACGAGTAAAAGTTTCTTGATTCAGAGAAAATGTGAATAAAAAAATTATAAGTTTGTGCAAGAAGTACTCAAGGAGACTGAAGAAACCAACCTTGGCTGAAGCATCATTACCTTCAGGGCTGTGAGAGAAACTACCATCTAGTACGTTAAGCCGGTGATAGAAGTGGAATAAGTCCTGTTTTAAGCTACATACTTCTTGATGCAATAAATTATTTCTCGTTTTTTCAAGCTTCGCCACCTTTTTAGCATGCTTTACATGCATTTTTTCCAACTTCAGTTGTTCTTTTAGAAGCCTCACATCTGCACTTGAGGCTTTTATGTTGAAACCAGAAAGCCCAGTGTCGCCCATTTCCAATCTATTAGCTGACATAAATTCTTGAATTTTCTTTTGCAATTCCTTATTCTTTTGTCTCTCCTTCTCCAACTGCTCAGAAAAATGATATCCTTCAGATTTCTCATTCACAGCTATTTCTAAATCTGGCCTATTAGCCTTAGGCTGCTTGACTACCAGCCTCACATGTGCCTCTTCCGAATGGGCAAGATGCATAGTTGATGTCATCTTCTCCAGCATCTCTTTTTGCGGCAGTTTGTCCTTCTCCTCTTCCAACTGCAGAAACAACTTATCTGACTGATGTTTTTCATTCACTACCTCTTTCCCCTCTTCTTCAGTGCGCTTCTTCTGCTGGTCTGCTTTCGCCGTTTTTGCATCTGCTCGTTTCTTCTCTCTATCTGCCCTCTTTTTATCAGCTTCAAGGTCTTTCTGTGTCATTTCGTTCTTTGATCTCAACGAAACCAGCTCTGATTTTGCTTGACTAGCCTCAACCTCTAAAGCTTCCAAACTAAGATTAGATTCATCCACCTTATTTCTTTTGACGTCCACAAGCCTCATTTTTGCCTCTTTAGACTGAGCAAGATGCACCATCTCCGTAGTTCTGTTTGATGTGATCTTTACCTCCATCTCCTTTTGCAGTTTTCTGTTCCTTAGTTTCTCTGCCTCCAGCTGCAGTGATAATTGATCGGACCGACATTTTTCATTCACTGCCTTTTTCCTCTCTTCTTCAGCGCACTTCTTCTGCTGGTCCGCCTTTGCTTTTTCTGCACCTGCTTGTTCCTTCTCTTTATCCGCCCTTTGTTTCTCAGCTTCAAAAGCTTTTTGCGCTACATCGTTTTTTAATTTCAAGGAAATTAGTTCTGCTCTCGCCTCACGAGCCTCAACCTTTAAAGCGTCCAAACTAAACTTAAATTCCTCTAACTTATTCTTCTCGACAACTTGCAATTTCTTTTGTTCTTCGGCTTTAACATTTTCAGCTTTCATTAACTTCCGTGCTTCTGCAGTTTTCTTCTTCTCAGCCTCAACCTTCTTTTTCTCAGACTCTACTCTCTTTTCCTCAGACTTAAGAAGCTTTTTGAGATGATTAATTTCTCCCTCCCCTTCTGAAACCCGAGTTTGCAGCAAATCTTCATTTTGACCTCTCGAACCCACATTTTCTTGCGAAGAGGATATTGTTGATCTCAAATTCATGATCTCATTCTCCAACTCAAGTCTGACGGCAGTTTCTTTAGCTTTTGCCTCTATCTCTGCAGACACTCGACCTTGTTCCTTCTCTAACACTGCCAATATAAAACCAAGTAAGTTGTCTTTTATTACATTAGCACCAGTCACCCCAATAACTTTATAAACTAAAATCAAACTCATCTTCCTTATTCGAAAAAGTCAAAATTTTACTAAATTACACAAATGGGTGGAAAACCTAATTGAACTTTTAACTACTCATACTCCAGGAGTCGCAGATCAAAAGAAAAATAAACAGATAATTGAACTATTGACACCTTTCGGTTTTCTTCAAAAGAAATACGGAAACTAGCATAAATTGTGTAAGAGAAAGTGTCGTCTCAAAAGATCATATCTTTGACATTAAATAAGCAACAGAAGAAGAAAACAAAACCTAAATTCGGAACAAGACTAATACAGAATTTAAACGCACTTACATGTAGTGATGCTAGCATTTTCAAATTGAATATTATTGAGTTTACTTTCAAGAATTTTAATCGCTTTTCGAAGAGCACATCTTTTCTCCTCTGACTTCCTGAATTTCTCTTTGAACTAGTTCACACAATGATTAACAGCAATGAAGAATCAAAGATGAGTTTTAACCAAAACGGAACAAAATAAATATATCAAAACGTGGTCATATCACAGATTACATACAACAGCACAACAAGGGTTTAGCGGTTCTTCCGCCATTGCTGCAAGAAAATAGAGAGAGAAAAGTTAGGGTTGCAACAATTTAAGAAGAGGAAGAAATGGTGAAAGCGGATGATGAACTGATCAATACGTTGTGGTTTAGGTTTAAGGAGTTCTTGAAGTTGAGTAGTTTTGGGAACTAATGCATGATTTGTCCGCCACTAAACAAAATCTAGAGCTATCTTGGTTGTCCCTAAAATCTTTCAACAAAAGTAAAACCGTATAAAATCTATCAACGATGAATCTCACGTTTATGTAAATTTTCTGACTAATCAAATAAACTAAACATGAATCATTTAACAATGTCAATCAACAATTAAAATCAACTAATGAACTAAATTTGAATATATCTAAGATTCACAACTCAAATCGACAAATGAACATCATCTAATTAACAAATTTTGAACTTATATAAGATTCATAACTCATGAATCATAACCATGAATCGACAAACGAAGATCAACTAATTGAAAAAATTTGACCTAATCTGACACTCTAAACTTATAAGAAAGTAACAAATCTTAGTTTATAAATCATAATCATCAATCGATTGAAGTCTTTAATTTGCAATTTCTAACCTTGAAGTAGTCTTCAAATAAAAACTTAGTCCAAAGAGGAACTTCAGTTAAGCTACAACCTAAACCATCTTTACAATTCTCAAAGAGACTCATCAATTTCTTGATGAATTTCTTAAAAGGGAGAGCAAACTTATCTCTAAAACCTGACGAATGAGGATCAATAATCTGTTTCAGTCAGACCATTATGATTTACAAATTACACATCAAAGTAGTTAGAATCAAATCAAGTATCGTATACTCACCAGAAATCTGAGTATCGCCAATGTTGGAGTATTTCAACCGAATTCTTGAGAGAGAAACTGCAGACTTGAGATAAAACCCTAGATGTTGTCCACTTTTCTTCTTGAGAAAGATTCGACTTGAAACCCTCACCAGAAATCCTTGAGAGAGAAAGAGGAGATTTAAGGTAAAACCCTGGTTGGTAGTTGCTCACTTGCTCGGCTTCTTGCTGTTGTTGATTTCAGAAAACTGAAATGGTGGTTCTATAAGCGCTCCTCGTTCTTCTGTTAGCAGCGCCTCTTGAAAGATAAAATCCAAAGGACATTTTATGTCTAAATGGGGTGCTAAAGCAATTATAGTGGACCCTCCCTTTCCTGCCCGCCCCCAAATTAAGATAAAGTAAGCGAAATACCCGAACTGTCCCTAATGTTTTAAATAACTTTCAGAGACCGTCCCAGGCTGTATCCTGGTGGCCTGGGTCGGACTTCACATGGCTCGGCAATTGGTAACCGTATCAATAATGATCCTCGTGAAAGAGCAACTAAAAACCAATCATAACAACACCCGACCCGCAACATGTATAGTAATAGCTGAAGTTTTCAAATAGGGTTGTAAACGGTAACTTATCGCATCGGATATAAGCATATCCGTATCCGATATCCGATAAACTATCTGATGTCCGATAATCATCCGACGGTTAATATATATCAATATCTGAATCTGAAACAAAAAAGAAAATTTATATTTTAAGCTTATCTTTTTAACCATTATATCTTAAATAATGAATCTCAACAATCCATTTTATATATTTACTAGCAAGTGTCTTTGGCTACTAATTTTTTCTGTAAGCTTTTCATTTTTCTTGATGAAATGAAAAGCTTTTCATTGACTATGTTGTTAAATGATTGGGAGTTGTTACGTGGTTCTCCTATGTTTCCACCTTATGTATTGTTTCTCTTACGCTTTCATAGCACAAAGTTAGTAGATATTTTAGATGGTGTTTGTTGGGTTTTCCAAGGGGTATACTCGAGTCGAGTTAAGCTGAATAGTAAGATGTTCAAGTTCGGTTTATGTATTTGACTGTTTGCTCGTTCGAGTAATTGTCCACTTGCTCGAGTTAGACTCGTATAAGTTTGAAAGAGCTCGAGCTCGCATAGTGTTAAGCTCGTTTATCAAAATACTTCAAATTAAAACAACTTCCTAAATTATCAAAACACTTAAAATCATCATTTGTCAATAATAATGATTAATGATTCATATTCCAATAATCTTTTACTTGCATCGTTTTAATCTCGTTTATCAAAATATTTCAAATTAAAACAAATTCCTAAATTATAAAAACACTTCAATCATCATTTGCCAAAAATAATGATTGATGATTCATATTCCAATATTCTTTTAATGGTATATATTTCATGTACAAGTTTCAATACTAATATGTAATTATGTACTACACTATTATAATAGTATGGCAAACGAGTTGTTCACAAGTAGCTCGGGATACACAAAAGAATGATAAAGTTCGACTCCTTTACATAAACGAACATGATTTTGGGCTCGTGTGTTAACCTCGTACTCGTTAATCTTTGAGTCAAACACGAGCAATAGTCGAGCCAAGCTCGAGCATCTCGTTAAAAGCTCGGCTCGAATACACCCTAGATAGTCGACCCAAGCTCGAGCACCTCGTTAAAAGCTTGGCTCGAGTACACCCCTAGGGTATCCTCCTAGTGGGAAAACCTAGTTTGGTTTGGTCTACTAAACCAAATTCGGATCCAAGTTATTTTTTATGGGTCTGTGGAATTAGGATTAAGGGGGAGTCTATAAATACTACCCTTAATCTTATTGAGAAGAAGACAACACAATTAAAAACGGACAAGAGGAGAGGGAAGAGAGAAAGAGTTCTGCCGAGAGAAGGTCTGCAACAGGGGCTCAGTATTTTCAGCACATACCGTCTTCGGTGTTTGGGAAATCTGACGGTGAGATCTTCTCAAATTGAGCTGAAATTTACAGAGGTATTCCTGACTTATTTATCTAGTAGTTGGACAGTTAGATTGGTATTTGGTAGATAGAATCCTGTTTGAGATTGATTCTTTTGAAGTCTGAGTCTCGGGTTTTATTCTATTGAACAAGGAGGGCGTAATTTGTAACTCAATTGCTTATTATAGTCATCCTGTTTGTTTTCTAATGGCTGGTGAAAAGATACTCAATCATTGACCGACGGGTCATCTGTTGGCTTCATCAGTTGTCACGACAACTCATATTTTTCAGCTGGTATTAAACTAGATGAAAATAACTATTCATTATGACATCAAATTATTGAGATGAAAGTTGCTGAAAAGAAAAAACATGGTTATTTGACAGGTGCTTATCCTCAACCGGAAAGAACATCATCGGAATCTCCAGCAGGTACATCTAGTGTTGCGGCTTTAGCTACTTCAGGTATATCACGCGATCTTGTAATAGGTCATAGATAATTGGCACTGGTGCTACTGACCATATGACATTTAGCTTTGAAAGTCTACATTCCACCAAACCATCTAGCCAAATCCATATTATTAGTGTTAATGGAAAAACTTCTCTTATACTTAGAGAAGGGTCTCAAACACAAAATACATATAGCTAATTATGTATGCATAGTATAAATTTCTTCGTAATATCAATTAGTATCAATTAATATCAATTAGTATATAATGTCTTTATAATATATAATATCAATTAATACCTCTAACTTGAGGGGTAGTATCAATTAGTATAAATTAATATAATATCAATTAATACCTCCAACTTAAGGGGTAATATCAATAAATTTATTTGGTGGAATCAGATCTTCTCAGATTGAGCTGAAATTTACAGAGTCTCAATTAGTATAAATTAGTATATAATATCTTTATAATTAGAGTATAAAATAGTATAAATTTCGTAGTTTCCATTCTTTTATATTTTTTTATAAATACCCATTGTAACACAACTCTTAATCTATCAATGAAATATAATTTTATTTCAGACATTAAATTGTACAAAAGTTTAATAATCAAAGAGTTGTTTTCCTCTCAACCCAAATCAGATACTAAGCTTCATTATCAAATATGAACAACATATCCTCATACACTCTGTGTAGTGTTTAGTAATTGTTGATCTTCTTTAATTCTTTCGAGTAAATCGGACATTGCTTCTTTAGTCAGACGAGGATCGATAGTATCGTAAACGCCAATCTGTTTTAACCTGCAGGTAAGAAAGAATAAAATAAAATAAAACCCAATAAGCTAAACTGAATATCGTAGTTTTAATCTCGCAAAAACGAGGTTAAGACAATAACGTTATTGAGCGTTGGTTTATTTTTTACGATAGTGGTCCAATCAATCCCTGTTGTTGGCATGTCAAATTCGGCCACCAACAGGTAAATAACCTAATAATTGGAGAAATCAGTTTAGTTAGCAATGGAGGAAAAAAATACATTTGATTAAAAACGATTGTATTGTACCTTCTTCCTTCGTACTCCTCCTTTCATTAAGGAGCCTAATTCTTGTTCCCAATTTACTAGAGCCTCAATGACACATTCGTAACGACAGACAAGACTCACTAAAATTTAATAAAATGTTACTAGAATGAGATAACAGAGTTACTTACATATATAATGTACATATATATATATATATATATATATATATATATATATATATATTAGGGTAGGGCACGAACACTTGTATCAATCAAATGTTACGAAATTTATTGTCATATTTTATTGAGAGAGAGATTTTTATTAGTTATTATTTTTTTGTATTATTTTTTTGTTTCTTTTCTCTTAAATTAGTTATTATTTTATTGAGAGAGAGATTTTAATTTCTTTTTTTAACCCTTGAAATTTATTTTGTTTCTTTTTTTTCGTATATCCCGTGCCCTAGGCTATGGACAGTAGTATCAATTAAATGTGACGAAATTTTATTGTTATATTCTCGATACCCTCATTTTTTTGTATTATATTTTTTTTTGTTTCCTTTTACTTAAATTAGTTAATATTTTATTGAGAGAGAGAGAGAGAGAGATTTTAATTTCTTTTTTTTTTAACTCTTGAAATTTATTTTGTTTCTTTTTTTTCGTATATCCCGTGCCCTAGGCTATGGACAGTAGTATCAATTAAATGTGACGAAATTTTATTGTTATATTCTCGATACCCTCATTTTTTTGTATTATATTTTTTTTTTGTTTCCTTTTACTTAAATTAGTTAATATTTTATTGAGAGAGAGAGATTTTAATTTCTTTTTTTTTTAACTCTTGAAATTTATTTTGTTTCTTTATTTCGTAAATTAGTTATATTATTTCTAAGAAGGATACGGTTATTATTTTTTAAATAGGTAAGTTTATCTTTACGAAGGACAATATTTTAAATTTTGAGAAGGACTCCTATCCTTTATTAAAAAAGGGTGTTTGTCCAAGTCAGCGTTTTCCCTTCTGTTTTATTATATAGATTTACCTAGAGACTCCCTACTTTTTGACCAGCTTCCCGCGTTTCCCCTACTTTATCAATAATACCGAGAAGACTCATTTTTTTCCATTACCGTTAAGTGTCCGTTATTCTCTCTCCTCCACCTCATCACCTCTCTCTGCCACGTCAACTCTCTCGCCACATCATCAGCTTCTCCGATAAGGTCGTCGGCCGGTCAAAAATTCCGACGACCAACCGACGACCTTCATACTTTTTTTTTCTCTCTCCTCTTTCTCTCTCTAAACACTCCGGCACCAGATCTGTTTGCAGACCTTCAAGGTCGGTTAGAACAGACCACTGGCATGGGCTTTTAGGAGCGCCCATAAAGCAGAACTCGTGCGGGTAGACCAGCAAGACTTGTAGATTGACTGATTTGACTACAATAACTCTGGTTTGTTTTGTCGTTTGTATCGTGAAGTCTTTATCACGTGCTAACATTTTCTCTGTGGACGAAAAACCCCTAATGAATTAAACTTAACCCATATCTTTGACACCTCAGAATTAAACTTTTACTCTAATTTTGCATTTATCAGGTGTTTTTAAATCATCTCAGTCTTCATACTGAAAACCCATTCTCTCTCTTCTCAAACTCCATGAGAAAACTGTGAGAAACACAGAGAGAGAGAGAGAGAGAGAGAGAGAGAGCTCTAGAAGAGAGATCTAGAGAGAGAAAGAAAGTGAGGATGGGTATGGGAACAAGCACATTCTTGGTCAGATGGATCAACTTTCTTACAATGGTAATCATTTTTTTTTTTTCTTTCCCCCCACCACTTTATTTATCTCTTTGCTTGTAAATGTTTCTCCTATTAGATACTAATCAACTTGTTTAAGTATAAGATACATTGTTGGAAACTTCTTAATCACTATTCAATTTCTTTCTTACTTTCTAAAAAAACAATTAACTACTTTTTTGTATCTATTTATTTTCAGTAAATGGAATGACCTTTTTCTTTTCTAATCATTCCTTATAGGTATTTGATGTTTAATATTGGGGTAGTTTATGACTCTCTAAAAGATTAACAAATTAACAGCTCAAGATTTTGTCTATCATTTTCATATTCATCCACAATAAATGAAATCCCTTTTACTTTTGCTTATTTGTTCTTCATAATAGTAGTCTGTTTTTTAATTTGCTGCAAAATTAGGAAGAAAATGTAAACTTAAAGAGGATAGAATAGTCAAAATGTATTCAGTAAGGACTTTCGGGAATGCTACAATCACTTAGGGTTTGAATCAGAATCTTGCTCGATGAATTATAGTTATAAGACCCGTTCTTATCTCTAAAAGAAAATGATCGCGGTACGAGCATTACCCAATAAAAATAAAAAAATAACACACTGATAGAGAGATTTGAACAGTTGAACCATAACCATAAGGTTTAGTGGTATATGACAAATTTGTTGTCTTTTTATGACAATACTGAGAAAAACTATTGGTTTGTGGAAAGATCTGTCTTAAACTTTGAATTATTTGTTTCATTTCATAAATATGTAGTTTGTATTTCTAAAAAATTTCATACTACAGCTATTAGCAGTAGCTATCGTCTGTTTTGGGGTATGGATGAGCACTCATCATGACGGTTGTCGAAAGTCCCTTACCCTTCCTATTCTAGGCGTAGGTGCTTTCATACTTCTCATGTAAGATTTTCTACCTCATTTGTTCTCAACACTTACATTTCAAATCTCGTTCTTCCTTCTATGTCTACACTAAAACTTTGATATGTTCTTTTCCTCAGATCTTTAATTGGGTATTTGGGTGCGTATAAGAACGTCGCGATATTACTATGGATCGTATCCTTCCTCAAGAATCTCTTGAGGCTTTGAGCTTTTTCTTGAATTTTTCCTTGTTATATTAGAAAACACATTAGATTACATTCATGCTTTCCTTGACTACAAACTTGCAGTATCTGGCAATATTGGCCTTGATCTTGGTGGGAATACTAGTCTTCACAGTCTTAGCGTAAGTATTTTTGGTGCCACAAATTGAGGCTTCTTATTATTTATTCTTAAGGATTATGTAGACTATTATTCTAAACAATGCCACATACCGACTCCAATTCTTGATCTATCATATGTATGTAATGTGCAACAGCAATACGTATCTGATATGGTGAGTTTAGATTTTAGAAAGCCAGAAAAAAAAGGCACTGCCACACAGTATACATTTTCTTGTCATAGTTACCAGGTCCTTTAGTTGTTGAAAAGCTAGGAGTATTAATATAATGAAATCAGATTTGTGACTTATATTTCTTACCGTCCTGAAACTCAGAACAATGGTAAACTAAAAGTTCTCTCTGAATAATATCAGAGGTATACGAGTGAAACAATACTATAACATGATATTATAATAGAGAATTTTATCCTGGGAGGCAAATCGCATTAATGTTGGTTCGAAATATAGTGCGACTGTTGTCTCAAGAAAAGAGCGACCTACTCGCCTTTGTCATTTACTCATTCTGTAATTTCTATTATATTATTTCAAAGTTGATTATATATCCTATTATAGTATTTTGTCACTCGTATACCCTTGATATTATTCAGTAAGAACTTTTAGTTTATTATTTTTCTGAGTTTCAGGATGGTAAGAAATATAGTCAGAAGTCTAATTTTATTATCAGTACACCTAGCTTTACAGATTTTACTTACAATTATACCGTATTGTATTAGACACGAAGGAGGTTAACTTATGGTAAGTATGTGCAAGTATGCAAACTTCACAGATTTCCACATTTCACTCTCCTTTGTTTAACTCAAGTAAATTGGTTTTGTGAGCAATGTACTGTTTTGGTCTGTTCTGGAAAAGAGAACTGGACAAACCTACTAGGGTCTGTTTTGGTCTAGAATCCGAATCACCCGAAGAGGGTTCTGTTCCAGAACAAAACCTTTTTGTTCTGGACCTTGAAAACACGATTTCAGACCTTTGTTGGTTGAAAGGTGAAACAGAATCAGTTAGGACCGGTAGTCACAGTAATAATATATAGTTGATTACTCCAATCTTGATAGTTGGTATTTGAATCTCAAAGGTTGAATCTTGTCCTCCAATATACTTTAATAAGACCATTCCTTTCACTTTCGACCTAAAAAACACTTGCCCATCTTACTGCGACTATCGCAGTGGAGTTTCAATGCAATTCATCCTTATATATTTGCTTGTATCATGAAAATTTCGTTTGAATGATGTAGTCTGCTCATCATAACAAGAAAAACCTGGTAATTTCTTCTGTTTACAGGTTTATTATAACGAACAATGGATCTGGTCATATGGTAGCCGGTCTAAGGTGGGTATCCATACACTTCAGATGACAACTACTACGTTTATATTTTATCTTACCCTTTAAGCTTTAACCACTACCATCTTTCGCAACTGAAAAGGTTAGGAAGAAAACGAGATGAGCTTCTCACAATTGCGAAACTTCTTGTTGTACCAGGTATAAGGAGTATCAGCTTCAAGATTACAGTAGCTGGTTTGTAAAACATGTAAGTCATCTTCCCTTTTACAGAAATCTACAAAATTTTGATTTGAAAGTTATAACTATCTTGTTGTACGATTTCTTCTCAGTTGAATGACACCCAGAACTGGAAACACTTGAAGAGTTGTCTTGTGCACTCTGCTGACTGCAATAACTTGCCAAAGAAGTACAAGGTCTGCTTTTTCTATATTTTGCACTTGTAAGTTTTTCTCGCTTCCATTTTGACTGTCCATTTTCAGTGCAGACCCTTAGAGAGTATAAAGGGGCAATGCTGACCCCAATCGAAGCTGGTTGTTGTCGACCACCATCCGAGTATGCCCTTTTTCTTGAGCTTTTGAATGTTTAAGTTTTACTTGAGCCAGAATTCTTCTCCTCTTTCCTAACAATTGTACCTGGACATTAGGATCTTTTTTAATGTGAATACAGATTTATTGGTTTGATTCACTCTGTAGCTAAGGTGGAGACTTGTCACAGGCCCGCAACCTTAGCCTCCCTATCCTCACTCAACATCACTCATGTACCTACAAAAAAAATACATAACAACACCATTAAATCATTAGCCCAGCCGAAGTAATACCCCCCAAGTAACGTGATATAAAGCATATTTATGAGATGAGGCAATTGAGTGTTTGCCCGGAGGAAGATGCCATCTTTTCATTTTATTGCCTTAAAGGTCAATGTATAGAATGGTGCTTCTCCAATGGTCGTACTTCTACGAATGGTAACTTTGGGAAGTTAGCAAAAAGAACGCAGCATAACTTCATACTTCTGATGCTAATAGAATGATATTCTTCAGCATTAACGTGGTTCGTGAAGCTTCAGCTATATGTAGCAGCTTAAGTTCTTAAAGGCCCTGTTTTATGTCAACTAATATTTTAGTTTTTTTAAAACTCATAGGACCAATCTATATTTTGTTCCTGCTCTAGTTGAGCCATTTTATCTAAATATCTAATTTCTTTGGTGTATGTAGCTAGTCGTTTGATGAATTGAGCCTTATTACTATGTTTATGGATTCATTTTACTGTTTTTATAGGTGTGGTTATCCTGCCAAAAATGCTTCTTACTATGACCTCAGTTTTCATCCAATCAGTACCGCGAATGACTGTAAGCTTTACAAAAACACCCGAGCTATCAAGTGCTACAACTGTGACTCTTGCAAGTAAAAAATTTAACTTCCATCTCCTGTTTTTGTCATTATATTTTTCGGCGATGTACCTATAATGCATCCAATAATCCATTTGCTTGTTCTTTCAGGGCTGGTGTTGCACAATATATGAAAACTGAGTGGCGAGTGATTGCAATATTTAATGTGATCCTATTTGTTGCTTTGGTAAGAAATTGTTCGTAAAATTTTGATAAAGGTCAATTATTATTTCATTTTAGACTAAAATGTCAACAAATTGGTCAGAAGACCCAATTTCCCATGGGTCTAAGTTAATTAGACATGTCAATATTTTTGTAAAATTGGGCTCCCTGTGCAAATCGTGCGAACCTACGAAAACTATGTGAATATCTTACACACTATATACGAACTAGTGCAAGTCTTACTCTGTCTAATCACTTGCAAGCCTTTCATTGGGAGAGGAAGCCTAAGAAAATGGATGGATCTATTTTGACAAAAGAAAATTTGGCCTAGCGAGTTTTTCCCAATTTTGCCTCATGTAACCTAGATACATGAGGCAAAATTGAATGATTTTACCTATGTAACCTAGATACATCTTTTTGCAATCTTTGTGTCGTATTGGACAATGTAACAGTAATTGGTCCTAAGTTATCAGTACACAAAACTTAACGGGTTAATAACCCTATACAGCCGTATCAGCATTTTCTCTTGCCTTCTTTGACACCTCTTACGGTATGGGATACCGGTACTCTTATTATTAGCCATATTACATAGAAATTCACCTATATAGACATAATGCCATCATGATCTTGCCTTTTCGACTAGGACCAAAATGGTCATGCATTTGCTTCTTGAGCTGATTAAACGACATGTATCTTACATTCATAGATAATGTTGCTTGTTTATTTTGGTTTGATGCTAACTCTAACTTGTTCGTTATGGTGCTGATTCAGTCAATAGTTTACTTATTGGGTTGCTGTGCAAGAAGAAACGCTGCAAGGAATAGGTCATCCAAAGTTTGAAATAAATCTTCAGAGCAACAGCTGAGAGTTGGCTTATCAATATCTTCAAAAGTGAATCCAGTTTAGACAATAGGAGTGGACAACAAGAAGCAGTAGCCGCAAAAGTTAAGAAAAAAGTTTGTAACTTGAGCGTTGTGACTCGTATAATCGTATTGAGAGGTTCAGATACAATATGCAAACTGAGATTCAATTTTGAGGAATCCTTTTTGTGTTTTTTCTATAGCAGAATCAAACTGAACTTGAACAGAACCTCTCGAGATAACATGGAACTGTAGAAGTCAAACTCGTAAATGGAGTAATTCTAGGAAATGGGTCGCTCGAATGTGTAGTAATATGTTTAATGTACACAATATATTGGATATGGTTTTTTACTTCGTGTGAAAATGAAAAAGTTCGATCTTTTTTTTTTTTGCAATCTTTACCTTCAAAATTCCTGTTCCTAACGCATTACCAAGATAGTGCTCTTGTTCAAAATATTTCTTTGTCACTCTTTTAAATTGTTGATTTGGAGACCATTTGAGTCAGACGATTCAGATCTAGACATGGCAAATTTTGAAGACATGGCAAATATTCGGATCAGATTTTTAGAACTTAAATCAGGAATCTTACTGAAAAAAGACATGGCAAATTTCCGATTTCCGTGACTATTCATACAAAAAAGAGACCACCTCAAGTATATATATGAATTGAGGTTCAACAAAAAAAAAAGTATATTGATTGAGAACAAGTCAATAGAGAGTAGAGGCTATTTCATGATTTGAGAAACTCACTTGAACAAAGTAATAAATACATAGTTTTCAGATGTGATTTTAACATTAAATAGATGTGAAGACTAATAAACATCATATCTGAAGAGTGATTAGAAAAACAATCACCCTTAAACAAAATTTAGCTGGATGAACCCCTCCAGAATTTCTTGGTGGCAACAAGAATCTTATCCCTACTACTGGACTCCGGCTCAGCCTCGTGTACCGTGGTCGTCCACCTAATTCCACCGGCAATCTGACCCACTCTCTCTATCACTTCAGGCGAATCTCTAACAACCACGGTTCCTTCCGGACGCAATATCCTATCTATCTCCACCATCAAATCAACCAGACTACACCTGCCACACAACCAACAATAGTTAGTGTCACCAAATTTCTATTGTTTCTTACATGAAAATAAGATTGTTTTATTCGCATTTTAACTCAATGTAATTATATCAAATATTGTAGGCCGAAGACCGAGAAGCGATTTGATCAATTAAATAATATCAGAAAATATCGAGAGGAGATTTTTAATATCACAATTTTAAATGGAATGTAACTGCTTTCGTAAAAAAAAAGTAAAAAGTGTCCAAGTTTTATGATATATAAAGAATATAGGTTATGGTAAAACTGCAATTATTCATTATCTAAGGCATTTCTAATTAAAAAAGAACAAATAATTTGCAGTTTTAGGTTTTATGAAAAAAAGTAAAAAACAAACTTTATTGCACTATGTGCTGTGACTTATAAGTTACGAAAAGATATATACCCTCTAAGTTATCGTACATTTAAGTAAGAACTTTTCCTTTCCTAATTAAACTGTTTTTCCTAGTTGTACTGTTGAAATGCAGTGAAGTGTATGATGCTAGTCCCAAATACCCGTGGCCGTTCATCAATTTATCATTTATGGGTGTTCAGTTTCCCTTATTCCAAAATATTAGTGATGGACAGGAGCCTCGTGTGACGTGAAAGAATTTACTATTGAAGTTAAACAGCAGAAATGCAGAGAATAAAAAATAAGCAAAACAGACTCGAGTACCTGTTCTTGTCCGAAGCATGATGTTTTATCAGTGAGTCAATGCCAGCAACATGTATGAAATCATAAGTTCGGGGATAAGTCGAGAAAGGCTCACACCTGAAACCACAAGAGAAGTTACCATTACAATCAAAGTTAGAATCCACACAAAAGACCATATTCTAGTTTCTTTCTACATGAAAGATGCATCATAAGTTAGAAACTGGTGTAGCCTGGTAAAAGGTAAAACATAGGTTTGAAGTCAGAAGGCATTTCTTCCATTACCAAACTAAGGCCGCCTCCAATTATTTAAAACATCATAATTTGGTCACGAGCATGTGAAAATACACAATAGTCCTGTACTTCAGGTTTCATCTTTCACAACATATGTGGTGATTTATATGGAAAAAAAACTGATAATATTAGATCGAAATGGAAGTTGGCAAAGAAGGTTAATGGTTAAAAACATATAAATTAACATGCTAATATATGCTAATGATTAAAGAAGAAAACAGCAAAATTGCAAGAAGAAACCTACCAATCATGGTAGACTCCGATGAGACCTCTGTCGTAAATAACACCAAGCGTTAATGGCTTTCGAGCTGGAACAACATTCATTACCCATACAGGATCTGACAAGAGTGCTGATGCAAAGCCCCCGAAAAATGCATTCATATCCATGACATTTCGTACAGCAGCAGTTCCAAGCTTCAGGTTGAGTGACTTGTAATATGCAACTCTTCTTTGCCAACGGCGAGTATCGGCTTCAAACACATTAATCCCATTTTTCAATAGTTTAGCCCTTGAAGGTGGCTTTGTTAGACGCTCCGGCCAATTTGGAATTGTCCCAACAGAATATTCTCCATTAGAAGAAGGTATCTTACTGATACAGTTCTTCAACTTGGTATACCTGCAAAGTAAACTTCAGATATATATTCTAGGTCTATTTGGGGTCTCAGCTTGCCTAAAATTATTAAAGCAACCCCATGGTCGAAGAATAAACCACAGCAACCCAAGGGAGCTGTTTGATCACTACGCAGTTAAAATTCTTTTTAGAAGCCTTAGATCCAATATACTCATGTTTCATATCCATTATTTATTAATCAAAGACTTAAAATATTGATTACTAGGAAAAAAAAAAAGCCAAATTGTATGAGTTGTCTCGATACAAGTTATCAACAAAAAATATTTTTAAAATAGATCTTTTCTTCCGATTCAAAAGATGATAAGCTAACAGGACTGGCCAGTCTGGTGATTGTGGAGGATAAGGGTGATGATTTTTTTTAATAAGGATAGGATGGAGATACTAATGAAGAAGCAAGAACTCTTATAGTCTTATGTTAGCAAATCATAATGTTTTTCCTTAAAGAGAAACAATTTAACTCAACGACAATCATTTTTTTAGGCCAAGTAAATGAAATCGAGAAAATTTTACCATGCAGAACTTGGGTCATCTGTTTCACTGCATAGCTCAAGGCCAAATTCATTCTGGTTGGGAAAACATGAATCTGCTGAAGGTTTTTTCCAGATGACTGTGTTTCCGTCAACAACGATCAACTCATAACACAAAGCTCTCGCCACAGCCTGCAGATCAGCCCATTCCTTGTCCTGTTTAGGCCACTGTACTGGGGGACCAGAAACAACAAAGTAACCCCCTGGTCGAAGCAACCGATCAACTTCAACAAAGTACGTCGCATCTGAAATGGGAAATTCATGATTAGACAAAGTACAGGACTAAGAGGAATGTTAAATCTGTAAAACATGTTGACCACTATCTAGCATGGACATTTGTGCAATCAGAATCCAAAACCAATACAGGATGTCAGAAATGGGTAGGGAAGGACTGAAACAGCCACAGGCATACTTCCATACACATACATCTCTTGTCTCGGTTATTGTAAATTTAGATCATTGATTTTTTACTTTTGGAGAAAAAATTGTTGCATATACGAAGGTTAATATAGGCTGTATGTTATGGTCCTACAACAATTGTTTTCGAGTACAGAGAAGTGCATTCAAATCCTCATACTTTGACAAGAGTGACCGGATACTGCACGAGTGTTCGAGTGTTCGAGTGTTCGAGCATCAAACAGGCCAAAAGGTGACCCCTCTTGATATGTGTGGCCTCATTTTTACAATCTTTAGTTCAACAAGGAAAAGGAAAGTCAACATTTAGAGATGGATAACTCACTGTAGGCAGTATATGGAATCAAACATCGAGAGCAATGAACTAGGTCAAGGGAGTATGCAGGAAGCGGCAAGCGTCTAGTTCCAAGCATTGCGACTAAAGCAGGTATTCCCCTTTCTAAGGCAAACTGTATCTGTGCCTTATGAGAATCTCTTGGAGCAAACGAAAGAGTTAAAATATCTTCCTTCAGCATGTAGGCCCCAAAGCTTGCAACCTGCAACAAATTTAAGTGAATGTTCACCAATACACGAAAAGGAACACAATTCCAAGGTAAAATAAAGCATCCTAGATATAAGATTCATACCCCGCATCCCATATCCAAAGCTGTCCTCAGCACTCCACCACTTATAGGGATGTACTGTCCAAGTCTTTCAATATATGATATGGCTCCATCAGGGAACATGGTACCACCCCCTGGGAAAGTGAAGTATGGACCATCTTTCTTCATCCAGCCTTGGTGCCCCTTCCTGTCAGCAATTTTATTGTGAGGCACGTTTTCATGCCAGATCTGCACGAAAGAAGTAAAACTTTAGATACTAACACTCGCATACATACATAAACATATCTCAAATGTAGCCTAAAACTTTAGAAAGAAACATATTTTGTTCAGTGGAGAGATAATTATAATTTACAGAAAGAGCAGAAATAGTATGCAAATCACAAAGATATTTTATCTCATTATGATGAGGATGGCGAGATGGTTTACTAAAGAGCTTACAAAATCATACTTTGGGTAGTTTCATTGGGCCCCTCATGTAGGCATACAATTTGGAGATGAAATATAAAACAGGAAGATTCTAGTGTTCTAGAAGGCATGTGTGTGTTTCTCTCGGTGAATCTCTTTTACGTTTAATTATTATCAACTTATCTCTCTAGATTTATTGCAGGTTTTGGTTATTTACTATCAGTTCCACTCTAAAAGTTTTTTCTAAGGTGGAAATTAAACAATATCTCAAAAGTTGAACTTTACTCGCTTCCTATTTCAATCAAAACATTGTGTGCACCGATATCTAGCTATGTGTCATTATAGTGAAACGTATACAAACAGAAAATGTAAGTGAAATTTTATGTCTATATTGTCCAAAATGGAAATATTTTGGTCACTTCAATTGAAATTTGTTGATATTCAGTACCATGCATCAAACTATAGACATTGTAATAATTTGGTTCTTAACAACGAATATGAACATCACAAAATCAGATTTATCATATATAAAGCTGAAAGTTTTAGAAAGGGAAGTGATATATATATCTACATATATATGACGAGATGCATGAGAAGGTCGCTATTAGTTAACTGGGTCTTCTTCATCTAGAACCAGCTTGATACAAGACTTAACTACCCCAACCATCACGGTAAAAGGTATCGAGCATGTAGACTACTACACTGTCTCTCTTAAATAAGCTTTTCAGCAGAAGAATGATGTAAACATGTACAACGAAGCTTCAGCAAAGTTCTACATTTAATTCTTATTAAGAAATTTGTAATTTAATGGAAAACTTAATAAGCAAATATCTCCAAACTATTAGCAATTTCATAAAACAAATGAAATACATAAAACATAAATGAAAACCAATTAGGAATCTCCAACTGATTTGGGATTGAGTGGCGTGTATGCTTCTTACAGACTGTGAAACTCGGCGCCACTAACCAAACATGCCATGCTGCACAAACAGGCTAGTTGGCACGACATACTGGAAAGACCCGAGTAAATTTATGTTACATTATGTGCCTTGTCATTTATATGGTTTTTCAATTTTCAGGTTTGAATGTTTTTTCTGTTTCCTTTCTTCCCCTACTTGATTCAACTATCAACAAACTAACCGAAAAAAAAAACTAGCCTTCGTAAACAAAGACCCACCATTATTTTTCTCACTAAAAGTTGTCAAGTCATACATTATTAGTAGATTTGAAATCATATCGGATTGCAGATGTTTACGGTGGTGACGTGCCAAATAGGTCGAGCAAGCAAAATGTGCACATGCTTCGCACATTTAATCATGTAACATTTCACATTGCCGATTTAGTGCAATGCCGTGTAGTTTCCAAGCTGAGAATGCACAACATGAATCTCTAATAGAAATTTGATGTAATTACTGAAAGCTAATTCTTTATTAATCTATTTCGCCCATCCACCGACAACACATAATAGATCTAAATCTGTGAATCTGTGATTTCTCATTACTTCAAACAATTTATTTCGAAATGTTCTTTTCTTGCAATAGATTGCTGAATAAACTAATCAAACCCCCATTAATACCTTAAGAGTATATTTAATTAGAAAAGGATTCTCCTTCTATGATGTAATTGTCTTAAACTAATTCATAATTTTTATCAAGAATTGTCAAAATAGAATACTTATGTTCTTGGATCCTAAATCTAGTGAGAGAGAGATGATGATGATGATGATGATGGTGTACCTTTTGCAAGCTATCAGGCCAGTGAACAGGAATCTTGTAGCCATTAGGAGGAGGGATCAAGCAAAGTGGAGATTCTTCAGGTAAAGGACAATGACGTTCCCTGTAAAAGTTCATATCACGGCTAAGCTGACTATTCCTCCTTGGATCCTCACAAGGCATATGATCGACGGCGTCTGCCGGACAAGCATCAATAGAGGAATGACCGGATTCTACCAAAGCCAATAATTTGTGTCTCTCCTTAGGATCAGATGTAGTAGATAGTACAAGACTCTGACGACCAGATGCGGCGAGAGAATCACCAAGTGGTGTAAAGACTAAGACGAAGAAGACGAAAACTGTAGCGAAGAGTGCAGCAGTGACTAGATCTAGAAGTCTCCATTGTCTAGGGTTTCGTTTAGAGAAAGGGAGGTTCAATTGTCCCATTGATGGAGCTGGAAGTGGGAGAAGATCAGTTCAGATCCACATTGAAATTGAGAGGGAGAGAGTGTGTGTGTGTGAATGACAGTGGTAATATTTTCAGAGATTCCTCCGTCAGTCACACCAATGCCATACTTCACGGTGAGTGAAAAATGAAAAATTGATTGTGAGTGGGTTTGGCCGGTGGGGTCCTTCAATACACTCAATACTTCGGTATAGCATTTTTTTTCTCTTATCATATGAGAAATGTCAATAGTTCAACAAAAAAAAAAAAAAAAAAACAAAAAAAAAAAAAAACACTCTCAACAAAAAAAACAAAGAGAGAAATGTCAAATATTTGACAACATAGAAAATCACGAAATTGAGCACAAATTAAACTTTTTTGAATAAAAATCTAAAAAAAAAAAATCAATTCAAATATTTGTATTTTATTGGGTTAAAATCCAATGTTTTTACGCAAAACGTAGGTAAGGTGTTGTAAATTAAAAAAAATTAAAAAAATTATTTGGCTCTCTAATTTGTGACCAGCTTCTTTTTTGGTCCCTTGTTTTTCATAAATTTAAAATTGATTTCTTTTTTGTAATTCCGTCTAGTTTGTGTTAGATTCAATATATCTCTCCCAAAAATACACTTACGTGGATCAACGGGACTACTCCTTTTCAAGGTTGTCAAATTAACCACCACTAATCATTTCTTTTTCATTTCCAAGAAATAAAACTTTATTTTTTTTCGTCTCCCTTGTGGCCTTCAAAATGAGATGAAGAGATAGGTTTCTGCTTCTTGGAATTGAAAAAGAAATAATTAATGGTGGTTGATTTGACAACCTTGAAAAGGAGAAGTAGTCACGGCGATCCACGCAAAGGTATTTTTGCGAGAGAAATATTGACACGGAGTTAGAAAAAAGGGAGTAAATTTTAAATTTACGAAAAATATGAGGTAAAAAAGGAAATTGGTCACAAACTAGGGAGTCAAAAAGAAAATATCTTTTAATAAAATACTTATGGAGTTGAAGACTAAAAAAGTGACTGATCCTTTTTTCACTAGAACAAAAAACCCATCGAGACTTTTGACCAAATTCCCATAGAAGAATCACTCGCTAAATGTTTGGTAATCTGCAAAATATTTTGCAAACTGTGACTTTGCTAAAATTTTCATTTTAATTGAAATTTTTATATTCTGGTACATAAATAAAATATATTAATTTTTTTTTTCTCTTGGTGAAATAAAAATATTAATATCAAAAATTGACATAACTAAGATTTTATTTCAAAATTCAAATATTAATTCATGTTATTTATTGTTACTAGGTTTCCACCGCGCCCGCTCTTGGCTAACGGCGTTGTGGTGAATCACATATCAGTCTTACGGGTAAGGTGTTTACAACATTATTAGGGTGCATGTACTATTTTTCTATATTCACGTTGTCTCACGTCACATTGGGTCGAGCTTACAGGCGAACGTTTATGTACAGTGGTGCTCATTCTCACACCATGTTGGGTCATGCGTTTACCTTTGATCCAAAATTAGTACGTGATTTCATTCGATCCACTACATGATTTCAAATGACAAGTACTCGCGTGACTGAACATGCTGTGAGAATGAGTACCACTCTCCATAAATGTCCGCTTGTAAGCTCAACCCAATGTGACGTGATACAACGTGAACATAGATACATAGCACACTCACTCTAAGAATGCTGTAAACACCTTACCATAAGACCGATATATGATTTACCACTACGACGTTAGCCAAGAGGATCTACCGCGCCCGTATGGTGCGGTGGAAATCTAGTTTTCATATATACATCGTAAAAGAATACATTGAAAAATTATAATGAAGCTAAAAGAGAAAACCAAAATTTTATCTGCCAACCACAATATTTTTGAACTTCCAAATTTTAGCCAAAGAGATTTGGTTGCGAATGTTATTTTTTGAGTTCTATCCTATTTACCGAGATTAATATAAATTAGTAGAAAACTTATTAGAATATCATAGAATACTTAAAATTTAAACTACTTAAAGATGAAAGAGAATCTAAGGTGGAAGCTGAAAAACACAATTTTTTTTTAACTTTAAGAAAAAAACCAAAAGAAATCGAAAATCCATTCTGCAAGGCATTTCAACACATTAAGCTCTCAAACAAAATTTAGGTGTTGTTTGTTTTTTTATTTTTTCAGATCTGAAATCTAAATTGGACTTCAATTCAGATTTCAGATGTTTGTTTTCAAATTTAAGAAAATCTGAAAATTGGTCTGAATTTGGCCAAGGTCTGAAATGGCTGAAAAAGAGCCAACATTTTTCAGATTCAAAACAAGTCTGAAAAATAGGTTCAATTGCTGAAATACGACAAATGACGTTTATGCCCCTTGTATTTTAGAAATTTACATCCCAACATTAAACACCACCACCACCCGCAACGCCGGCAAAATCAGCACCCCCACCGGCAAAATCAGCAACACCACCACTAACAAAACTACCCCAAACCACACCACGACCACCACACACCACAACCGCACACTGCCTACCACCATCACCATCTTCTGAAGACCATGACCCCATACTAATGGAACAACAAACAGAATCCCCTTCATTTCCAATCGAGTCACCACAATCATCTCTTTCAGTTCTCTTCTTTGAACATGATTCTAGATGTGGTTCACCGATGATAATGGGGTAAGTAGGATTTAATGAAAAACCCTAGTTCTTGATCGATTTGGTGTTGGGAAAAGTAGTTATCATCTTCATCTTACGAGGGTTCAACTTTCAAACCCTAGTCTGAGTAGAAAGAGAGAGTGAGTCAGAGAGAGAGAATAAGAAGAAGAATAAGAGATAGAGATGAACTTTCTCTCACTAGGATTCCTCCCTCTGATTTATACTTGTGTAGTGGAAAATTAATGAGTTCATCGTAGAGAGGGAGATCCGGCGAAAGCTTTCCAGAGATAGAGCTCCCGCGAGATATTTCCATCGGTAGAGAGAGAGAGAGGGAGGATGATGTCTGAACTTCTTGAGAAGAGAAAGAATATAATGTTAGGGGTTCTAACATTTTATTTAGATAGGCTTAGGGTCTGTTTGGTGAAATAAATTAATGAGGGCTATTATAGTCAAAATAGTAATTCAGATTTCATCATTCAGATTTAAAAACAAACACCTAATTTTTAAATATATTCAGATTTTTCAGATTCAGCAAATTCAGATTCAGACTTGTATAAAAAAACAAACACAACCTTAGTAAACTATAACTGAAAATAAAAAATATAGAAACCAAAGTAAGACAACTGACCAAAGATTCATTCGCATTGAGAGAAAATAACCCATGAAACACTATAAAATTGGATCCAATCTTCTTGCTAGCAAAATAATCAAATCTGAAAAGTATATGGGTGGGTACATAAAATAGTTCAAATTCTAATTGAACTACCGTTATCAACTTAAATCAAATCATAATGCCAGAAAGAATGTAGAATCCTAGGCCATGGATGAGGAGGAATATCTGAACAATAGCAAGGAGTGGTTGTTATGGTCAATTTTGCTTCAACCCAACATTGGTCAATTTTGCTTTGCAGTAAAAGTGATAAGTTCCTGGTAAGACATAGAAAGATTTAGATAATCAAATTATAAGATATAAAAATCCTATAAGAACCCAAAGACAAAAGAGAGAGGGAGATTGTATACCTCAAGCTCGAGCGAATTAAACTATTGCGTTCTTTGACTTTAGAGTTCAGGAAACTTGAATAAACAATGCAAAAACTATAATGATAGGTCAATCCTTCAACTCTATAAGATCAACATGCTTTCTATGTCGTTTAAGAGTTTCATATTTTGGGGGGATCAAAGAAGAAGAGAAGAAGTGACAGAGAAAACTAATATTTTGGTTCCACACAATACATCAAGTTAGTTTAAGAAGACAATACAACGAAATTGAAATCAGACATTTTATTATTCCAACTAATGGTTTGGTTCTCTAAAAAAAAAAACTAATGGTTTGGTTTAAAAATATATACCACTAAGAATGGTTGGTCTAAAAAGATTGAAGTTAAAATTTGTAACATAAATCAGCGAGACAAAACAAAAACCTTTAGGAGAAGTACAATAACATGTCAACTCTTAATTTCATCAAACTCATTACCTTTAACTCTGCAACTGAACAATAAAACATGACCCACTATGGATAACAAAAAATGTATTTCCTGGAAAGCGAAGAAGAAGATTATCATAAAAGTAAATCAATGAAAGCAAGAAACAAAGAGACACTGAAACTTGAAAAAACTGAAACCGATAGAAACTCAAACTAAGACAGAAAGTACTGAAAGAAATGAAAAATCAAGACTGCACAATTAAGCCTAAACCAACAAAAACTTCACCATCACTTTGATGCATACACAATGTGGAAAGGTACTTGAAAATAATTTCCATCGAGTATCATTTCAGACCAAAATCAGATTTTAAGAGGACCCCAAGAACCCTTTCTTCCACATAAAAGTTCTTAATTCAATAACGTATGCCAGTTCAACTGCAAATTAGTCCACCATTGGCTGCCATGGTTGAACTTCAAGAACGTTTGGGTTTATGACTTGTAAAACCTGAATGAAATATTCCGAGTTGAACATGAGTTCAAACACAAAAATTGAACTAAAATAATCAAAATAACATTAACCAATTCAGTCAAGCATTTCTTCAAACACCTAGTGAACAAGATGTGAATAACATTTGCAACCGAATTTTAGCCAAAGATATTAACACTCACAACCAAAGAATTAACATATGATAATAATCAATTCAATCAATTATTTCCTTAAACATATTTCTTTAAACATATAACATAACCACAGTTTGGTTCACAACCAAATAAGCATGTAACATTAGCCTATGAGATGGTTATTCACTTAAGGAAACAAATAGTTAAATTTCAAATCCACATACAACCACTTCGTCGGCTTTCCCATACCCAAATCCAGCCTCATCATTAAGCATCTTTTGTTCGCAAACGACTGCATCATCTTCGGCCAGAACACCCTGGAGAATATTTTCAACTTGAAACAGATTCTTAAAACCTTCAGCGCTGCTTCTGGCCAAATGATCAACTATGTGAAATCCACCATCTTCTTCTCTAAAAGCACCCACCCTAAGTTCAAAAGAATGATTATTCGTAACCTGAAGGTTCATCAATCCTCCTCCCTCGACAAATATCTGGGCACCCATGTCTTCATTGGTGCAAAAAAAGCAGTCTTTCTCATCTCTCCTGGTGCAAATCCAGAATAAGTTTTCCAAATGGCAGACTAACCTCTTCTCGCAAGCTGACCGCTCCATTGTAATCTCAACAATTGCAGCGGTCGTTCTTCGATACCAAATGCAATGTTTTGCCATTCTGAAAGGCATAAGCAACCGCATTGAGGTCATTCAACGGTCCTTCTAGTGGGGAAAAACCAAATTTATTCATACCATTAACTGGTTTACCATCTGCCTCCCTTGTAAGTTAGGCGGACTGGGCTTCCGGCTCCCCGCCCTAGACAACCAGACTTTCCTTAGTAAACTAGTCTGGCGCATTCTCAAGAACCTTGAGACTCCTAGGGTTAAAATCCTCAAAGGCAAATATTTCCCCAAGGAGTTAAAGCTTTCTTCTTCTAAATCTTCCCATTCTTGGCTCTTAAGTCTATTGTTAAGCAGTTGAATAAAGTGTCGAGCCTAATTTTTTGGGATGTCAATAAATGGACTGATATTAACATCTGGCATGATTACTGGATCCCAGACCCCCCTATTAGAAACATCAAATAATAGCCCGTTAACGTAAGTTGAACAACTCATAAATAATAACGAGTGGAATATGAATATTATAACTCAATGTTTTGACAATGATATATGCAACGCTATCTTAAGCATAACCTTACAGGCACATAAGGAAGATACAGTCAGATGGACATTAACCAAATCAGGTAACTTTACCATCAACTCTATGTATCATAATCTGAGAATTAACAGTTATATGTAAGAAACGATGAAATGGAGGTTCATCTGGACCATAACCACAACTCCGAGAATCAAACTATTTCTTTGGAAATGTTGTATGAACAGTTTACTAGTCAGGGACAAATTTGGCAAATTTATTGGTAACATATATAATTGTCCATACTGTGATAACATAATAACGATCACTCATTTTTATTACACTGTAGTCCTGCTCGACCTATTTGGTTTCGTTTTAACCTTATGGCAAGCAATATGACTAGCATCAAAGAATGGATCCTCTAATGGAAAAATCTAGATGCGGAATTAGTTAGTAGCTATGCCAAGATTCTATGGTTTATATGGAAGGCAAGATGTGAAAAATGCGTTTCGTCACAGGAACAAACCCCCATGCATGTTATCAATAAAACCAATGGCACAACAACCAACACACACACACACACCCAATTACCCAATCCAGTTGAGGCAACCCAGTCGAAAGGGATGTCGCCAGAAGCTCCGTAAATCAAAATCAATGTGGATGGATCTTTCACCTCGCTCTCTGATCCAGCAGGCATTGGATGTATTATGTTTGATGACAAAGCGGAATTTATAGAACCCTAGCCAACACCACCAGAGGTCAGAATTCAAAAGAATGTGAATGTTGAGCAATTCTTTGTGTTATGCAATGGGCTATGGATTTGAATATTCAACATATCCATATTGAGATTGATAATCAAAACCTTATCAGATATCTTCACAATAGTAGCACGTCTATCCAATGACAATCCGGTAAACATATGGACAATATCCTAAGCCCAAAAGACAAGTTCGAAAGAATTATCTTCTCGTATAAATTTGGTCGGAGTGTTTAGAGAGAGAGAGAGACGAGAGAATTAATTTTTTTTATTTTTTTAGAGAGAGAGAGAGAACAGAGAAAAATAAAAAAGTTTGAAGGTCGCCGACCGGAAATTTGGCCGGCCGACGACCTTCGCCGGTGAAGATGATGATGTGGCTTGATAGATGATGTGGCGTGATAAATGATGTGGCAGAAAAAGGTGATGAGATGGAGGATCTGGGTATTTTTGATAAAGTTGGGGGCTAGGCAGGAAACTGGTCACAAAGTTGAGGGCTATTTGGGAAATAACTCATATTTTAATTCAAATATAATGATAAATTACAAATTGGAACAAAATAATATAATGACAGTTTAGTAATAAAAATTGGGTCAAACGAAATGCTCCTAGTTGTTGACTAGTACAAATTAACTAGAATAAAATGCCATAACCTTGAATCGTAAATTCAGGTGAGATCTAAGGAGTTCGTATGATCTCTCCAAATGTTTCATTTACCTCTTTCACATCATTGTCAGTCTCTCTCTCCTAGTTTACTTTTTTTCTCCTGCAAATCAAACGACTGGTTCTCTGACCTCTATTCACTTTGTAACACCCCAAATCCAGATTTCCACGTCGGCCGCCATGAAAACCTAAACTTAGCATTTCTCCGCAGAACAGTAAACATATACGATATACTCATCAAGGAGACAAATAGTATCGAACATGAAGCTCAAAAAGTAACAATAAATCAAACTAATGAAACTTTACCAAGTTTCTCAAAACTCACAGGATGTCTCTAAATCATCGACACAAATGTCGGACAAGATAAAACATAAATAACACCAAGTGTTTAGGAGATACGACTCCAAATAACTACCTAAAGAAAGAAAGGAAACCACTAAAGAAACTCCTCCAAGGCTAACTATGACTCAAGCAGGTGGCACTTCCCGATTTCCTTGTCCTGAAAAAATAAAAGGTTGGGTCAGACCCCAACAAGTAGATTTCGAAACCTCTAAATTCTCAATAGACAGTTTCAAGAGCTACCAAAACAAATAGACAACCACATATCATGTAAAGATGTCCACGTATAGTATCCGAGTTGTGACCATTAGAAATAAAGTGTACCACATATGTAACAAACAACAAAAAACGACATGACGAGTTGGTGTCCACCTTATGTAAGAGTGTGGTCCACAAGGTCATCCATTGTGTTAGCGCCGACCCCATACGCTCCATACCTATATCACATCCGGTAGAGAGGGTCGAACCAACCACAAAACTCTTACAACCCTTCACCAACTCCATCACGTCACACATACATAATATCTCACCATTTGTAATAAACAACCATAAGCAATATGATAAGTTGGTATCCACGTTGTATGAGAGTGTGGTCCACAAGGTCATCCATTGTGTTAGCGCCGACCCCATACGCTCCATACCTATATCACATCCGGTAGAGAGGGTCGAACCAACCACAAAACTCTCACAACCCTCTACCAACCCCAACCCTCCATACCTAGCTCAGATGCTCGAACTTTTATATTAGATTTAACGTTGGCCGCTATTTTAACGTGATATGAGTTTTTGGATATAAATTAAATATTTTATTAATTACAAAATTTCATCAAATAGAACACAACTAGAATATGTGCACTAAAATCTATATCTATTTAGATACGATAAAAATAGTCGATATTTATATACAATTTTATCGATATCTATATGCGATACATAAAAGTTTTAAATATTTGAAATGTATATTCAAATGGAAAATTAGTTTATGATAGAATGTTAACTCTTAATCACAACCCTAATCTAAATTACTAATACTACTACCCTTAAAGATAATTGGCCTCCTCATATAGGTTTAACTATGTTGAGGTCTAGCGGGGCCATGGCCCCTCCTAGCCTCGCCATAACTCCGTCCCTGACTACGATCTACGTTAGTCGTTACAAGACATTGATACATCATTAAGATGTACACGATAACCGCCTAAGTTAAATCAATATTTAAAGAGGCCTAAAACCCGACAAGAAAGAACATAAAATCCGACAGCATCTACTTTATTTAGTGATTAAATTACATGGACTAAATTTTAGTGATAAACTACTTCCACTAAGATTCTTCGATTTCAAAAACCGGTGGGCTTGAGGATGTCCTACAACGACATCAAGACTCCTTTTGGATTGACGAGAGAAGAGATCTATTTTGAAATATTAACCAAATCTAGACCATTGAAAAGAGAACGGTCCAGATAAAAAAAAAATCTGGGTAAATAGGGTTTTCTTTCCAAACTCTGTCCCCTGTCCACGTAACACTTTTCATTGGTTATTGTTACTTGCCCTCTCTGTTGGCCCCAACTTTTCTGAAAGGTCCGCCATGAATTTCTCTTCAACTCTGAACTGATTTAGCTCACAGTTTTACTCTTACTTGTTATGACCAATCGGTAATCATCTTCTCTCTCTATCTCTCTCCCTCTGTGTGTTTCTCTCACTAACCCCCTTTCTTCCCCCACTACCTTTTGGTTTTCATTTTAGGGCTACTGTTTACTAGCACCACTTGCTGCAACGAACTCAACTTCCATTTGTAACAACTATATCCTATTCATTATCTGAATTATCTTCGTCTTTTCAAGTTCATTTGCTTAGATTTTGAAATTGTTGAGTTTCTGAATCTGAAAATGGTGATTTATCTAATGCATTAGTAGGTCATTTGATTTCATTGAGTTTGCTAGCGATGGATTTAGCATGTAATTTTGGTCAACATTATTTATGCCATCGTGGTGAGAAGTCAATTTCTTCTTGGAAATCAAAATTTTCAAATTCGCCGGTGAGATTTAGATGTAGAAGCTTTGATTATGGTAGTTATACTAAGTCTAGACTGGTTTCTGATTCTTGTTCATATTCTTTGAAGAAGCTGAATAAATCTATTGTAGTTCATCATGGGTTTTTGTTTGAGAATTTCCCGAGGTCAAATTCGAGTAGTATCTTGAAGGTTTCAAGTAAGTTAGGGTTGGTACAGTGTCAAAGCGATGATTCTTTAGCTTATGTTGACGAAGAATCACAAAAAGATGGATATCCGGGAACTCTTAATGAGGAAAGTGGAAATTTATCCACAGAAGGTTCTGCTTCTGATTCGGATTCAAATGGTTCGATAGAGGTAGAAGTAACTAAACCTAGTTTGGAGGACTTAAGGTATTTACTTCAAAAGGCTTTAAAGGAATTAGAAGTTGCTCAGCTTAACAGTACAATGTTTGAGGAAAAAGCTCAAACGATATCAGAAACTGCCATTGCCCTCAAAGATGAAGCTTCAAATGCTTGGGATGATGTTACTTCAGCCCTTAATTCTATTGAAGATATTATCAGTGAGGAAACTGTTGCTAAGGAAGCTGTTCAAAAAGCTACCATGACCCTTTCAATGGCTGAAGCAAGACTTCAGTTGGCTGTAGAATCTTTAAATGCGAAGAAAGAGACAATAGTTTCTTCGACGTCTCATCTCGAGAGTGATGAAGGAAATGAAGCGATAGTTGAGGATTTGAGTCAGTTAGAGGAAGATCTTTTAATTGCCCAACATGAGATTAGGGAAGGTCGAGATAATTTGGCAAATTGTGAGGCAGAGTTGCAACGTTTACAGCGCAAAAAAGAAGATTTACAGAAAGAAGTAGACGAATTGAGAACGGTAGCAGAGAAAGCACAATTGGATGCCTTGAAAGCGGAAGAGGATGTTGCAAATGTGATGCTTCTTGCAGAGCAGGCTGTTGCATTTGAAGTTGAGGCTGCAAAGGGAGTTAATGATGCAGAGATTGCTTTACAGAGAGCAGAGAAACTTGTTTCCATCTCAAATGTTGATTTGGATGCTCAAGAACAAATTCTGAAGGAAGAGTCCCTTGACGAGGCAGGGAAGATGAGCCGAGAAGTCACCGATGATCTTAGCGTTGGAAGAGAGGGAGAAGGTAGTGATATGCCATTTGGGACAGCTCTGTCATTGGATCACCTATCTGACGTTTCTGTACAGAGTTTTGAAGAGTCAAATATTTCTAGCGACCTTGACCAGGAGAACGTGAAAATAAGTAATGAATCTCATAAAGAAGTTGAAGTCGAGGCAGAGAAGCCAAAGAGTGTGGTTCAGATAAAGAAGCAGGAAACACAAAAGGAATTCTCAAAAGATAGTTCACCGGTCAGTGCTTCCAAATCGTTATCCAACAAATCTTCCCGGTTTTTCTCTGCATCTTTTTTCTCTTCCACAGGAGATACACCAGGTTCACTTTTTCAGAATCTCATTATGGCTGCAAGGGATCATCTCCTGAAAATTATTGTTGGAGCTTTGCTTATTGGGACAGGGTACATATTACTACTTATTGATATAGAAATATTGATCTTAAAATTTCCCTTATTATTGGTTATTTCTTATGTATGGTTTCCTCCCACAATCACAACATCACACCAATATAGCATCCTTTTTAGTTGCTTTCACTTCAAAACACCAAACTTGGCTTTCTTAAGAAAGTAGCTAAAGCTAAATTGCTTGCTTTGTGGTCGTATTATGCAGATAAAAGCATTTGGGGACTTTTTCATTCTTGATCCAGAAACTTGTTTGCCGAAGCGAATTTACATTTGAACTCATCTCTGTTCTTGTTACTTCCAAAACTTTTATAGGAGTTAATTAATACAAAAAAAAGAGATACTTGTTTTAGTCTTTTTCATGAAATTGTATGTGGTTTTGCAATTGAAACAGTATTATTAGAATCGATACTAAGTATAGATTAAGTGTAGTAGTTCTTGAAAACATGTTCTGGAATCTGGATCACAAATTTAACCGATGCTAAAGATTTTGTAGGGACATCTCTTATTAATTTATTCAGACCCA
Organism: Eschscholzia californica; assembly: GCF_041429995.1. Classification (NCBI taxonomy): domain Eukaryota; kingdom Viridiplantae; phylum Streptophyta; class Magnoliopsida; order Ranunculales; family Papaveraceae; genus Eschscholzia; species Eschscholzia californica. The sequence continues at coordinate 40,233,120 of NW_028238461.1, read as the reverse complement.
TAACCAATTTTTTACTCATTAGCTATAGAAAATAGAGATCTGATAATACTCGGTAAAAATCAGTTTTTGATGAACTATAATATGAAGACGACGAAACGGTTGTTTTTCCTTTGCTGTTTTACCTTTTTATTTTTCTTTGCTTACTCTCAGATTTAATATGACCTATTTTTCTTCCTTCAATGATATTATTTCTTCGTTTATCTTTAGTTTATGTTTTATTTACTTTGTCTGGCTGATTTTAAGCCAAGGTTCCTGTAACCCTCATCTTCACTTTCCCCAATTTATCACAGGGTTACCTTTCTTATAAACCGGGCTGAGAGGAATGCGTTGCTTCTTCAACAGCCGGATGTAATTACGATGGGCGTTGAGGAAGTATCTACAAATGCCACGCCTTTCATCCGAGAAATAAGGAGATTCCCGAAGAGAGTGAAGAAGCTAATTCAGATGATACCTCATCAGGAGGTACCTTTTTCTTATACTTTTAAGTAGCCTTCGGCTAATTTTTTATCATTATAATACTTTTACGGTTTTACCTCACCTTTAAAACGAAACATTTTCATCCAGTTAGAAATCACTTGATAAATATTGTGAGGACAACCTCTTTATATAAAGGAGGTCAATTACCACTTTCTTGAAGTTGTCTTCTTATGGAGCGTTTTCTTTGTTTACTGTCTCGTTCTTCCTTTTCAGATAAATGAAGAGGAGACTTCTTTATTCGACATGCTCTGGCTACTTCTTGCAAGTGTTATATTTGTGCCCACGTTTCAAAAGATACCTGGGGGTAAAGTTAACTCTTGGTGTTCTTTTGACGTTATCAACTGTTTAGTTATATCTGTTGTTGGCTGCTGAATGTTACTTTTTAAGTTATTTTATCCTTGACTGTCTTTTCCCCCATAGTCTTATTACTAGTTACGATTATATGCTACAATGGGTTTCAAAATTAACTCCAGGAACAGTCCATATGGTATCTCTATTTTTTTTCCTGATGTAACATGGATACTGGTATGCACTATGCAGAATGTTATCGAGCCATAAACCGCTTGTGAAACATTTTACATTTTGAATAATCCTATAACTACACGAATCGTGAATATTGAGATTCATTGTTCACTTCCATGTCAAATATCTACATGAATATATGTATTATAAGTCTTAACTTTACAAGGATTGTTCTCTTATATGCATTTCTAGTGATCTCGACATTAATAATTCGTATTCTTTATTCATATATATTATTATGTTTATTAAGTCGATGACGTTGTAACTGTTTCCTATTCCCATTACGTTCCCATGCTCTCTCATTCTTTCTCTTTTATTCCAGTGAGACTCTTAAACACTCAGAAACCCCTTACTTTTCTTGGTTGAGTCGAGAAAACATGCTAGATTGTTATTGAATCCCACATTTATGACAAAATGCACTTCTACGACATGATTCAGCCAATCAACATGTGTTTCATTACAAAAAGAACTCAACTAGCGAACTGAACCAATTTTGTCGCATTTTGATTCAAATTATACGTACTATATTCAAGGAATAAAATTTCGACAAATTTCGAAATTTGCGAGTCATTCGGAAATTCAAATTAGGTGCACGAAATCATACTTACAACTATTTCGCGCATAGTTTCAATTGAGATGATGGAAATCTAGCAATAAAATCGAGAGAAACTAAAACTAAAACATACCTCCTTCTAGAGGTGGAATTTGTATCCGTTCAAATTGGAAGAGGGGTCGACTGAAACCCTAAAGAGTAATTTGGGTTTTGGAGATACTTCGCTATTTGAAGGTACATCATCTTTGATGTTCTCTGTATGTTGTTATAAAATTTATTTGATTTACCCCATGATTTAACTGCCTAAATAAATTTGATTGTCAACACCCTTGATATAATTGTGTAATTGATGATACCTTCTCAAACTAACTAATTTCGTCACCTATTAACTAACTAATGTTATCTTTTGGGTGTTTTTGTCAAGAAATTATTCAACTTATCCCGCCGACATAACTGTGTAATTGCTAAAACCCCCTCAAAAGAAATGCTGTTAAAATTCGTGATATACATCATTTTTATGCTTCATTATGGTTTAATAATCTAGTTATATTCTATTGCATCATATTTATATAATTTCTGTGGAAGTATCCGCACTAACCGAAGTATTTCTATGAACTATTTCTATTTCCAAGCTGACCATAACTTCCACCGAAACGAAAATTTTATTCCTTGTTTGCATCGTACATAAATTGTACTAGCACTACAAGAGGTATTGGTATCTAACACCGATTCAAGGTTTCGGATGTGGTTATTGGACAAAGACTAGTAAGAAAACCAACCTAAACGTATATATTTTTTGTCCTACTCATCATTTCCTCCCTTTTTTTAACTTATAGTTTACATTTTGTAGTTTTGGATGAACCATAGACAATGTATGGCATCAACCTGTTGGTGTTGTCGGTAGTCCTAACAGGTTACATTCAAGTACAAAATCTCAACTTATACAAACTGAAATGACTACTAGTGTCCTAACAAAATACTAAAAAAGGAGTATCCATGTTACTTTAGTGGGTATATTTTAAGAATGTCTGATGCATGTACTTTTCTCCTGCACTTATTATTGTCTGGGTGTTGCTCTCACGAGCTTCTGAAGCTTTAAGAGTTCAGCACTTTCAATTATACTAAATTATTGTGGCTTGCTCTTTATTTCTTGTGATGTTCAGGTAGTCCTGTGCTTGGTTACTTGGCTGCTGGTATCTTGATTGGGCCCTACGGTCTCTCTATCATCCGTCACGTACATGGGACGAAGGCTATTGCCGAATTTGGAGTGGTTTTCTTGCTATTCAATATTGGTCTCGAGGTCGGTCTCAATTTCATTACATGCTGTTGCTGATTGCAGGTGTTGATTATTTCTTTTCATTCTGCCGCATTTGGTTGAAACTGTTATATGCGTTTTGCAGCTCTCTGTTGAAAGGCTAAGTTCGATGAAGAAATATGTTTTCGGACTAGGCTCTGCTCAGGTGCTGTGTGGGCGAGTTTCCTCTCCGTCCTTGCTTTCTCTGCCTCTGCTTTCTCTGCTTTAAATGCATCCGGATATAGTTCACTACTTAGATGGGAACAATGATTTGCAGGTTCTTGTGACTGCAGTTGTTGTGGGCTTGCTTACTCATTTTGTTTCAGGACAGCCTGGTCCTGCAGCAATTGTCATTGGCAATGGCCTAGCATTATCTTCAACCGCAGTTGTTCTGCAGGTAATAGTCATTAACAGTATTTCCCATTTCTATTAAAAACATACTTTAAAAAATCCCAAAGGAAAAATAACAAGTGAAGGAAAAACTGCCAGCACAACTACCGGGGAGAGAAACACCCGGCGGGTTACAATTATTATGCTAGATACAAATCCCAATTTGGTATGAAGTATGACCGCTGAGATCTTAATTCCTTAAATCTGGAAGCCCAAAAATTAATGGATGATTTTGTCTCTGATTTAATATCATCTTTTTAAGTTCACGATTCCAAGATGCCATCGAATTACAAAGAAATTGAAGTTTCACATTGCTTCCCCACTAGAGAACCACTAGGGCACTTTTGAGAAAAAGTTATCTGTCATAGTTTGTGCGTCTGCCATTGACTTCGACTTTAGCGATTCGCCCCTGAACCTAGCGGTCAAGTGGTTGAACCCCTCTGGAGCTCTATGCTGCCTTCCTCCCTTCAGCTTCGCCTTTCGAAGTTTTGAACTAAGCGGACTTTGCATTGGCAGCTGCAATTGGTCAGGATACCCTTTTTAGCTTCTAGGGTCTACTTAGTTCAAGGTCTCTCTTACTACTTCAAGCGAAATTTAGTAGGTTAACTGTTAACATAGTATCTAATTATGTAGGGTGTGAAATTATTGAACTTGGAGTATAATATCATTTTAAAATTTTAATCACTAGAAACAAGCATATATGCATATAGTTAGTCTCTGAGAGGAATATACTTGGGATTTGGATTTTAGTCGAACCTAATGATTGGTAGGTCAATCTAATGGGTGGATATACTCCGTCAATAAGGGAAAAATAGTGGATTTGAAACAAGGATATGGACCAAGGGTTCTGGGTGAAGTCATGCTATGAGGTTTCTAGTAAGGAATGGCGAGAGTTTAGTGGTAGCTATGTTGGAAAAGTCGGCAAAGGGGACTAGTCGGCGGACCTAGGACTAGGCTTAGTCGCTACTAGTAGTATTTACACGGGACTAGTCGAAGAATACAAAAATATATTTTATTTTGTTTATATAATTATATATAGGTATTAATATTTAGGCTTTAATGAAGTACCAACACCAATAATTCATCCCTAAGAAGCACACATCTAATTATCAACACGTTATACAACATTAACGACGTATAAAACACTAAAAACTAACATTTATTTTAACTTTTTAGAGAAAAACAACAAAATCTTGGTTCTTGAGAGAAAAAGAGTAGTAAAAGAATTTGAGAAGATAGAGATAGAAACTTGGATCTTGTTTGGATAGGAAGAGAACTTCATAATCTACTTCAATCTAGTTAGATTGATGTTTGGAGGGAAGAGGAAGTGTGAAGAAACCGAATGAGCAAACCTTAGACCCACCTTTGTTGATTTGAGCAAAAGATATATAAAGGAAAAAAAAAAAACAGGGTCAGCTAAATAGTCCCGACTGGCCCGACTAGTTGACTCGGTCCTAGTCTGGCCAAGTTGGGAATTTACTCGGGATTCCTTTGGACTAGGGTTTTGGCCCTTTGTCAAGTCGGCAAGATGGGGACTCAAAAGTAGTCGGGTATTAATCCCGACTTTTTCTTCATAGAGTGGTAGTACCATATAATGGATTTTGAAACATAGGCGCCTTTGAAAGTGATGTGAAATTGTGAATATCTTCATACTGATGTGAAAAGATCCCAACATTAAATAATCTAAAACGGAGAAGTAGGATCGTGCCTAATAGATGCATCTTACGTGTGGCGGCTGAGCAGTCTACGAATCTTTTGTTCCTGAACTGTCATCCTGTTTGGAGAACCTAGAATCTGTTTATTGATGTGAGGAATGTGGCGTGGAGCTTCACTAAGGATGTTAATGAGTTTCTTCACTCATGGCGTAAGGTGAATACAAAAAAGGATAACAGAAAACCTTTGAATTTTACCAAATGCAGCAATTGGAGAATGTGGATGGCGAGAAACAAAGCAATATTTGAAGGAAGAGAATGGAGTTCGACAATATTAACCTTTCTGTGTTAGGGTTACTTTATTTTTGCAAAGAGAAAACACTTTTTATCTATGGTGTCATATAGGGATTTTATTTTACATTGCAAGGCCTTGTTTGTGACGATGTAGTGTTTTTTTCCTCGTTTTTGAGATGTTGGTTCAATATAGAACCTTCTCTGTAAATACTTTATTACCAACTTATAATTCTTTCCTTTGTTGAAAAAACAAAATATATTTCTGTTGAAATGATTAAACCTTTTTTAGAATTTGAGTTATGTAGGTCTTGCATTTATGAGAGCAGATAATATACATTTAAGAAATGTAGCTATCAACACATCTGTAAATATTGTTTCCGTCGAACCTTTTTTCATGCAGGTGTTGCAGGAACGTGGTGAGAGCACATCACGCCATGGGCGTGCAACATTTTCTGTTCTACTATTTCAGGTAGGCGTTTATTAATTCTTAAAATTTACTGGGTTGTTTCTAGTAGAAAAGAATAGCTTGAAATGATACTCGTAACTTGTCAAGTCGAAGTCGTAACTAGGTGGAAAACAAGGCCGAGAGCTTGTTATGCGCATTCCTATACATGTACCATAGGCTCTCGAAACAAGCATACATGCATGACCTGACTAGTAAAAATGTAAATAATATGTCTTCATATATATTGTCATATCTTGCATTTCTAGACCTCGAAAATCAAGAAACTGCAATCCCTTCTTTGTTTAATTATTTTTGAGCTTTTTCTGCAGCTCAACTTCTATTGAGATTATTAATTACTTCTTATGAACTTCTATTTTCACATACACTGATAATATATCGATCTAGTGCTGGTTATAATATAATGTCAAAGTACTGCTGCACTTGAATGTGATAATTACTACTATTGTTGATTAATGTTTCTTTGTTCATGTAGGACTTAGCTGTCGTGGTTTTGCTGATATTGATTCCTCTAATTTCGCCAAATTCTTCCAAAGGAGGGGTACGTTTTCTAATAGTAATAAATTTATAAATATTGAATGGTTTGATTCTTGCATAATTGTTTGATGGGACGAACTTTTTTTTTTTGAAAAGTTGATTGAATTAAGAAGGGGGAAAAGAATTTACAAGCAGAAAGGAAGAAATAGGGGGGTACTCGGGTACAGCTCACCCAAAGATACTCCCCCAATTCGACACAAAATCAGCATAAGAGTACATTTTTGCACAGCCTAACTGTCTACTCCACGCAAACAGTACCCCTAGAACATCCTCCCTCTCCACAGCAAAGCTCGCTGTGGAGTCCCTGAAAATCCCCTCATTTCTTGCTTTCCATATAGACCAACAGATTGCAGAAGGAACTAGGTTCCAAAGGTCCCTCTTCGACTTTTTTACTTGAACCATCTTCCATTGCTCCATCGCTAGGGGAATAGAGGCCGGAACGCACCAGGCCACATGGACCGATCCAATAAAGTTGATGGGACAAACTTTAACGCTGTCCAGATATTCAAAGTCAAGTAGTTAACATCCTAATTTACCTAAATCATTTTATAAGATTATCTATCTTAAGCCTTACCTAGGCTGATTTTTGTAGTGTCACATTTTCTTCGCACCTAATTCATCATGCGCATAATATTTCCTTTCGGGCTTATTGTCTCAATCTTCTACTTATGATCTTAGGAACTGGTGCATCAGTGAAATGTGGTTTAACATTTGATAATGAAGCAAATTGATTTAAGATGGTTCAATTTTCGCTCTCGTGTTTGTTTAGTTCCAAGTGGTTTTATTTTGTTTGTTAATTATTTTGGTAAGATTTGATAGTTATTATTTTTTAAGTTTTTCTTATATATGTAAATAGGGTATTTTAGGAGGCTTTACTTTCTATAATAGAATACTTCGCTCGTCTTAGAAAGTTCTGACATTACTAGGTTAAGGATCTGCAGTATCAAGTTTTAGTAGGTGAGGGATTCTTTATGGTGAATCTAGAAGGCGATTATATACAAAAGAATATAAAGGTTTTTTCTAATTAATTTGTGAAGAGAGAAGAGTTATCCGTGCAAGGTTTTGGTATACCCTAGTTAGTTTCTGAGTAAATATTGATCATTTGCTCCGGCTGATTAATACATCATAATTACACCTAACTTCCTGCTGCAGCCCAGTCAAATATAAACATTTGAACTTTGGGTTTTCGAAATAGAGATTGACTGGTTTCCAATATTTTAAGTATCATATACTATTTGTCAAACCTTTTGTGCAGTATTTAATATGTTTTTTTTAATATTGACTACAGTTATCTTGAATGGCAAACTTTCAAAATTAACGTGAGAATAAATTAAGGTTAATCAGCATATAATTTTAAGTTTTTCATAAGAAATCCAAAGTTGTCCTTATGTGGTCATGCATTATATGGACGCTAGAGTCTTAAGATATTATGCGTCTTCAGTTTGAAAAAATACACAGTAGTAGATACTTGGTGTTTCATGCGACTGTGTATCTCATTCTTGAACTGGAAAGTTGGAACCACATGTTTTATGTGGTTGTAGTAACTTCTGATGCAATCCTTTTCTTTTGTACAACATGAAAATCAGATTTCGTGTACAATGCTAATGATGTAAATAAGCAATTTTTCTTATAAAAACGTTCTTTTGTCATTGTGATTTGTTTAAATAGCAACATTGCTGCCACTGTACAGGTTGGGTTTCAAGCCATAGCCGAAGCTCTTGGACTAGCTGCTGTTAAGGCGATAGTTGCGATAACTGCTATAATTGCTGGAGGCCGCTTGGTAAGAGGAATCTTATCATCAATCATTGGATGCGTCCTTTTGTTGGACCTATGACAAGAGAATGAGAATGATAAATCGGTTTTCTGTTGCAAATATGAGAAAGCTTTTAGTGTTTCAGCTTCCGAAGGGGGTTTATGCTGTCTGCTTGTATATTTTTCTGTTAGCTCTAATCAGGTTCTGCTATAGTGATCTTTCCTATTTCCAAATCTGCAGTTGCTTCGACCAATTTATAGGCAAATTGCGGAGAATCAAAATGCTGAGATATTTTCTGCAACAACTCTTCTTGTTATTCTCGGAACAAGTCTCCTTACAGCAAGGGTATGTAACTCTTTGCTGCTATGATTTTTCATATGTTCTTGTGACAGTAATTGATGTCTTTCCGTCAAGCAGGCTGGTCTTTCTATGGCACTTGGGGCATTTTTGGCTGGTTTGCTCCTTGCAGAAACCGAATTCTCGCTTCAGGTTGAATCAGATATTGCTCCGTATCGTGGCCTTCTTTTGGGTCTATTTTTCATGACGGTATGCATTCTGTCTGCGCCTTAGTTAGATCTGTCTGTCACTGTACATAATGAATAGAGTTCCTGCAGAAATCTAATATATATTTAACTCCTTTTAGAGTTCTGTTACTATTTCCTCTATTTATGTAACTGAAGCTGTAAAATCTGTAGTTTGCTCAATTAGATGTTGAGAAACAATTAACTACCAGGTTGACTTATCATGCTCATCCCTTGGTTGGAGCAGTTGTTGGCTGATTTTACGTTTTCAATACTTCTTTTAATTCAATGATTTATATTAGTGTAGAACAAAAAGCAGAGTAGAAAGAATGATGCATTTGAATTTCTTATGTGATTCAGGTTGGGATGTCTATCGATCCAAAACTTCTCCTTTCAAACTTTCCTGTCATTATGGGGACATTGGCTCTCTTGATTGGTGGCAAGGCCATATTAGTTGCTTTAGTGGGTAGAATTTTTGGTATTTCAATAATAGCCGCAATAAGAGTTGGGCTTCTCCTTGCTCCAGGTGGTGAATTTGCATTTGTAGCTTTTGGAGAAGCTGTTAACCAGGTCTGCTCAGCTATGAACTGAATTTATTGCTGCTGGTTTAGTTTGCTTATCACTATTAGAGGATTTTGCTTCATTTTGCAGTTTGAGTATACTCTCCTTGCTGATACATTTGACCTTCGTGGAAAAATATGCTATATAAATAGCCTTGCATCATTGAATCCTAAATGAAATTTCAGTTGATCCATTTAATCCATTTAATCATAACTTACCTTATTACTAATAGCTTTAACATCGCTAGTCGGGTGCACCATATGTGATGGTATTATAATGAAGGAATTAGTGAATTACATTTCGAAGTATTTAGGTCATTTCATGCCTACTGAAATTTAACGAAGTTTCTCTTACCAATGCCTTGTCAACGAGATAAATTTCAAAATGTTTTGGTCGAAATGACCGAAATATTTCCTTTCCATGTCTACCTAAACTGAAATTTCGTTCCTTGGTTATAATATTTCAGACTAATGCAAGGTATCTAAAGGGGAAACTGATATGCTTCTATGGGGAATTTTAAAATGACATTTCATATAAAATGTAAAATGAAATTGCAGATATGCTGAAAAATGTTGATTGATAAGCTGCTTTTAGCATTTGTTGGTGCTGCACAAATATTCATTTCTTCATGATGCATATGCTGAGTAAGTGAAATCCATCTATGATCTTTGCTTGCAGGGTATAATGACTCCCCAACTCTCTTCTTTGCTTTTTTTGGTAGTGGGGATCTCTATGGCCCTAACGCCTTACTTAGCTGCTGGAGGTCAATTACTTGCATCACGATTTGAGCAGCATGATGTGAGAAGTTTATTGCCAGTTGAGAGTGAGGTATAACTACGAACTCTGAAGTGTTATACATTTTTGGATGTCAGTACATTATTTTTTAGGGGGAATACTGGGTTTCAATCTTTACACTCTCAGAAACAAAAAGACCCTTTGTTGTGAATGTTGTATGTCATTTCGACTACTATCGCTTGTATAGCTTTTCATGGCGCTGTTAAACTATGTCTGATGTAGATGACGTCTACTTAAGTGTTACATGGTGCACTTTAGTAATCTCTAGTCAGTAATTTTATTAGTACTTCATCAACCAAGAAGTTTAGAGTTTCTCAATACCAAAAGTAGTAGAGAATATCATTGTTTCTAAATATCAAAAGTAGTACACCATATTGTTGTTTTTTAAATATTAAGAATTAACAACTTTTGTTGTCAAAAGGGACCAGCCAATCGCTATATATAGCGAGCGTATTCTTCTCTTTTATTTATCAATTAATCGACAAATTGTAGGTTGGAAGTTATATTCTACTGTATTTTATTATTTCCTTCCTTGTTTCTAGTTTATTATAGTTCTTAGTTCAGTTTGTTATTTGATGCTACTTCAGTGTGTCTGTGTGTCTTGAGCAGTGTACAGTGTTGGCCCACAAGAGCTGGTACTCTGTCGGCCAACAAGGTTTTTGAGTCATGGACCAATTGCAAAATGTGGATACGGGCCCGACATGTATAGATTGTTTTTTTTTTCTTTTCTGAAAAACAGTTGGAAGATGTTTATTATGTCTGCACTCTGTGTGACAGACATGCGGTATGATTTGCCCAGAGAAATTGATATAGAATATGACATAACCAGGCTTGCAGTTGACGACAATTGAGGAAAACATGTATGAACAACTATCGTAGCCCTGATGGGTTAAGATCCAATGTTTTGTTAGAGCATAAATGCCCAAATATCTGGACTTCCTGTATTCCCATCATAGTAGATGGTATCATCAACTGCATGAGCTCAGTTATTTTCAACAATCCCTCGTAGGCTCGTACTATTATGAGGTGTACATCACGAATTCGTCTTTCCTGTCTAGGTTGTCTAGAAACTTGATGTCAAATTAATTGAAAACAAGAAAATTATCTTGCCATCTGTAAATTCATATCACCTGTGGATATTATTGTTGTCCAAATATATTTTTTGTCTTCCCTGATTTATCAATTTTGGCTTAATTTGATACTCAGACTGATGATTTGCAAGATCATATCATCATTTGTGGATTTGGACGTGTTGGCCAGGTATCTTAGTTATTTGTACATTTGTTTCTACACTCTTTAGGATGTCTGAGAGGCTGATTTGTATCGATCTTGTATGGTCATGTATTTGTACCTGAATGTGTGGTTGATTTTGTTTTCTCAGATTATTGCACAACTCCTATCAGAACGACTAATTCCATTTGTTGCACTTGATGTCAGAAGGTAGAACTATATTCTATTCCTAGTGATAAATGAAACAACAATAGTATCAGAAAGTATTGAACTCAAGGTAGGTTGACATTTTATGTTCTAGCAAATATTTAGACACATTAAGATTCTTTAATTTCAGTGAACGTGTGGCGATTGGACGTGCTCTTGACCTTCCTGTATATTTTGGAGATGCTGGTAGCCGAGAGGTAAGGAAGAAGTTCTTAATTATTAAAAATGGCCTTTCATTTTGGTGGTGTAAATTTTATAAGTTTCTATATATTGTAACAAGGTCCTCCATAAAGTTGGCGCTGAAAGGGCTTGTGCAGCTGCAATAACTTTAGACACCCCAGGAGCAAACTATAGAACAGTTTGGGCTTTGAACAAGTATTTTCCGAATGTGAAGACATTTGTTCGGGCTCATGATGTCGATCATGGTCTCAACCTGGAGAAGGCTGGTGCAACAGCGGTATAGCTCTTTCACTTGCCTAAAATTTGAGATTGATGGCTTCTTGTAGCGTCTTGTGAACTTTTGCAAATATTAATATTCCGATTTATGCCTTGGTGTTTCTATTGAAGTGTTATAACATGAAACAATCGTCGTAAGCTCACATGATTTTTGCAAAATACGGTGAGAGTATCTGTAGTCTTAAACATGGCTTCCGATTTTCACACTAACTTTTGCAAAAATAATGTGGATCAATTACACTTGGTTTACATGTTTGTACTTGAGCCTGACTTAGACTCTGCGAATTCGTAAAAATTCATGGAATACCAAGCAGAGCCTAAGTTATTTGAGCTTGTTGTTTCATCTTTCACCGAAAATTGCGGGACATGCTTAGTTGGATATCAATGAACATTTCTATGATCTGATTTCGACATAACAAAATCTTACATTGATCTGCTTCAAAACATTGCAGGTTGTTCCAGAGACTTTGGAACCAAGTCTACAGCTAGCAGCTGCCGTCCTTGCACAGGTGAACAGATATTTGTGTTGTTATTATTTTTATTTTAATTTTTCTTCTCCAGTAATCTAAGTGATGGAGAAACTTCTTATTCGAAGTTCAAAGAATAACATTTCACTGATTCGCTCCTTATTTCCCCCTTTCAGGCTAAACTTCCAATGTCGGAAATTGCAGCAACAATCAATGAGTTCAGGAGCCGTCACCTTGCTGAGCTTACAGAGGTATAAAGATAATGGCATTGGTTATTCTGTTTCTGTGATATACCTGCAAGGCCTATATAGAGATGATAGATCCATTGCGAGGATGATATGCCATTGATATAATAATGATTGGCGAGACCTGGAAATGACCAATGGCATATGTGAAACCAGCGGAAGCTCTCTTTGGAGTTGCTAGTTCTTTTAGGTTCATCATCAAACATCCGTTTTTTCTTTTTTGCAGCTATGTGAAACCAGCGGAAGCTCTCTTGGTTATGGTTTCTCAAGGGTGATGTCCAAACCCAAGTCTCAACCCACAGATTCTTCAGAAGATAACCCGTTTAGCGAAGGAACCCTAGCAATATAACATTTGTTTGTGAATTAAAAATAGGTTTAAGAAATAAGATGGAAAAACTCTTGTCAATGGGATTTTGTAATGTGCTTTAAAAAAAAGTCATTGAACGCATTCCCAATGGAAGATATGAAAATAGACACACATTCCTTGTTATGTTTTGTTCATAATGATGGCAGAAAATTTTGGAAGAGGTATTCTTTAAGATGCTTTTATGATTCCTGTTTCTGTACCCTGAAATCTGAAGAAATGTTCACTATAATATAGCGGATCCACGTACAACACTGTTAGCTAATTGGTTCATGAAAATGAGCGACACATGCAGACACCGATACACACGTAGAAACGAAGGAGTCAATAATGTTGGATTATGTCGTTTCCTAGTACACGATCAAGAACAGATGCGGATTTCTCCGAAGTCACTGGTCCCACACGAAGACCGCACCAGACGATCTTGTAAGCGAACTTCATAGCAACTACCGAATGATATTGACGTAGAACGGGTTTTGGCTACCCAGAAGCCACGAGAGGAATGACGTGCTTCGCCTGAAATTGTGGGGGTCTAGGGAAACATAGAAACTCTAACTCAGTTCCTTGCGACCACTGGGTCTCATGGTTTTTCCTTCAGAAACCAGATTAACTAATTTAAATAATTTTCCTAACTTTTCTGGATTGGGCCTTGAAAATGTTTACCAAGTTCCATCGACCATCTCTCCCCCTCTCTCTCACTTTCTCTCTCTATCTCTAGTGTGTTCGACCACCTCTCTCTCTCTCTCTATTATCTCCCTCAATCGAGTTTCCCAGTTTCTTCCTCTCTCTCTCTCCACGAGACAGGCGGAAATGACTTTTGGTCCGAGCTGGCTGGCCACGTCGGAGGTCTGAGTCGGCCGCCTGCTCGGGCCAAGCAGCATTTCTCATAAGTGATTGCCCATCTTCCTCTCCACACTCCTAATGCGTCCATTCCCATCTCGGCTCGCTGAATTCTTTTAACGCCGGTTAATATCTTAGGGATATCTTCACCTATATAACCTCTCCACAATTCTCATCTTTAAATCGTACAAGTTATCAATTCTTCAAGCAATGGTGGTGGTTGATTCTCAGTCAGGTTCAGAAAGTGACGATATTATTGAAACCAGTTCAACCTCCGACGAACTTGAAGAAGAAACCTGCAAAAATGATAATGGAGACCACCACGACGACGACGAAAGAGAAGGAGGGGTTTCAGAGTACGAGAAACAAAGAATCCTAAGGATTAAGGAGAACAAGGAGAGATTAGAATCTTTAGGTTTATCAATTCTCTCCTCTTCTTTGTTATCCGACTCAAAATCCAAGAAAAAAACACTATTAAAACCGAAGGGGAAATTACCAAAGAAGAAAAACAATGATGATGATGAATATAATCCATCTTCTGATGGAGAAGCTGGGGTTAGTTCTTCTTCCAGCGAAGACGATGATGAAGAAGAAGAAGAGGGACACTTAAATGTTAAAAAGGCCAGACCTTTATCTAATTATCGTCGGGGTTCTGCTAGTAAGGTTGTGTTATTCTCTCTCTCTCTCTCTCTCTCTCTCTCTCTCTCTCTCTCTCTCTCTCTCTCTGTCTCTTGATGAATTTAGGGTAAAATTACACAGCATTGCTTTTCCTAATACTGTTTGGGGTTTTTGTTTGATTTCAGGGTAAACATATAGAATCTTCAAATACAAAGAAATCTAGCAAGAAACTCCATACTAACCAGAACAAAATAAGTGAATCAGATTACGTCGATGATGATGAAGCTCTAATTCAGGTAGTATAGTACTATATTTTGTCTAACCTAACTTAGCATCCTAAATTCATGGAAAGTTGAATAGTTTTTTGTATGTAGATGAATTGTTTCAATACATTTCCGTGTATCGAAAAGGTTTTGGAGAGTTGTTGGTTTTTCAACTACATACAAATTTCAGATGTCTATACTTTATTTCTAACATTGACACAGGCAATTGCTCTTTCACTCGAGGGAACATCAGAAGCCTCAGATTCAGTACTTCAAGTTCCTCAAAATGAAGGAACAGACTTGGCTGATGCTGATCCTCGCAAAAGAAAAGGAAAAGGTCGCACCAAGGAAAATGATGGAAGGAGGAAAAAAGCAAAAACGGTATTGTTTCCGCTTCTGTTTGATGTTATTCTAAACCACGAGACTTACTTTTGACTTTTTGGCTAAAATTTGAAAATGCACATTATGAAATTAGTTTGTGTGTATTTTGTTTTTGTCTTTCTTACAGATTAACAGCCGAACACAGATGTCTGAGGATCAACTGATCATTCACTTCTTTCATTTTGACGGTGAATCCTTTTCCCCATATTAATTATCCTGGTTTAGATCCACATATTTGTGACCATTAACTTAGTAAACAAACGTGATCACATCTCATGAAATAGGTTAAATATAAGCTGATGCTTTTATTGTGTCAATACCATTATATCTATCAATCAATAGTGACCGTTTTTCACTAGAAAATATGGTACTCTAACTCTTACTTGGCCTCTTATTGGAGATATGATAGAGCATATGAATCACGACTACTAGCTTTAAGTCCTTTTAAGGTATCTTGATTCGCTTCTTTTTTTTACTTTCAACATTTGTACTTTCTATGCGGAGGAGTTTTTATCTGATGCACTTCTTTTGCTTGCAAATTATTTTTCCGAACTCAAACTAGAGACTTAGTTTTCCCCACCATAGTCACTGCCTAACTGGATTGTCTTCTGATGATTGTGAACATGCATGGTGGTCGCAAGGAACACCTGAGAAGGCACTGACTCCTGATGTGTGACTTACTGACCAATTTATATGGTGATTTGGAGTTGATGGAGTAGCTGCAACTTGTGCATTTATCATGTTTTCCTGTCATATTTCTTGTCGTGGTCTTTTAATGGGTCGTGTTTTTAATTTGACTCATGGTCCGGCTGAGAAATACATGTTACAGATATCATTTCAAAAAGTATTGAAGTAACCTTTTGACTCTTGATGTTGACATGTTGTAGCTTTGCTGTATTTGTATACAGGTGCTGGAAAGGGGAGCATAACTAAGACAGATTTGCAAAGGGTAGCAGCGGCACATGACTTTTCTTGGACGGAGAAGGAGATAAGAGATATGATCCATTGTTTTGACAGTGATGGAGATGGCAAGGTTGGTAATTGTTCTTTTAGCTACACACTCCATTTCACTAGAATTGTTTTAACGCATAAAGAACGTCAACACACATTTCGTCTGCCATGATGCGGTTTATGAGTGAACTAACTGTTAGTGGTCTTTTAATAAATAAAGCCCCTCTTGTTACATGTCTTCTATCAATCAATTAACTAAACCTATTAATCATGGTTTCTACTTTTCTTATGACTTAGGTTTTCGTGCTCGTTTTAATTATATGCACACCTGTTTACTCCCACTTGGCCTACCCTAGTTGGACATTACAGGGGAATAAACTCCCCAGAGGTGTTTAATAAGCTCCAAACTTGTGGAAACTTATAGCACAGGTTAATTCGTGCATAACATCTAAATCACATTAATGTGTTCTTACAGTTGGAGTTGTTCATAAATTATTATGGTCATTATAAGGAGTAAGTGGGCAATGCTGTTTTATCTTAACTAGAGCTTGGCATCTTGATTCTATTTCAAACTGTTACTTAGTTCACTGTAGCTTCTAGTTCGGTATTAGTGAACTATGTCAGCTTGTAACCAAGATATGCTTTCTGGATGTGATGGACGATCAGATCAGATACTTAGAAAGTCGAATGAGACTCTCTAACACTCCAATGAGACTCCATTCGCCATTCGGACACCTTGACCGCCGAGCCATATTTGTGAACATATCCTGCACTACCATTTTCCACTCGCTCTACAGGAGACATCGTACTAGTTCAGACGTCAATATCCATATGGATGTTCGCCCATGTTACATAGGTTATTTGTCAAGGGCAACACCTCATTGTTAGGATTTTCTTTTATTGAAAAGTAACACAGTTTTTTGTCTTACCTCGATTAAGTGGTCTTCATTTGATTGTTGTTCTAGCTAAGTCTTGAAGATTTCCGGAAGATTGTATACCAATGCAACATGGTGAAGATTCCTGAAAAGTCGTCAATGGTCTGAAGAGTGAAATGACAGTTGGTCATGTTGGATATGCAAAATGTAGCTTGGATCGAAGGTACAACTTCATTTGAAGTTTTTAGTTATCTTTCAAAGCTGTAGGTTTTCCCCCTTTTGCCATGATATCATGTCATCCTTTCTGAGGTGGTAAATGTGAAATAATACAAGCTTCTTCTTCTGTCCTATTCGGATAATTAGTGTATTCCTTCTTGACCGACGTAAAACTTAAGAGGATATTAAATAAGCTTGTTGGTGGATGATAAAAAATCTGTAATTTGAATTCAACTCTGACAATATCTTATCCATTGACTTTGATATTAGATAATAGTCAGATTAGTTTAGATAAGAAAAGTTGAAATCCATTGACTTGGACTCGGTTGTATATAAAGCCATATTGTATCTGATAGTTTAGTGTTTGAACTCCTATTCTTAATGGGTTTAATTGAGTCACTTCTTACTGCAGATGTATGTAGCAAGCAAAGCCTATTGACGATTAAAAGCTTTGTTTTCGTATCGGCACTACAGTCCATAGTGGGGACACTAATGTAAAAAGCATCTTGCCCAGAAGGCCACAATGAAGTCTTTTTAGTTTTGAAGACATTCTCCTAGTATTAGGAAGTAGAAAATGTTGTGAAATTCTTTTTTCTTTAGGATAAGTGAAGGTTTAAGAGTTGGGTCAGGCTTTTGGCCATTGGGGAAGAAGGTTTCTCACTCAGAAGAACAAATATGTAAAACCCCAAAAGGGAACTGAAATTTGTTAAAAAATATTAAAATACTAGGGTGTATCTCGTGCCCGAGGGCACGAACACTTCTATCAATCACATTGAACGAAATTGTTGAAGAACCTGATTTCTTCTAACATTAAAAACATATAAGTTGAAATTTAGAAAAATCAAATGTTATACATCAATCATGGTGCATGTGTAGGTTAGTTAAGAACAAGAAATATTCATTTCTGTTGCATTACTTTTTTAATATTCGATAACCTGTAATTGTTTTCTCTTTGTAACACTTCTAAACTTTACAGTAGAAGCAACAAACGTCAAATGAATATCGAGATAAAAAGAACAATCGAGATCATGGTACTAAAATGAACCAAATCTGCTTTTTTAATCGCAACCTCTTCTAGACGTCAACAACATTGAACAATTAAAACACCCATTTTTCTTATATTTCTCCGTGGTGAAACACCAAAACATAAAAGATAAAATAAGATTAACTGTATACAAATGATGTCTATTTATCTTTCTATTTTTTTTTTTTTTTTTTTTTTTTTTTGAAGCCACGGGAATCGATTTCCATTCATAAGTGATAAAATCACATTGTTTACATGGATGAAATTGTTATTTCTTTCTTCCAACTTCATGAGAGTTGCATACCTTTAAACGCAAAGTACCTCGTGAATAAGAAAGAAACTGGACTAGTCTCTGACGAAAAAGAAAGAAAAAGATGAAAGCATCCTAAAGATCACGAATAAAAGGACCCTAAAGGTCAACAAAACATAAAATAATACAGAATAAAGAAAAACTAATTTAAATCTCCGTCACATTCGCCGGCAAACCGCCATTGTCGCCGGAAACCGTCGCCGGAAAACCGCCGTCATCACCGGAAAACCGTCACCACCATAGAAAAAAACCGCCATCATCAACTCTTGAATAGTTGGATTTCACTACCTACCATGGTTCATAATCTTGTTTTTTCTACTCGCATGGTTCAGAATCTTCTTTTTCATCTTCTTAATCAACATCTTTGTTAGAACAAAGGAGAAACTCACAACAAAATAATTAAAACAACCAAGAATAAAAGAAAAATGAAGTAGTTACATTCATTTTCATTTAATCAAGAGAGGTAGAATAGTTGTTCTCTGTGTACAAAAGTAACTAGATGGAAGAATAAATTTGTTGCGAGAGTGAAAGAGATCATTATGGTAGTTATAATGGTTACGGGTAGTAGTGATTTTGGGGGAAATTGCAGAGAGGATCATGCTCTTCAATGAAAGATGAGCGACAAACAGAGGAAGTAAAGGTTCTTCTTCTTCTTACTTTCTCTCTCTAAAGAAATGGAAGATGAGAGAAGAAGGATTGAAGATATAATATGTACATATAAAAGAGGAAATTCCGGCGAAGGGAGACCCTTCACCGGAAAACTCTTCCTATTTGATTAAGGTAAAGAGAGAAACAGAGGAGAGAGAGAGGAGGCAGTTACTGTAGAGAGAAACTTGAGTTTTACCCACAGTGTTATTGGCGTCTCCTCGTTATTAGCGCCCTTTGTTTTCGCTATTTATCTTTCTATTAAAAGGGGTAATTTCTAGAAAAGTCAAAATAATATTGAAAATGATCAAAAAAGCACAAAATATTTGAAAATTATTATTCACGTCAAAAAGTGACAAATACTAAAATACTAATTTTTGTCATTATCGTTAATTAAACTTTTTTATTTTTCTTTAAACTTTAAATCGATATAACTTTTGTTTGAGATGTCGGATTTTTATAAAAATTATATATTTAGAAATGATTTTTCATTAGCTTTCTAACAAGATCCATTTTCAATACTTTTTTTAAAAAAGAAAAACAAGAAAAAAACGGTATTTTTTCCTTTACGTTTTTCTGTAAACTTGTTCGCGACAATCTGTTCTGCAAACGTGTTTCCAACGATCTGTTCTGCAAACGTGTTTGCAACGATCTGTTCTGCAAACGTGTTTGAACTATCTGTTCTGCAAACGTGTTTGCAACGATCTGAACTGCAAACATGTGTTTGCATAATGTAAAAGTAAAAGTATACATTATGAGAGAAAATAAGTTTTAGTGAAGAGAGAGGAACTCTTGATGTTATATAGTAATTGAGAAATGAAATGAGGAAAATAAGTTCTATAGATCTTTGATATAACTTAAGATTACATAACATTAGAGATAATACATGGTGATCTTCGTGGTACCTTAACAAAAAAAAACCATATAGCGTTCGCCATAACCGAGAAACTTCCATCTCGAAAGAAAAATAATTACCCATCCAAAAGCGAAAAACCTTACTTAGCCACTGCCTTTGCTTCTAAACTATATCGTTGTGTTTTGGCGGCTTTTCTTGTCATGTCCAATCTTCAGACTCAAAGCCAGCGACATTGTGAAATGAAATTAGGCTTCAAGTACCACCAAAGATCAAGCTAGCTTGAAGTCTCCGAAAACAAATCCAACGATTTTTCTAATCCATAAATGCTTATTTCTGCAGTCAATTTCAAGTTAATTAGGAGTATTAACTTTGTAAGATTCATCTCAAATCTAGTTGGCAAGGAGTGATGAGACATGAAAATGTCCCATCTTAATCTCTTAATTTGGGTTAGTTAGTCCAGTTCGAGCAGTTACTCTGATGATTTGTTTGATTTTCTTTCTCAGGTTTCATTTACGGAATTCGATGCAAAAACGTCGTGATAAAGACATACTTGAGGGACATTTTGGTCATTTTAATGACAAGGGTTTTCTGGTCAATATTAGTGGTCATGTGAAAGTAGAGTCCAATACGAATCCATCGGCGAAAGCGGAAGTCAAATCGGAGTCCGGACGAGCAATTTAGGCCAAGTCAAAGATTGGAGTCAAAGAGGTAACCAAGTCAACTAGATGACACGTGGTTCAGATCTAGCGGGTGTACGTGAGGCGATCTGGGCGTGAGTGGGATACTGTTGGGTACATGTGGTACAGTTTCGGGATGTGTGGAGTATGAGATCCAGTACACATGGACTTAGGTTTCTATAGTGGTCCAGGACGATCAACCCCTTCATCTCCGCGCCCTTTTTGATCCGACGTTTTGCGTGAGATCTGTGCCATCTAGCGGTTTCAGCATGTGTGTTCCACCTTCTTTCGCTGCTCCATGATACATCGAATCTCCCATTCACTATTCACCCGGTTCATCCTTTCTTCTCGGGTTTGAACAGAATAAAATAAAGAAAACCGAGAGAGAGAGATATTTGATTGAATGAGATTCTTTGTTCTCTGATTGAAGATTTAGAAGGAAGGAGATGATGGATTAGAGAGAGAAATAGATTGGAGTTAGATTTTTCGAGATGAAATCAAAAATAAAGAGAGATGGAAGGAAAGAAAGAGATATGTTAGATATACTTAGAGAGATGCTCGAGATTTTCGAAGCAGGAAAGTATGAGATCGATTGAAATAGATTCGGTTTTTAGTGGACTGATTTTTCATGGGCTGGCACCAGATTTATTCGTTTGAATATTGAAGATCAAAGAGATCGTGATTTTATGGAAAGCTCGTCTGGTTTTGGATATTATAAAACAGAGAAAGAACTAGACTACTAGGCATCTCATCTTTGGGGGTCCTCTCGGTTAAGAAAGAAAAAGGTTAGAGAGAGAGAGGGACTCGGCCATTAAAGTTATAGTCGAGCTAGAGAGAGAAGCCGAGAGCTAGAGAGAGAGTGAGAAATTTGTAGTGTTTTGTTTCTGTTTCTTTTCTTCTTCTTATTCTTTTAATTCCTATCTTTGTGACAGAAAGAAGGTTAGAAGGAGAGAGTTAAGAGAGAGAGAGATACTGTAGAGAGAGAAAGATTGAATCAAATTTATAAATCCATTATCATCTTCTTCTTTATTTATCATCACTCGGTTATAAACATTAGAGAGTGTTCATAGTTTGTTTAGAGAGAGAAAGAAACAATATAGAAAGAGAAATAAAGAGAAAACAGAAAAGGAGAAGAAAAACCAGGGAAGGAAAATTATTTTCTCACCTGGAAATCGTTTCCGGGAAGACGAGAAAACAATTTTCCCTAAGGTCCTGTTTGGCTGCGCAGAAGGAAAAAAAAGGCGAAAAAGGTGTTTTCTCTCCGATTCTTTACTTTATTTTCCAATTCTTTTTACATAATGCCTATGAGTAACTAATTTTCCTATCTAGGGTTTTAGATGAAGTCATAGTAATTATATTTTCGATAAATTTATTACAGTTTTTATTATTTTAACGATAATATCTTCCGGGTTTTTAGACCATCCATGGACTGAAAACCTGAGTTATACTAAGAACTATCGAATTAGACCAAATTAAATTGTCGTTATAATTGATTATATGGATGGATTCAGAAAACCCTAGGCTCTCCCCCATTTGAGTTCCTTGTATCATTTGTAATTATTTTCTTTCCGTAATTTTACTTTAATATTTTATTTATTTTATTACCAAAACCTCATTAAAACCAAAAACCAAGTTACTTCCAAGTCTTAGAATAGGTTTCACTTAGTCTCTGAGGAACGAACCGGTCTTACCGGAAAAATTACAACTTGACGCCCGTGCACTTGCGGGTGTAGACCTATTTAGGGTAACCTTTCTAGGCCCATCAAGTTTTTGGCGCCGCTGCCGGGGACTAAGTTTGAATTTATCTTATCTTATTTCTATATTTGGAAAGTTTTTATTTTTGGTAAGTTTTTATTTTTGGCCACTTTGACTTGCTTCTCTATTTTTTTTGTGTAGGGCATTAAGGAGCGAAAGAGAAGGCGCAAACAAGGAGGAGGGGTCGAAAAGAAGAAATTTACATTTATTTTCTTATTTTATTTTATTTTTGGTGAGAGAGAGACTTTAGACTTTCTAGTTTTTATTTTTGGATTAAAGTTTTGACCCTAAATTAGAGGGCTTATAAATTGTAACCGAAAAACCAAAACGAAGCCTCGGGTTCGAACACTCGCGGGGAGAGTGGCCCGGGTCGTCTGCAAAGGTCGTCGCCCGTCTCGAACGGGAGGTAACTTTCTCTAATCACCCACGAATCCCCTGTTAGTGGGTACTTTTTATAAGATCTTCGTAGTGCTTCCTCGGTTTTCGTGTTAAAAAAAAAAAAAAAAAAGAGACCAAAAGAAAGGAGTCAAGTTTAGTTACATAAGTGTCAATTCTCATCTTGTGATCGTGCCTGACCATCATGGCACATTTTTCCAATGGTTGGACGTACCCTGTTGATGATGATGACCTTGATCTAAAGGGACCCGTAATCAACCGAACTGATATAACCTTAAGAGAATACCAACAGTTGCGTAAAGATTGGCTTAACCAACGTGGTACGACTCTAAGAGATTGTCAACGACTTAACGAGGGGAATAGGCTAGTTGAGCCTAACCGAACTGGTATGACCCTAGGAGAGTACCAACAGATGTGTAGAGACGAGCCTAACCGACCGGGTATGACATTTCAGGATTATAAACGAATGTCTAGAAACAGTCCGATTAGTGAGTGGAGTAGACCATATGAGCCTGATCGATCTCATATGACATTAGGAGATTATCAGCAAATGTGTAGAGATGGTCCGATTAGCGATGGATATGGTCCGACGCCAAATATATATGAGAGACCTTATAGTCCACACTATTCTGAGACCAATGACTTTAGAGACAGGTATGATCCTAATATGTACGGAGGAAGTTATTATCAAGAGTCTACGTTTAATTACACTAGCGAACCTTATTATGAGGAGACTCTTGAAGATAGATCTCGATCAGAGTCCGAGAGTCGTCTTATTGAGATTATGTCACAATTTGCGACTCAAATGCAGCAGGATACTGAGTCCTTGACTCAACAGATGAAAATGTTTAAGTCACAGTTATTCGCCGACGAGGAAGGGGGTTCACCACCCCAAACTCAGGAAGGTACTAGGTACGATGACGAGGTTAATACGTCTAACCCTAGTACTAAGTTAAATGTCGATGAATTTACTGATAATACCCTAGAGCCTGAAAGGTCTGATGACCTTGTTGTCTTGCTTCCTCCACCTATGTCATCTCACCATGATAGGACTGTATTAGACGTTGATATCCAGAATGACGGCGCTATGAGCAAGTTTGGGAATGACACTATTCTGAACTTTCCGACATTTGAGATTTGTAAGGAGTCAGCCTTAGATGAAATTCTAGGAAGGCATGATATTATGAATGACTGCGAGACTCCAGATGTATTTGAGGACATTGATGACAGTAGAGACATGTTAGATAGTTTGTCAGACTGTTTACCTAAGGAAACCATGGACCTTGACTTGGTCCCCGAGCCTGTTGCCTTACCCTTAGAGTCTAGTTTGACCGTTCACATGATCTCAGACTCGGTTGTTGACCCCTTTTGGGACACTTCAGATGTCTCCTCGGGAACGTCTATGGAAGTAGTGGATATTTTATCCACTAAGCTTGCAGATGACTTTCTGCCTTCGACGGATATATTGACCCTTCATTGTTATGTCGATCCTTTTGATGACTTTCTAGTCATTGGTCCAAGTATTTATAGTTACTTAGTGGACTGTGCATCCACTAAGTTTGGGGATTGCCCCTCATCTTTAATAGTCTCACATGCACTCTCTGCAATTCACAAAGATGTGAGACTATCGTTCACTGAAAACTTTGTGTTTTGGGTGGACCCACAGATGTATCGAATATTGGTTTACAGTTAAACACATATCTGTAATCCAGTAGGTTAGTTCTTTCTATTTGTTCGAGTCATCTGTTTCGTCTGGCTGAAGACGTTAAACTTAGCGCTTTCTGGGAGGCAACCCACGCTTAGGACTTCCGAATCAGGTAATATCTTTCCCTCATCCTGTTATTTTTGCATAGTCTTCAGAACATTGAGGACAATGTTCGGTTTAAGTTTGGGGATAGGGGATTGAAATTTTTGCTAAGTCCTTATTTCAAAAATTCAAAAGGGTTTAAAATTTTTCAAAATTTTTAATTTTTGGATTGAAAATGTGAGTCTAGTTGTTTTTGCTTGTTAATAGTTATAGAGTCTAGTTCGTCAGACTACACTTTTGCTAAAGGTTTTTCCACAAATTTCGAGTCTTGAGGTTGTCAGTGCACTAGCCATGTGAGTGTTAGATAGGTGAAGAGTTAACTTTTCTGAGAGAACTTAATCGATCATTAGTGGAGACTTAACCTATGTGAGATTCTGAGCCTTTCTTGTTGTTTTGAGTGATCTCTTCTGAGCTAATTCTGAGTAGAATGAAGAGCTACTCAACCTCGCAATATTGAAAGAAGAACTCATTTGATCTCTTGAGTTCAAATTTTACAACCACTAGGGATGTCATCAGGAAGTAAACCTTTCTCTTGTAGTCTGAGAAACTTGAAAACAGTGTCAACTAGAAGAAGATAGAAATCCATTTGTTAGAACCCTGAGAATGAGGCATGAAGCAAAATGAAGAGAATTATACCCAAGGAAAGAATAATGTCAAGAAAGTTCTTTGTGTATTTGAGTTTGATTACCAGAAAAGTACTATAAAAAAAAAAAAAAAAAAAAAAAAAGAAAAAAAAAAAAGAAAAAAAAGAAAAGAAAATAGAAATAGAAAAAGAAAAAGAAAGAAAAAAAAAATGTTTGTTTTGTTTAGTTTAAGTGTTTATCCCTTGAATTAGTTCTTGAAGATTTGAAGACGTCAAGTTCTCAGGAGTTCTAGTTCATTCTTAGTCTATCGACTTCTAGGGAGCATTGTTAGATAGTAGATCAGGTGAGAAGAGTTGGTAAGCTTCCCCATTCCATATTAGTGGTTGTTTCCTTTCTATGAGATCAGTCGTTCACCAAACTTTTAGTCCATCTTTTGTAATGTGTTGAGTTTCTGTCACACTCATACTCGCACATTGAGTGAACCATTTCTGAGTGACTTTAATTTTTGAGTGTATGACCGTGAGGCAACAGTCGAGGCGAAATGTATCGAGACGGTAATCGAGGTCGTGTCTTTTCAGAACCGAAATGATACTCATATTGGCTTGTCACGTGCACTTTAGGTCTTGATTATTAGTGAAGGGATTTTTAGCATTTGTATGGTTTGGTCGACTTAGATTTAATTTTTATTAACTTTCGAAAGTCTACCGGATAAACATTTTTTGTCCATGTCATATTTAACCCTTCTGGAATTTTGAGATATTTGAATTTTGTGGGTATATTCACTGCAAACCCTCACGAGACAAAACTCGTCCTCTAGGGCAACCTAGAGGTTTAACGGCTTGTTGCACGTGCTAAGTGCAATCGTGATTCCCTACGAAAGTGGTGAGGTAAGTTTTGTTTTATTTTTCTGTTTTGCTCGAGGACTAGCAAAATCTAAGTTTGGGGATGTTTGATGAGACATGAAAATGTCCCATCTTAATCTCTTAATTTGGGTTAGTTAGTCCAGTTCGAGCAGTTACTCTGATGATTTGTTTGATTTTCTTTCTCAGGTTTCATTTACGGAATTCGATGCAAAAACGTCGTGATAAAGACATACTTGAGGGACATTTTGGTCATTTTAATGACAAGGGTTTTCTGGTCAATATTAGTGGTCATGTGAAAGTAGAGTCCAATACGAATCCATCGGCGAAAGCGGAAGTCAAATCGGAGTCCGGACGAGCAATTTAGGCCAAGTCAAAGATTGGAGTCAAAGAGGTAACCAAGTCAACTAGATGACACGTGGTTCAGATCTAGCGGGTGTACGTGAGGCGATCTGGGCGTGAGTGGGATACTGTTGGGTACATGTGGTACAGTTTCGGGATGTGTGGAGTATGAGATCCAGTACACATGGACTTAGGTTTCTATAGTGGTCCAGGACGATCAACCCCTTCATCTCCGCGCCCTTTTTGATCCGACGTTTTGCGTGAGATCTGTGCCATCTAGCGGTTTCAGCATGTGTGTTCCACCTTCTTTCGCTGCTCCATGATACATCGAATCTCCCATTCACTATTCACCCGGTTCATCCTTTCTTCTCGGGTTTGAACAGAATAAAATAAAGAAAACCGAGAGAGAGAGATATTTGATTGAATGAGATTCTTTGTTCTCTGATTGAAGATTTAGAAGGAAGGAGATGATGGATTAGAGAGAGAAATAGATTGGAGTTAGATTTTTCGAGATGAAATCAAAAATAAAGAGAGATGGAAGGAAAGAAAGAGATATGTTAGATATACTTAGAGAGATGCTCGAGATTTTCGAAGCAGGAAAGTATGAGATCGATTGAAATAGATTCGGTTTTTAGTGGACTGATTTTTCATGGGCTGGCACCAGATTTATTCGTTTGAATATTGAAGATCAAAGAGATCGTGATTTTATGGAAAGCTCGTCTGGTTTTGGATATTATAAAACAGAGAAAGAACTAGACTACTAGGCATCTCATCTTTGGGGGTCCTCTCGGTTAAGAAAGAAAAAGGTTAGAGAGAGAGAGGGACTCGGCCATTAAAGTTATAGTCGAGCTAGAGAGAGAAGCCGAGAGCTAGAGAGAGAGTGAGAAATTTGTAGTGTTTTGTTTCTGTTTCTTTTCTTCTTCTTATTCTTTTAATTCCTATCTTTGTGACAGAAAGAAGGTTAGAAGGAGAGAGTTAAGAGAGAGAGAGATACTGTAGAGAGAGAAAGATTGAATCAAATTTATAAATCCATTATCATCTTCTTCTTTATTTATCATCACTCGGTTATAAACATTAGAGAGTGTTCATAGTTTGTTTAGAGAGAGAAAGAAACAATATAGAAAGAGAAATAAAGAGAAAACAGAAAAGGAGAAGAAAAACCAGGGAAGGAAAATTATTTTCTCACCTGGAAATCGTTTCCGGGAAGACGAGAAAACAATTTTCCCTAAGGTCCTGTTTGGCTGCGCAGAAGGAAAAAAAAGGCGAAAAAGGTGTTTTCTCTCCGATTCTTTACTTTATTTTCCAATTCTTTTTACATAATGCCTATGAGTAACTAATTTTCCTATCTAGGGTTTTAGATGAAGTCATAGTAATTATATTTTCGATAAATTTATTACAGTTTTTATTATTTTAACGATAATATCTTCCGGGTTTTTAGACCATCCATGGACTGAAAACCTGAGTTATACTAAGAACTATCGAATTAGACCAAATTAAATTGTCGTTATAATTGATTATATGGATGGATTCAGAAAACCCTAGGCTCTCCCCCATTTGAGTTCCTTGTATCATTTGTAATTATTTTCTTTCCGTAATTTTACTTTAATATTTTATTTATTTTATTACCAAAACCTCATTAAAACCAAAAACCAAGTTACTTCCAAGTCTTAGAATAGGTTTCACTTAGTCTCTGAGGAACGAACCGGTCTTACCGGAAAAATTACAACTTGACGCCCGTGCACTTGCGGGTGTAGACCTATTTAGGGTAACCTTTCTAGGCCCATCAAGGAGCATAAAAGATATATTAATTGAAGATGTATCAAATATGTTATAGGATAAATACAAAGAAAAAGATTCAATCATAATCAAGTAAATGGCTAGAACCCAAGCAGTCAAACACAACAAGAAATTGAGCACACAAAACCTATTGGCAATATGACGAGTTCTAGTATCAACTAAGTCGATCTCGAATTATTCAACCCATACCTTGAAATTTAATTACACAGTCGAAGATCATATAGTAGGAGTAGAGATATTGGGTGAAGATGCATCAATAGTTTTCATGCTTGTTGAACAACCACAGTCGATATTGCTTGATACAGGAAAAACTTCGTTCTCACGTAGGGAAACATCGTATTGTTGGATTACTAACACTGAAGACATCAAGCCTTGCCCTGATGATGCCAATATGTCACCCACAGGTCCAAGCTCTTCATGCTCCAGTACTACGTCTCTGAGCTCTACCACCATTGTTGACGAAAGTCGTCATGATCTTCCCACATTCATCAATTCAAACTCTCCACTCTTCCCAACTGTGAGGATTTCTTCTACTATGATTTTACAAGTTTCTCTTCTGGTAATGTTGGAACTATAGCAATGGCTACATTACGAGTCAACCT
The DNA here is from genome assembly GCF_041429995.1 of Eschscholzia californica. NCBI lineage: Eukaryota > Viridiplantae > Streptophyta > Magnoliopsida > Ranunculales > Papaveraceae > Eschscholzia > Eschscholzia californica. Next base: position 40,204,540 of record NW_028238461.1, on the reverse strand, counting down.
CTTCAAGCATAATTTGATTTGGAAACTTGTTTTTATTGAAATTGTAACTGATCATATATATCCTTTTGTAGATTCCAATGACCACATTGGGTGTACTTTTAATGGATAAATCTGCAGGGCCGGCCCTGACTTTTCGGTGGCCCGAAGCGAGGTTTGAAAATGTGGCCCTTTCTATCAAATTGTAAAACGTATAAATGTATTACATGAAAACCGTTAGTACCGCAAAATATTTTCATCATATTTATATAACAAAATAGTTTTTTTGATAATTACAGTCACTGAAATTTCGTTCTTTTTAAAAAAAATTTATGCAAAGCCACTAATAATCGTCGAATAATCAAGACTGACAGCCATATCCTTCTCAATAGATAATATAGCTAACCCGTTTAACATTTCTTGCAACAAAGTAGATCGAATGTAAGACTTAATCAACTTCAATTTAGAAAAACTTCTTTTTGCAGAGGCAATAATAACTTGTATCGTTAACATAATTATATAAGAAACCTATGTGTTCGGACAACAACTTTTCATATCTTTCAAAAAATCTAGCACTTCAATTGGTCTTGTGATCTCATTTGGTAAAAGACGCTTCAACACTTTCAGTTCAGAAAATTAGTCTACTCTGTCTATGTCATATGACTCATTATGCTTGAAAAAGGTTCCAAGGCGACCACACGAATCTCTCAAATCACCATCATCTTGGGAGTTTAACTTTTTTAACTCTAATAGATACAAAATATTTCTTTGTACTTCTGAAATTGAACAACTTACAACAAAAAACAATAGACTTTGTTTCTAGAAATTGAATGACACTTTGGCTTGAAGAAAGGAAAGGATATTGGGATTTCATGATTTGGATATTTAAAAAGCATTTTTGTCTCATAAGTCAAACAAACTGTTGGACCCACCATTCATTTAAGATCATCAAATTTGGTGGCCCTTTTTACTTAACATTTGTTAAATGGGGCCTTATAATTTTCTTCGAGAGTTGGGCTTCTTATATGTATCTTAAAGAAATTAATGTCTTGGTGGCCCCTAAAAGCCGGTGGCCCGAAGCGACGCTTTATTCGCTTTGGCCCAGGACCACCCCTGTAAATCTGGCAGAAGACCACTTCTCATGTTAGGGTTGTCTAGTTTGAAATGGGTTATTAAAATGACTGCCATTAATGAACCAAGCTCAAACTAAAATACTATGGATTCCAAGTTTCATCAGCTGGAACTTGCTTGGGCTTGGGCACCCATCGGCCAAGTCTAAACCACTACCCCTCCGGCTTGGACAGATAGCACAATGGTGCTGGCTTTATAATAGGTCTCAAACTCTCAGGCCAAGCATGGAAAGCTCCATCGGAGCGGGTCCCCTTACTCATGACAGAGGTTGATTATAAACACACATACACACTTACTTTCATAAAGTCTTCATGAATGACATGATTACATTCAACACGGATTGCTGACATTCCAACTTCAGTACAGACATCTTGAAGATTAGGCCCATTAAAACCCTACACCATAATAGCAATTTAAGTTACAAAATACCTTTCAAGAGACTCCTAGAAAGATCAAGAAAGCAGGGACTTACCTAGGCAAGTTTTACACTGCTTCATAATCAATTTCACCATGTTTTGCAGTTCAAGCATTATGGATTTTTGAAATTTTCATTCTGGGTTGTTCATTTGGCAAGGGGGTCTGTATTTTCCGGTCTAGACGACCTGGACAGAGAAGCGCTGGGTCCAAGACATCAAGTCTGTTTGTTGCCATGACCATATTAACCTATCATCCATTCATAAGAATTTGTATAATAAGAACATACTGAATAAAAATTAAACTAAGTATCAGATGAAAGTTTATACTAATAATAGGACAGAGATAGACAAGATTCCGGAATCAATGTGTATACCCTCCCTAATGAATCAAATCCATCAAGCTGATTAAGTAGTTCCATCAACTTTTTTTGAATCTCACCATTACAGGTTTATGAAGAAGGTTTTCAGTAGCAGAGAACTCAAATTTAGGGTTTTTAGATCGAAGAAGACATAGTGGTTTCGTTTGAGAAGATAAAGACTGGATATCAGTAGTGTTAGAAATATAGTCCAATATAGTCCCACATTGTTCAATTGCTTAAACTTTTCTCTTGTACTACTCCTTATAATGATCTTATGTAATAGATATGAAAATCAATACAAATCATTACAATTTTCTTTTCTTGCATGGTATAAGAGCTTCTAGGTTTTTTTCTTGAGTTAGTCAATAGAGTCTTCCGCTTGTTGGCAGCGGTAGTCCCATTAATGGCTACCGTCCGCCGGGCTTTTATCGATTTTTAGTTCGAGTTCAGTGATTTTTTTCCCTTTCCAATAAGAGTAGTTCTTTTCTATTGTTGAGATCTAATCATTCTTCAATACTTTTCTCAGTAGTATTTGAAGATGATGAAGATTAACAAGAAGATGAAAGATCCAAACAAGAGTGATTTGTTGAAGAAATCACATGATATACTCTTCAATGATCTCAAGCATTTCAAATGTCAAGTCCTCCACAACATCAAATCTATGTGTATCCATGGTCCATGAAGTTATATTTTGAGAGAAATTGGAAAGTTATTAGAGAGGGGGAAAAGAATTCATGGATTTCTTGTTAGAATAGTTATATACCCCATGTTTATCTTGAAACTATACTTATAGTTGTCCAAAATCTTGATTTCCAATATGATTCACATGAAGTGTTTGATAGAATATATCAAAGAAATCATGCTTATTTTCAAAGATGGTTTTCTTTTGATGTTTGAAAACATGTATGTGAATTCCTTTATGGCAAAAGAGTTAATTCTCTTACTTGATTTTGCTCATACTTCTTATATCCAAGATGAGAACTCTCAAATGTTTGTTCCTTTAGTATGCTACTTGGTTCCATTATATTTTCTATAAGATCAAACGAAGAGGAGATAAGAGAGAGTATAAATGAAAAATAGAAGTGGGAAGGTCAAGATCTATGATCGTTAGTGTTTATGTTCAACAACACATAAAACCAAGTAAATCAAAGGCTTGAATTGCTTTGATGGTGTTGGAGTAATAATCATGTGTGAGGGCTATTAAAAATCAAGGTAGGAAGATCTCCAAAACCGGACAATGGTTAGTAATTGTCAAGCGGGCAATGGTTAGTAATTGTCAACCGGACAATGGTTAGTAATTGTCAACCGGACAATGGTTAGTAATTGTCAATACCTGGCAATGGTGCCAACTTTTCTTCAAATGGAGAAAAGCAAAATCAACAACAACATCAACATCAAAACCTGGCAATGGTGTCAAATTTTCTTCAAGTGGAGAAAAGCAAAATCAAAATCAACATCAACAAAACCTGGCAATGGTGCCAACTTTTCTTCACATGGAGAAAAGAAAATCAACAGCAAACAACAACATAGCAACCTCACAATGATGCCTCCATATCAAAATCAAGTCAAAATCTACAAATTTGTTTAGCAAACTCATGAATTTTTCACTAGCAAAAGTCATTCGTTTGAGGGGGAATATTAGAAATATAGTCCAATATAGTCCCACATTGTTCAATTGCTTAAAATTTTCTCTTATACTACTCCTTGTAATGATCTTATGTAATAACTATGAAAATCAATACAAATCATTACAATTCTCTTTTCTTACAAGTAGGATCAAAGAGTGTTGATGATCCAGCGCCACCAGTGAGTAGTGTTGATTTGACAAGAAGAGGAAGAAGAATCGAGAGGAAGAGATGAAATAAACCCTAATATTTTTTTGGGTTTCTTGAGAGAGAAAATGATTTCTAATGGGCAAGGGTATTTTAGGAACCAAATAATGAGAAAATGACCTTAAGAATAGAAACTGATATTATTTTACACTTTATGTGTCATTGAGCATAATATTTTGACAACTTTTAATCAATAGAAAAAATGTAAGCTTTTTTGGTTATTTTGATATTTTTTAGCCCTAAACAACCATTTTCCCCCATTAAAAACATAACGCACATTAGTGAAGAAAAGAAAATAAGCAAGAAATATAATTTTCGACTAAGTCTGACACGAGTTATTTAATAGTATAAAACCTCAGAAATAAAATATACATAAGAAAAAATACCTCACTATATTCTCCCTTGTACACTATGGAGTTATGATTTAAAGACCCCTTTCCAACTACAAATAATAACAGTAAAAGAATTAGATTATTAAAGTTTTTGAACGATTTGGATTCAATAGTAAATATAACCACCATAAGTTGCAACATAATGATTAAATAAAATTATAAATTAAAATATTAAACTGATTTAGTATTTAATAGCGAGAAAACGGTATGGAGAATGAGAACTAAAATAACATAAAGATCCGAATAATTCCTAAAAATGAAGAAAACTTCAAATGAAAATTCAATCAAGAATCTATATAACAAAACAGAACAGTGGTGATTAGGACAAAGGCTGATTTGGACAAAATTAATGAGGCTGAGTAGGACAAAATAATTACCCTTGATGCTTATTAGGACAACCAGTTCAAGGGATTATTGAGAACTCCAAATTCAAACGTTTTCACCTAAACCCCTGGTCTTCCCACCACTAAATCTTTACTGCCTATTAAGGGTAAACAAAAGTTTATCTGAAGTTTCTTCATCTTCCCGTGGGTTTTCTCCCTTTTGCAAATGGTGTAAGTTTTCACAATTGACTGTTGGAATTTGGAACCCTCCCTAAATCTCTGCTACCCATGATCTCTTGACAAACAGTTTCTGTTGAGTTTTTCCCGCTCTCCCATGATTGTTCTCTTTCTTTGCAAATCATGGTTCCGTCTTCACTATCAATTGATCACCCAGATTGGGAACCATATTTCTTTGATTCTATCCATTTCCAACACTTAGATTCCCCTCAGATAGTAGATGTTGATTTTGGTTTCAAATTCAGATTACAGAAGCTAATTTGGCATAGATAATTTTGGTTTCAAGAAGGCGAACCCTTTCTGTTCTTAATCATGAATTTCAGAAATCCAAAGGAATTGAACTTCTTTCTGTTCTTAATCATGTCAAATCTCCATTTGAATTGAACTTCAAATCTCCGCATCTCCGTATCTATCAATATGAGATGTCTCAAATCAAGTGCTAGCAATATAATGGTGTTTCACCTTATCCTGCTTCTTGGTAAGTCAACACTGATGTTTTAGTTTTCATTTAATTGCATCTTTTTGTAATTATATTTATGTGAGTATCTTTTTTTTTGTCGGTTTAAGGAAAGCATGTTTCGAGTCATTTTGAAACTGAATAAAAAATGAATTTGTTGTAGACCTTCTAAAATTTTGAACCATAAAGAAGTTTTGTTCTCTTGAATAACACAATGTTCAGTTAAGGAGATGAAATATAAAAACGCACATGACTGAGTTAATGAGTTCTCCCGAAAACTTGTTTCGTAACCCTTTCTCTGTTTGATATGAATCATTTCTATTTCCGTTAATCAACTAAAGAAATAGATTTTCATTTTTTGGACATATTATTTTCCACGAAGGTGTGAAGCATGAGCTTGAAGCACAACTGAGCAAATGTAAAATAAGTATATATTGTGAGGCAGCTAAAAACCTGTTAGGTATGAATCATATGGTCAAATTTTTTTGTGGGCAGTCTTTTTTTTTTTTTTTGAAGCCATGTGAACCATTTCATTCATAAGTGATAAAATCACAATGTTACATGGAAGATCATTTTAATTTCTCTCCTCTGAAAACTTCATGAGAGTTACATACCTTAAATGCAAAGTGCCTCACGAAGAGAAAGAAAATGGACAAGACACCGACTCAATAAAATGAACGATACAAACACAAACAAAAGACCCTAAAGGCCGAGAACGAAAAGACCCTAAAGGTCGACAAGCGCATAGCTGAGGCTGAAATAACCTAGCCGAGCGAGCCGCCTCCGCCATAACCAGGAAGTCGCCTTCACCACTGAGGATCCGCCAATTATTATACTTAGTATATGGGGATACTAAATAATCACTCTTGTATTGTACTAATATACTAATATATAGAAATATCACTCGCTAGGTTTTCTTTTTATGTGGGCAGTCTATTTATGTGGAGATATATTCAGGAAATTCAGATGTGTTTGGCTTTTATTACTGTATTGGTTTTCTTTTTATGTCATGGTTTGAAACATTATCATCTATGGGATAATATTATTAGGTTAAGTAGATGTGCTAACATATGGTTCCTTATACCCTTATTTATGTTCTTTCTTTACCCTATAGTACATGTGTGCAGTTGTGTGGTGAAGAAAGAAGTCTCTAGGCAAATTGCGAAGGTATATATTAGTTTGGTTACTGTAGCGCCCCAAATCCCAAATCTCAAGCTAATTGCCTTGAAATCGAAGATTTGAGACCTTCAAACTGGATCCACGAGCAACACCTACCATGAGTGCACAATCACTACCTGAAAAACAAAATAGCTGGGTTAAAACCCAACTGCGGTAGATTTCCTCAAACCTAAGTCTCGGGTAGGCAAGCTCAATCCCCAATCAAGGAAGCATTGCATTCATATTCATTATTGGCATTATTTGAAATTTAACGGTGAATACTAACATAATATATCAGATTTATCCAATCCCTCTCGAAACTAATAATTTATGTCCTTTGATTAATTATTAGGTTTTTCGGTTCTCGTATTTTAATCTAATACTAACCTTGATAATACAACGATTTTTTTTTTTTTTTCAGCAGATAGAAAATATCATGCCTTTAACTAAGGTAAACCTTTATAGCCACAAACTTGACATGTACGTCGACAAACACATTATGTCGAAAGACACAATCATCAAACTCTCGTTCAGGTATCTCAGACCAATACACAACAAACATTGACTCTTATCAAGAATTACAAACAAGCTCACCAAACAATTCAAGTCAACAACACATAACAAGTCAGAAGGGATGATGCTCATAGTAGATCCTCCCGTGGATCGCAATCTCAAACAAGCAAATAAAAATAATAATTAACAAACATAGACTCACCACTAGAAGGTATCTACCTAGGAGATACATTGCCTAAAGAACAGAAACCATGTGAATTATCTCAATAAATTCGTCCATCGGAGACTGTTCTTACACCTTGTACGAAAACAATCATAACTTCTCACTCGAAAATCGGATTAATGAACCGTTTGAACTACTAAAAAGTAGACGAACAGAGAGTAGTGGAGTTTCCTCTTCGAAGTATTTAGATTTGTAATATTTCTTATCAAGATCTCTCCCTCTCCCTATATACATAAATCTTATTTAGATATGTCAACGCAAATATTTAATTTCATAGTTTTTAACGCAAAGGGAAAAGTTAAGGTACTTTTGCTTTCTTTCTTTTCTCTAACATTTGTTAATATTAGTATTCGCTTTAATTTGTTCATTATACTAATTAGTGTTATTTTTTATTTATTTTTATTTCGGTAGTTTTATCCGTTGAACTTCATTTATTCCGAACTAACAACTCAAAATTTTATTTAGCTTAAAAATCCGGCTATTAGTTGTTTATAAAGATCCCATATACTACCAGTATTAAAAAAATTCTACAAGTCTGTGACAACTAATGTGAAACCCTTTTTCTCATATGAAATTTGAAGCAAGTGACTGAACTTATATAACCTTCAACATAGTTCAATTTAGGATTTTGGTTTGCTAAACAAATAGCTATGACATGTTTTGGTGTTGCACTTTATCAAGAGAATTTGAATGAAGTGTGGAGACATATATAAATAAATAAGACATACCTATTAATATTTGTGTATGTCTCTATAAATCGCCTATGAAGTATTTTTTTATCGATGAAACTAGACAATGAATGATGCACAAATCAAGAACTATACGAAATAATTATGAATTTAGGACTTGAAAATAGCATACAATCTTCAAACTAAGTTAGAGGATATAGTAAATTAATCAGAAACATGACCAACCCATCATGAACGAATGGAACATAAGAATACCAACATAGTGGACTGGACCTTTGTAGTTGCTATTACATAATGCGTCTGATTCTTTCGACCTGTTGTTTTTATATAAAACGCAAAGTTTTTTGCTGACTGTGACAAGTCGAAAAAAAATCCGGTTGTTAATTGCAATTTTGGTAAGATCTACACCCTTTGATCTATTACCCACCTTAAAAATAAGAAGTTTAATCACCCACGAACTGAAACCGTGTTACAAAACCCTATCTTACCTTCTCTTTAATTATATCTGGAATTGGGTCATTATTTGGCCAACCGTTTCAGCTCTCCACCATTGTCTAGAGACCCTTTACTATTTATAATTGAGTTCTTTAATACCTCAACGACTCAGATTGAAACAAAACGTCCATCTAGGTCGACTAAATCTATCACCACCGCAATTAAGACCTTTTTATTTCCTTCCTTTATTTTCCTCTTTCTTTTGCTATTTATCTCTCTTGAAGGAATGGTAGAAACGGTAGACAGTCTTAATTTCAGTTTACAACCCTTCTTCTTCACCTTCCATGTTACAGTCGCCTCAACTCTTCATTTACCCCAAAATCCTAACGCCTCTCTCCCTATCTCGATCTTTAACTCTAGACTTACTCTCCCCTATAACCCCATTGATCCCCTTATTATTTGTTAACACTCAAAGAGGCTTTCTTTGTCATGAATCAATGGAAACTTTCGCAAGGCCAAAAGAAACAAATCAAAGAATGTTTAAGGTTTTGATCATTTCTCTCATTACTTTGATTTCTATTTGTTGAGTTGTAATTCATATTTTCTGAATTAATGCATAGTGTTTTTCCTGGATTATGGTTTTATTAATTCATTCGAAGTTCCTAAACTTGCTGTAAATTTAAGGTAAGACTTCTCATCTTTCTGATTCTCCTTTGTATATAAGTGTTTTATTCGTTTACCATTTAATTGTGCTGATTCTGATGCAGGCGCATATTGCGTGGGCCCACGTCCACGCGTGCCCACGGCCTAGTCGGCCAGATTAGCTAGGTTTAGGAAGTTTTTATTTTATGGAAGATTCATAATGGATCTTAGTTTAGGAAGTTTCATTAATTTAGTGTTTCTATTATTTAGGAAAGTCCAGTTTGTATCTATCTAGGAAAGTCTAGTAATCTATAAAAGGGAGTCCAGTCTTGTTTATTCTTCATACCTTGAATAGAAAATCAATTGAAGTTATTAAGATTTTAAGTTTAGTTTATCGTTTTCTTTAGTTGTTCTTAGTTTATTTAATTGTTCTTAATTATTCCGCTGCGTTCTACATCAAGTGGTATCAGAGCCATCAAAATTCTGAATTTTTTTTCCGCGAAGGTTAGTTCTTATATATCAATGGATTCTTTGTCTTATGCTGATGAAAGTTTTTTTGAACAAAGATCGGATTGCGAGGAAGATGATTTATCTTACCAAGATATTTCTTTCCATGATCCACAAGAAGATAACTTCTTCTACTATGAGGCAGAAAATTTCGATGAGTCAAGTATGGATGATTTTGGATACGAATGGGACTATTCAAAACACAACTACGAAGACAAAATAAATATAGAAGAAAATCACCATAACCCAAAAAAGCATTCGACGTGTTCATATGTTTGGGAACCCGGAGACAAACCAAGTAAGTCTTATTCTTCGCATTATCCTTCTTCATCTTCTTCTATCTTTAAGGGACAACCACCACCAACCACCATTACTTCTATGTTGTCACAAAACACAGACTTTATTTTCAATCCATCCATGGCTTTTTCTTCACCATACTCTAACTTTAGTGAAGCTCTATCAGCACAAAACAAACCCCATACATCCTACCAAGCCGAAACCTTTCCAAACCCTAACCTAGTCGACCACCCCCCAGTACACCAATCCTGCCAACCACTTTCATACTCTCAAACTCCTTATTACTCTTTAGAAGAAACAAACCATTCCTTTCCAAACCCCTTGCAGACACCACCACCACCTCATCATCACCCAATATTCCAAACCAACAAAACACTCGCCGTCGACACTTCGGCAACATATAACACAATCGCTCAACCCATGTTAACCCACCACTACTTCACCGATCAGCATCCCCAACACACTCTCTTGGTCGAAACCCGACAACCCACTCAACAGTACCCACCTCCTCACATAACCTTCTCTGAACCTTCTTCTTACGTTCTAGTTGTTTCCGTTTCTTCTACATGTATTGGTGATGTAGTTGATGTTGAATTACCTTACTGGTGTTCAGACTACGATTTGCCTTCTGTTTCGTCGAATCAAAAAGTGGGTTCACATGTAATGGAGGGGAGCAACTACTTGAATAGCAATGGTGGTAGTGTTTCCCAATCATGTAGTGTTGAGGGAACCCAATGCCAGGACCAGAGCTTAACTGGGTATTCTCACTCTCAACCTGTTTATGTTAGTGCGTGGATGTATGTGAATCAATATGGGCAGATGTGTGGTCCGTATATTCAAGAACAATTATTCGAGGGGTTGTCTACTGGATTTTTGCCAGAAGAACTTCTTGTCTATCCTATCATTAATGGGAGTCTAATCAACTCGGTGCCATTGAAGTATTTTACGCAGTATCCTGAGCATGTTGCCACGGGTTTTGCTTATTTGAGTCTGAACTTACCAATTACATCATCATGTCAGCCAACTAGTGGAGTCACTACTTCCTTTGGACCAACGACATCTACAAATTACGTTCAGGTAGTGCCCCAGCCGCAATTGAATAATAGTAGTAATGGTATTGAACCAACAAGTTCGAATAGTGAAACGACCAATTGGATTTCATTTGATACTAGAAAACAGTACGAGACTCGTTCCGTAACGGGAAGAGAGTCTGACAATGTTCAGGAAAGACAAGTCGAAGTTGTTTCTTTATCTGCTGAGGTTTATTACCACAATGAGTTTAATGGTATCTCCTCAACTTCAACATCTCCTGCTTTCCCACCGGTCCTTATTTCTCCGGCAATACCCTTTCAATCAGACAGAATGAGCTTACTTTCTCCAAATGGTATGAGTTCAAATACAAATATCACGGTTAAGGAAGATATGTCTGGTGACCCGTTAGTTAAAGATGTGAATGAAGAAGGTGCAAAAGCATCCGGTTTGGTTGGAACAAAGAGAGATAGAGAAGTAAGTGCAACACAGGAGCAAGCTGAGAACAAACGAGCAACAGATATGGCGGCGTTGGATAGTTTGTTGTTTGGCGCCCTCCAATCTCCGATTAAATTTGGAGAGGAGGAGAGAAGCTTGGGAACTTTTGCAATTTCAACCGACTCTAGTCCTATTGCGTTTGTGGGTTTGAATCCGGCAACTACGGAATTTGCATCCGATGAGTTAAAGAAAGAATTGGCTCGGAAGAAGGGCTTAGAGATTTGCATGGCTAGGAAGGCAAACCACTTAGTTGAGTTAGCTAAAGAGCACCACTTTTTTGTTATTCGTACTTTATGTCGTTCGGGGAAATTTACAACAACATATGATATTGCGAAGAAGATGAGTGTAGATCTTGGTTTTTCAACGACGTTGAGTATAATCTTCTTCATCGAATTACTAGATGACGGGAGATGTAGAAATTTGTTGGAAGATTGTTTCCCACGATCGATCTTTCGAGATTCCTTGCAACATGAGATTGAAGCTAATGATATAATCCATAACGGTGTCTTTTGGTTTTCATGCATGTAGTGGCCAAAAATCGTGTTAGGCCACTTCGCCTAAATGTCGCCTAGACCCAACCTACTACGAATAAATGTCACTTGGGCCTAGCCCACTCGTCTACTAGTTGGACACTCTCCAACGTGGAAGTCAACCCACTAGAGGTCCAACTGGCTCTAAGCCCATGCGAACGTCCATCTAGACGAACAATAACCCATCAAAAGTTATAATGCTCCAAGCGCCCCTTGGTCGCCCTCAACCGAGTCTGCTGGTTACCGAGTCAACCTCAACTCCGGAGACCTCGCCACGTATTCATTTGACAAAGTCCCTCTAAAACCCCATGTCGCCTTAAGTACCGTTAGGCGATCTCAGACTACGAAGAGCCTAAAGTCGAGGCGGCGTAATCGTACGATCGAGTTACTCCAGGTGACAGATCGACGGCCAAGAACGAGTCTCCCTTAGGGTTTGGGGTCACCCTCGACCCCAATTATCTCGGATCTAACAGACTCCACGAGTCCATCAGTCGCCTATAAATAGAAGGAGATTCAGACTCCAAAGGCATGGAATACCGACTAGAAAACTGCAGAACACTCTTCTCTCTCACAGGTTTAGTATCTTCTGATCTGTGCTCTAGACGACGATAATCGACCTTCGAATTCCAGAAGACTTGAAAGGTAATCTTCTAGGGGATCACTCTAGACGGCGATATTACATCTTCAAGCTCCATCACCCTCGAAGTCCTTCTGAAGTCCCTGTTACATCCCACTTCTTCCTTATCTAGAATCTCTGATCGAGACGATCTCTCGACCTGCTCCAGGAGATCAATCCGACCAACTATCCCGTAGAGTCGAAGCTCCGGCCACTCTACGAGTCTAGCCACCCTTCGACGATACAACACGGTGACATCCTCAGCATTCAATCGATTAATATTTATCTTTTATAGTTTGCTGACTTGACCGTCGGAGTGCCCTTGGCAAGACACCATCCCGGTGTCCCCAAGACTTCACGGTTTTACTTGTTTTTGTCTGTCTACAGGTCCAACCGGAACTTCGTCCGTCTCGAGGTCTAGAGCCCAAGTTGTCGGTGGCCCACCAATCGACGATCTATTAATTGTGTGATTTTCTACCGTCCACAGTTTGGCGCCCACCGTGGGGCCCCTTCAACTAACACCTCAGACGACCTCATCAATGGAAGAAGGAATGGTAGCCTCACCAAACGATGTCTCGACCCAGATCGCCGAACTCACTGCTCAGATGAAAGAAAACGCCCAAAAATTTAAGGCCTTAGAGGAGGAGAATGCTCTGGTTCGAGCAGAAAATCAACTACTTCAAGAAAAAGTTACTGAACTCGCCATGGTGTATCCAACAGGACCCAGGTTTCGAACTCCAGTCAACCCGATGCAATCCTTGGTGACCCCTGAAGCAGGAAACTCCTCCAGTCAACTAATTGTCCAGTCTGGCACCATTGGCGTCTCGATTTCGAATCCAGTGACTAATACTACGACTCCGACAACGACGTTATTACCATCTTTCCAAAGCTCAGCTCAAATCAATCAACAATCGCAGTCGATGACTGCCCCCCTTTTCTCATCCTCCCTTACTCTTCCTACTTTAGTACCTACTAATGCACCCTTTAGTCTGTTGACTAACGGTCTGAACTCTGGCTTTGCAGGAACCCCCTTGGAGCAGGCAATGGCTAAAAAATTGGCAGAGATGGAGGCTCTGATCACTCGCATTCCAGGAGTCCCAACCCCCCTTAGAAATAGTCTACCACAGAGTTATGCAGACTCCCCTTTCGTCGACGCCATCGCCTTAGTGGAGATGCCGAAGAAATTTTCATTCCCAAGTATGAGAATGTATGATGGCACCTCAGATCCAGACGACCATATTGCATCCTACAAGCAAAGGATGTTCACTGCAGCCATACCCAGGGACCTTAGAGAGGCTTGCATGTGCAAAAGCTTCGGGTCGAGCCTCATTGGTCCAGCTCTCCAGTGGTACACCAACCTGCCGAACAACTTCATTGCCTCATTTGCCCAGCTGACAGACACATTCGTTGAACAGTTCGCGAGTAGTAAGAAGTTAGAGAAGCTCTCTGGAGACCTTTATCGACTTAGCCAGAGGCGAGGTGAACCACTTAGAGATTATGTAGGGAGGTTCAACAGAGAGAAAGTCTCGATCCCCTATTGCAACCAAGAGACGGCAGTGGATGCGTTTCGAAAAGGGTTACTTCCAGACAGTGAACTCTACAAAGAACTCACCAAGTTCAACTGCACCACCATGGAGGATGTCCTTGCTCGAGCTTGGGTAGAGATCCGTTGGGAAGAAGACGAGTACCATCGAAGCAGACACTACCTTAGCGATGAGCGATCCCGAGAACGTCGCTTGAGACGAACAGATCGTAGATCAGATGGTAGATACTCAGAGCTCTACACTACCTCAAGGCGACCTCAAGCCCCAGACGACAGAAAACCACTTGATCCACCAGGTCTAATTGCCGAACGGACCAGTTCGCATCAGAGTTCCAGACTACAACATGAACATCGAACCATCTGAGTAGGAGGGCAAGGTGGACAAACTACAACTCGAAGATGAACTCAACATTAATAAGAGTTGGAATGCAGCACATCTAAAGTTGTACCATTTCTAAACTCTAAACTGTTTTTATTACGTTTCATCTTGAATAAAACTTACTGACTTAAGCATCGGAGAGTCGGTGGCTAACTTTTTTTTAATTACATTTCATCTTGAATAAACTTACTGACTTAAGCATCGGAGAGTCGGTGACTACGCCAACGACCAACCCTCTAGCTCGATTTTTTGCAGGTTAGAGAATCTTACCCAGACAAACAAACGTCTCGCCAGACAAACACACTGTCTTAAAAACTCTACTGAGTAACTTTTGTACTGGAGGGTCGATGGTTCCACCATCAACCTCCCCTCTTACCCAATCGCAGAGCGACTAAACACGACCGGGTGACAAACATGGCTGGAAAACAACACCTCCATCATCCACCAACTTTAGTCGACTCTAAAGACAATAGTCTGGAAAAGTTTATTCAACTTCTAGGCTAAAGGGCACGAAACATTCTACACCTACAATCTGGGGCAAAAAACATCAAATAACTCCTTGGGAGCACGACCTAGCTGGAACCAGACCTGAATCTTGCACTATCCTGGACTCCACACAAGGTTAATCGATATTCATCTCGACTCCCATACTGATAACATGAAGTATTGAATGTCTTCGCCCATTATTTCTATCATTCTTTGTTGATAGAAAATTACTAATTTGCGCGCCGGAGGGCTGGTGGTGTTGCCGTCGACCTTCGCTTTTGTGTGTGCAGCTCGGTCAAAGCTCGTGGACAAACAGGAGAAACACAACCTTCACCCATCCACCGAAGCTAGCCAGCAAATAATCAACCTAAGTCCAGAAAATAATGTTCTGCACTTAGGCTGGGGGGACAAATGGTGCCTAAAATGCGAGCTCGAATTCCCTCAAAGCTAAATGGAGACTAGAGCTATCAACCTTAAACTTCAGACGAAGAACATAAGACTTCAACGAAAAACAAAAAATTTCTAGAAGCTTACTGTCGCTTCGACGAAGCAGCAAGGTTCACGCTCGAGCTCCAACTGGCCTAACAGGGGACAAATAATACCGTGAAATGCAAGCTTAAACTTCCAACATAGCCACACAGAAGACTAGAGCTATCGACCTCATACTTCAGATGAAGAACATAAGACTTCGACGAAAAAACAAAAATTCTAAGAAGCTTACTGTCGCTTCAAACGAAGCAACAAGGTTCACGCTCGAACTTCAATCGGCATTAAAGGGAGCACTATAATACTACATACCTTTTTGTACCCCCCACATGATCCACACAAGGCGCCATTAATCTCCCTTCCTCTAATTCTCTTTCTACACATTGTAGCGGGTCGAGACGTCTCCGAGACTCCACCCGGCCTAAGGAAGGTTCAAGATAGACACATCCTGGGGAATATAAATACCTCGAGTGTTACCAAAAGAGAAGGAAAGCTCGAGACCTCAAAGTCATCATAATAACACAACGGCTTCGAGATCTCACTCTCTTCTTGAAAGAATTCACCCTCGAGCTCCACCTGAAAAAATGACGCCTCAAGGCTTTTGACTCTGAAAGACAACTATGGTACCGAAAGTTTGCCATCCCAAATGGCCTTATTCAAGAATGGTATCTCCAGGTCTAACTTAGTAGATGACAGAGGAGACTCGAAGGTCAACCTCGAAAGAGTGCCCTCAAAATTTCATCCAGTAGGCTCGAGATGACAAACCTCGAGTCTGAATTACTTGCTTGTAATATTTTCTTACTCAATATGCTCAAACTATGTAAATTAAAGCATGAATTTCATTGAAGAGATTACCATCCTTTCGAATATCCAGAAGTTCAACACTACACTTCTATTAAAGGAATATAAACAAAGTGTGATTAGAACAACAAAAAAAACACTACAAAAGCCCCATGGGCGTCGGAAGCCATACATACCTCGAAGGCGTTCAATATATGTGTAGAAGATGAAACAACGTAGGCCATTTGCCACACTCTCTAGAGTGTTAACTCTCCTGCTACATCTCATTATGAATGAAGTCCTTTCTCGTAATTCTCCATCATCTTGGTTAGAACACACAATCTAGCAGAGTTCCCTACCTCAACAAGTTGCCTCCAGCTCACTAATGTACTATTTATAGTCAGAGAGGACCTTATAAGCGTGAAAAATCCAAGATACGACCAACAGTACACAAAGAGGTATATGGATCACCCACATGAGGAGGCATTTGTGAAGTCTAAAGCTTTCAAAGTATTTCGATTTCACTCAAACGGATCGAGCCGACACTAAGTCCATCTAGACTTTGTCGTGAACTCCATAAATATTCGAGGTTATAGTTGTGGTAGATATGATCATTTCAAGTCTACAAGTGTGACAAATACAAGCTCCGGTAAATCTAGTCGACATATGTGAAGTCTAAAGATTTAGAAATGTTTCTATTCCACTCGAACGGGACGAGCCGGTCGTTAATCCACCTGGACAACTTTAGGTATCTCCAAGACAAAATCCATCAAAGCGAATAGAAATTGGTCATCCAATGCATGAGAATAACGGTAAAAAAAAGATTTCTTGTTATAAAATATAAGAGTAAGGATAGCGATAATTTTAGCAATATATATATATGTATGTATGTAACAAAAAAAAAAAAAAAAAAAAATGAAACTGCCCATGCAGCTTGGAGGAAAATCTCCAAACAACCTAACGGCGGTGTGGAGAACCTCCAAGCTGCCGAAAGGCAGTTTGGAAGACTTAGCTTCCAAACTGCCTTTGGGCGGTTTGGAGGACATAGCCTCCAAACCGCCCAAATGCAATTTGGAAGGCTTTTCCTCCAAATTGCCATTTAGGCGGTTTGGAGGCCCTCCTTCCAAACTGCCTAAAGGCACTTTGGAGGAATTTCCACCAAACCGTCGTGGGCAATTTGGAGAGCTTTCTCTCCCGTCTAACCATCGGCGGCTTGGGGGGTTCTCTCGCCTAGGTCGACACAAAATATATTCGACACGTCATTCTAGACACTCAAAAGGTGTTTTC
Organism: Eschscholzia californica; assembly: GCF_041429995.1. Lineage (NCBI taxonomy): Eukaryota > Viridiplantae > Streptophyta > Magnoliopsida > Ranunculales > Papaveraceae > Eschscholzia > Eschscholzia californica. Next base: position 40,187,319 of record NW_028238461.1, on the reverse strand, counting down.
GAATTATGTTATTAGTGAACTATTAAGATTTGCAGGTCGACGTAAAATAAGGTTAGACCTAGACAAACTGCGTACGACACTAAACTCTGCCACCGCTTCGACGCTAATAAAAATCTACTCTCTAAGTGAGCAACTCACTAACTTAGAGAGTGGGGGACAAACTGTAGTGGCCAAAAATCGTGTTAGGCCACTTCGCCTAAATGTCGCCTAGACCCAACCTACTACGAATAAATGTCACTTGGGCCTAGCCCACTCGTCTACTAGTTGGACACTCTCCAACGTGGAAGTCAACCCACTAGAGGTCCAACTGGCTCTAAGCCCATGCGAACGTCCATCTAGACGAACAATAACCCATCAAAAGTTATAATGCTCCAAGCGCCCCTTGGTCGCCCTCAACCGAGTCTGCTGGTTACCGAGTCAACCTCAACTCCGGAGACCTCGCCACGTATTCATTTGACAAAGTCCCTCTAAAACCCCATGTCGCCTTAAGTACCGTTAGGCGATCTCAGACTACGAAGAGCCTAAAGTCGAGGCGGCGTAATCGTACGATCGAGTTACTCCAGGTGACAGATCGACGGCCAAGAACGAGTCTCCCTTAGGGTTTGGGGTCACCCTCGACCCCAATTATCTCGGATCTAACAGACTCCACGAGTCCATCAGTCGCCTATAAATAGAAGGAGACTCAGACTCCAAAGGCATGGAATACCGACTAGAAAACTGCAGAACACTCTTCTCTCTCACAGGTTTAGTATCTTCTGATCTGTGCTCTAGACGACGATAATCGACCTTCGAATTCCAGAAGACTTGAAAGGTAATCTTCTAGGGGATCACTCTAGACGGCGATATTACATCTTCAAGCTCCATCACCCTCGAAGTCCTTCTGAAGTCCCTGTTACATCCCACTTCTTCCTTATCTAGAATCTCTGATCGAGACGATCTCTCGACCTGCTCCAGGAGATCAATCCGACCAACTATCCCGTAGAGTCGAAGCTCCGGCCACTCTACGAGTCTAGCCACCCTTCGACGATACAACACGGTGACATCCTCAGCATTCAATCGATTAATATTTATCTTTTATAGTTTGCTGACTTGACCGTCGGAGTGCCCTTGGCAAGACACCATCCCGGTGTCCCCAAGACTTCACGGTTTTACTTGTTTTTGTCTGTCTACAGGTCCAACCGGAACTTCGTCCGTCTCGAGGTCTAGAGCCCAAGTTGTCGGTGGCCCACCAATCGACGATCTATTAATTGTGTGATTTTCTACCGTCCACAATGCACCATTCGTGCAAAGTGGGAATTACGGATCGCCATAACAGAGTTCATCATATACGAGTACATCAAAATTTTTTTTTTCTTCATCGAAACTGTTCGGGACGAACCATCTAGGGAGCGGGGAGCTGATGCAGGCGCATATTGCGTGGGCCCACGTCCACGCGTGCCCACGGCCTAGTCAGCCAGATTAGCTAGGTTTAGGAAGTTTTTATTTTATGGAAGATTCATAATGGATCTTAGTTTAGGAAGTTTCATTAATTTAGTGTTTCTATTATTTAGGAAAGTCCAGTTTGTGTCTATCTAGGAAAGTCTAGTAATCTATAAAAGGGAGTCCAGTCTTGTTTATTCTTCATACCTTGAAGAGAAAATCAATTGAAGTTATTAAGATTTTAAGTTTAGTTTATCGTTTTCTTTAGTTGTTCTTAGTTTATTTAATTGTTCTTAATTATTCCGCTGCGTTCTACATCAGATTCATTGAAGATAAATGCGATATACTACTTCTGATAGATGATTTGAACATAAAGAACTCTACATTTGACATACACTTAAGTGTTCGATAAATTGCCTAGATGAACTCATTACGTTATTTGATTTTCCGATTTGTTGGCTTAAGGCAATATGTAAATAAATGAAGAAGCTTACGTAAATTGGTTTCACAAGTTGTGTTATCAATATTATTTATCCTAGGGAAACCTTAGTGAGGGATAACTCTCTTTTTTAACACCTATAATTGTTTGGTTACACTCTTTCCCTATTTTTTTTTACCAAATTTTGGCTTTATTTTGAGTGTTTACGTTGTTAAAGCGACGCAAGTTTTCACGTCCAGAGTTTCTCTGGCTAACTCTCATTTGTTAAAAGAGAAACTTCAGATAGTGTTATTTTCTTTATGGATATATCATGTTCAACAAAAAAAAATGGATATATCATGTTAAGGGACCACATCAGTTTAGTGCTTTTGGTAGTCGATTGTTTCATTGTGGTACTTATGTGAAATTGGTTTCATATTTGTCTTTGATTTGTGTGGGTGTGACACGAACAATTTCATTTGTATGTGTGTGATGCTGAGTAATTTGCATTGCACCTCAAACAAAGACTAAATGATGATCAGGTGAAGCAGGGGATAATGTACCCTAAAAAAGCGAGAGATGTGTTTGAAAAGACTGGCTACGTGAGCATCATTGGTTAACGATTTTTGATAACTGACCCTGTAATCGAACTTGTATTTGACATCACCCTTGATGTTGCTTACAGAACAACGGTAATGTGTTAGATAGCTGGACGAAAAAATTAATTATATGCTACATCATTAATTGGTTTTGTGTTGAACAATGAGCTAAATCCTATTTTGATAAGTTACTTAGGTGAGAACGTGATATCAACTTGGTATGCAGTTGATTTCAAATTCAAATGTTATCATCAATGTTCACGTTCAGACACATAGTATAATATATCTTCTCATTCCAATTTTCAGAGAAGAAGAAAGTTGAAGCTATAAGGATTTTTAGGACAGAATAATAAGCAAAGAGTTTCTCATAACATTTCTAATAATTATGATTTTGTAGTTCTTTGTTGAAAGTTGTGGTTGTCTCCTGAAAGTTGTGGTTTTCTTTATATGAAGTGCCTAATAATAACAGAAAACTTCAATATAATGTTTATACAATATGTCGTTTGACCTTATTTATTTCCATTTAAACGTCTAAAGTTTACTCATCTTTACTCAATCATTTCATGTAGATGATGTTTCTTTTTCAGGTGGTTGTTCTGGGAACAAATTGCTATCACAGAAGTCAAGTATTTGTCTCGAATACTTGAAAATAATTTAATTAGTAGATGTGGGACTGAAAATGCACGTGCTAGAAATTTAAAAGTAAAGAGAGAAAAAGACAAACTCTATAAACACAAACAAATCATTTATGACAAATGTATATAGATTTTCATAAATTTTTGTGAATCAGATAATGGTGCTTCAGTTCAAAAAACAAAGATAATGGTGTTTCACTACAGGGCAAAACCATAAATATTTTCTCTAGTTCATTTAAATGTTTTATTTTCTAAATTTTGAATTTTAATGTTGTTTTATGCTTAAAGAGTTTCTTAAATGTTTCTTTTGTTTTAAGGAAAATGTTTCTTGGTATTGTCCAATGTAATTTGTGGTAGTGACAATTTTATTGAAAATAAAGTGTAACAAAAACCGTCTTCTTTATTTTATTGAAAAATATAGTTCATTTAAGAAAATTGTACTTTGTTATGTCTTTTGAAATAATTTTACAAGTCTTTGTTTTCTGTCCACTTAATATTTGTTCATACGTGTGAAATGTTCTAGAAAAACACCGTGCCGAAGGCACGGGCCATATCTAGTCTATAATATAAAACAGGTTGAAGAGGGTTGACTGGGACAAACAAAAAGATAAATCTTACCGTCCATCCTAAATCAACACAAATCACCATGATAAATCATGTTCTAATGACCTTTGGATCCAACATGCCATTATATTAAATAAATGTCATTGACATTTCCTCTACTAAATGACCATTATATTAAACAAATGTCATTAAAATTACTTCTAAAATACAGTATTAATTATTTTTTAGGTTATGAAAACACGACTCTTAGATCTCAACCCTCTTTTCTCTTTAAATCATAAGCCTTTGGTATTTCCCTCATATCTTCTTTATCTCGATAACTTCTCAAGGATCTCAATACCTTTTCAAGAGTTGATTGTTCTTCGGTTATAAAAGACGAAGATTAATGGATTCTATCCCATACTCTCTTCTATGTATACTTTCCTCCCACAACCTTTCTTCCTCACAACCTATCAACCTCACACCTCTTTCTCATTAAAATTTCTCCTTTGTAGTAGAAGAACTGCCAAGAAATATTTTTTTAGCTACTACAAACGGAATATTAGCTATAAACAATTGATTAGAATTACTTAGTTAAAGGTGAAATTTTTTTTTTCCATTTTGATTGTTTGATCTTTGCGAGCCTCTTTAGTAGAAGAGATAACAAAATGTGAATAGAAAGAGACTAATGAAACAAAATTTTCAATATTGTTAGTTTTTCTTAGTTATTTAGTATTAGATCTCCTTAATGTTGTTATTGTGTAATAATCAATATATGATTGATACCGAGATTTCAATATAACTCTTATCTATTTTAGTTGTAAATATAATTGTAGATACTAAAGTGTTTATTTGTAAATATTTAATTGTAAATACAATTGTGGATACGAAGCAAATGCCCCTCTATATATATATATATATATACATCTATTATATAAAACGCAATGTTTTTTATAAAACGCAATGTTTTTTGTTGACTGGGACAAACCAAAAGATAAATCCAGCCGTTCGTTCCCTTTGTTGTTAAATTTTGACCGTTAGATTTCTTACCTACCTAGAAATATCATAATTTGTTCACCCACTCTCTAAATCTATTATACAAACCCGCGATAAATTTTGACCGTTCAATTTCCGTAGTTAAATCTCAACCTTTAAATTTTATCCCAAATTATAACCGCTATCATAAAGTTAGTGACATATTAATTTTATAGTAATGACCATCTATATAACCATTGACAATTTATTATCTCCATAACTTTTTAAATATTAATTAAGTTTTAGGTTATGAAATCGTAGCCCTTAAATCTTAATCCCTAATATCTCCTTAAATCATAACTCTTTATAACTCTCTCAAAACCTCTCTATCTTCATAATTTTCAAAAAAACATTTGTCTTTCGGTTATAAAAGAAGAAGATTAATGGATGATGTTCCTCTCTCCTCTCTATATATATTTTCCTCCTAGGATCTTTCTTTCTTATATTTTTTTTCTCTCCCTCACTTACAACATTTCTCATTTGTTAGTAGAAGAGTAGAAGAAATCTCCATCGACAACAAAATGGTTCAAAATTAGATTTTCTTAATTGATAGTTTTTCTTAGTTGATTTAGTATTAGTTTTTTTTTTGTTAATATTAAATTAGTAATGTATGATTTAATACATAAATTTTGTTGATTTTTTTGTTGAGATTCACGAAAACAAAAGAACTAGCTAATACTATAATAAAGATCTTCAGGGAGATCAGAAGTAGAATGCCAGATCCAGTTGCCCGCATTCATACGACCCCATTTCGCCAACTGATCTGCTTTGTTGTTGCCTGCACTGGGAGTGTACGTATAGATCACCTCTATGAAATTTCCTTCTAGTTGGTGGACCACATTTATGAGCTTTCCTGTCTGCCAAGAGATCGAAGAATCTTCTTTATTCAGTTTCTGTACAATATTTTGGTTATCGCTTTCAATATGTAGATATTCGATACCGTTATGGGTAGACCACTCTAGAGCTTTGATGATAGCCCCACATTCGCATTCTTCTGCATTTTGGCCCCTAATATTGAAAGCCGCTGCTGCTAAAAATTGTGTTTGATTGCCGTACATGATACATCCTATTCCTGCCAATTCATTCACCGCTATAAAGAAGCGTCCACATTAATTTTAACAAAAGGTGTTGTCGGTGGTGACCACAAAATAATATTGTCCCTTTGTTGCTTTGACCGAGATTGGTTGATGATATTAGGAGAACATCTAATCCTGTCTATGATCAGCATCGGGTGGATGTTAACCGACGAGAAGCATTTATCACACCGAGCTTTCCAGATTTGCCAGAGTATTGTCGCAAACAGACCTCTTAACTCTTCATCTATATCTTTCCATGAAGTAAACCAATCTTGAAGGTTAGTAATATTAACTGAAAGAACATTAAAATGTAACCAAATAGTTATCGCTAAATCACAATGTAAGAGCACATGTATCATCGTTTCTGATTCTAAACAGAATTCACATGCATACTTGTTTCCAATATACTTTCCGATTTTATCCCTGACCGGTAAACTGTTAGTACAACATTTCTATAAAAATAGTTTGATTTTCGGAATAATTGACATGTGCCAAATAAATTTCCACTCTTTTGTATCATAAGGATATTGCGCAGTTCGTAAATAGTAATACATAGATTTAATTGTGAATTTACCTGATTTGGTTAATGACCATCTGGCTGTATCTTCCTGATGTGCCTGTAAATTAATACTCGAAATAGCATTGCATATGTCATTGTTAAAACATTGAGTTAAAATATTTGTATCCAAATTGTTATTGCTAATAAGCTGAGCCACTAAAGTCAGTTGGGTATTATTGGTATTGCTTAACGGAGGAAGATGATTTGGTATCCAGTAGTCATGCCAAATATTTATGTTGGTACCCTTGTTAACATCCCAAAAAGTTAGGTTGGACACTTTAGCAACATGTTTGGATATGGATTTCCAGAGCTAAGAATGATGATTTTTCACCTCCTTAGGTTTTTGATCTTTGTAGAAGTACTTAGCTTTAAGGATAGAGGCCCAAGGGGAACCAGGATCTTTGATGATACGCCAAACAAGTTTACTCAGGAAGGCTTGATTATCCAGATCAGGAAAGCGAAAGCCAAGACCGCCCAATTTTTTGGGGAGACAAATGGCAGACCAGTTGATGGTGTGAATAGATTTGGTTTTTCCCCACTAGAAAGCTCGTTGAAGAGCTTTAATGCGACTGCTTATGCCTTTCGGCATGACAAAGCATTGCATTTGGTATCGGAAAACAACCGCTGCTATTGTGGAAATAACAATAGATCGGCCAGCTTGAGAGACAAGGGAGGCTTGCCATTTGGATAATTTATTCTAAATCTGGGTGGTTAGTGAGGAAAACACTTTTTCTTATTGGCTCCTATAAAAAGATGAGTACCCAGGTATTTATCTAGAGCAGAGGATTGGTGAACTTTCAAATTCCGGATAATCATGCGTTTGAATTTCGGATGAGTGTTTTTCGAAAAGAAAATAGTGGGTTTCTCGAAATTAATCATTTGGCCGGATGCCGAACAGAAAATATCAAGGATGTGCTGAAGTGAAGAAATACTGTGCAGGGAGTTCTGGCCAAATATAATGCAATCATCAGCGAACAGAAGGTGTTTGATATTAATGTTAGTTCTGGGAATCGGGAAACCTTTGAAGGGATTATCAATCCTGTTGGTCTCCAGAAAACGACTAAGGCCTTCCATCGCTAGGGTGAACAAGAAAGGAGAAAGAGAGTCACCTTGCCTGATTCCTTTACTAACATTGAAAGTGGGACCAGGTCGGCCATTAATGAGGACAGTCATAGTCGAAGTCGAAATACATGTATGAATAAGATTAATCCAATGAGCAGAAAACCCCATATGAAGCATAATAGTGTCTAAGAATTCCCACTCAATACGATCAAAAGCTTTCGGCATGTCAAGTTTCAGTGCGAAAAAGTTTTTCGATCCTCGAGTGAACTTAAAGGAGTGAGCCACCTCTTGGCTAATAATAATGTTATCAGTAATCTGTCTACCGGGGACATAAGCCGCCTGAAACGACGAAATGATCTCCGGTAGGACCGCTTTGAGGCGATTGACTAGGATTTTGGTGATGATTTTGTAGGTGGTATTCCTCAAACTGATAGGTCTATAGTCAGACGTGGATTGAGGAGATTTGGTTTTAGGAATGAGACAAATGTGGGTGTGGTTAACCTGATTAGGAAGGTGGTTAATATGGAAGACATCGACCACTAACTTGATGACATCCGCTTTCACAGTATCCCAGTTAGTCTGATAGAAAAGGGAGGGAAACCATTTGGCCCAGGCGCAGAGTCCGATTTAAGAGACAAAACAGATTTGTGGATATCAATGTCTGTCAGAGTACTAGTAAGGATGACATTCTGAGTATCCGTAATTTGACAAGAGAATAGGTCAAGAATCTCACTAGAGGCGTTCGAACCATTAGAGATGGAAATAGCCCTAAGGTTGGACGAGAAGATGTTAGCAATGTCAGAGGCCTCATAAATCCAGGAACCGTTATTGCTTTTAATGGCCGAAATACGGTTTTTCCTATTGCGATTAATGGCTTTTGCATGGAAAAATTTCGTGTTTTGGTCACCTAAATGTATATTATCATTTCTCGATTTTTTCTTTCCAAAGACTCTCCAGCTGATTATAAGCTTCCTCAAGTTTGTTGTTCAGCATATGACAGGTATCATGATTATGAGCTGTCTGGAGATCTTCAGTCAATTGTCGAATCGTAGAGTCTAAGTGACCAAACACTTGTTTATTCCACCTAGCTAAATTAATCGCCAAATGATTGAGTTTAGGCTGGATAGGATTAAGATAGGGGGACCAATGATCTCTGATAAAATTTCCACACTACGGATGAGACATCCAAGTGCGGATGAATTTAAAAGGCCTTTTTCCCAAATCAGAAGTGGGAGCAGTGGTCATCAAAATAGGATTATGATCCGAGCCCACCCCAGGCAGATGAGTAATGAGTGAAGAGGGGAAATCCATTAACCAACTATAGTTAGTTAAAACACGGTCCAATCTTTATTTAATAAGGGTGCCCTTAAAATGTTTATTAGTCCAGGTGAAAGTGCTACCTCTAAAACCCGCATCTCTGAGGCCTAAGTTGTTAATCACCTGGTTTATCTTTTTAGCATGACTAGGGAGCTCTCCTTACCTCCTTCCGTTTCCGAAGGATGGAGGATGGTATTAAGGTCGCCAATAACCACCCAAGGGACATTGGTCTCATGGTTATGATTAAGAAGAGTGTCACAGGGTGCCATTCTATTTTAACTGTACGGGCTTCCATAGAAGCCCGTGAGAACAAAACTGTTATCACTATTGTTGTTGGTGCATTTAGTGTGTATAATGTGCCCATCAGCATATAAGATGTCAACACTATACTCATTGGTCCAATATAAAGCCAACTCACCAGCTTTATTAGTGGGCTCGATAATGAAATGGTTGTAGTTCAAATGCAGATTGATGAGTTTATGAAGCTGGGCCTTAGTACTCTTAGTTTCGGACAGGAAAATAAATTCGGAATTATGGGATTTGATCAAACTATAAAGGTGTTTACGATTGAGGTATTGCCCACAACCTCTAATATTCCATGCTAGAATAGATAAGTCTGGTTTCGGAGAGTCCATTAGTACAAACACTCAGAGGGTCTTACCTGGATGTAGTAGGTCGAGGATGTAACGGTTGAGTGTCCAAAGCTCCTTTAGTATAATTACTCCCGGTGGTGATGACTAGCCTTAAAGGTGAAATGCTAACTGCCCAATCCTTGCTCGTCTTTTCCTCGGGAATGGAAGAAAAGTTTTTAGGCTTATTAGAACCTCGATCTTAAAGCCTACCTAGGGTTGAGGGGATTTGCTGCAGTTGGGAATCGGATCTGGAATTATGAAGTTTTGGTTTAAAATTTGAGGGATTAAACCTTCTCGAGACTAGTTAATCCAACTGTAGGTAGTTGGCAGACTTCGGATTGGTATGAGATTAGTTGATCTTGAGGCGATCCCCCGTTAGGTGTTCCTAAGGAGGAAGGTGAAATGTTTAATTGTAAATACACTTCATTATAAATGATAAATCTCTATTTACTTATTTCCCTTTCTCTATCAATCTATGTTATTTTAGTTTTCTATATTAATCTTTCGCAAGTGAATAAATCATTTTTTTTAAGGTTTGACTGTATGATTAATACAAAAAATTCAGTATATATAACTCTTTTTATTAATATTTTGTATTCTCCCCAAGTTTACTGAAATGTTTAATTGTAAATATAATCCGTGATAAATGATAAATCTCTCTCTATCTCTTTGTACATGTATCTCTTTCTCCACCAATCTATGATATTTTTTTTTATGTTAATCATTCGCAAGTGAAAAAATCATTTATTTGAAGTCTTGTTTTCAATCTTTATGTATCGTTTCTCCTAGATTTGAAGAGCATATCTTTTGAAGAGTTAATTGTTATTCTTTTCCTGATTTTACGATTTGAATTTACTATTTTACTTTTCAATTTTTTTGAGATGAGTAAGTAGTTGGTCGTGTTATGATTTTTAACTAGACTTTACAAATTATGTAAACCAAAAGGTACTCATCTATTATTATAGTGATTCTTTAATAGGATTTTCTTTGTTATATATTTTTCTTGATTTTCTTCTTTAAATTTTATCAAAATATAACTTTTCATCGATTCTTTGAACAATTCGAATTACCTCTTGTAAAAGTAAAATTAATTCTTACCTCCGTTAGATGACTTGTAAACTTCCGTGAAATTTTTGTCTTGTTTTTAACACTAATTATCGATTTTAGACACTTTTGGTTTAAAAATTATTAACTTATATTAAATCTTTTGTTCCAGAATTTCGCGTTCGTTAATGTTTTTTTTGTTTCTTATTGTTTGTAAATGTAATATACTTCGTTTTCGTGTTCATCGACCCAAAAGTATTAATTTTTTATTATTTGTCAGCCATAAACGTCTGTGCCCTAGGGGCACGGGTTATAACTAGTCTATTATATAACTCCTTTGATGGGTCATGAAAATGTCCCATCTTAGTCGTTTAATTTAGTCGAGTTAGTTTGTTTCGCGCCTTTATTATAATAAAATGGTTGGTTTTCTTGATTAGGTGTCTTTTGCAGAGTTAGGTGTGAAAAATGGTTAAAAATGAGAAAAAGATACACAGAGGGTATTTTGGTCATTTGAAGTCAAGGGTATCCTGGGAAATTTGTCCAACGTCAGTGACAAGTGAAAAGTAGAGTCCGAGACGAGCTCATAGGAGAAAAACAGAAGTCAATTCGGAGTCCGGAAGAGTGAGATATGCATAGTCAAAGTTGGAGTCAAACGATGTAGACTGGTGGGACACTGTTGGGCACCATTCTGGCTGGTGGGACACAACCAGGTGACGTGGCACGTTCTGAATGCACAAAACGGACAGCACCGTGGTCCCCTCTTTTCTCCTTTTAAGCCCTCCGGAAATTACTTTTGCCCCTCATTTTTGTCTCACTTTATGTTCAACCAATAAGAAATCATTTCTTGAGTAGAAAGCAACCCTAACTTCCTATTTTAACCCTCTTTCTCCCATTTTCTCCCAATTAACTCCTAAAACCCTAGCCATCAACCCCATCTATAAATAAATCTCTACCTCTTTCATTTCTCTCTAGACTTAAAATCCCTCTCAAAAGGCTTTCTTCTCTAATTTCTAAGCCACTTCTCCTTCTATCTTCTAACCCTAAACCTATTTCTTTCTCCTTTCTCTAGCCACCTTCATCTATTCTCTACAATTTCTTTCTACTCCTAATTTCTTCTTCTAAACTTCTAATTTCTCCATTACTTCTTCTCTAAAATCTCTTCTTCTTCTATCTCTCTTCTAAATTTCTCTTCTTTTATCTTCTAAAAAGATATTATTTGGAGTTTTGGGTAATATTCTTGGAAATATTTGGAGCTAATATTGGACATCAACATGGAGGCACAAGGAGGTATGGATCTAAATCTCATTTGGTGATTTCTTTTCATTATCTTTTGTAATTCCATTTACTTTAGAATTTCAATGAATATTACTTTAGATTTCATGAGTAGCTAATCTTGTATCTAGAGTTTTAGAGGAAACCCATACTTGGGCTTATTTTGAGATGTGTTATTGAGTAGTAAATCCTTTTATTGAGCTGCAATGTTTATTAGTTGTCATTTCATATTGATTCTATGATCTTTTCATCATTCATGCATTATAATTAGATATTTCATGCTTTTATTAGATTATTAGATGAGATATGCTTTTTAGATAATGAATGATAGTTTAGGATTCTAGATTTATATGATAGTCAATCAAATATATATGGTTTTGAATTGAGTTATTAAAGAATATATTCCGAAATCTAAATAGTTTATTATGTTAGATTTTGAGTTATACATGAGAAAAGGGATTTGTTAATTAATGCATGTTTTAAGTAGTCCATTTATGTGGTGAAATCGAAAACCCTAGATTCTTCTTCTCACCTTGATTTCATTCTTATTAGTCTATTAGTATTGCTTTCTTCCTTTTAAAATAGTTTTCAAACCAAATCAAAATTATTAAAGGGGGTTTTAATTCGAGATTTTGGTAAAATAGCTTGTCCTTTGGAACGATACTCGATCTTATTATAAATACTATAACTTGACCCCTACACTTGGGGAATAGACCTTTTTTAGGCCTATCATCCTTATTCATATCATTTTCTTTACTTTCATTCTTTTATACAACTTATATGGTGAGTTTGGCTTACTTACAGATTTCGCTTCTATGTTAATCTTTTTGTAGTGAGCAGCTTATTTTTTCAAGTTTTGAATTTCAATCTTTTCGTAACACTCAAATCAATAGGGGCACATCTCTTCTTCGTTGGTAAATCTTTACTAGGTTTTTTTTATACTTTCTTTTACTTATCTTATATAAACTTTGCTAATAATTTTTTTTCTTCCATAAACATATGAATTTTATCTTTTATAAAATTTCGGGTCTTTGTACATAAATTAAGAAGGTAGCAATTTTTATAATTTATTATCCATCGTCAATTTTTTTCACTACTTTGCAAATAACTATCTACTTAAAGGTTTCAATCTATCATTTCTCAATTATCCTTTTACAAAAAATACATAAGTTCCTCCTCCTAAAGTCCATCAATATGATTTTTGTTATATGGTATGTGGTTGCCCATATAATCATTGGCTATGCAAAGGGATGTGGATGCCCATAAGATTATTGGTTTAGCATATGTCTTGGGTGCTAAGGTTACCTTTCTCTTACCAAACAAATACTATGGATTCCCACCATTTTCATATAACCACCTATATGTGGTGTCACTATATGGGAGCTCCATATGCAAAGTGTCATCTTGGTTGTGACAACACATCATGCAAGTGACAACACATGAGGTTATGTGTCACCATTCTACAACTTCATATGTAAAGTGTCATCTTGGTGGTGACAACACACCATGCAAGTGACAACACATAGGGTATGTGTCAACTTCTTATTACTTCTCCCACCCTATAAATAGATGCACTTGGTGTATTGTTTGTATAAGTTGGTAAGAGATGAGTTGGTAAGAGATAGAAAATGTTTGGAAAGAATTCATCTAATAAAGTTTGGTTCAA